>NC_039364.1:84163348-85363348 GCF_003573695.1 Papaver somniferum
TTTGGTGTTTGGATTATTTTCTATGTTGAAATGTACAATTTAGTTTGGGTCATTGTTTAACTAGACAGCCTTTGATTTTTTTTCCTTTTTTTGCGTTACACCTATGGTCCAGTCGTCCAGGCCACCCCAACCCACCTAGGTAATTAGTCGAAAAGTAGAAAAATTATTTGGGTATTTCCTAAGAGATCATGATTTATTTTAGTTTGTTATGTTCAGAATGTATATATTAGATTAAAAAGGAAATTAGATAAACATGAAAATATTCATTCCATATCTCATTATATTGCTACAATATCTCATTTTTTAGTAATATGGAAATTGAAATATTCGGTGTAAATACCAAAGAATCGTGATTTAAGATAATGATGGAAAACCTAAAAAATTAGAGTTTTCAAACTACACCAAGCATAGAAAAAAACTAACATAGAGTATTAAGAGGGATTGTTGATATGAAATTGACGAGAGGATCCAAAAACGTCCTAGACTGACGCGACCATTCGCCAACAGGTATATTGGATGTCTATATATATATAAGCTTTATACTCGTAATTGCTTGTAGCATTCACAATAAGAAAATCCTAAAAGCTTGTAATTTTTGTTTTTTTTTTGATAATCTTTCATCAGTATAATAGTGATGGATATGTTGCCGGAATTAGCTACCGAGATACTTCAGCGCCTCCAAACTACAGAAATCGTTTTAGCAAGCAAATGTGTATGCAAAGAATGGAATACTATCCTCGGGGACAAAAGAATTGGATTCCTTTTTGGTGTCACACCAAGAATGGGGAAAGATAAAGTTACCCAACTCTTTTATAGAGAGGAATATTTCAACCTGATCGTAACAGCCAACAATCATGATGCCCCTAATGATGGAACCAATGATGATTGGACTATGTTGCACCCAATAGTTGGATCTTGCAATGGTCTGGTTTGTTTTTATGTTTCACACCACGACATACAAGATCCTGTATATATTATGAATCCAGAAAATGGTGACCACCTCCATCTGCCACAACTATGTATCCCAATTGCAACGGATCAAGTACTTTCGTGGTATCCACGATACAACGTAATTGGGGGTTTCAGATACTGTCAACGTACCAATGAGTACAAAGTAGTACGAATTCACATGGATGGTAAAGTCCAAATACACATTTTAGGAGACAAGAGGGGATGGAGGAACATAGCATGGGAGATTCCTTATACTTTTCGGAGTTCAGGTGTGTACGCACATGGTTGTATTTTTTGGATAGATTGTTGTCAGCAAGATATTGGCATAATATCTTTCAATTTGGACACCGAGACATTCCATCAACATTTGCCACCCCCGCATCATATTCCTGGGAGTGAATTTTGGATAAATACTTACCCATCACTTGGGATGGTCATGTTCGGAGTTCGCATTTTATTTTACTACATCCATGAGGGAATTGATCGGCCCCGGATAGATTTTTGGGCTCCCATTTCCAAAGAAAATATTCATACATGGGCACCTGGCGGGGAATGGAATTGGAATTACGAGATAAGCATTTTCTTTAAAGAGGATGAATGGCCGACTCATAACTCGATAGCCTTTATAAATAACAAGGAACTCTTATTTTGGCAGAATAAGTGTTTATTGCGTTACAATACACTCACCAGAACTTGGACGGAAATTTGGGGGGCACTACCGTGGGAAACAAGGGTTGCAATTATTCCTCACATGAGGAGCGCTGTCTCGTTGAAGAATTTTGGTGGAAAATCGGAAACGTGTACTCATGATGTCCATGCCACTAACACATTCCTAGGCTTATCTATATAGCTTTTTTTTCTTGCAGTTGTGTTTTTTTTATTTTTTTTTTTGGTATTTGGATTTTTTTCTATGCTGAAATGTATAATTTATTCCTTGGGTTATTTATGTTGTTTCTTTTTTCCTTGTATTTTTTTGCTTTTGTTTTGGTGTTTGTATTTTTTTCTATGTTGAAATGTTCAATTTCGTGCATCAACATGAAAGTGTTGCCGCTAAATGTTGGGTCATTGTTTAACTAGCCAACATTTGGTTTTTTCCTTTTTTTGCGTTACACCTATGGTCCAGCCGGCCGGGCCACCCCAACCGACCTAGGTAATTAAATTAAAAAGGAAATTAGATAAATATGAAAATATTCATTCCATATATCTCATGAGATCATAATTTATTTTAGTTTGTTATGTTCGTTATGTATATTAGATTAAAAAGGAAATTAGATAAACATGAAAATATTCATTCCATATCTCCTTATATTGAAGAATGTTCAATGTAAATACCAAAGAATAGGTGATTTAAGATAATGATGGAAAATCTAAGAAATTAGGGGTTTCCTTAGAAATATATATAAATTACACCAAGCATAGAAAAAATTAACATAGAGTATTAAGAGGAAAAAATGAGTTCTGCTAAGAGGGACTGTAGAGATGAAACTGAAGGGAGGATCCAAAAATGTCCTCGATTGATGGCTGGTCCTCGTAAATTGAGGATTATCATTATTGTGGACGGAATAACTACTGTTCCTGGTGTTCCTCTCGACGTTGTAATTAGTTCTGTTGTCAGTAGTGTTGACAATGATGATGTTCCTATTTATGCTGATGTTATTCCTGGTGTTCCTCTGGACGCTGTAATCAGTAGCGTTGAGGATGCTGATGTTCCTGCTTATGCTGATGTTCCTACTGTTAATGATGATGCTCCTGCTTCTATTATTGAAATTATTGATGAAGATCGTCCCGATGTTCCGGATATGGCAGATAATCCAAAAGTTAACAAGCATGATCTTAACAAGCATGTGGAGCCTGATGAAGCAGAAAATGACAAATCTGAGGATGACAAGTCGCCCAAGCCTGCTGGTTGGAGTGATCAGGTTCACCTCAGCATTGCAAGAAGAATTGTTTGAAGATGGGGGATGGTTCATTTGATATGTTTTTTTTTAATGATATGGTTTGATTTATCGATTTCATTTTGTGGACGCTTTGAAAGTTGTTTTCATTTCTTGTTTCGTTTGCTAATTTTGTCATTTAGAAGAAGGTGATGTTTATGAATTCTTTTATTATTTAGGTATTAGAATCATGAAATAAATCAGATAATTATATACAAGTTCATAGAATTTACAGAATGATATACTCTTGCAAATTTATTTATTTATGAGGTGTGCATTCTTTTGGAAAAATAAATATAATTAGCTGAAAGAACAGAGGAAATATAGAAAATTACAGTCCCCCCCTGTAAACAATAAAAATCAATTTATCACTTTAGGTCTGATTTTATTATCTCCTTGTCAATACTTTTAACAAAAATACGAGTTTGAACAAGTAAAGTGCTATTGAAAGTAAAGTACTGATGTACGACGATGTTAATGATAATGATTTTTGCGTGGAATTGGATGAGAATGAGGAACCAGACTAATCTGACAAAGAACCAGACTCATCTAACAAGTTCTTTGCTTTTTAAACGGGATTTTTCATGACCATTTTGTTTTCAGTGGTGGTTTTATTTATTTTTTAAGTACTGCACTAGATGGAGGCTTTTTACGCTGATAGATAGGTTGATATTTATGTGATGAATGATTCACGTTGAACTTTATGTTTTCTGGAAATGATGAACATGAAAATGGATGGGTTTAGTTTATTTATCTTTATTAGCTTACTGTATGATTAGAATAATACGTTTCCTACATAGGTGCCACTAATAATTCATACGTTTCCTCTCTAAACCAAGAATAATACAGGAGACAACCCAGCTTAAAATTATTAAGGTAAATATTATTCGAAATAGGAAAGTACTTTTTTTTTCTATAGCCTCTTCTCGAGTTGGTTAGAGATAGGAAACAAAATTTCGAAAATTTTGGGAAACAATTTTATCATAACTGTCTACGATATATTCTCTCATAAAATAAGGAAACTAACCATATTGGTTACACATCAAAAATTTGGAAATAAAAAAAGAAAAACACCAAAAATCTTTTGTTTGGCGGGTGATGAAAATGGATTTTACTAGGCGGGATGATTTCAAAAGGAAAATCAATTCCCGCCTGATGGTTTGGTTAAATTCCAAAAAGAAAAAGAAAGATGAGTTCGATCTACTTTTTCAGTTTTTATTACTCGATTTATTCTCTCTATGAAATCATAATTCTACTATTATCGTCTCTAATCTTTACAAGGAACCTACCTCTTCAGAATCGATCTTTGTTGTTGGTATTATTTCTACAACCTATTATCGAATGAATATTAAATTGATGTTAGATGTTTTGTTCGATCTCATGGAATCAGATGTTAGATATTATAGGTTTACTAGTTAAAGCATGATTATGGTTTTTATTCTATCACTTCTTATAGGTTTACTAGTTAAAGCATGAGTAGGGTTTTTATTCTATTACTATCTCTAATCTTTACAAGGAATCTACCTCTTCAAACTCGATCTTTGTTGCTGGTAATATTTCTACAA
Organism: Papaver somniferum; assembly: GCF_003573695.1. Lineage (NCBI taxonomy): Eukaryota > Viridiplantae > Streptophyta > Magnoliopsida > Ranunculales > Papaveraceae > Papaver > Papaver somniferum. The sequence goes on from NC_039364.1 coordinate 84,167,799, forward strand.
CCCATTATCGAATGAATATTAAATTTATGTTAGATGTTTTGTTTGATCTCATGGAATCAGATGTTAGATCTTATAGGTTTACTTGTTAAAGCATGATTAGGGTTTTTATTCGGCTGTATCAAAGAACAAGTTAATGACAATCACGGGTTGTACGATGAGATGTGATTTCATTTTGTTACAACAATAATATTTTAGGCTTAAGTTACATGCATGAACTATTATAAGATTTAGGTAAGGATCTTTATTTCATGTTACTTAGTTAGGCTTTACTAGTTAGTTAGGTTTTACAAAATAAAAAAAAATAAAAAACTTAACGATGCTAATTTTTTTCTAGGGTTTTTGTTATTGTTTGGGTTGGATTTTGATTGAGAGTTAATAACTCTACTTTGATCGACGATGTTGTGTCAATCATATTTATGTACAAGGCTTCTCAAGATTTAATCATTTGAGTCTTTGTTACTTGGCGAGCCTGTAACGTCTGTATTTTAAGTTTCCACTTTTAATAATACCATGTTGCTGATTGGCCAATTTGACTATATCTTCAAGCTAAAAATGGATAATCATTATCTGGTGCTTTAGTGCTCTTGGATTTTGTAACAAAAAGTTATATAAGACCGTTTAACCGGTACCTTTCGCTTTGTGGATAACACAATAATCATGAGGAGATTTTGTGTGTTGCAGTGATGTTTTAGCCTCAAGTTACATGCATCACTGAGTTCATGTTTGTTTTCTTTTCATATAATAGAAAATAGGTGTAACACATGTTGCCTATCATGTTAGGTTTAGCTAATATTTTCCAAAATAAGCTCAAATTCCTAACTGAGATGCACGTACCTACACAGCTTTTGTCATGGCAGAAGATGATGATTACGACCAATGGAGGGAATCAGATGTTGAGGGGGATTCTGATGAAGAAACGGTGGATTTAGATGAGAGTCATGATGACATTGTACAATCAGATGACGATGATGGTGGAGATATGTGATAGGTGTCTAAAGCACCTACTTTTATATCTAGTATTCATGCTTTCTTTGCGAGTTTTCTTGTAAATTATGTATCTTATGTTTGCTGTTGAGTTTATTAGGTGCAATGGAGTTATTTGGATCAAAAGAAGAAGAAAACCATCCGTACGAAGCTTAAAAGGCAAAAGGTCAATTCACTGACGAAAACGCAAAGCCACCAACCAAGAATGAAGTCATTCCAATTTCGTATGAAAAAGCTGCGAGCTTTTGAAGCAACTCATGAAAACTGTTAACTGAACCGTCCGCTGGGCAAGCAGAACTAACAATTGAATTGAAATCACCAAGGGGTTGCTATCTTTGTGGCTGGCCCTTATATGTGTAGTGAGCGCCTAGAGCCATTCAGGTGACCCTTAGCCAATGGTGTAGGGTGGGTGGATTAACTCTATAAACCCTCGTCGAGAACAACCCTTGTCATTACACTTCAAATTCAGAGAATGGTTGTTGTCTGAGTATTATTGAAATATAGAGAAAGAGAAATCAAGAGCTGCTAAGAGTGACTTGAAATTCAAAGAATTAGTAGAGGTTAACGGGGCTTTCAAGTTTGATGTTGCTGTCTAAAGTTAGGGATTTGAGAAGGGTTAAGGCAAGAAGATGAATCCAGAAGAAGAGAAGGAAGAACGGGAGAAATTCTGCTGCTTTCATGGATTGATGAAGCCGGTGGAATTAGAGAGTAATAAAGAAGAACCTGATGCTGTTGGATATAGAAATAAATGGCGGAGGTTGAAGAGATGGGTTAAACTCGATTTTGGTTTGATTTTGGTGAAAAAAGAAAGGGGGTTTGATGAATTTAGGGTTTGAATTGGTTTTCTGGGTTCATGAGAAATGAAGAAATTGGTGATGCTGAGGGGTTCTCTAACTAGGTTCTGCAATGGGTTTGAATCAGAAGCTGAGAATATGTAGCTGTTAGTTAATGGCAGAGAAGCTGGTAAAATTAATGTTTGAGGCTTACAGGTGCAGGTGATGATGGGTTGAGCCACAGCTGATGCTGTCAACTGTTGGCAGTGAAGAATTTGAGGAGATAAGGTTGACCTTTACAAATAGAATTGGAGGATAAGAACTGTGCTGCTTTGAAGGAATCTGAGAATGGCATCAGATGTGAATGATATGGGGTTTCTGAAGTGGTGTTTGAAGGTTGTTACAGTGAAATATTTGTTGCTGCTGGTGGAGATGTTAAAGGGTTATGAGAAGCAGCAGATGAATTGAAGCTGGTGGTTCAAGATGAGCTGCAGAAGCAATCGCAAGTGATTAAGCAAGATTAGAAGAATGAGTTGAAGCCGCAATTCAGGGAAGATGGCTTGTGAAACAGAGAACAAGGGAATTCATGGCGCAGCCGTGATTCTGATGGGAACAGTTGCAAGCTGGTGATATTGGTGCTTGTTGTGAGCAGTAGAAGAAGAATAGGAAGCTACAGGTTGATATTGGCCTAATTGTGTACTATGGAGTTACAAGGATGGTGGTGCAGTTCAAAGCCAAGAAAGGTTGCTGGTGCCTGTTGAGCCTTTATGTGACAGGAATGGATGTAAGAATGGGTTTATAGATGAATGTTAGGATCCAGGTATAAAGTGAAGTGAGATTCAAGTTACAAGATAAGAGGATGTTGTCGATGCTGTTCTTCTTGAGTCAGGATTGAGAAGCGCAGAAGATGTTGAATGAAGCAGTACTGGACAGAGCTGAAGGTGCGCAGTCGAGAAACGGAATATGGCGGTACAATGAAAGTGTGGCTGAGGTTGTATGCTTCATATGGTTATGCGAGGATTTTTAAGGAATGAAGCGCCATCTTGGAGCGAGATTGAGCAAAGTTCTGTGGTGGTTCTGAGGTATAAACTGCAGGGGTGCTAGAGAACTTGAGTTAAAGCTGCAAAATTGGGCTGAGCTTGGTTGCAGTTGAGCTGAACTAAGACGACAAAGGTTCTGGTGGAGTGATGCACCGTCATGGCTGACACTGGAGTTGTTTATGGTGAAATTACAATGGAACCGGTTGTGTGTGTGATGATTGGTTGAAGAATGAAGGGGTTAGTGATTTGTTGGGTTAGATGGAAACTGGATGAAGAACAAACATATGGGTGGACCTGAACTGTTGCCGTGGTTGGATGTGTACAAGGCATGATTTCCATTGGATAAGAGTTGGTTTGAAGTAGGCTGTCCGTTCTTTAGAACTGACAAGCCAAATATTCAGTGAGCTAATGGGCTGGACTGGAATTTCCTAGAGTTGTGGGACGAGTTAAGACAAGTATGTGGTCAAGTTTTAAACGTGACCAGTTGAAGCAGTTAGGAGAAAAAAAACAGGAAGTCTATAAAAGGGTTTCACATCTCATGTATGGGAGATCTAATCTTCTCTTCTATTTTTTCTTAGGGTTTAGAAACATGATAGGTTTTCTTTTCCTTCTTGTTATGAACTCCACTCGAATGTTTAGATAATTCTCTTTTGGTTAAGGAATAAGTTGGAGTTTCAACCATGATATTTATGCAATGAATTAGTTTTGTCTCCATATTTTATTACTTACGATTCACTTTTAATATTGTTATATGATTTGGATGCATATTTAATCGAGTCGCGAATCGATTGAATTAGTTTTTATCTCTATTGCTAGATTAGGGTTATTATACGCAAAAGTGATAATTCTTGATTGCAAGTAGCATAATTGTGAGTATTGCTTGTAGTGATACATCCTAGTAGTCACAAGTGGATCATAACCTTTGTTAAAATGGATTAGTGCTTTTACACGTTCGTTTGCATTGATTAGTCTTATTTCATAGAACTTAGTGCTCTTAGGGAGTTAAACTTAATTGTGCTTTTACACTTTAGGTTGCTTTCTAGGTAGAATTCACATTCGCATCTTTTAATGTGCTTGTTGATGACAAGAGGAAATTAGCGGGATATTCTTGCGATCAAGGTATCCTAGGACTTTTAATAAATTGAGATTAAATATATATTCTAGTTATTGTTAGAAATTCATGTTTGTGAATGAAAACTAATCCTTGACCAATATCTTCATCTTATTGATTTGCTTGTTTATTTCATTATTTGGTTTTAGTTTATTTTCCTTTACATAAAAATCAGAAATCCCCCTTGTTTATTTAAGAAACCGAAACATATTGACAACCTAGTCCTCTCTGTGGGAACGATCCTTTCTTACCCTTGCTATATTTTATATTTTGAGTAGTGAGAAAGTAATTTATTTTTGACGCACACGACATCGATCAAATTTTGGCGCCGCTGCCGGGGAGGCAGCGGTTGTCACTTGTTTTTGGTTTCTTATTTATTTTTTTGTATTTAGTTTTTATTATTTTCTGGTTTTGACGTAGTTTTGAGAACTCTTGTTTCAGGTACTTATTGTCATATGGAAGGAGCATACTGGAGCAATGGATACGGTTTTCAACCTCCTCAACACTATGACGAGTGCCCACCATTTACGGAATACGATCAGAACCAATTTATTGACTATGATCAATATCCAAGAGCTTATGGTGATTTTCATACATACCAACAACAACCTTGCAGTGGGTATGTAAGTCAAGCACCTAGGTGGGACAATTCTACTTCCAATTTGCTTTATCCGAGATGTATGAATGCTACAAATGGACTGAACGTCACACAAACCAATTTTTGCAACACTTTTTCTTACCCGACTCCGGATCGTAGTTATGATCATTCACCCATTCAAAGGGAAGAGTCATGGGAAAGAGAACCTATTGTAGCCAATGGTGGTAAGCGTGTGAATGTTAGAAAACTTGCACATAAACTATATAAGTTGGAAGATGAGGGAACCTCGGAAGAGCTTGTCGCATAAATTAGTAGGACCACTCATATGGAACTTAAACGACGTCGTGATAAAGGATTGGAAACCGATGAAGATTCTTACTATGGTGAGTCTGAAAATGAAGATGATTGTGTTGAAAAGGACCAAACTTTGGAGATATTTGATGACATTAGTGTAGTTGACTCAACTCTTGATCTTTATAATGATCAAACACCTATTCAAAAGGTACATGAGTATGATGAAACTAGTGTTTTACAGAACTTCCTTGCAACAAGGTTTGAGCCTAATGATGACGAGTGTGTTGAGAATGTGACCGTTATGACCAATATTGTGGAAGACCCAATTGATCTTGCAAAGGATTATAATGATGATGTTAATGCCGAGACTTTAGTTAAGGTAGAAACGAATGAAGAATGGTTGCAAGGTTTGATAGAGGACCATGATATAAAAGAGGTGAGTAATTCCCTTGAATTTTTCAAGGATGAAGAGGATTATGTGATATAAGAGATTGTGCAAGGTTTGTCTAACCCTTTGCATATTGTTTCTTCTCCTTTACCTCTTATTGGTTTGAATGTATGTGCTTCAAGAGTATTATTGAATGACTTTATTTCTCGATATCCGCCATTAGAAACATTTGATTCTCATACTATGGATGTTTGTAAAGAAGAAACCATGGAAGTTCCTGAATTCTATATTCTTTATCCACTTCCAATTGTGGAAAAGAATAAGTGTGGGGGAAACTTCTATCGGTTAATAGCTTCATTTATGTTTTATCATACTGATATTTGTGTGAAGCTAGTGTTTGGAAAATAGGTTCTATGGATGGATCCCCAACTTTTCAGATTATTGGTGTATGGGGAATTCAACTTGCAAGTCAAGCTGACGACTTTAAACCAAGCGTTGCATGGGAGGCAACCCACGGGTTTTGTATTTCTTATCTTTTAGCTTTTTCTTATTATGTATTTACTTTTTCTGATTTCTTGTCACATTATCATATAGGATTTCCCACCTTGACTTACTTTGGATGACTCAATTTACATTCAGGACAATGTAAAATTTAAGTGTGGGGGAGTGGTAAGCATTTGCATTGTAAATTTTTTCATAAATTTTCAACTTTTGTGTAAAATAGTGAAAAAAAATCCAACTTGTAGTTAGTTTAGAGTCACATAGTATACATGTCGCTAAGATTACATCGATATTCTCATAAGAGTGACTGAACTTAGAGATGACAGAGAACGTGATCGGGTTTATTACTTGCATGAGAGTTAAAGTTGGATTTAACCATGCCAGTGGCAAATGAGGTGCCGACTGAATTCGGTATTAGAGTAGTGGTCCCCTATAGTGGAGACTACCCATGTTACATCATGAGAGGCACCGACCTTCACTTCTTTGTACCTGTCTAAATATGTGCTTTTAGAGTGTGTGTCACCGAACGTAAACTCCGGGTAGAATGGTGAGCTACCCAACCTCCCACCAATAGAAGCACTATTTTATCAATCATGATGGTGACATCGAATTGCTAACTTACATACCACTTGTATTCTTGTTCGCAGTTAGCACCATCCACTTTATCTCTCTCTACACCAACAGGTCCATAAAAACACCATCACCATCAACAAGAGGAGCATCACAAATTCGAAGGAAAGTTGAAGACGTTCAAGGTTTACAAGCAACAATACAGAAATGTGCAGATTTCAGATTCAAGTAAAGCAACAAGACAAGGAGCAGAATTTTTACAAGTTGAAGACTATTATACAAGAGCGAAGATTATTAAGATGATAGTTCAAGGAATTTATGATATCGGGACATACAAGTTGTGAAGAATCAAGCGGTAAAGTACTTACACCATGGCCTTTGTACTTGCATTTCTTATTTTATCTTATTTGTATATTATTTTCTCTTGTTCTAAAAAAAAATATATACTTCGGACATGGTCATTGTTATGCTAAGTCCCTTGTAAAAAAAAAAAAGAGAGAAAAAGAAAAGAAGAAAAAAAAAGTCAAGAGAAAATTTTGTTAGGTTTATTATTAGTTTTATTATTTTGTTTTGTTTTGTTTTTATTTTGTATTTGTTTTATTTTTCTTGTCTCAAAAAAAAGAGAGATAAAAAGAAAAAAAAAAAGAAAAAAAAAGAGACAAGAAAAATCCTTTGTATCATATTTTGGGTTTGTGTAGTTCGTTTTTAGTTTTGTATTCTTTCAACAAAGCCAATGGAAAGAAGGAATATCCACAATGAAGTTTCATGCAACAAGGAATTAGAGGAAAAAAATCACATTGTCAAGATTCTACGAAGTTCAAGATTTTTTTTAAGAGTTGAAGACCGAAGACGAAGATGAAGACAAGGATTGAAGACCGAAGACGTTTCTATGGATGCTGTGAGAGTGGTGCTAACCGCACGCCGAACGGATAACGAGGTAAGTAAGCATATTCTCACATTCGTTAAGTGGTTGATTTCCTTTCTAAGAGATCGTCAGAAAAATGGGTTTTCAAAATGAATAAAAGATGTGAGTTTTCAAAACAATTCGGAGGGTTTTTCCTTCCTACCATTCAACGTGTCGCAGGATTTTCTTTTCATTCCTACCTGGACACATGTGTGACCCATAAAAAGCTATTTATTATTGAGAGCAACTTCATAAAACCCTTTCTTGTGAGGCAGAGTCGAGACTTTCGATAACTCCGAACCCGAATTTCTTTCAATAAGGGATGGTTATTTCTCTCTCAACTTTTAAGGATGAAATTGTGTTCATTTATGTGTCTAACTTCTTATGACTAGTGTGCAGAATCTCTATGTCTTCTTAGCGCGTTGAATGCTATCATTACAGAGAACTAGTAAGTTGGAAAAATAAGTTTTGTGGGTGTATCTCTAGTAAACCCTCATGAGACTATAACTCGTCCACTAGGGACACTAGGGGTTTAAAGACTTGTTATACATGCTAAGTATGACCGTAGCCTCGACGACACGGAGTTGTACGTATGTTTTAGAATTGTTTTGTTGATTTGCTCGAGGACTAGCAAAGTCTAAGTGTGGGGGAATTTGATAGGTGTCTAAAGCACCTACTTTTATATCTAGTATTTATGCTTTCTTTGCGAGTTTTCTTGTAAATTATGTATCTTATGTTTGCTATTGAGTTTATTAGGTGCAATGGAGTTATTTGGATCAAAAGAAGAAGAAAACCATCTGTCCGAAGCTTAAAAGGCAAAAGGTCAATTCACTGACGAAAACGCAAAGCGACCAACCAAAAATGAAGTCATTCCAATTTCGTATGAAAAAGCTGCGAGCTTTTGAAGCAAATCATGAAAATTGTTAACTGAACCGTCCGCTGGGCAAGCAGAACTGACAATTGAATTGAAATCACTAAGGGGTTGCAATCTCTGTGGCTGGCCCTTATCTGTGTAGTGAACGCCTAGAGCCATTCAGGCGACCCTTAGCCAATGGTGCAGGGTGGCTGGATTAACCCTATAAACCCTCGTCGAGAACAGCCCTTGTCATTACACTTCAAATTCAGAGAATGGCTGCTGTCTGAGTATTATTGAAATATAGAGAAAGAGAAATCAAGAGCTGCTAAGAGTGACCTGAAATTCAAAGAATCAATAGAGGTTAACGGGGATTTCAAGTTTGATGTTGCTGTCTAAAGTTAGGGATTTGAGAAGGGTAAGGCAAGAAGATGAATCCAGAAGAAGAAAAGGAAGAACGGGAGAAATTCTGCTGCTTTCATGGATTGATGAAGCCGATGGAATTAGAGAGTAATAAAGAAGAACCTGATGCTGTTGGATATAGAAATAAATAGCGGAGGTTGAAGAGATGGGTTAAACTCGATTGAGTTTGGTTTGATTTTGGTGAAAAAAGAAAGGGGATTTGATGGATTTAGGGTTTGAATTGGTTTTATGGGTTCATGAGAAATGAAAAATTGGTGATGCTGAGGGGTTCTCTAACTAGGTTCTGCAATGGGTTTGAATCAGAAGATGAGAATATGTAGCTGTTAGTTAATCGTAGAGAAGCTGGTACAATTAATGTTTGAGGCTTACAGGTGCAGGTGATGATGGGTTGAGCCACAGCTGATACTGTCAACTGTTGGCAGTGAAGAATTTGAGGAGATGAGGTTGAGATTTACAAATAGAATTGGAGGATAAGAACTGTGCTGCTTTGAAGGAATCTGAGAATGGCATCAGATGTGAATGATATGGGGTTTCTGAAGTGGTGTTTGAAGGTTGTTATGGTGAAATATTTGTTGCTGCTGGTGGAGATGTTAAAGGGTTATGAGAAGCAGCAGATGAATTGAAGCTGGTGGTTCAAGATGAGCTGCAGAAGCAATTGCAAGTGATTAAGCAAGATTAGAAGAATGAGTTGAAGCCGCAATTCAGGGAAGATGGCTTGTGAAGAAGAGAGCAAGGGAATTCATGGCGCAGCCGTGATTCTGCTGGGAACAGTTGCAAGCTGGTGATATTGGTGCTTGTTGTGAGCAGTAGAATAAGAATAGGAAGCTACAGGTTGATATTGGCCTAATTGTGTACTATGGAGTTACAAGGATGGTGGTGCAGTTCAAAGCCAAGAAAGGTTGCTGGTGCCTGTTGAGCCTTTATGTGACAGGAATGGATGTAAGAATGGGTTTATAGATGAATGTTAGGATCCAGGTACAAAGTGAAGTGGCAGAGATTCAAGTTACAAGATAAGAGGATGTTGTCGATGCTGTTCTTCTTGAGTCAGGATTGAGAAGCGCAGAAGATGTTGAATGAAGCAGTACTGGACAGAGTTGAAGGTGCACAGTCGAGAAATGGAATATGGAAGTACAATAAAAGTGTGGCTGAGGTTGTATGCTTCATATGGTTATGCGAGGATTTTCAAGGAATGCAGCGCCATCTTGGCGCGAGATTGAGCAAAGTTCTGTGGTGGTTCCGAGGTACAAACTACAGGGCCGCAGGGGTGCTGGTAGTGATATCTTGAACTTGAGTTAAAGCTGCAGAATTGAGCTGAGCTTGGTTGCATTTGAGCTGAACTGAGACGGCAAAGGTTCTGGTGGAGTGATGCACCGTCATGGATGACACTGGAGCTGTTTATGGTGAAATTGCAATGGAACCGGTTGTGTGTGTGATGATTGGTTGAAGAATGAAGGAGTTAGTGATTTGTTGGGTTAGATGGAAACTGGATGAAGAACAAACATATGGGTGGACCTGAACTGTTGTCGTGGTTGGATGTGTACAAGGCATGATTGCCATTGGATAGGAGTTGGTTTGAAGTAGGTTGTCGGTTCTTTAGAACTGACAAGCCAAATATTCAGTGAGCTAATGGGCTGGACTGGAATTGCCTAGAGTTGTGGGCTGAGTTAAGACAAGTATGTAGTCAAGTTTTAAACGTGACCAGTTGAAGCAGTTAGGAGAAAAAAACAGGAAGTCTATAAAAGGGTTTCACATCTCATGTATGGGAGATCTTATCTTCTCTTCTATTTTTGTCTAGGGTTTTAGAAACATGATACGTTTTTTTTTCCTTCTTGTTATGAACTCCACTCTCATGTTTAGATAATTCTTTTTTGGTTTAGGAATAAGTTGGAGTTCCAACCATGATATTTATGCAATGAATTAGTTTTGTCTCCATATTTTATTGTTAATGATTTACTTTTAATATTGTTATATGATTTGAATGCATGTTTAGTCGAGTCGCGAATCGATTGAATTAGTTTTCATCTCTATTGCTAGATTAGGGTTATTATACGCAAAAGTGATAATTCCTGATTGCAAGTAGCATAACTGTGAGTATTGCTTGTAGTGATACATCCTAGTAGTCACAAGTGGATCATAACCTTTGTTGGAACGGATTAGTGCTTTTACACGTTCTTTTGCATTAATTAGTCTTATTTCATAGAACTTAGTGCTCTTAGGGAGTTAAACTTAATTGTGCTTTTACACTTTATTTCTAGGTAGAATTCACATTCGCATCTTTTAATATGTTTGTTGATGACAAGAGGAAATTAGCGGGACATTCTTGCGATCAAGGTATCCTAGGACTTTTAATAAATTGAGATTAAATATAAATTCTAGTTATTGTTACAAATTCATGTTTGTGAATGAAAACTAATCCTTGACCAATATCTTCATCTTATAGATTTTCTTGTTTATTTCATTATTTGCTTTTAGTTTATTTTCCTTTACATAAAAATCATCCCTTGTTTATTTAAGAAACCGAAACATATTGACAACCTAGTCCTCTCTGTGGGAACGATCCTTTCTTAGCCTTGCTATATTTTATATTTTGAGTAGTGAGAAAGTAATTTATTTTTGACGCATACGACAACGATCAATATGCTCCACACTGCTAGATTTGAAGACTTAACAGGTAATGTGCAAAACCTTGTACTTACTTGTTTCTACTTAAACATCACATGGTTTCATATGTTGCCTCGGTTATTTCCAGAGTCAGAAAATTCTGAAAATGATGATTTGGAGGTGTTAGAAGACAAAAAATTGGAAAATGCTCCAGAAGCAGAAAAGCAGTCACAACAAGAAGACTCTACAGAAGTGATCATAAAAGAGAGGGGAATGACAAGAATGTTGAAGCTGCATAGAGACTTCTCGATAAAAGATGCCAAAAGAAGGGATATTGAATTTGACAAAAAGTTCCGGCCTATTGGTAACCATAGAATTGAATTCAGTAGTTACCTAGGCTATTTGGTCCGTGATATGGTTGGCATAAAACATTTATGTTGGAAGGAAGTCCCTTCAACAATAAAAGAAAATATGTGGGAGAAAATTTTGGTATGTATATGCGGTTATCAATTCGTCATTTTGTTGTCGAACTGTGAGTCTGTGATGAACATAAATTAGTTGTTATTGCAGTTTCATTATGAGGTGCCCCATGAATATAAGCAAGCGGTCATGAAGCGTCTACCTGTTCAGCTGCGGGACTTCAGAAGGAAATTGTACAACAATCATGTAAAACCCTTCCTGGAAATGCCGCACAAACTAAGAACTTTCCCCAAAAAGTACGAAACGGTAATGGACCAGAGAACTGTGACAATTACCTTAAGCAGTACTAAAATCGCTATATTTAAGGTATGGAATACACATTGCTTTTTCTGTTTTTGTGTTTCGTTCTTATTGTCTATCCCAGCATACTAATGAATTATTTTTATTTCCTCTGCAAGAAAAATTCGGAGGGAAAAAAGGCAATATCACAATCCAAGTTACCACATCGGACGGGACGAGGAGGATACTCGGGATTAAAACTAAAAATTCGTAAGGTCTGTGTTTATTTATCTATACATGCACAGTAAAACCGGCCATATCAGATACTTCTGTTTTGTATGTCGTGTTGCGTGTCTCATAATGCAGAAACTTAAACGGTTATAGGGATGTGTCCTCTTACACCAATCTGTAATTTTGTCACATTAGACGCTTTGGAGGTTTCTATTTTACACAGTTAATATCTGTGCGGATGTAAATCCTTACTTGTTTCTGGTAACTACTAGGTCCAAAGCGGAAATGTTGCCGAAGAAGATCTTGAAGACCGGTGCTTCATGTGGGCAAGAGCACGCGAAAACAAAGACGGAATTGTTCCAGACGAGTTTGTCAGGAAGAAGACATCTGAAGTTGTGAGAAAACAAACTTTACAGTCCTCATGTTTTTAACCAAAGTAAGTGCACAGTAATTGCGCAAGGTTTAAATCAGAATTTAACACATTATTTGAACAGGAAGAGAAGCGGAAGATGATTCGAGAGGGAACTCTAACGGTTGGTCATAACGAGGATGCCCTAACAGTTGCGATCGGCCCGGATAAGGGTGGACGTGTCAAGGGGGCTGGCTTTGGAGTGACGGCAACCCTTTACTTTCCAAATGGAAGAAAACCAAGACACTCGAAAGAGAACGATGAACTGCGTGAAAAGCTGAAAGCTAAGGAGAAAGAATTAGAGTCTACTAAAAATGCGTATCAGAGATTGACAGATAACTTGTTATCTCAAGGAGTCGACATTGCGAAAATTGTGGGCAACAGTATCAGCAAGTCTGGAGGAGAGGTAAGTGAACCGAGTTTTGATTAGATTGTGTAATTTTTTGAAAAAATTGGCAGACAGTATCTGATTTTTTCAAACAATGTGTTCAACTACAGTCACAGGATGCAGGACCTATCAACGCCTCCAATCGATCTAAGAATAACATAGGTCCAGAATCAGTTAAGCAACTTCAAAAAAAACATGGGAAATCCGGTCCGCAGAAGTCATCTGAAAGCACCAAAGGGTCCGCGAAGCGGGTCTCTCCTTGTACTAAAACGCCGACCGTTTCTACTGAATCCCAGCCGTCTTTAGTATCAAAAAAGAAGTCTTCGTCTCCTTCATCCACTGGGGAATCTCAGAATGTGCCATCTGAAAAAGTTACCATTGATGTATGGTTTTCCAACGCGTTTAAATTTTGAATCTTCCATTTACTATCTCTCATGCGCCTTGTGTTTCTGCAGGGCACGGATGCAAACTTTGGTTTGGAGAAAAGGACAACATTGTTGCCATTGGTAGAGCTTACTCTTCAAAGAAGGTATCTTATAAAATGAAGTCAGGAATGACGGGTGAGGTTACATGCTATAGCGTCATGGTTAGTGAAGTACTAAATGAAACCATCAAATTACCCTTTGGCACATCTTCTGGGATAAAAACTTTAAAAGATGTTGGTGATGCTGAAATTTGTTGGCCATCAAATCAAACCATCTTGGATCAAAAGGTTGGTTGCTATGCTTGTTTGCTTTATTAACTCATTGGATATGTTTTTACACAAACCAGTTTTATTATATATATCTTGTTTGATATAAGAGACGAATATGTTATCAGCTATATGAATCACGGACGTTAGTGTATATTTTAGAGAACCTTATAGAACGAGATATGTGGTTAGCTATTTGATTGTGAGTCAGTTGTGCATTTTGCTTAAATGGTTTCACTGCAAAAACAAGGTACAACTTTCATTTCAATTTTCTGATGCAGGTAAGTCAACCAAAACATTCTGAGGCTGTGAAATCACCGGATCTACTCAACGGAAGCCAATCTCGTATCGCAATATCTGAAAAAGTTCCGAAGGTATGTGTTTTAAACCAGTTACATGATCTTAAGACCATATGAGTCTGAAATATGCTATCAACTACTATATGAATCACGGATGCTAGGGTGTATTTTGGAGAACCTTGTATATTTGTTACCTATTCATCCGTGTCTTCGCATTCACGGTGGAATTTGGCATATTTGTCACCCGAATATGGAATATTACTCTACTGCTGCAGGTAAGTCAACAAAATTCGGGGAAACATACTCTGGATGTGACATCAAAAGATCCACCTAGTCGGAGCCAATCTGAGATCACGACAACTAAAGCAGTTTCTCCGGTATCTGTTTTATTTTTACATGCATTTTAAATCTCAATTTGTTTTGAAGTTTTCGCTTGAAGATGTTCATATGCCATATATTTCCGCAGGGTAGAAGGTGCAACCTTTTTGACGAGCTGTCTAAGGCAAACGTCCTTGCTAGAGGTAGAGCTTTTCTGTTAACAGGAAAACAACAATTACATGGAAAGGATGGGTTGGAGGTTGATTGCCACAAAATCCTGATTGATGAAGTAATAAAACCGAATTTCTGTCTACCCGTACGATTTGCTGGTATGGAAACATTAGGGCAAACTTTTGGAAAAGCGATTCCTTGGCCAAAGTATGGTGTTCAGTTTACCGAGCCTGCTAAGAAGGTTAGTTGCTTGGCTTGTTTGATTTGTAAGTCGAATATACATAAACCAGTCTATCAATTATATGAATCACCGATCCAAGTGTAAATTAGAGAACCTAGAAAAATAAACATGTGTAACTTTCAAAAGTAACTAATAACTCTTTAATCTTATGCAGAACCCTACCAGTAATTCACAACCAACTACTTCTCTGCGGAAGTCTCCTTCACGTAGCAACCCTTCTGATGGATCTAAGAAGCAGTCTCCTAATCTTATGCAGAACTCTACCAGTAATTCCCAACCAAATCCTTCAATATCTCTAGAGAAGTCGTGCACATCTACGGCAGAACATCTGGATAAGACATCTAATGGAGTATGTTTTTTTTGATTTTTTTCTTCGTAAATCTATATTGCTAATTCTAGCATCTTCTTTTTATATGATGTTCATATCGTATCTCCGCAGAAAGCAAAATACGACTTTTGGAATGGATCTAGGGGAAACGTCGTTGCTAGAGGCAGTATTTTACCTATGGTGCCTAACCAAAAATACATGGACAAGATCTTCCTAGTAACTGTTATGCTGTCAATATTCAGGAGGTTATAGTTCCATCGTTCGTGTTAACCGAACCAAGTGGTGAGTTTAAGTTATTAGGGGAAGCTAAAGATGGTTTTGTGGCATGGCCGAAAGATAATTGTTCCATCTCTGATGACAAGGTTAGTTTTTAGCTCTTTTGCTTTGTTAATCAAGTATATAAATAGTTTTACATAAATCGTGTATTCAGTTTGATTAAAGAATAAGTACGAGATAGAAATATATTAACACCTAAATGGAACATGAATGCCAGTGTAAATTTGAAAATTGATATTTGGTTACGGATTTTATTATGGGCGTCAGCTGTGAAAAATGCCGCGGCCTTCAGTGAAGTTGGCTTTATTACATTGTTGGAAAAATGACTTTTGTCTGTCTCTTGTTGAGAATTCACATGACAGACGAATTCCTTGGATTTAGAATATATATATATATAATACATTTAATCTCTTGCTGCAGGAAACTCCACAGCATGGAAAACCTCATGAGCAACCAGAACCAGTTTTAGATTCTGAGAAGAAATTGGACAGTGAAAAACTGAATGAGGAGCACCTAGCAGTCAATCCACATTCGGGGAGTCATGCAGCCTCTGAAAAGATTTCTCAGAAGACTAAAAAGGCGCAGAGAAGGTTATATGTACCAACTGTGCAGAAGGCATTGCAACTTTCAGCTGCGCACCAGAGGAAGACAAGGTTTGGCACGTCGAGAATGTCACAACCTGATCCATTGCATGCAGAGACACCACCATCAAAAAAGTTGAAGAAAAACTGATGATTTTTGGATAAATGCTCATCTAACAAGTTCTTTGCTTTTTTAAACAGGGTTTTTGATGTGTGAACTTTTAGTTTACGTATTTTTTAAGTACTGCACTAGATGCATGCTTTTTACGCTGATAGATAGGTTGACATTTATGTGATGAATGATTCACGCTGAATTTTTATGTTTTTGATGAACATGAAAATGGATGGGTTTAGTTTATTTATCTTTAGTAGCTTACTGTATGATTGATTACCAATCCAGATGAACCATGGGCTGTTATTATGAAGGAAAAATATTTTCATGTTGTTAATCCTTTAACTGATATTGTGAACAAACAGGGGTCTTGGATTTGGCAAGGCATATGCACAGGTTTGAATATAATTAAAAGACACTACATATGGGAGATAGGTGATGGTACTTCTGTGCAAATTTGGAAAGATACTTGGATTCCAAATATGCACAGACCTCCAGATAGTCATTTTAGCTCTTTTAATATGAAAACTGTGAATCAGCTCATTGACCAAGACTCTAAGTCTTGGAATTCTGATATTTTGAATGCTTTGTTTGATGAAGATACTGTTAAAAGGATTACTGACATAAGAATTCCTATTGCAGGTAAAGATAAGCTGAGATGGGAGCCTTCCAGCAATGGAATGTTTACTATAAAATCTGCTTACAATGCCATCTTGAAAAAACTTAGCTACTAAGCCAACTAAGAACAACTTAGACATCTGCTGGAAATCCTTTTGGAGATATAAGCTACCTCCCAGAATTCAGTATTTTATATGGAAATTCCTACATGGTTGCATTACTACTAAACATAGACTTGCTAGGTTCACTAAACATAAAGATAGTAGATGTGCTATTTGTAGTGGTAACCCTGAAACTATTCAACATTTTCTTTGATTGTCATCATGTCAGACATATATGGGATTCAGTAGACTCTATATTATCTACTATCCTCCAGGGTCTAGACTTACAAAATTGGATAAGTGGTTTCTTTCTAAAGGCAAACAATGGTATGCCCAAGGATTTTAGTCTGTATGAGAGTGCCAGTTTCATTTTGTGGCTAACCTGGAAGGCTAGATGTGATACAGTTTTTGAAAACAAGCCATTTAACAGTAACATTGTTATAAACAATATTGTCAGGCAGATTGAGGACTGGAAAAGGGCTAAAAGTATGCAAACTAGTAGCAACAGTGCTTTGAGAATAATTGATAAGAACTGGAAGGCTCCTATAGATGATATTACAAATTGAATTTTGATGCTTCCTATATTGATAAAACTGTATTATCAGGATGGGGACTGATTTGTAGAGATTCTGCAGGAAACACCATGGACTGCGAGGAGGTGCATCTCTAGCCATTGATCCAGAGCAAGCTGAAGCGCATTCTCTCCTAGAAGCAGTACAATGGGCTCACAGTAAGGGATGGCGAAAAATTCACTTGGAAGGAGATTGTCAGAATGTTATAGCAGCTGTGAATGGGAAGGCTACAACAGTTAAATGGACAACATATAATTTAATCCATGATGCATTAGTTATATTAAGTTATTTTGATTCTTGGGTTTGCACTTATGCCCATAGGGATGCAAATCATATTGCAGACTCTATAGCAAAGTATGCAAGAACTCAAACAATTTGCTTTTGTTGGTTTAATAATCTGTCTGTATGGATCAATCTTCTGATTCAACAGGATAAAAACAATATGTAAGCTTGCTTATCAATATATTTATTCTTTCCTATTAAAAAAAACTGTATGATTAGAAGAATACGTTTCCTACATAGGTGCCACTAATAATTCATACGTTTCCTCCCTAAACCAAGAATAATACAGGATACAACCCAGGTTAAAATTTTTAAGGAAAATATTATTCGAAATAGGAAAGTAATTTTTTTCTATGACCTTTTCTCGAGTTGGTTAGAGATAGGAAACTAAATTTCAAAAAATTTGGGAAACAATTTTATCATAACTGTCTACGATATATTCTCTCATGAAATAAAGGAAACTAACCATATTGGTCACACATCAAAAATTTGGAAATAAAAACGAAAAAAACCAAAAATCTTTTGTTTGGCGTGCGATGAAAATGAATTTTACTGGGCGGGATGATTTCAAAAGGAAAATCAATTCCCGCCTGATGGTTTGGTTAAACTCCAAAAAGAAAAAGAAAGATGAGTTCGATCTACTTTTTCAGTTTTTATTACTCGATTCATTCTCTCTTTGAAATCATAATTCTGCTACTATCTATAAACTTTACAAGGAACCTACCTCTTCAGACTCGATCTTTGTTGTTGGTATTATTTCTACAACCGAATATTAAATTGATGTTAGATTTTTTATTCGATCTCATGGAATCAGATGTTAGATCTTATAGGTTTACTAGTTAAAGCATGATTAGGGTTTTTATTCTATTACTTCTTATATGTTTACTAGTTAAATCATGATTAAGGTTTTTATTCTATTTTTACTATCTCTAATATTTACAAGGAACCTACCTTTTCAAACTTGATCTTTGTTATTGGTATTATTTATACAACCCATTATCGAATGAATATTAAACTGATGTTAGATTTTCTGTTCGATCTCATGGAATCAGATGTTAGATCTTATAGGTTTACTAGTTAAAGCATGACTTGGGTTTTTATTCGGCTGTATCAAAGAACAAGTTAATGACGATGAGAGGTGATTTTATTTTGTTACAACAATACTGTTTTAGGCTTAAGTTACATGCATGAACTATTATAAGATTTAGGTAAGGATATTTCTTTCATGTTACTTAGTTAGGCTTTACTAGTTAGTTAGGATTTACAAAACTTAACGATGCTAATTGTTTTCTCGAGTTTTTGTTATTGTTTGGGTTTGATTTAGATATAACGCTACTTTGATGGATGATGTTGTGTCAATCATATATATATAAGGTTTCTCAAGATTTAATCATTTGAGTCTCTGTTACTTGGCGAGCCTGTAACGTTTGCATTTTAAGTTGCCACTTTTAATGATACCATGTTGCTAGTTGGCCAATTTGACTATCATCTTCAAGCTAAAAATGGATAATCATTATGTGGTGCTTTAGTACTCTTGGCTTTTGTAACAAAAAGTTATATAAGACCGTTTAACCGGTACCTTTGGCTTTGTGGATAACACAATATTCATGAGGATATTTTGTGTGTTGCAGTGATGTTTTAGCCTCAAATTACATGCATCAATGAGTTCATGTTTTTTTTCTTTTCATATAATAGAAAAGAGGTGTAACACATGTAGCCTATCCTGTTAGGTTTAGCTATTATTTTCCAAAATAAGCTCAAATTCCTAACTGAGATGCACATACCTACACAACTTTTGTCATGGCAGAAGATGATTACAACGTGCCCCCAGAGGAGGACCAATGGGATGATGAGGTGGATTCTGATGGTGGCCATAGAATTGAATTCAGTAGTTACCTAGGCTATTTGGCCCGTGATATGGTTGGCATAAAACATTTATGTTGGAAGGAAGTCCCTGCAACAACAAAACAAAATATGTGGGAGGAAATTCTGGTATGCATATGCGGTTATCAATTCGTCGTTTTTTTTGTCGAACTGTGAGTCTGTGATGAACATATATTAGTTGTTATTGCAGTTTCATTATGAGGTGCCCCATGAATATAAGCAAGCGGTCATGAAGCGTCTATCTGTTCAGCTGTGAGACTTCAGAAGGAAATTATACAATAATCATGTAAAACCCTTTCTGGAAAGACCGGACAAACTAAAAACTTTCCCCAGAAAGTACGAAACCGCAATGGACCAAGAAGACTGGGACGAATACCTTAAGTATGTACTAGAATCGCCTATATTTAAGGTATGGAATACACATTGCTTTTTCTAATTTGTGTTTCGTTCTTATTGTCTATCCCAGCATACTAATGAAATTATTTTTATTTCCTCTGCAAGAAAAATTCGGAGAAGGGAATAGAGGCAATATCACAATCCAAGTTCCCACATCGGACAAGACGAGGAGGATACTCGGGATTAAAACTAAAATTAGTAAGTATGTTGTCTTAAACCAGTTACATGATCTTAAACCATATGTCTGAAATATGATATCAACTATATGAATCACTGATGCTAGGGTATATTTTGGAGAACCTTGTATATTTGTTACCTATTCAATTCATCAGTGTCTTCGAATTCATGGTCTAAGAAGCAGTCTCCTAATCTTATGCAGAACTCTACCAGTAATTCCCAACCAAATCCTTCAATATCTCTAGAGAAGTCGTGCACATCTATGGCAGAACCTATGGCTAAGACATCTAATGGAGTATTTTTATTATTATTTTTTTTCTTTGTAGATCTATATTGCTAATCCTAGGATCTTCTTTTTGTATGATGTTCATATGCCGTATCTCCGCAGAAAGAAAAATACTACTTTTGGAATGGATCTAGGGGAAACGTCGTTGCTAGAGGCAGTATTTTTCCTAAGGTGCCTAACCAGAAAATACATCGACAAGAGCTTCCTGAACACTGTTATGCTGCCAATATTCTGGAGGTCATAGATCCATCATTCGTGTTAACGGAACCAAGTGGTGAGTTTAAGTTATTAGGGGAAGCTAAAGATGGTTTTGTGGCATGGCCTAAAGATAATTGTTCCATCTCTGATGACAAGGTTAGTTTCTTAGCTCTTTTGCTTTGTTAATCAAGTATATAAATTTTTTTACGTAAATCAATCATGTATTCAGTTTGATTAAAGAATAAGTACGAGATAGAAATATATTAACACCTAGTGGAACATGAATGCCAGTGTAAATTAGAAAATTCATATTTGGTTACGGATTTTATTATGGGCGTCAGCTGTGAAAAATGGTGCGGCCTTCAGTGAAGTTGGCTTTATCACATTGTTGGAAAAATGACTTTTGTCTGTCTCTTGTTGAGAATTCATATGACAGACGAATAATTCATATGACAGACGAATTCTCCTTGGATTTAGAATATATATATAATACATTTTATTATGGGCGTCAGCTGTGAAAAATGGTGCGGCCTTCAGTGAAGTTGGCTTTATCACATTGTTGGAAAAATGACTTTTGTCTGTCTCTTGTTGAGAATTCATATGACAGACGAATAATTCATATGACAGACGAATTCTCCTTGGATTTAGAATATATATATAATACATTTGATCTCTTGCTGCAGGAAACTCCACAACATGGAAAACCTCATAAGCAACCAGAACCAGTTTTAGATTTTGAGAAGAAATTGGACAGTGATAAACTGAATGACGAGCACCTAGCATTCAATCCACATTCGGGGAGTCATGCATGCAGCCTCTGAAAAGCTTTCTCAGAAGACTAAAAAGGCGCAAAGAAGGTTATATGCACCAACTGTGCAGAAGGCATACCAACTTTCAGATGGGCAACAGAGGAAGACAAGGTTTGGCGCGTCAAGAATGTCACAACCTGATCCATTGCATGCAGAGACACCACCATCAAAAAAGTTGAAGAAAAACTGATGATTATTGGATAAATGCTCTTTAATATTTTTTTTTGCAAACTGTTAGACCAAAGCTCAACATTTTTTACTGTGTTATTAATAATAATATGAATTTTTGGCATATATGAATTTCAGATTTAACCACAATTTATAAAGTATATAAGAGAATTTGGATAGTGCCAGGTGGATGGTTTAGATGCGCCATATCTGAACGGCTTAGAAGCGTCACACGCGTAATATACACACTTCGAGATTAATTGGCGTGGCTAAATATAACATAAATACACGTTAAGCAGATATAAATTGGCGTGGCTAAATATCATATAACGCCACGCTATATGGCGTGTATATAGGTTCTCCGATGAACGGATCCCAACGTTACATGTGGACGGTCAACGTTACATCTGAACGGTCAATATTGCATCATCTTAAACGAGATCCAATGGTACCTAATACAGCCACGTGGATGAAGGTAATTGTAAATTGGCGTGGCAAAATATCACATATATCCACGCTATATGGCGTGCCTATAGGTTATTCAATGAACGGCTCACAACGTTACATGTGGACGGCGTAGGATGCATATAATTTAACGGTCAATATTGCATCATCTAAAATGAGATCCAACGTTACATGTGGGGTCCACATCCGTTCAGGGTTACATGCACGGTTGTCTATGGGAAGAGGATCATACAAGTTCTATTCCCTTCTTGGCTCAAATACCTGAGGAGGAAACCGGTCCCACCAAGGTCGTCGTCACACCTGGCATACTTCCACGAACGAAGCAGGGGCAACAGTCCGTCGATTAGGCACATCAAGCACACGTTCGATCAAGCATGCGCAATGGCCCCTCGTCCGAAGCAGGCTTAGCAAGGTCAATCTGGCAAGACCGACATTCGAACAGAGCAAGCACGGAGCAGGCTCTCGACCGAAGCAGGCATAGCAAGGTCAATCGAAGCAGGCAAGACTGACATCATACTAGGGGAACGCTCGCCTAAACGCCTCTTGAACGTGACATGCTCCAAGGACAGGACGACCCGTCTCTCCTGGTAACATCTAACTTTGTCTCAAAAGTTTTATCTTTAACTGTCACCATCTCATGCCTACCCCACAATAATGCAACCATTATGCGATAGGCATGGGACTTAATGTTGATGGTGGATTTTAGTTCAGGGCCAAAATTATAAAAGCCAAAATTATGCGCTGACATCTTGCAAAGGATAGAGCCACTGATAAGTGATGAATACTTCTCCACTTTACTAATTCACCTAAAATGGAGCATGTAGCAACAATCACATATACCTTGTGAATTTATAACATTATTAATGTACGACCAGCCTTGTATTTCCTGTACTGCTCCACTCTTATCATTGTTGCGGCATAACGACTGAGTGTTGCTCTCAGCAGAGAAACACGAATCTCCAAGCATTAATAATGAAGCATGTACGAAATACCCGTACAGGCTATAACTCTCGGAGTGTTATACTAGCCCGATTGAGCATATGGACTGTCCATATCAGTCTCAAAAACGATCACAACCATCCAACTTCACCAGCATGATTGGATGGCTCAGATCGAATCCATAACCCTCAGGCAGGTATTGGAGTATTCACCACCGACCCAATACGGGCCCTGCATGGTCGGCCACCCCCAAAAGGGTAGCATGGCTTTCCAAATCGTCCAGCCAAAGCAGCGCGGACGTGAAACCCTAATTTAGGGTCTGCGGCACATTACATTTGTCGCAAAGCAGTCTCAACCATCCAACTTCACAGGCATAGATGGAGGGTGTATATGTAGATTCAAATGGCCCAGAGCATGTCAACACAATCACCGTGGGCCCACCTACACACATGACCGATCGATCAGGACCAACTATAGTTGGTCGTTCCAGTTCGTGCTCCTAGAAAAGGCATGACGCACGACCGGTGAAACCCTAATTAAGGTTTGAACATCACGAGCGTCCATTTTCTCCTGCAAGAATGAAGGGTCCAGGAATAGACTAGGCAGGTCCGGTACGCATCAACATGATCACCGTGGCCCCATCTATCTCCACACCCAATCGGCCAAGGCATATCATGCCTGGTTGCCTCGATTCGCACGCCCAAACTAGGCGTGGTCACACCTCCCAATTGCAAACTAATCTCGACCACTCAACTTTGCCAGACAAATTGAGTGGCTTAGATCACGTTTCTATGGAACAATGAAATACAGGCGTGTACATCAGCCCGTCGTCTGCACACCAGACTAATCAGCCAAGACCGAACAGACGTGGTCGGCTCGAAACACGCGCCCAAAGTTGGCATGATGCGCGGCCTTTGCGGCACAAAATCTCTGTCGCAAATCAATCCTAGCCGCTCCTCTTTGCCGGACAATTTGAGCGATCTAGATTACACTTTCACGAGACAATGAGGTATGGGCATGTACACCAGCATTCCGTCTACACGCATGCCCAATCGGCCTTGCCAAAATCGTGTCCCAAGCTTGGATTCGACCAAGCTGAAGAATGATGCTTGCGCACCTCTTCATAAACCCTAATTCCACTGACGATCGCAGATGAGTGTCTCAACGATCATCTCGTCCGTTCAACTTCTTGGTTATACATCCCTGGTCAGGAGTTAGTTGGTCAATGAGGTGTCGTGGTGATTACCATCCGCCACTCTACCACACCATGTGGTCGGCCAAGAGAGGACTTGCTTGTGCAGCCTCCAAACCATCACATGAAGTAGGCTGGACATGATGTTATTTTAAGACGCTCAACAACGATGCTTCATACATGCTGAATATATTCGATGCATTACATGCATAGAATTCACGTGATATTTTACAAGTATCAAATTCCCAAATAACTTAGTTATTTAACCTAGCATTACATGCTACCTTTTGTGGGTCCCACGATCCGCACATTCGAGATATCAATCATGTCACAAACTGGGGGATACATACTGGGGTATTGGTCTAGCGGTTCACAGCGTGCAGCGCACAACACGCCATCACAAGAACGTGTCAGGAAGTCATGGACGGTTAGTGATGATGGGAGAAGTGGGCAAGACTGATCGTGTAACACTAACACACACAACTCCACTACTCCATCACTCCACTTTCTCCACTTTCCATGAGAGACGTGGGTTAGGCTCAATGACTTGTATAAATAGGTTCTCCTCTCTATTTTCAAACAAGACAAGACAAAAGAAACCAAGTGTTGATACAATCGTATTCCAACACCAGAACTGATAGCTTTCATTCTGTAAGCCAGTTCAGCTTTCTGATACAAGTCATACATAGCAACACCTCCACAATCTCAACACCTTCTTCGCTTCCCTCCCTAAGATCAACCCCATCTCCTTCACTTTGTGACCGAAGCAAGTCTGGAATGGCTATTTCTTGGTTTAGGCCAGAGTTGTACAGATTGATTTCTTGAATCATAAGCACTCCCGTGCAGTGCATTTGTCTAGGGTTTAGATTCATTTCTCATCAACACACCCCAAATTACCAAAACCGACAGAAATAGTTTTCACCCATAAACAGGGTGTTGGATGAATTTGATGAATTTAGCTTCCAACAAGCGTTCCACTTATTCCTTGATTTTTAGGACCGTTGTCCGAGGGAATTCACGACTCCTTTGTTTCATTGGTTTAAATTCAGGCGAGCTGCTGAGGTTGTGGCCGACGAGGCTATTGTCGAGTCCTAGCATCTCGTCATATCCGAAGGAGAATACATCTTTATACTTCCGGAGTAACCCTATTAACGCTTCTTTTTCCTCCTTACCTAAATTCTTACTTATCTTGATAAGACGCTTGTCTGTTTGAGTTCCGACATTGAATTCTTCCATTCCATCTATAGTGAGGTCCTCCGGTGTATGATCTTCAGATGAGGCACGTATGTTTATTGCTTGTTGGTCGCGTAACTCTTTATCGTCGAGCACTCCATATGGCAGTTCGGATAGCTCTTCGTCGACACTTCTGGAGGGAGACTTTATTTCCTCATCAATCGATGACATGACGCACTTGTTCATTGGTGTGAGATCCCTTGGCTAGTTTCTATAAGCGGTACACATGTCCTCCTTATGGTTTCGAAAAGCGCTAGAATCTAGGTTGATCTTGTTGCTTCCTCTTCTTTTTGGGCGGACATGTCATCCTAAAAGGACTGAATACTGACTTTGTCATTCTAGGATTCTCCTCCTCTTCCCATTTGGGTAGCGGGATGGGTTGTATCTGGTACCTCATTTGACTCTTAGGGGTGTCGTAAAACACCGCATTCGCCGGGTAAACTTCCTCCGGATCGAACGGGTTGCTCGTCGCAGGAATCCGTCACATTTATGATACGTTGACGTCACAATCTTATGATTAAGAAACCACCCTCTCCCCAAAAGTACATGAAATGTGGTATCATCTTCCAAGACATAGAATAGAGTGAGCGCTCTTATAGGTCCAACCCTCATTACCAAGTTAACGATTCCTATAGCCGTCTGCGTGTGGCCCCCAAATCCTTTTACAGTCGTTGTCCGCATACATATTGCTGATTGTTGTACTCCTAGGAGTTCAAGAGTGTTCATGGAGATCAAATTCAAATGTGGGAATGTTATTTATGCCCCTAGTATCCATGGGCTTTGCACGAACACCCTTCAAGGGCATCTTTCCAACGGGTTGAATATCCATAAACGTCTTAAAGTCAGGTTTTAACCTCCACATCATTTATTATGTCGGAGATTAAATAGCTTTCGTTTATTCTGCTTTCTCGAAAGCAAAAAAAAATTCAGAGAGAAGTTGCAGAGAGAGCTCAGATCAGAGAGAGTTGAGAACCGAATCTCCATTGAATTAATCATGATCAATCTTCAATAAACATGCAGGTATTCTCCATTGAATCTTGAATCTAGTTTGAATCAATCGAAATCGGTGAAGGAGTTTCAGAGTAATATTTGGTTTATTCTCCATTGAAGAAGAAGTTTCTGATAATTGTTCTTCAATTCAACTGAAATCAGAGTTGTTTGCATAAACCAAGTCATTGAATCTGAAGATCTACTTCAGTTTTCGATTGCATCATCGATTATTTGAGTCTGATTATTTGAGTCTGAAGATCTACTTCAATAAGCTTCTTTCATTATTTGAGTTTTGATTGAATCATCGATTGCAGAGGTCTACTTCAGTAAACAACGATTTTGATTTCTTATTATTATTCAAGTTCAATCTCGTTAACAGGTAAGATTTACTTTTTTTTGCTATAATCTTTGTTTTGTTTTAACATTTTGTGATGAATAATGTAATTTACAAATTGTTTTGTTGTGTTCATACCGTGAATATGATAGGTTTGTACCTTTTGAATGAATAAATCGTTTTTTCAGTCTATGATTATCATTTTGAATGACAATGAAATTGATAACAATTATTCATAAATAGTTAATAAACAAATCTCATGTAGTTTCAGGTCATATTGTTTCTGAAACTGAATAGGGTACATTATTTATATGTCCCTATTTTTGACACCCAATAAATATATCCTTATGCAACAATAAATATGTCCATACTTTTTAATAACCTTATCCATTTAAAATTAGATTACCTTAATACCCTCACCCATATTTTTTTTTTCTTTATTTCAAAATGGAACAAATTTCTTCCACTACCACTTCACCACCACCACCACCACCACCAACATTGAACTACCACTCCACCACCACCGTTTAACGACCACCACCTACCAACCGCCACTACCACTAATATTCTACCACCACTCCTTCACCACCACCATTACACCACCACCAGTCTTCCACCACCACTAGTCCGTCGCCGCCATCACCACTAGTCCGCCGCCGCCACTACTGGTTCAAATATTTTTGTATCAACAACAATAGTTGATCCAAATAAAAATGGAATCAACAGTAGAAGTTGATCCAATTTAGGGATCAACAATGGTAGTTGATCCAAAAGAAAAAAAGATCAACAGTAGAAGTTTATCCAATTTAGGGGATCAACAATGGTAGTTGATCCCCTAAATTGGATCAACAATGAAATTTGATCCATGTAAATGGAGTGAACTTGGCGTAAGTCGAACACGCATCATCTGACATGGAGTCAGTCATGCTACCATTGCACCACAAGTTCAACATTGGAAGAAATTTACATGATTTAAACTACAAGCATGATTATACTTATCCAAGGAAATATTGTCAACAATAGGAGTTGAAGGGATCAACAACAATAGTTGATCCCATAAAAAATTGGGTCAACACTAGCAGTTGATCCCGGTGAAAAATCCCGAGTCCCGGTCATCTCTTCATCTTGTGACCATATTTTGTATATATATTTTCTTATTTTTAGCATTTTCTATATTTAAGCCTAAAATCAATCCCATCAAGTCTGAGTGAACGACAACCGTATTTACCACTATATAAAATTCGATCAGTTTTTGGAGCCACCTATGTAGACTTGCTTTTAGATTTGTTTTTAGCTTTATTTTTATTTTTGTTCTTTTTTACGCGTTTTGGTATTTTTTGTTTGCTTTCAGATTCAGAGTTAAGCTAAAGAAAAAGAGAAAATGCTGAAAAGAAAGCAAAGCCCAAAAAGGAAAGAAAAGAGAAATCCAAACGGAGTGAAGAAGAAAATTTTGTATATAGTTATTTTATTTGGTTTCACCTATTTGTCACCCTACTTTTCCTATTTACCACTCTCATTAATTACCACCCCCATTTATCCTATTTGCCACCACATATTTTTCACATATCCTAAATACTACACCTTTGACTTTTTGTTTACACCCAACAATGGAACCACCCCAACTAATAACTAAAAAAAAACCTAAGTTGAAAATCTATTCCGACCACACTTCTTCTTCTCCATATTTTCCACCATTCTTGCATACACTATGATTCAAGTCTTCAACATAATTAAGTTTGAATATCAACCGTAATCAATACATGGATGGAATTGGAATCAGAAGCCGAAAAGACTAAAGAGTAACCAATAGAAGGAAAAAAATAAAAATAAAATAAACCCAAAAACTAGTTCAGGTGATTGGTATGTATTTTTTGGGTTGGATCTTGGCATTACTAGGCTTAAAATCATTCTAGAGAGTTGTTAGAGCATTGCTCGGTCGAACTCGCATGCGTTGCTATCTCAAGCATGTTTGTCAAGTTTAGTTGTCAAAACTATATGTCTTGATTTCTAGACTACTTATAGTTAAGTCTCGGTTTAGGACAATTTAGTGTAGTTGAGCTCCAGACTTTATGGAAATCATCTTACGAAGACGAAGAACTACTCAAGGAACCAGTGGAACTTATGTGGAGACTTGAACTTATCTATCACTCAAAATTTTATCTATCTACTACTCTTGAGACAAAGTCGTATAAGTATGATAGTTTTCATACATACGCATTTGCTATTTCGAGCCGAGTTTACTCGCTTATCTTTTCCTCGAAATATGTGTTGGTAAGCTTTCGCTTTAACCACTTTTCATCTTAACCCGTGAAGAAAGTCATGATGACGTTTCAATCTTGAAAATAGCTTTGATGACGATAGTTGTGAATAACGACTATTATAACATTATAGAAGAATGTTTCAATGATTGAAATGTAGAGTTGAGATTACGTAACCAACTATGGATATAAGTATATATAGCGTGTTCGCACATTAGTATATAAATCCTTGTGCCGGAAACCAAGTGTGTGCATATGTGTGCATACGGTATTGGTGAAGGAGACAGGTTGGTTCGAAAACTTTCGGTGAGTTTGTAAGTTTACAAACTATTAAAGTCACCTTAGGTACGCATACTCGTAGGCGTACCCACAGAAGTTTTCGAACCGAAAATTTCTGCTGAGTTTCTAAACTCAAATCCGGTAGCTATGGTACACGTACCCGTACGCGTACCTAAGCTGGTTATATTTCTCAAATCGGAAGTTCATGAACTTAAACAATAAATCAATAAGGAATGCAATCTACAAACCATGGCTATATTGATTCAAGTGAATCAAACCGATTTTGTGTCAATTGTGTCTATTCATAAAGACCTAAGCAATTGAACAACTCTTCAACTAGTTCTTATGAGTCATTTGAACTAGTTATGTGAAGAAGATGAATATGGAAGTGCTCATATGGCTAACCATTGGTTAACTATTTGTGAACCAACTAAGTGTACACGTTTAGGTACGGTTACTCAAACCTAAATGAAATACATTTCATTTGTGTGTGACAAGCTAAGTTTCGATCTAACGGTTGAAAGATATTAGCTTGGTTAAATCAGGTTTTTCATCTAACGGTGAATATTGAATGCTTTGTTACCAAGGTAACTTGGATTGCAAACCCTGATTTGAAAACTATATAAAGGAGACATCTAGCAACTGGAAAAACTAATCCCCACACCTCCTGTGTGATACTAGTTGGTTTTTCTAGAGTCGATTCTCCTTTAACCTTAGGTTTCTTCTCGAGACCCTGTAGGTTAACGACTGAAAGACTTCATTGGGATTGTGAAGCCATACGAAACTACTTATCTTGTATTTGAACGATCTGATCTTGCCATTTTCTATCGTACGAGTTCAATTGAATAATTGACTTGAGATTATATCTCCGATAGGTCAAGATGAAAAGAAATCACAAACATCTTCGTCTCATCGTTTGTGATTCCGCAATATCTAGTTTCGCTACCATACAATTTAGATTATTGTGAGGTGATTGATAATTCTAGGCTGTTCTTCGGGAATATAAGTCCGGGTTATCAATTGGTTTCTGTTCACCTTGATTTTATCAAAAGACGGAACAAAACTCTTAGGTTTATCTGTGGGAGACAGATTTATCTATCATCGTAGAATTTTCTGTGTGATACAAATTTATTTATTAAAGTCTTCGACTTTGGGTCGTAGCAACTCTTGGTTGTGGGTGAGATCAGCTAATGGAATCAAGTGCATAGTATCTTGCTGGCATCAGAGACACAAGGAGCGCAACTGTACCTTGAATCAGTGTGATATTGATTAGGTTTCAACTACAGTCCAGACCGAAGTTAGTTTGTAGTAGTCTAGTGTCTGTAGTGGCTTAATATAGTGTGGTGTTCAATCTGGACTAGGTCCCGGGGTTTTCTGCATTTGCGGTTTCCTCGTTAGCAAAATTTCTGGTATCTGTGTTATTTCTATTCCGCATTATATTTTGTTATATAATTGAAATATCACAGGTTGCGTGTTAAGATCAATCAATTAGAATATCCAACCTTTGGTTGTTGATTTAAATTGATTGACACTTGGATATTGGTCTTTGGTACCATCCAAGTTTATCTCTCTAGTATATGATAAAGACTCGCATATTTCCATTTGCTTGAGTAAAGATCGAGAGATTGAGATATTAACTCTTTGATATACGTTTATCTAGATTGAGGCTGACTGTCTAGTTTATTCTCTAGAAAGTATATTGGAGTTAGTCCATACATATTTTTAATCGAAATATTGGGTGAGGTTGTCAGACCCCCGCTTGTTCAATTGGTATCAGAGCAGGCAAACACGTTCAAGACCTCAAAAGTCTGTGTTTGTAGCGATCTGACTCTATGGACAGTAGTGATATATCTGTCTTCATAAAACCTGATCAGGATCCTATTGATGATGATAAGAGTCCTGAGACCTCCAAGAAATCTATCATATCTTTCCCGCTGTCAGAAACCGATGTTAACTGGGAAAATCTCTTAGATGAACAATTGGATGAATTTTCAGATGAAAGTGACTCAGACAAGAGACCAAGTATTGATGAAGAAGTCTTACAATATATTATACTCTTTGACGATATCATAGAAAAAAGGATCAACTTCCCACCTGGCAGAATATCAGTTTCCTCTCTGTCGTGAAAACATGAAACTAAAAAAACTCTTTAAGGGATATGATAGTGGTTATAAGTTTTTACAATCAATCCTTAAAGATCATGTTGAAGAAGTCCATTCAAAGTTTGCTGAATGTGAAAAAATTCAGAAGAGTTTATTTGCGCTGAAAGAAAGACTTGCTGAATCTGAGGCAAAGTATGACTCTCAACAGATCTACTATAATGACAGAGAATGCCTTGTTCTTGCCAAAGAAAAACAATTGAAGAATGACCTATCTACAGCTGTCAACAAGGTAAAATCACTAGAAGAGAATCTGAAAAGATTCAATACTAGCTCTACAAAATAATCTTCCATGTTAGGAGCATGTAAAGAACATCGTGATACACGTGGTCTGGGCTAGAAAAGAATAGACGCTCCAAGCACTGGAAAGATTAATTTTGTATGTGCTAGTAATAACTCACTATGTGAAAATTCATCTATTACAGCTGATGCTTCTATAAAGAAAGATTGTCGTACTTCAAAGACAGGACATAGGAGAACCGTTAAAAACGTGACCATTAACTGCTACTATTTTGGAAACAAAGGTCATGTCGAACGGAAATGCCGTTTTCGAATAAGGAATGAAAAACTTCATAACATTCTTATATGGATGTCGAAAGAAGTAATCAAACGTGTTTCTCTCCACACTGAAAACATCTGTGCCTCTAATTCAAAAGAGCACTGTGACTAGTCATCTCTTAGTTATATGTATGATACTAACTCTTTCTACAATTTTAGAGGAAAGAAAGTCATATGGACAACTAAGTTGGTTGACGTTCCAGTAAAGAGAAAAAGACGCCAAATAAAGAAGGATGGTTCAATCAAGGAAGGAATATCATCCATTGGCAAGGATCACACTGCTTCTAAAGTATCAGGATCTGATTATATGCACATCAATAATCGTGCATCTGATCTAAGTGTTAGAGCATTGCTCGGTCGAACTCGCATGCGTTGCTATCTCAAGCATGTTTGTCAATGTTAGTGATCAAAACTATAATGGCGATTTCTAGTCTATTATAGCTAAGTCTCGGACTAGGATAGAAAGTGTAGTTGAGCTCAAGGACTTCATGGTGATTCATCATACAAGTAGAAGAACTACTCAAGGAACCGGTGAAACTTCTCAACAAAAAGGTATGTGAAGACTTGAACTTATCTGTCATTCAAAAGTCTATCTACTCTATCTCCTACTTCTTGAGACAAAAAGTCGTATGCTATATATATAGACTTAGATTATGCACATTTGGTATTTCGAGCCGAGTATACCTCGCTTATCTATATCTCGAAATATGTGTTGGTAAGCTTTTCTCTTCGACCAAGTTTATCTTTACCTAGTGACGAAAGTCATGATATGTTTCAATCACTTTGAAAATGGCTTTGACGAGAAATGGTGTAACAACTATATAACGTCCTCTAAGAATGTTTCAATGATTGAAATGGGAGTTTAGATTACATAAGCAATGATGGATATAAGCATTATTGTGGAAACACATTTATGTATAAGTCTCATTCCTTGACCCAAAGTTTGTGAACTTTGTTGATCAAGAGAAACCGGAAGAATGGCTTGTTGCCAAGTCCGCGAACTGCCGAAATTCTCATCCCGAGAAATTCTGCTGGAGTTGAAAAACTAGTTGCGTGAGTACCAGTCCGCGAACAGGCGAAGGTCTCTTGCCGAGATTTTCTGCTGGAGTTTGTAAACTCTGTCCGGTTGCTTAAGTCCGCGAACCTAGTGTGCGAACTTAAGAAGGTTATATATCTGAAGATGATTTCTGAACTTAAACTTTAAAAAGACTAAGGAATGCAGTTTCCAAACCGTGGCTATAAAAGTTCATGAACCGATTCAAGTGAATCAAATCATCTTTGCTTCAATTGTGTCTTGTGTAGTTACATAAGATTTCCTTGAAAGTGAACAACTCTCTAACTAGTTCATTTGAGTCATTTGATCTAGTTATGGTGAAGAAGAACATGGTTGATATGAAATGCTCATATGGCTAACCTTTTGGTTAACTATTGTTGAACCAACAATGTACATGTTTGGGTACGGTTAACAAACCTAGAAGCGTGCAGTTCATTTGTGTATAACAAGCTAAGTTTTCGATCTAACGGTTGAGAAATATTAGCTTGAATCTAAATAAGGTTTTCATCTAGCGGTGAATATTGATTGCTTTGTTACCAAGGAAAAACCCTGATTTGAAAGACTATATAAAGGAGACATCTAGTATTGTGCAAAACTAATCCCCACACCTTCCGTGTGATACTAGTTTGCATACTAGAGTCGGTTCTCCTTTAACCTTTGGTTTTATTCTTCTAAAACCAGGTTAACGACTTAAAGACTTCATTAGGATTGTGAAGCCATACCGATACTACTTTTATCGTAGTTGTGTGATCTGATCTTGCATCTTCTATCGTACGAGTACAATCAAATTGATTGGCTTGAGATTTGATATCTCCGATAGGCAAGATATAAAAATTAATCACAAACATCTCGTCTCATTGTTTGTGATTCCACAACATCTTGTTTCGCTACCATACGATTAAGATTGTTGTGAGGTGATTGATTAATCTAGGCTGTTCTTCGGGAATATAAGACCGGATTATCAATTGATTCCTGTTCACCTTGATTATTATCAAAAGACGGAACAAAAACTTTAGGGTTTTTCTGTGGGAGATAGATTGATCCTTTGATAGACTTGTCTATGTGAGACAAATTTGTTTATTGTCAAAGCCTGCGATTTTGGGTCGTAGCTACTCTTAGTTGTGGGTGAGATCAGCTAAGGGAATCAAGTGCGCAGTATCCTGCTGGGATCAGAGGCGTAGGTAGTACAACTGTACGTTGGATCAATGGGAGACTGATTGGGGTTCAACTACAGTCCAATCCGAAGTTATCTTGGAGTAGGATAGTGCCTGTAGCGGCTTCATACAGTGTGTATTCAATATGGACTAGGTGCCGGGGTTTTCTGCATTTGCGATTTCGTCGTTAACAAAATTTCTGGTGTCTGTGTTATTTCAGTTTCCGCATTATATTTTTTTATCTTTATAACCGAAATAATACAGGTTGTGTGTTAGATCATCAATTAGCATAATACAACCTTTGGTTGTTGATTGTCATTGATTGATCCTTGGACATTGGTCTTTGGTACCGTCCAAGTTATTCCTTGTGTTTGATTAAAGACTCGCTGATTTCTATTAGCTTGAGTAAATCAAAACAAGAGAGAGATATTAACTCCTTGATATACTCTTACCTAGATTGAGTCTGACTGTCTAGTTGATTCTCTAGAAAGTGTTTCGGAATTAGTCCATACAGATTGCTAAGTGAAATATTGAGTGGTGTTGTTAGACCCCCACTTTTTCAATTGGTATCATAGCAGGCAAACACGTTCAAGACCTTACAAGTCTGTGTTTGTAGCGATCTGACTCTATGGACAGTAGTGCTATCTCAATAAATGTACCACCAGATCCAGGGATTTCAGAATTATCTTCCATGACTGATTTAATAAAATATGTAGAAGAAATTCTATCTAAACCTCCACCAGGTTTAAAATCCCTTGAAGTGTTTTCAGGGTTTGAAAAGAAGCTTGAGAGCTTATCTCTTGATGTTGTGTTATACCTCCAGAAAGATCAAGAATCTCCTGACAGGCTAAATCAAGTTATGATGAATAATATTCATGTTGAGGTTGATATTGATTTACTAATCAGTGAAAGCAATGCTCCTCCTCTGCGTAATCCAATTAGTTGTGATAAACTAAACGAATTACAAGAGGAGTTTAAATCTCAGTTACCTGAGTGTATCACCTCAAAGCATGAATTGATTCGTTGCTCAATTCCTGATACTTCCTATCAAGATAGTAGTATTGTCTTCTTTTATGAAGAATCTAGGACGTCTCTTTTTATCAAAAGAGTTCCCCTTCGCAGTACTAAAAACTATCTGCAGAAACTGTTTTTTTTTAAGTTGGAAAACAAGAAATCAGAAACACAAATCTTTTTGGGTTCTCTTGAAGTTCTTTGATAGACTTATAAAAACAGTTCCTTAGGTGTTTCTCAACACTACAAGATTTAAGAGTTGTTGGAAAAAAACTCTTTCTTGGTTCCATGGTGAGCAAGACATTGTTCACCTCAACACAACTTGTTTGTGTTGAAAGTGCATCCTCACCAAGAAATGCCCTGCTATGTACACGGTGAGGGAAGCACAATAACTGGGGCGCACAGATTATATTCGGTAAGGCTGTAGAACTCAATTGGACTTTTCTATAAAGGTATGTCTATAAACTTGAGCAAGTTTTATGTTTTTATTACTTGTTTGAGTACTTATAATGATCCATGTACCTTGTTTATCGTTCATTTCTACCTAACTTGATCTGTGTTTAAGGTTCTTAAATATTTAGGTTTGAAAACATTAGTTCGGGATGTTTGGACTTCATGGTACACATACCAAGTATGCATAACATCATTTAAAGCCAAAATCCAGGGGTTTAAGTTCGCAAACCCCGTCTGCATACTGCTCCAGGATACGAAAATTCGTTTGCAAACCCGTATGCATACTTGACGTCGATATTCGGTAAACTTGTTTTGGCCGTAACTTGTTCGTACGAACTCGGATTGACCTCATTCTTTATGCACTCTCTTACTATTTGAATTATATTAAAAATGGAGATGAGAAACCTTGAATTTGGATGAGTTAAGATTGGTATTTGTCATGTCTCTTGTTTTTGAGTGTTTTGCTCAGTTTCGTTGCACTTGTTCCACTTCTCTTGGACTTGGCACTTGTATTCTTGGAGTACTACTCTTCTAAGCTCATTGTAGCTTTTACAAGAATGTTGTTGGTGAATCACAAAGAAGGAAGTTCAAGAACAGGCAGTAGTATGCATTGCTATGGAATTCTTGAATGTTCACAATCATCCTATATGAACTATGGTGCATGGTCGTTATTGAATTTGTATGTTCTTATTTGTTAAGAAAATCTTTTTATACGCCTTTGGTAGATATTCTTGGTATAAATCCAGGCGAAAAATATTGATTCTACCCTCTAAGGACAAATCATCTTGTATGTGCATTACGAGTTTGTCTTGATGCCTAGGAAACTTCTTATGAGAATTTATTCTTATTTTTGAGAAGGATAACTAGAGTTTGGAATAGCCATTACATAAATATGTCTAATGTTTTCATCTTCATGTTTTTAGATTTATTGGTTTAAATTCTAAATTTGTTTGGAAGATGATTTTTGCAGTATTAATCTTTATGGTTTTATATATTGCAATATTGTTATGGGATTTGTGTGTTTGCATCCGTGAACTATGACTATCCCATACCTTGTCAAAAGTAAAGTCTTTCGTATGTCGATATGCATGTATTGATAAAATAATGAATAGACTTTTGACAAATACAAAAGTTAAGCCTATTATGTCAATTATTGATGGAAGATAGGTTAAAATCTTTTGTTTGCAAGGATTATGTCTATTAATTATTGTTATGCTTATAATGATTGAAGATAGAACGAATCCTTGTGTATTCCATAATATTGATCTTCACTGATCCATATTTTATGTAATATTGTGAGGCTCCGTAATGTGTCTTATGTTGAGCACGATACAACTAAGTTGATTAATTTTTGATTAGCTTGGTTAGTTGTTCTGTAAGGTACTTTATGTTGAGCATTT
Organism: Papaver somniferum; assembly: GCF_003573695.1. NCBI lineage: Eukaryota > Viridiplantae > Streptophyta > Magnoliopsida > Ranunculales > Papaveraceae > Papaver > Papaver somniferum. The sequence continues at coordinate 84,204,553 of NC_039364.1, forward strand.
AGAACTAAATTAATCATCTTGTTTGGTTATTTAGTTATTACTCAATAACTTTCACTTGTGTTGAGTATATGAATGATTAAGCCAATCACTCTCTTGTATGGTTAACTTAGTCGTTGCTCCGTAAGTTTATTTATGTTGAGCACAATCTATTAAATTGATCACTTTTTGTGTTTAATTTGATTATGTATTCCGATTAAATTAATCATGTGTTTACTTATGATTGATTTGATTGAGTTTTTGGATATAAAAATCATTCATATGGTATTGGTGTCCAATAAAAATCCTTCTTTTCTCTTGAAATTAAGGTCGCTCGTTGTTGTTCTTTCGGGAATGACATCAAATGGGGGAGATTTCTTTTGAACTTGTGCTTAATAGTCATATCTTGAGGGGTGTGCGGCTGTGGAGTTTTAGAGGGGTTATCTTGTATCTTTAAACTCCTTGATGAATGCTATTAGCTTCGGCTATATGATTGCATCTAAATAAGATGATGTGTGTTCTTTATTTTTAGTCATGAAATGTCTTTTACGGAAATTTCATTATGATCCCGTTCTTGTACCTTTGCCAATTTTATTGACAAAAAGGGGGAGAATTAATATGTAGTTCACACTACAAATACATATGGTCTTCGGGTCATTATGTAAGGGGGAGTGGTTTTCATGTGAGATGGATTATTGACTAAGGGGGAGTGATACATATCACCATAGTATTATTGTTGAAGTTGTGATACAATTGAACTTTGACGCAGTATAGTAATACTATGACACTGTATAACAATGATCGAGACCGATGCTTTCTCATTGTTATAGCTACGGATCTTTAACAGTGGTGATGCTAAACTTACAACATTTGGGATCATTGAAGTACTTGGAAGTGACGAAGATTTCGAGGAATGTTGAAGATTAAACATGTGGAATAGGAGCTACTTAAGTTTCTTTATCTTTTTTGTATTCCATATGTATTGATAGTTTTTTCACTAAAATTGACAAAGGGGAAGATTGTTAGAGCATTGCTCGGTCGAACTCGCATGCGTTGCTATCTCAAGCATGTTTGTCAATGTTAGTGATCAAAACTATAAGTCTTGATTTCTAATCTATTATATCTAAGTCTCGGACTAGGATAGAAAGTGTAGTTGAGCTCAAGGACTTCATGGCGATTCATCATACAAGTAGAAGAACTACTCAAGGAACCGGTGGAACTTCTCGACAAAAAGGTATGTGAAGACTTGAACTTATCTGTCACTCAAAAGTCTATCTACTCTATATCCTACTTCTTGAGACAAAAAGTCGTATGCTATATATAGACTTAGATTATACACATTTGGTATTTCGAGCCGAGTATACCCCGCCTATCTATATCTCGAAATATGTGTTGGTAAGCTTTTCGCTTCGACCAAGTTTATCTTTACCTAGTGACGAAAGTCATGATACATTTCAATCACTTTGAAAATGGCTTTGACGAGAAATGGTGTAACAACTATATAACGTCCTCTAAGAATGTTTCAACGATTGAAATGAGAGTTTAGATTACATAAGCAATGATGGACATAAGTATTATTGTGGAAGCACATTTATGTATAAGTCCTATTCCTTGAACCAAAGTTTGCGAACTTTGTTTATCAAGAGAAACGAGAAGAATGGCTTGTTTCCAAGTACACGAACTCAGTCCGCGAACTGCCGAACTTCTCATCCCGAGAAATTCTGCTGGAGTTGACAAACTAGTTGCGTGAGTACCAGTCCGCGAACCCAGTCCGCGAACCGGCGGAAGGTCTCTTGACAAGATTTTCTGTTGGAGTTTGTAAACTCTGTCTGGTTGCTTATGTCCGCGAACCTAGTGTGCGAACTTAAGAAGGTTACATATCTGAAGATGATTTCTGAATTTAAACTTTAAAAAGACTAAGGAATGCAGTTTGCAAACCGTGGCTATAAAATTTCATGAACCGATTCAAGTGAATCAAATCATCTTTGCTTCAATTGTGTCTTGTGTAGTTACATAAGATTTCCTTGCAATTGAACAACTCTCTAACTAGTTCATTTGAGTCATTTGAACTAGTTATGGTGAAGAAGAACATGGTTGATATGAAATGCTCATATAGCTAACCTTTTGGTTAACTATTGTTGAACCAACAATATACATGTTTGGGTACGGTTAACAAACCTAGAAGCGTGCAGTTGATTTGTGTATAAAAAACTAAGTTTTCGATCTAACGGTTGAGAAATATTAGCTTGAATCTAAATCAGGTTTTCATCTAACGGTGAATATTGATTGCTTTGTTACCAAGGAAAAACCCTGATTTGAAAGACTATATAAAGGAGACATCTAGTATTGTGCAAAACTAATCCCCACACCTTACGTGTGATACTAGTTTGCGTACTAGAATCTGTTCTCCTTTAACCTTTGGTTTTCTTCTTCTAAAACCAGGTTAACGACTTAAAGACTTCATTGGGATTGTGAAGCCAGACTAATACTACTTTTATCTTAGTTGTGTGATCTGATCTTGCATCTTCTATCGTACGAGTACAATCAGATTGATTGTCTTGAGATTTGATATCTCTGATAGGCAAGATATAAAAAGTAATCACAAACATCTTCGTCTCATTGTTTGTGATTCCACAACATCTTGTTTCGATACCATACGATTAAGATTGTTGTGAGGTGATTGATTAATCTAGGTTGTTCTTCGGGAATATAAGGTCGGATTATCAATTGGTTCCTGTTCACCTTGATTATTATCAAAAGATGGAACAAAAACTTTAGGGTTTTTCTGTGGAAGACAGATTGATCCTTTGATATACTTGTCTGTGTGAGACAGATTTGTTTATTATCAAAGCCTGCGATTTTGGGTCGTAGCAACTCTTAGGTGTGGGTGAAATCAGCTAAGGGAATCAAGTGCGCAGTATCATGTTGGGATCAGAGGCGTAGGGAGTAAAATTGTACCTTGGATCAGTGGGAGAATGATTGGGGTTCAACTATAGTCCAGTCCGAAGTTAGCTTGGAGTAGGCTAGTGTTTGTAGCGGCTTAATACAATATGTATTCAATCTGGTCTAGGTCCCGAGGTTTTTTTTCCTTTGCGGTTTCCTCGTTAACAAAATTTTTGGTGTCTGTGTTATTTCAGTTTCCGCATTATATTGTTTTATCTTTATAATTGAAATTATACAGGTTGTGCGTAAGATCATCAATTAGCATAATCCAACCTTTGGTTGTTGATTGTCATTGATTGATCCTTGGAAATTGGTCTTTGGTACCGTCCAAGTTATTCATTGTGTTTGAATAAAGACTCGTTGATTTCTATTAGCTTGAGTAAATCAAAACAAGAGAGAGATATTAACTCCTTGAGATACTCTTACCTAGATTGAGTCTGACTGTCTAGTTGATTCTCTAGAAAGTGTTTCGGAGTTAGTCCATACGGATTGCTAAGTGAAATATTGGGTGGTGTTGTTAGACCCCCGCTTTTTCACTAAGGACCAGTATAAACAATCTCAAGCGGAAAATCAAAAAATTAAGGAAGAAAACATCATAAGGTATGACTTGTCCTCCATGTAATAATTCTTTTGAAATTTTTTTCCGCTATTTCTCCCTGTATCTCAGAGAAGGAAAACGATGATGAGCTATATTCTCAGATTACAACTTAACCAACTTTCTAAGTGTGCGTTCTCATATCAACCTTAGGAGAATGCACATAGAGTTCAAGATAGAACTTGTCTTGACAGAAAATAGTTTATGTAATACTCGTATGGTTCTTTAGAACTGATTTTCTATGAAGAATTCTGTTCTGGCCTTCCTTTCATAATAAAGCTTAGTTGATCAATCTAAACTCTTGAGAAAATCATGTATTGTTTTAAAATCCTCTGAAAAATCCTTTTTGAATTAAGGCTCCTTTGCTTAGACGGTTTAGAACCTGGTTCATAACCGTAAACGTTTGCGTACCTGTCCCATTATCGTTTCTTAAACGAGCAACCCTAGGGTTCCATTATATGTGTCTTGAACATGTATATATATATATCATGAAATTCTTCATTGATATATACTCGTACGGTAACGAAAATAGTTCCCCTTGATACAATGATGCAAACTATAATAGCATTCAAACCATCAAATACGGTTTGCCTGCTCTGATACCAATTGAAAAAGCGGGGGTCTAACAACACCACCTAATATTTTGCTTAGCAATCTGTATGGACTAACTCCGAAATACTTTCTAGAGAATCAACTAGACAGTCAGACTCAATCTAGGTAAAAGTATCTCAAGGAGTTAATATCTCTCTCTTGTTTTGATTTACTCAAGCTAATAGAAATTAGCAAGTCCTAATCAAACACAAGGTATAACTTGGACGGTACCAAAGACCAATGTCCAAGGATCAATCAATGACAATCAAACAACCAAAGGTTGGATTATACCAATTGATGATCTACACGCACAACCTGTATTATTTCAATTATAAAGATAAACAATCTAATGCGGAAACTGAAATAACACAGACACCAGAAATTTTGTTAACGAGGAAATCGCAAATGCAGAAAAACTCCGGGACCTAGTCCAGATTGAATACACACTGTATTAAGCCACTACAGACACTAGCCTACTCCAAGCTAACTTCGGACTGGACTATAGTTGAACCCCAATCAGTCTCCCACTGATCCAAGGTACAGTTGTACTCCCTACGACTCTGATCCCAGCAGGATATTGCGCACTTGATTCCCTTAGCTGATCTCACCCACAACTAAGAGTTGCTACGACCCAAAATCGCAGGCTTTAACAATAAACAAATCTGTCTCACACAGACAAGTCTATCAAAGGATCAATCTGTCTCCCACAGAAAAACCCTAAAGTTTTTGTTACGTCTTTTGATAATAATCAAGGTGAACAGGAACCAATTGATAATCCGGTCTTATATTCCCGAAGAACATCCTAGATTAATCAATCACCTCACAACAATCTTAATCGTATGGTAGCGAAACAAGATGTCGTGGAATCACAAACAATGAGACGAAGGTGTTTGTGATTACTTTTTATATCTTGCCTATCGGAGAAATCAAACAATCTCTAGTCAATCAATCTGATTGTACTCGTACGATAGAAGATGCAAGATCAGATCACACAACTAAGATAAAAGTAGTATTGGTCTGGCTTCACAATCCCAATGAAGTCTTCAAGTCGTTAACCTAGTTTTAGAAGAAGCAAACCAAAGGTTAAAGGAGAACCGACTCTAGCACGAAAACTAGTAGCACACGTAAGGTGTGGGGATTAGTTTTGCAGAGTTGCTAGATGTCCCCTTATATAGTCTTTCAAATCAGGGTTTTGCCTTAATTACAAAGCAATCAATATCCACCGTTATATGAAAACTTGATTTAGATTCAAGCTAATATTTCTCAACCGTTAGATCGAAAACTTAGCTTGTCATACACAAATGACTGTACGCTTCAAGGTTTGTAAACCGCACCCAAATGTGTACATTGTTGGTTCAACAATAGTTTACCAAAAAGGTTAACCATAAGAGCATTTCATACCAACCATGTTCTTCTTCACCATAACTAATTCAAATGGCTCAAATGAACTAGTTAAGATAGTTGTTCAATTGCAAGGAAATCTTATGTAACTACACAAGACACAATTGAAGCAAAGATGATTTGATTCACAAGAATCGGTTCATGAACTTTAATAGCCACGGTTTGCAAAAGCATTCCTTAGTCTTTTAAGATTAAGTTCAGAGATCATCTTTAGATATATAATCTTCTCAAGTTCGCAGACTAGGTTCACGGACTTAAGACACCAGACAGAGTTTACAAACTCCAGCAGAAATTCTCGGGTTTGAGAACTTCGCCGGTTCGCGGACTTGGCTCACGCAAGTAGTTTGTCAACTCCAGTATAAATTCTCGGGTTTGAGAACTTTGGCAGTTCGCGGACTGAGTTCGCGGACTTGGCACTTGTCATACTTCCGGTTCTCTTGATCAACAAAGTTCGAGAACTTCGGTTCAAGGAATACATTGGTTATGTAATCTAAACTCTCATTCCAATCATTGAAACATTCTTAGAGGACGTTATACAATTGTTACACCATTTCTCGTCAAAGCAATTTTCAAAGTGATTGAAACATTCATGACTTTCGTCACTAGGTAAAGATAAACTTGTTCGAAGCGAAAAGCCTACCAACACATATTTCGAGATATAGATAGGCGAGGTATACTCGGCTCGAAATACTAAATGTGTATGATCTAGTCTATATATATAGCAACGACTTTTTTCTCAAAGAGTAGGAGATAGAATAGATAGACTTTTGAGTGACAGATAAGTTCAAGTCTCCACATACCTTTTTGTCGAGAAGTTTCACCGGTTCCTTGAGTAGTCCTTCTACTTGTATGATGAATCGCCTTGAAGTCCTTGATCTCAACTACACTTACTATCCTAGTCCGAGACTTAGCTATAAGAGACTAGAAATCAAGACTTATAGTTTTGATCACTAACATTGACAAACATGCTTGAGATAGAAACGCATGCGAGTTCGACTGAGCAGTGCTCTAACAATGGTCCCTACCACGGTGATCCCAATTACTATCCACACACCCACCGATCATACAAGCAAAATTCTTATAATTCCTCTTTACTAGAGTCGACACGTAAGTTAGCTGAGTCGATACGTAAGTTAGCAGAAATAAATAACTTAGTTATGGAAGAAAGCAATGAAACGAGTGAACCTTCTTTCTTAGATTCAATCAGGAAGTCACGTGAGTCGACTCAGATGCTTTAGTTAGAGGCCCAGAAAAGAACTGCTCGAAATAATCTTAATTGCCAATATAGTGTTTCCAATATTACCCTTGAGAATGAGGATAGTTATTCACATAATCTAGTTGACGAGGTTAGAATTGGTAACACTACTTGTTTAGATGAGGTTCAACCATTTTCCTATTATTATAATGATGATTATGATGAGGATAATGTTGATGAAGAATCATACATATGTAGGCATAGTGATCAGGAAATTGTTACTCCACTTGAGCTTCATAATGATAGTACTATTTCTGGTTCAAATCCCGATAATTTTAATGATTATTCACCTATTCAAAAGGATGAGGATTTAACTAGAGATATCACCGTTTTAGACGATGTAGTATTTCCTTTTGATTATAAAGCTAATGATGGTTTAGAGGAACAGGTTTATTATGAAAATAGTGTTTTAGAGTCTAGAGATTTAGAAACAATAGTCATTGACAAAGAAGATGAAATCGTAGAGATAAGTAAAGATGCACTACCTGATAATAACTTAGAAGAATCAGTTGACCATTTTCAAGAATTTTGTGATCTAGAAATTAGGGAGATTGTGACTAGTCTATCTAGAGACACTGAAAACTCTAAGTTTGGGGGTGATTATCACTTTCGTAGTGCCTTACCTTTAACTCTCGGAAAGTCCCCTCACTTAGGACTGGACATCTGTGCCTCAACCATTTTACAAGATTATCTTCATACATTTTTTCCTGAACCTAGTTGTGTCCATAAAGAAGTTCAGTTGTTAGAAACCCATCCTATGGTTGAGGTGTTTTCCCACCAAAAGTTTTTCTTCTAATTTGGGAACTTATGAGTTTCAGATGTGTCAATTATTAAGTTTTGAGGCTATACTTTAGGAAATTAGAATCGACACATTTGAGTAAGGAAGACCACCTCTTTCATTGTGGTCATCTGTGTGACTCAAATCTTTTTGACTTAGAGGATCCCCAATTATTCAGGTTATTGATATGTGCTTCTAGGTTCTTAGTTGAGTATTTCCAGACTCTACAACCTGATCTTTAGGATCATGCCTTTGAGGAAATCCAGCCGATGATTTTTTTTTTATCTAGACCCTTTTATAGAGCCTGAACCTGAACCACAACTAGATGTAGTTGTCTTAAACAAAAAGTTAGATAAGGGTATGTTCGGTATCTTCTTGGCTTGTTGCAGTTTTCTATTTTTGTGGTTAACAATTTTTGATCCAGATGACCCGCAGTTATTCCGGCTACTACTATTTGATTCTATGAGGTGACTAATCTCTTCTAATGTCTGGATGAAGAGTTTAAACTTAGCATTTCTTGAGAGGTAATCCATGTTCTTGCGACACGGTAATATTCTTCTTCCTTTTTTCCTTTCCTTCAAGTGGTAACAGTTTCTCCTTGTTCATGCTTTTTATTTTATCTGTAGAACATTGAGGACAATGTTAGATTTAAGTTTGAGGGTAAGGGAGAAACTTCTAATGTCGCATAGTATTCGGTTAGATAAGTTTATATACTTTTTCTCACCTAAAAGATGGAAATTCGAATTGCTAGAGATAACATTATAGTGAGACATTAGAGAAAAATACATTATTGAGAAATCATTGACACTCATAAGAGAGAATCTACCTTTTAGAGGGTAATCGTGATGGACCTAACCATCCATGATGGAAAGACAATTAGGCCAGAAGGAAATGCCAGAAAGACAAAACAACCTCACAATGTAGTCTTAGTTACTGAATTACGACTCTCTCTCAGTAGAAACTTATCATTATCAACAAGCGGAGCGACATCTAAATCTATGAAGAAAATTGAAGGTTTATAAGTAACAATAGAAAATCAAAATTCAAAATCGAAGTTTAAGACCCAGTTACAAGAAGTTATAAGAGCAAATAAAATCAAACGATGTAAGTTGTTGAAGTTCATGATACCAAGATATTACAAGTTGCGAAGATTCAAGTGCTAAATTCCTTCTTTCATGGCCATGTAAATATTAGTCTTGTTATTACTGTGTTTTTTTTTTTTTTAAAAATGAAAAATGAAAAAAAATATATATATGTACATTTAAATTTTGTTCAACATGGCCATGGGGAAGTAGAAATCTATAACAAAGTTTCAAACAAGAAATTAAGGAGAGGAGTTAATTGTCAAGGTTCTACGAGGTTCGAGAATTTATCATTAATAGTTGGAGCCAAAGAAGACGTTGTTTCTACTGAGTACTATGAGAAAGTCGAAGATAGATGTATATTGGTTGCTTTGTTAGTCCGCTTTCCATCTGGCAAAGGATCTTTCTAGCAATGGTTCAACTCATCACATGTAATTTATCCAGCTGTGTAGCAGATATCCCTCTCATCTTTATCTATCTCCTAATCTTATCCAGCTGAAAAGCGAATACATCTCATAATGTTTATCTAGCTTTATAGCGGATATCTCTTTATCCAGCTGCAAAGCGGAGTCTCCCCTTTTCTTCATTCATCTGTAGAGCGGATACCTTTAATTTCTCTTGTATTCTAGTTACTTAGAGATAGGTTGAGAATATGTATGTCCTCATAGCTCTTTGGATACTTGTGACCAATTATAAGTCAAGGTTTTGTGGGTACACCTCTTGTAAACTCTCCCGCGACTATAACTCGGCCACTAGGTCCACCTAGGGGTTCAAAGGCTTGTTGCACACGCTAAGTACAATCGTGTTGCCTGCGACAGTGAGTTAGGACTTTTATTTTCTAGATTAGATTTGCTCGAGGACTAGAAAATAATAAGTTTTGGGGTATTTGATAGACACATTTTTGTGTCTGATATGATCTCAATTGTATATATTGATAGTGCTCGATTTTGTGCTTATCTTGCTATTTTATGTGTTTGTAGGTATTTTTGGGAAATAAACTCTTATAGAAAAAGTTCCTCGAAAAGTGGTTTTTGCACCCCAGGAGTATGTCGGAGATGACCCAGAAAAATGTTATTCGCACCCGGAGGACAACTGCTAAACAAATCCTCACTTTGGATAAGGGGTACTAATAGACGCATTTATGTGTCTAATTTGTCCCAATTGTATATATTGTTAGTGCTCGATTTTGTACTTATTTGGTTATTTTATGTCTTTGTAGGTGTTTTTGGAGAAATAAGCTTTTGCGGAGAAATTGGCTCAAAATGTGGCATTTGAACCTCCGTAGATAACGTACCAGAAGCTCCCCAGAAGTATGCCAGAGACACCCCAGAAATACCCCGGAAGAACCCCGAAAAAGTGTTGAAAACATCCCAGAAAAATTACTAAAGGCACCCAAGGGACAAGTGTTATGCAGACCTCAGCACCTTGGATAAGAGGTAACCTAATTACTAGGGGGAGGTCACCTTCACCTTTTGAATTTTGAAATTGGCGGGAAAAGAGAAACATCTCTGGCAGATTTGTTGTGCGTGATTTGGAGGAGTTTGAGATCGACTAAACCTCTTATTTTCATAGGATAGACTCCTTATGGGTCTAGGAATCTAGTATGGGTGTTGGAAACGATTAACTTGGGCTCAATCGACGGGTTTTTACCTCAACAGCAAAATATGGAAAGTCACGCTGTGACTTGTTTTAGGAAATTCTAGAGAGACTAAAGAGCTATAAACCTTCCCAAAGATTCATATATATCTAAGGAAGAGTTTAGAATCAAAAGGAAAGCTCAGAAACGCGTAGAAACTCTAAAACACAAAATTGCCGCAACTTTGCCGTGAAGAGAAAGGAAGAGATTTTGGAAGATTATGGAGAGATTTAATCGGTCTTTTTGATATAAATAGATTGGTTGGGTCATATAGAAGAGGGGTCGAAAGTTTGGGAACCTTAGGAGAGCCATAGAAGAAGAAATCAGAGTTTGATCAAAATATTTTTCTGCTGCTGCTACTGCTGAAGAACACGAAGAACATACCCTCACTGATAGTCGTTCTTCCACAGTGACAACGACCAGCGCCTGACGGTCTTAAAACAACAGCGCAGCAGCACTTTTAATTTATCGTTCTTATGTGACCCTTTCTGGCAGTCTTAAACTCACTGCTTTAGCACTATTTCATCTTTTAATCAACTTTTGGGCTATAAACATGTATTTTGAGCAATTGATTAATATGAGGAGCTAAACCCAAACACTGGGATGACGAAGGAATCCCTATTTCACGCATGTGGTAATTCTAATAATTCTTTTATGACTATTTGCATTGATTTTTAATCGATTTATGATTTTTATTGAATGGGTGTGATTTCGTTTGATGGTGTATGCTTGGTCTATGTATTTTTGATACATCATGCTTTTGATTTACAATCATTGCTTTTCAAAAATCTACTTTTTGGCAAAGAATAAGAGTCCATATTTTTAATATTTGATCTATAATTGATTGGAATTATTATTTGAATCACATGAATGGAATTTGGTGGAATCCTGAGTCTCAGTCTCTCTCGACATTGTGACAAACCTTTTGTATATATATTTTCTATTTTTATTTGAAGTCTAGAACCCAATCTTATCAAGTCCGAGTTGAACGAACTTTACTACCACTTACAAAACTACATCAGGTACCTCAATCGATAAGGGGCACTCATCAGATATTCGCACCCCTGGAACTGATAAGGGGCGACCTTCTTCTTTCTCACTCAAAAACAATTTTGGCGGGAAAATTGACCTCAACTGCAGAGGTTTTCTCGTCGATTTTTGAAGGTGTCTTAGGAAGACTAAATGGTGGTAATTGATTGCGCTGACGTGATTAAGCCTAACAGGCGTAGTATGGGTTTTTGTTTGGACTAATTTGGGCTAGATTCACGATTTGAAGAGAACAAAGGAAGGAAGATATTCTTGGGATTCTCCGATTTAATTTTGGAGATTTTGTATGGCCTGAGAGTATTTGTCGTCAGATGAGGCGTGTAAGAACAAGTTTGGAGTGTGTAGAGCTTGAACAGACACGTGAACGAGGTAAAGAATTAAATAATTACGTCACTTTGATAAAAAAATATTCCCGAGGATGAAAGGCATTAATGGATATTTCTTGGAGTTATTGTGAAGATTTGAAGGCACTGAAGAGTATAAAAGGGGTACTGGGTTGTTGTAGAAAGGTTGTCGAGGGATTGGGGAAGATACAAAGAAGAATAGGAAGCTGCAGAGCAGATTTTTCTGCCGCTGCAGAGAAGAAGAACCTGAAGAACATAGTACTGTCAAAAACTGTCATTTCCAGCGTCTTATATCCAACAGTTTGTAACGGTCTGTTTCTAACGTTTATCTTCAGTTTGTGACATATATTGTAACGGTGAATTTTGTAATGCAACAACATCGTTGGAAATTCACTGAGTTATATAATTTCTTCTTTGTAAACACTATTTGAGCAATGAAAAACATTTTGAGAGTTCCCACAACATGAGGAGCTAAACGACATCACTGGGACGACAGAGGAAGCCGAATGTCATATGTGGGTAATTTTAGTTAATTCTTTTTTATAAATTTTGCACTAATTAAAATTTAATTATGATTTTGATTAATTAGTTTTCATTTCATTTGATGGTTCATGCTTGCTTAGATGTTTTGATGTCTCATGCTTAGGATTTACAACTAATATTTTGAGAATCTGCCTTGGCAAAAATAAGAGTCCATGTTTTTATTTATTGAGCTATAATTCTTAAAAGAATTAATATTTGAGGCCTTATGTTACAAGTTTGGTGGAATCCCGAGTCCCGGTCATCTCTTCATCTTGTGACCATATTTGGTATATATATTTTCTTATTAGTATTTTCTATATTTAAGCCTAAAATCAATCCCATCAAGTCTGAGTGAACGACAACCGTATTTACCACTATATAAAATTCGATCAGTTCTCCTTGTCAATAACGGATTGGATTCCAGGTATGCTATTGGATTGACGGCGGCTATGATAATTGTCTCATGGGGTAGCAGGTAGGGTCATAATTTCTGCGTAACATAGATGAGGTCTAGGCATGCTTTCTCTACGCGCGGGTACCTTAGATCTACTTCCCTCAAGACTCGGCTAACATAGTAGATGGGTGATAGATTGTTGTTTCCCATATCCTGCGCAAGTATAGCTCCTATCGCCAGGTCTGTAAATCATGTGTATAAGTACAAGGGGACTCCCCTTATCGGTGGTCTGAGCACTTGTGGGCTGACCATACACTGTTTGAGATTTTTAAATGTGGAACTTTCCGCTTATACCCATGCGAATTCAACGTCCTTTATTAACATAGGTAGGAACGCGGATAACAACTGGGCAAACCCGGGTACAAAACGCCTTATATAGGATACCCTTCCAATGAAGGCTTGTAGCTCTTTGATGTTTGACGGTGGCGCCATTATTGTGATGGCTTCGACCTTGTCCGGATCCACTTGAAGTCCCTCATTGGTTACAACGAAGCCTAGGAATTTCCCCGATGTTACCCCAAACGCGCATGTGAGAGGTTTCATCTTAAGCTTGAAGTTAGGGCATCGTTTGAAAATTGTCTTCAAGTGCAATACATGTTATTCTAGGATCTGCAACTTGACTACTATATCACCAACGCATACTTCTACGGTCTGGTGTAATAAATCATGGAAGATTTACGTCTTAGTGCGTTGGTGTGTGGCACCCGCATTATTTAAACCGAATGACATCATAGTAGAAATTTCCGTATGGGGTCTGGAAGGAAGTTTTCATCACATATATTGTTGCCATCTTTATTTGATTGTACCCGCTAAAGAATTCCATGAATGAGAATCTCTTATTACATCCTGTTGCGTCTACCGTCATATCAATATTGGGCAACGAGAAATTTCCCTTAGGACATGCTCGGTTAAGGTCTCGATAGTCGACGCATCACATGATCTTTCCATTCTTTTTTTGTCACGTGGACGATGTTTGCGAGCCATATTGGGTGTTGTATGAATTTGATGAATTTAGCTTCCAACAAGCGTTCCACTTCTTCCTTGATTTCTAGGGCCGTTGTCCGAGGGAATTCACGACTCCTTTATTTCATTGGTTTAAATTCAGGCGAGATGCAGAGGTTGTGGGCGACGAGGCTATTGTCGAGTCCTAGCATCTCGTCATATCCGAAGGCGAATACGTCTTTATACTTCCGGAGTAACCCTATTAACGCTTCTTTTTCCTCCTTACCTAAATTCTTACTTATCTTGATAAGACGCTTGTCCGTTTGAGTTCCGACATTGAATTCTTCCATTCCATCCATAGTGAGTTCCTCTGGTGTATGATCTTCAGATGAGGTACATATGTTTATTGCTTGTTGGTCGCGCAGCTCTTTATCGTCGAGCACTCCATATGGCAATTCGGCTAGCTCTTCGTCGACACTTCTGGAGGGAGTCTCGATTTCCTCATCAATCGATGACATGAGGCACTTGTTCATTGGTATGATCTCCCTTGGCTAGTTGCTATAAGAGGTACACATGTCCTCCGTACGGTTTCGAAAAGCGCTGGAATCAAGGTTGATCTTGTTGCTTCCGCTTCTTTTTGGGCGGACAGGTCATCCTAAAAGGACTGAATATTGACTTTGTCATTCTCGGATTCTCCTCCTCTTCCCATTTGGGTAGCGGGATGGGTTGTATCTGGTACCTCATTTGACTCCTTAGAGGTGTCGTAAAACACCGCATTCTCCAGGTAAACTTCATCCGGATCGAAAGGGTTGCTCGTCGCAAGAATCCGATACACATTGATGATACGTTGACGTCACGATCTTATGATTAAGAAACCACCCTCTCCCCAAAATTACATGAAATGTGGTATCATCTTCCAAGACATAGAATAGAGTGAGCGCTCTTATAGGTTCAACCCTCATTACCAAGTTAACGATTCCTATAGCCGTCTACGTGTGGCCCCCAAACCCTTTTAATGTCGTTGTCCGCATACGTATTGCTGATCGTTGTACTCCTAGGAGTTCAAGAGTGTTCATGGAGATAAAATTCAAAGGTGGGAATGTTATTTATGCCCCTAGTATCCATGGGCTTTGCACGAACACCCTTCAGGGGCATCTTTCCAACGGGTTGAATATCCATAAACGTCTTAAAGTCCGGTTTTAACCTCCACAACATTTATTATGTCGGATATTAAATATCTTTCGCTTATTCTGTTTTCTCGAAAGCAAAAAAAAAATCAGAGAGAAGTTGCAGGGAGAGCTTAGATCAGAGAGAGTTGAGAACCGAATCTCCATTGAATTAATCGAGATCAATCTTTAATAAACATGCAGGTTATTCTCCATTGAATCTTGAATCTAGTTTGAATCAATCGAAATCGGTGAAGGAGTTTCAGAGTAAGATTTGGTTTATTCTCCATTGAAGAAGAAGTTTCTGATAATTGTTCTTCAATTCAACTGAAATCAGAGTTCTTTGCATAAACCAAATCATTGAATCTGAAGATTCACTTCAGTTTTCGATTGCATCATCGATTATTTGAGTCTGATTATTTGAGTCTGAAGATCTACTTCAATAAGCTTATTTCATTATTTGAGTTTTCATTGAATCATCGATTGCAGAGGTGTACTTCAGTAAACAACGATTTTGATTTCTTATCATTATTCAAGTTCAATCTCGTTAACAGGTAAGATTTACTTTTTTTTTGCTATAATCTTTGTTTTGTTTTAACATTTTGTTCTGAATAATGTAATTTACAAATTGTTTTGTTGTGTTCATACCGTGAATATGATAGGTTTGTACCTTTTGAATGAATAAATCGTTTTTACAGTCTATGATTATCATTTTGAATGGCGATGAAATTGATAAAAATTATTCATAAATAGTTAATAAATAAATCTCATGTAGTTTCATGTCATATTCTTTCTGAAACTGAACTGGGTACATTATTTATATGTCCCTACTTTTGACAGCCAATAAATATATCCTTATGCAACAATAAATATGTCCCTACTTTTTAATAATCTTAACCATTTAAAATTAGATTACCTTAATACCCTCACCCATATTTATTTATTTTTTATTTCAAAATGGAACAAATTTCTTCCACTACCACTTCACCACCACTAGCACCACCACCACCACCACCTACCAACCGCCACCACCACTCCTTCACCACCACCATTACACCACCACCAGTCCTCCACCATCACTAGTCCGTCGCCGCCATCACCACTAGTCTGCCGCTGCCGCCACCGCCGCCACCACTGGTTCAAATATTTTTGTATCAACCACAGTAGTTGATCCAAATAAAAATGGAATCAACAGTAGAAGTTGATCAAATTTAGGGATCAACAATGGTAGTTGATCCAAAAGAAAAAAAAGATCAATAGTAGAAGTTTATCCAATTTAGGGGATCAACAATGGTAGTTGATCCCCTAAATTGGATCAACAATGAAAGTTGATCCATGTAAATGGAGTGAACTTGGCGTGAATCGAACAAGCATCATATGACATGGAGTCAGTCATGCTACCATTGCACCACAAGTTCAACATTGGAAGAAATTTACATAATTTAAACTACAAGCATGATTTAAACTACAAGCATGAGTATACTTATCGAAGGAAATTTTGTCAACAATAGGAGTTGAAGGGATCAACAACAATAGTTGATCCCATAAAAAATTAGGTCAACAACAGGAGTTGATCCCATAACTGGATCAACAATCCCATCAAGTCTGAGTGAACGACAACCGTATTTACCACTATAGAAAATTCGATCAGTTCTCCTTGTCAATAACGGATTGGATTCCAGGTATGCTATTGGATTGACGGCGGCTATGATAATTGTCTCATGGGGTAGCATGTAGGGTCATAATTTCTGCGTAACATAGATGAGGTATAGGCATGCTTTCTCTACGCGCGGGTACCTTAGCTCTACTTCCCTCAAGACTCAGCTAACATAGTAGATGGGTGATAGATTGTTGTTTCCCATATCCTGCGCAAGTATAGCTCCTATCGCCAGGTCTGTAAATCATGTGTATAAGTACAAGGGGACTCCCCTTATCGGTGGTCTGAGCACTTGTGGGCTTACCATACACTGTTTGAGATTTTTAAATGTGGAACTTTCCGCTTATACCCATGCGAATTCAACGTCCTTTATTAACATAGGTAGGAACGCGGATAACAACTGGGCAAACCCGGGTACAAAACGCCTTATATAGGATACCCTTCCAATGAAGGCTTGTAGCTCTTTGATGTTTGACGGTGGCGCCATTATTGTGATGGCTTCGACCTTTTCCGGATCCACTTGAAGTCCCTCATTGGTTACAACGAAGCCTAGGAATTTCCCCGATGTTACCCCAAACGCGCATGTGAGAGGTTTCATCTTAAGCTTGAAGTTAGGGCATCGTTTGAAAATTGTTTTCAAGTGCAATACATGTTATTCTAGGATCTGCAACTTGAATACTATATCACCAACGCATACTTCTACGGTCTGGTGTAATAAATCATGGAAGATTTACGTCTTAGTGCGTTGGTGTGTGGCGCCCGCATTATTTAAACCGAATGACATCATAGTAGAAATTTCCGTATGGGGTCTGGAAGGAAGTTTTCATCACATATATTGTTGCCATCTTTATTTGATTGTACCCGCTAAAGAATTCCATGAATGAGAATCTCTTATTACATCCTGTTGCGTCTACCGTCATATCAATATTGGGCAACGAGAAATTTCCCTTAGGACATGCTCGGTTAAGGTCTCGATAGTCGATGCAGCACATGATCTTTCCATTCTTTTTTTATCACGTGGACGATGTTTGCGAGCCATATTGGGTGTTGGATGAATTTGATGAATTTAGCTTCCAACAAGCGTTCCACTTCTTCCTTTATTTCTAGGGCCGTTGTCCGAGGGAATTCACGGCTCCTTTATTTCATTGGTTTAAATTCAGGCGAGATGCAGAGGTTGTGGGCGACGAGGCTATTGTCGAGTCCTAGCATCTCGTCATATCCGAAGGCGAATACGTCTTTATACTTCCGGAGTAACCCTATTAACGCTTTTTTTTCCTCCTTACCTAAATTCTTACTTATCTTGATAAGACGCTTGTCCGTTTGAGTTCCGACATTGAATTCTTCCATTCCATCCATAGTGAGTTCCTCTGGTGTATGATCTTCAGATGAGGTACATATGTTTATTGCTTGTTGGTCGCGCAGCTCTTTATCGTCGAGCACTCCATATGGAAATTCGGCTAGCTCTTCGTCGACACTTCTGGAGGGAGTCTCGATTTCCTCATCAATCGATGACATGAGGCACTTGTTCATTGGTATGATCTCCCTTGGCTAGTTGCTATAAGAGGTACACATGTCCTCCGTACGGTTTCGAAAAGCGCTGGAATCAAGGTTGATCTTGTTGCTTCCGCTTCTTTTTGGGCGGACAGGTCATCCTAAAAGGACTGAATACTGACTTTTTCATTCTCGGCTTCTCCTCCTCTTCCCATTTGGGTAGCGGGATGGGTTGTATCTGGTACCTCATTTGACTCCTTAGAGGTGTCGTAAAACACCGCATTCTCCAGGTAAACTTCATCCGGATCGAAAGGGTTGCTCGTCGCAAGAATCCGATACACATTGATGATACGTTGACGTCACGATCTTATGATTAAGAAACCACCCTCTCCCCAAAATTACATGAAATGTGGTATCATCTTCCAAGACATAGAATAGAGTGAGCGCTCTTATAGGTTCAACCCTCATTACCAAGTTAACGATTCCTATAGCCGTCTACGTGTGGCCCCCAAACCCTTTTACTGTCGTTGTCCGCATACGTATTGCTGATCGTTGTACTCCTAGGAGTTCAAGAGTGTTCATGGAGATAAAATTCAAAGGTGGGAATGTTATTTATGCCCCTAGTATCCATGGGCTTTGCACGAACACCCTTCAGGGGCATCTTTCCAACGGGTTGAATATCCATAAACGTCTTAAAGTCCGGTTTTAACCTCCACAACATTTATTATGTCGGATATTAAATATCTTTCGCTTATTCTGTTTTCTCGAAAGCAAAAAAAAAATCAGAGAGAAGTTGCAGAGAGAGCTTAGATCAGACAGAGTTGAGAACCGAATCTCCATTGAATTAATCGAGATCAATCTTTAATAAACATGCAGGTTATTCTCCATTGAATCTTGAATCTAGTTTGAATCAATCGAAATCGGTGAAGGAGTTTCAGAGTAAGATTTGGTTTATTCTCCATTGAAGAAGAAGTTTCTGATAATTGTTCTTCAATTCAACTGAAATCAGAGTTGTTTGCCTAAACCAAATCATTGAATCTGAAGATTCACTTCAGTTTTCGATTGCATCATCGATTATTTGAGTCTGATTATTTGAGTCTGAAGATCTACTTCAATAAGCTTATTTCATTATTTGAGTTTTCATTGAATCATCGATTGCAGAGGTGTACTTCAGTAAACAACGATTTTGATTTCTTATCATTATTCAAGTTCAATCTCGTTAACAGGTAAGATTTACTTTTTTTTGCTATAATCTTTGTTTTGTTTTAACATTTTGTTCTGAATAATGTAATTCACAAATTGTTTTGTTGTGTTCATACCGTGAATATGATAGGTTTGTACCTTTTGAATGAATAAATCGTTTTTACAGTCTATGATTATCATTTTGAATGGCGATGAAATTGATAAAAATTATTCATAAATAGTTAATAAATAAATCTCATGTAGTTTCAGGTCATATTCTTTCTGAAACTGAACTGGGTACATTATTTATATGTCCCTACTTTTGACACCCAATAAATATATCCTTATGCAACAATAAATATGTCCCTACTTTTTAATAATCTTAACCATTTAAAATTAGATTACCTTAATACCCTCACCCATATTTATTTATTTTTTATTTCAAAATGGAACAAATTTCTTCCACTACCACTTCACCACCACCACTAGCACCACCACCACCACCACCTACCAACCGCCACCACCACTCCTTCACCACCACCATTACACCACCACCAGTCCTCCACCATCACTAGTCCGTCGCCGCCATCACCACTAGTCTGCCGCTGCCGCCACCGCCGCCACCACTGGTTCAAATATTTTTGTATCAACCACAGTAGTTGATCCAAATAAAAATGGAATCAACAGTAGAAGTTGATCAAATTTAGGGATCAACAATGGTAGTTGATCCAAAAGAAAAAAAAGATCAATAGTAGAAGTTTATCCAATTTAGGGGATCAACAATGGTAGTTGATCCCCTAAATTGGATCAACAATGAAAGTTGATCCATGTAAATGGAGTGAACTTGGCGTGAATCGAACAAGCATCATCTGACATGGAGTCAGTCATGCTACCATTGCACCACAAGTTCAACATTGGAAGAAATTTACATGATTTAAACTACAAGCATGATTTAAACTACAAGCATGAGTATACTTATCGAAGGAAATATTGTCAACAATAGGAGTTGAAGGGATCAACAACAATAGTTGATCCCATAAAAAATTGGGTCAACAACAGGAGTTGATCCCATAACTGGATCAACAACCGTAGTTGATCCCATAAAACATTGGGTCAACACTAGCAGTTGATCCCGGTGAAAAATCTGCAAAATCTTTCTTCTAACAAACACAATCCAATAATCAAGGTACCGAACGGAGATCCCTTTAGCGCATTCCCTAGTTCTTTTACAGGTCCATAAAATAGATCCTCCTCTGGTAGATATCAGTAATTGTCTTTTGATTGTCCAAAACCCTATCCTACAATCAATAAATCAAGCCAACAATAATTCCATATCTAAAAGTAAACAACACATATATAGTTGTAACATCGAAATTAAACCCTGACCTAAATCAAATTGAATTCATAAACAACAATTCAATTTTGATATCAAACCGGAAATCTGATATTCATCCAAAGTACATACATAAACCAAATCGAGAGAGAGAAAGACGTACCTGCTGCAATAGTCAATTAAATTCATAAAGATTCATTCATATCTTCTTCTATTTGTCCTCCTCTGAATCTCTCCACATGCATCAAATTCTGGCCACCGAAAAAACGAGAAAAAAAATCAATCAATGCAGATTTTTGTTCATAGATTCCTTCTGTCGATCTAAACATATGGGGAATTGTTAATAATAATGAAGATGAATGAAAGAAAATGAGAAAGAATGAGAGAAGATTGTGGAGTGAGGAGATAGAGAAAGATAGATCTGATTTTGCTTAAAAAAAGAGAAATGTTACTGTGAATGAATGTGCGATTTTGGTTGTGGTTATGGTGACTAAGGAGGTGGCGGTGGTTAAAGTGATGGTACCGGTGGGGTTGGTTGTGGTGGCGACGAAGATGGTAGTGGTGGCGGCAGCGATGAAGATGCTATGTCGTTCTTGTTTTTATCAGATGTAATAAAGAAGTTGAGTATATAACAAATAAAGGTTAAAAATAGGAACCATGAAAATAACTTTTTTAGATAAAATTTCAATTATGCCATCAGGGATATTTATAAAGTCTGTTAGGGATATTTGTGAAGGCCCGTCAGAAGGAGGGACAACTATTCAATTTCCACAACTGAATATTAGGTCATATTATTAGTTTTTGATGTCTATTGTTGGTGTTCCAATGTAGTTGTTGAACCTGTTATATGCCGAATTACATATTCGCTAGCATCAATGTAGTTTATGATGTGTATACTTCATCTTTTTCCACTGATTACCCTGAATATACTTATCACGAGGGGCGCAACCCCGAGCGATTTGCGTCATGACCATATTTTAAGCTACATGACATGCTGAATCACATATTCAATCTCAGGACATGCTGTAGGTTATAATATAGTAGTTCAACCTGATTACATTATGTTAGTGAATACAAGCAATGTAGCTTGTCAAGATGTTTATATTGAATGTCATTGTTACTGAAAATACATATTGAATCCTAGGACAACTTGTCCAAGTTTTTTCCAATTATGAAAACAACTTGTGGTAGTTGCTTCTAGTTGTGGAAACAAGTTGGGGTTGGTTGCTTTCAATTTTTTCTCCAAGCAACCTGTGGTAGCTGCTTCCAGTTGTGGAAACAACTTTGGTTGGTTGCTTTCAATATTTTCTCCAAAAACTACTTTGTTGTTGCAGAGATTAACATGTATCTTATAATCCTTTGCAATTTACTGAGTCCCTTTTTTTTTGTCAGGTAAATATGGTTGTCGCAGAGATTAACTTTTGCAACTTAAGCATATCTCATGTTATTTCCGAAGCAACTACCTTTAAGGAGATGCAAAGTCTTGTGTTACATTCTTGGAGTATTCTTTCCCAAGTTCCTTTTGAGATTCTTTCTGATGTTAATGGGGTACTTCAAACCGTTCGGTCTGATTTAGATTTGAATTTTCATGTTATATACTGCCAAGCTAAGGGAATAGAAGTTTTGAAGTTCAATGTTCAATTCGAAACTCTTTCTTCTTCTTCTTCTTCTTCTTCATGTGCTGCTTCTTCTTCTTCATCTTCTTCAAGTTGTGTTTCAACTGACAGTTTGGCTTTTTTTGAAGACACGACTGATGATATTTCAATGAATAAATTATCTACAAGAGAACCAAAAAAGTGTGATGTTTGGGATGGAATTATTACCGGTGTTGGTCAGATGTTTTATGGAGGGAAAGACGAAGTCTGTGATGTCATGATGAAGTATCAAGTGGAGAGTGGGTACAAAGTTAAACCTTTGAAGACTGATCAGAAGCGTTATATTGTTTGTTGCCTTTTCAAAGAAGAAAAAGGATGTAAGTGGAGGTTCCACTCATCTTTGGCATTCCCTAACAGCGTGCTTTTAAGTGAAAGACTTTTATATCAGAGCATTCTTATGGTTTGGCGTGCTATGATCCTTCAAAGCTTTGAATGACGAAGACTTTTATCAAGAACGTTATAAAAGACGATATTAGAGTTTCAAGTAAGCAGAAAACAGCCGCGGACATTCAAGATTTGTTTTTCAGGGAGTATAAAGTTGACTCAGCTACCATCAAGCATATCGTGGACTGAAATTTCGCAAAGAATGTATTTGGCGAGACGATATTAAGTCGTATTCTGATTTCTTGTGGTATGAAGAAGCAGTCAAGCGTCATAATTCAGGAAGTGTCATTAAATTTGAGTTTAATGCTTCAAACCGGCAGTTTGAGAGGTTTTTCATTTATTTTGAAGCTTGTATCACAGGGTTCAACAAGTATTGTCGTCCTATGCTGATAATTGATGCTACGTTTCTTACTGGAAAGTTTAGGGGTGGTCTTATGGTAGCTTGTGGGAAAACTGGCAACCAAGGTATTATACATCTTCTTTACTCTTTTTATTTTATGATGTGTTGTTTTATGACAAAATTTTTGGTAGAAAACTTTTTAGCCAACTGTACGTAATTGCACAACCTCAACAAACCTTTTAGGTTTAGATTTTTGTGAACAACCTCAACAACTTGATGGTTCCATATTTTGGATCCAACTTGTGCTAGTTGTTTTCATTCTTGTGATTTGGATTTTATATTTTGGAGGCAATTTGGTCAAGTTTCTTCCATATTCTGGAGACAACTTGTTCTAGTTGATTTTATTCTTCTGGAGACAACTTGTCGTGGTTTCTTCTATTGTGTAATTCGAAACATGGTACCCATTTTTGTATTAAATTCTTTTGTTACTTTTACTTTGCATAGATATTTCCACTTGTATTTGGGCTTGTATCCGGTGAAAATGGTGATAATTGGCACTGGTTTCTGGAAAATTTGAAGGGAATTGTTGATGTTGATTGTCCATTGACCATCATATCTGATCGTGGAACTAGACTTTTGAACAATGTACCTCTTGTATTCCCGAATGCTTTTCACTCATATTGCTCGTACCATATGAAAGGTAATATTCCAGTTAGCAAGGGAAATAGTAGACAAACTGCTATTAAGTTGTTTGAGCAATGCTATAGTGCTGTCACGAAGGAGCAATTTTTGAAGGCACTGTCAAGCATGCACAACTTGAAGTTGTTTTCTGTTATTGAGTGGATGAAGAAGATACCAGTGAAAAATTGAGCTGCTCATGAGTTTGAAGGGGAAAGGTTTGGAGAGCTTACATCCAACATAGCTGAAACCTTCAACAACTTGATTAAGCATGAAAACCGTCTTCAAGCTATTGAGTTGATTGAGTGTATTCGTGCTAGGAAAATGGAGAAAATGTGGAAGAGGAATGCTACAACTAGCGAATGGAATACAAGACTTACCCCCAAGATGCAAGCAAGGTTGGACAAGAGAATTACCGATTGTCGTAAATACAAGGTCCGTAGAGCTAGTGAAAAGGTATTTGAGATCATAACTAATACTGGGAAGCATACTGTTAACTTGGACTCCCAGAATTGCGCTTGTCACTGGTGGAAAAAACACAGCTTCCCCTGCAGTCATTCTGTGAAAGCTATGGTGCAGATTGGTGAGGAGGAGGTATATAGGCACATCTCACCTTATTACACTGTCGAATACTACATAAGTCTGTACTAAAAACCTATCTATCCCATTCCTGATGGTGACAAGCCGGATGAGATTTCTCGTACCAAATACGTCATGCCTCCCCCTGTTGGACCACAAGTTGGAAGACCAAACTCCGTTCGTAAACGCAGTTACCATGAGAAATTTCGCAAGAAGAGAAAGTGTGGCCGTTGTGGAATGTGTGTATACCATAATCGTAGAACATGCTGTAGTGCTCCATTGGCCCCTCGCCCACCAATATTCAAGAGGAAGTCTAGGATTGGAAGGTTCTACAGGATGATGTTCCGATGAAATCTTTCAACTGCATTAGACTTGTCAACTTTTTTCATTTATTTTTGTTTTATGTCTTTCTGAACCTTTCTTTTATGTTTTTCTGAATTTCTGATTCTGTTTTTATGAACTTGGTTGTCTTTTTAATTGATAATGGTACATTCTTACTTGTTGTGCAGTTGTTATGAAATCATTTTGGTATGTAATATTATTTGCTTTGTTGGTTATGTCCACAGATTCTGCAAGTTGCTTCCATTTTATGGAGATAACTTGTTCTAGTTGCTTCCATTCCGGGAACAACTTCTGCAAGTTGCTTCCATATTATGGAGACAACTTGTTTTAGTTGCTTCCATTCTGGGAACAACTTCTGCAAGTTGTCTCTCTGTATTTTTTACCTATGCAAACCTGTAACCATATAGAAATATTGCAACACTAAATATAATCAAGGGAAATAATCAAACCATTCAAACTTTAACTAGACAATATTAAGAAGTGTACTTTAATTAGATAATACCAGCATAATGTATACAAGCAATAGTAATCTGTAGTTCAATCAGAATAATACTAGATAATACTAACAAATTAGATAATACCAACATAAGTGTACTAGAAAATACTAACAAATGTAGTTCAATCAGATAATTCTAGATAATACTGAAAAAGCGGGGGTCTAACAACACCACCCAATATTTCGCTTAGTTATGGACTAACTCCGAAACACTTTCTAGAGAATCAACTAGACAGTCAGACTCAATCTAGGTAAAAGTATATCAAGGAGTTAATATCTCTCTCTTGTTTTGATTCACTCAAGCTAATAGAAATCAGCGAGTCCTAATCAAACACAAGGAATAACTTGGACGGTTCTAAAGACCAATGTCCAAGGATCAATCAATATCAATCAACAACCAAAGGTCGGATTTCTAATTGATTGACTCAAACGCACAACCTGTATTATTTCAATTATATAAACAAATATAACGCGGAAATAGAAATAACACAGACACCAGAATTTTGTTAACAAGGAAACCGCAAATGCAGAAAAACCTCGGGACCTAGTCCAGATTGAATACACATTGTATTAAGCCGCTACAGACACTAGCCTACTCCAAGCTAACTTCTGACTGGACTATAGTTGAACCCCAATCAGTCTCCCACTGATCCAAGGTACAGTTGTACTCCCTACGCCTCTGATCCCAGCAAGATACTGCGCACTTGATTCCCTTAGCTGATCTCACCCACAACTAAGAGTTGCTACGACCCAAAATCGCAGGCTTTAACAATAAACAAATCTGTCTCACACAGACAAGTCTATCAAAGGATCAATTTTCCTCCCACAGAAAAACTCTAAAAGTTTTTTTCCGTCTTTTGATAATAATCAAGGTGAACAGGAACCAATTGATAATACGGTCTTATATTCCCGAAGAACAGCCTAGATTAATCAATCACCTCACAACAATCTTAATCGTATGGTAGCGAAACAAGATGTTGTGGAATCACAAACGATGAGACGAAGGTGTTTGTGATTACATTTTATATCTTGCCTATCGGAGAACTCTCACGATCTCAAGCCAATCAATATGATTGTACTGTTACGATAGAAGATGCAAGATCAGATCACACAACTACGATAAAAGTAGTATCGGTATGGCTTCACAATCCCAATGAAGTCTTTAAGTCGTTAACCTGGTTTTAGAAGAAGAAAACCAAAGGTTAAAGGAGAATCGACTCTAGCACGCAAACTAGTATCACACGTAAGGTGTGGGGATTAGTTTTGCACAATACTAGATGTCTCCTTTATATAGACTTTCAAATCAGGGTTTTGCCTTAGTTACAAAAAATCAATATTCACCGTTAGATGAAAACCTGATTTTATCTAATATTTCTCAACCGTTAGATCGAAAACTTAGATTGTCATACACAAATGACTGTACGCTTCTAGGTTTGTTAACCGCACTCAAACTTGTACATTGTTGGTTCAACAATAGTCTACCCAAAGAGGTTAACCATATAGCGTTTCATACCAACCATGTTCTTCTTCACCATAACTAGTTCAATTGACTCAAATGAACTAGTTAAGAGAGTTGTTCAATTGCAAGGAAATATTATGTAACTACACAAGACACAATTGAATCAAAGATGATTTGATTCACTCGAATCGGTTTCATGAACTTTAATAGCCACGGTTTGCAAATGCATTCCTTAGTCTTTTAAGATTAAGTTCAGAAATCATCTTAGATATATAACCTTCTCAAGTTCGCAGACTAGGTTCACGGACTTAAGACACCGGATAGAGTTTACAAACTCCAGTAGAAATTCTCGGGTTCGAGAACTACGCCGGTTTGCGATTTGGGTTCGCGGACTTGTCTCACGCAAGTAGTTTGTCAACTCCAACAGAAATTCTCGGGTTTGAGAACTTCAGGAGTTCGCGGACTTGGCACTTACCATACTTCCGGTTCTCTTGATCAACAAAGTTCGAAAACTTCGGTTCAAGGAATCCATTGGTTATGTAATCTAAACTCTCATTCCAATCATTGAAACATTCTTAGAGGACGTTATATAGTTATTACACTATTTCTCGTCAAAGCAATTTTCAAAGTGATTGAAACATTCATGACTTTCGTCACTAGGTAAAGATAAACTTGGTCGAAGCGAAAATCTTACCATCACATATTTCGAGATATAGATAGGCGAGGTATACTCAGATCGAAATACCAAATGTGTATGATCTAGTCTATATGTATAGCATACAACTTTTATATGAAAGAGTAGGAGATAGAATAGATATACTTTTGAGTGATAGATAAGTTCAAGTCTCCACATACCTTTTTGTCGGGAAGTTCCACCGGTTCCTTGAGTAGATCTTCTTCTTGTATGATGAATCGTAATTAAGTCCTTGAGCTCAACTACACTTACTATCCTAGTCCGAGACTTAGATATAAGAGAATAGAAATCAATACTTATAGTTTTGATCACTAAAATTGACAAACATGCTTGAGATAGCAACGCATGCGAGTTTGACCGAGCAGTGCTCTATCAAATACTAACAAGTTGTCTCTGTCATTCAGTACTACTGGGAATATATGACAATCTGACTCGAATTTGTGCCTTTCGGCTTCTTCCATTCATCAGTTGCATCCAGTATACGGAACGCCATCTTGATCCTTTTTTTTTCAAGTGGCCAATATAATGTTTCTTTACTCCACCTGCCAGAATACCGAACTATTGGAATTTCACCAACATCTTCATAAAAACATACACAAAAATTGCGCAGTCAGGGTGTTCTTGTTATTGAAGCACCTTTGGAACCTTCAATGTATAAACGATTTCTCTACCATCTTTGTCTCGATGTCCAATCTCATTTAGAACTTTGCTTAGTGGCTTTGTAAGTGTATGCAACTGACGGGACAACTGCGTACTCTGACTCATAGAGTTGCATATCTTCCATAGTCCTTCATGTAATACAAGCAACACCCAGTGGGAGTTCATGCACAGTAGAAACATCAAAATTTTGTTCTGGGCATCCAACTTGTAATTTTCCCCTCACATAATCTGCTACTAAACTTGTTTCTATTGCATTCTCGTCTCCGTTGGCCATGGCAAATTACACGTATCTCTGCATCATTGTAAAAGTTTTTCAAAAACAAAAAGATAAATACATTTTATTTCTGCAAAAAGTTTTTACAAGTCAAAATAACATGCAATCTGTTAATACTAACTAGTGTGTAATTTATCAGATGAAAAAGTGACTTACCAAAAGATTTGTACTTAGTATTACATGCTTGTTGTATGGATTATCAGGAGAAACGTTTTCCATCTTAGATTTAAGAATACTGGTGTAGAAGTCTACGATATCACTATCGATATAGATATCATCCAATAGATTTTGGATGAACTGTTTCTGAATGTGAAATTCATTATTCAGCGCAGAATAAGCCGTTTGCCTACATAATCCAACAACACAGCAAACATCATTATTAAGAACTGCAAACATCAATATTGCAAAATATTTTACTAGCAGCAAACATCAATATTTCAAAATTAAAGGAACTGCGAGAAATAATACCCAAAGTCAATTCTAAAACTATCAGTATAAAAGTCTTAGTGTTTTTTACCCTTCCGTGGCATCCTCGCAGAATTCTTGGAGTATTTTTTTTTGATCTTCGCTGCAATCTCCCCAAAGCTTAAGACTTTCTTCACGCTTGAGTGGTTTTGGTTGAAGAGGTGTTGGATTGATGTACTCTATTGCGTCCAAGTCAGTAACTTCACTGTCCTGTTTTTTCTTGTTCTTCTTTCGGTGTAAACCTATTCCAGTGAATCCATCTCCCAATCCATTCCTCTTCCTCTCCCTTGGATCGTTCTTGACTCTTTTAATAATAGAACCAACAACATATTTCTCTTTAGCTTTCTCTTCATCTTCCTGCTCTCCAGTTTCTGATAAGTCACTCTTTTCGTCTACTTTTGGTTGTTCAGTTATTTGAGAAGCTGGGACTGGTGGTGCCGGAGAATCCAAATGCAAATCAAAAGTTGGACCTTCAAAGGATTGGTTTTGCACACATGTTGGAGTGTGTTGAACAACAACCATTTCATCTACTTTTTTCTTTTCATCCTCATTCTCTTGTGTAGAATATGCTACTTGCCTGCAATTTCAGCAAAGCACGGAGAGAGGAAAAAATTCATTAAAAACATAATACACTGAAAACAAGTAGATGAGACAACTTTGAGGAAGTTGTTTCCACATATGGAGACAACCTGAAGCAAGTTGCTTCCTAAATATATGGATACAACTTGAGCAAGTTGCTTCACATATGGAAACAACTTGAAGCAAGTTGCTTCCAACTTGAATAAGCTGAATCCTAAACATAAGGAGACAACTTGAGCAAGTTGCTTCCACATATGGAGACAACTTGAGGCAAGTTGCTTCCATCCAAGAATCATTTACTACTAAGTTTAGCAATCTACTAAGTAAATGAATGAATTTTACCTTTCTGATGCATCTTCTTCATCAACTGGAGTTGTCTTTTCTTTCTCGTCTGTAACTGGTTCTTCATCCATAGCAACTGCACTTGTTCTTTCATCCTGCTCTTCCTCCATTGCAACTGGAGTTGTCTTTTTCTTCTCTTCCTCTATTGCAACTGGACTTGTCATTTCTTGCTCATCCTCCATTGCAAATGGTTCTTTCTCCACTGGCGCAACTGGACTTGCCTTTGTTTCTTCTTGTATATTGCATTTTACTTCAGCTATGTTAGCCAAATATTTACCAGTTATACCATCAATGTACACTTCCTGCATCAACTCATCATAGCTATCTGGCATATCTACCTCGGATGAATCTTTCCTTTCAATCGTCTCCTTTACTGCAGATAATGGTGTTGCCTCTTCAGCAACAGAGATTTATTCTTCGCCCACCTGCACTGTCTCATCGACATTTAAATTGACTCCGTCATTGTCACCTACATTATCTTCTTCCTCAGTTTCATTATCTTCTTTAATATCACCAACATTTTCTGTTGCTGCAGTTTCACCTACATTAGCTTCTTCCTCGGTTACATTTTCTGTTGCTCTAGATCCATGTTCGGAGGACTGTTGGTTGGTTGTTTTACCATGAAACATTGCGCTCCACTCCTTGTACTTCTTCTCCCTTGAGAGGTTTTCTGGTGTGTTCTTCAAATCCTCCCAATCTTGCAAGTTCTTGTACACGTCATCCATGTGTTGCTGTTGATCAGCTCTCAAATTAATCTTATCCTTGTTAGCTTCATAAACGCTTCTAAGGAAGTAGTTGTCAACGATGAATTTTCTTAAGAACTGATCTCTACCTTCAATCCTATAGTAGATCTCTTGGAGTGAAACATTTTCGGCTTCAAGGAATGCACCATTTAGCCTCTCTTCTGCAAGTAAATCATATAGCAGGTTGTTGAATGCCTTTTCTATTTCTAATTCTTCTTCCAATTCTCTCAAGTAAGTCAGTCCTTGCTCATGAGGTGATAGTTCGTCTTGAGTGCCATCTGTAAACTGAAAAGTTCCAAATTAGTCAGCATTTTTTCCTTCAAAATCAGTGGCAAATTAATATACAACTTGAGAAAACTTTCTGCTTCAACTTCTGAAACCAACTAGATCAAGTTGCTTTCATTTATGGAGCAAACTTGATCAAGTTGCTTTCATTTTATGGAGACAACTTGAGCAAGTTGCTTCCACATATGATTTTTCATAACATTCAACTTCGAGATTCACTAAATTAGCATAAGAATTTTTACTTACAGTAAATCCTTCTGGGAACACCATATTCCCGTCTTTATCTTTCCTTTATACCGTCAACTTGTTGCACAAATCCAGTTGGTGCCACCTAGTGAATCAAAGAGTTGAATGTTCAAATCCTTGTCGCTTCGGGAGGTAGTTGCTATTCTCCAAAAACCAATACTGCAAATTTTTTTTTTTTATAATGTTAGTTAAGTTCTCAAAACATTTTAGATCAAGATTAACTTGTCAACAATTTTTCATTTCTTTTTTACCAACAAAAGTGGTATGCACCCAGGTACACGTTTAAGACCATCTCTTCCTTTTGGTTTCCTTATATTATCCACTAAAAATTTCACTATGGGGTCTGGCCACGACACTCTATGCATGGAGAACAAATATGGCAACCATCTCTGGGTAAATTAGCTTCCACTAGTATCCGTGTAAAAGAACACGGTGCACAACCACATTCCAAAGAAAATCAGAAATAACGCCGGGTCCTTTCCATTTTCAGCTTCTTCTCTCAACACCATATCGATATGTTGCCTTGTAATTTTGTAGTCTTTGCCTTCTACTGGGGGAAATGTTTATGCAAGAAATTTATGTTCTCTTTAGTTACTTTACTCAATTTCTTCTTAAATTCAGCATCTTCAGGCCTTCTTTGCACATTGAAGAAAACAGCAAAGTCATCCGCTTTTGGAACGTAAACCTTATTCTTAAAAACAAATCCCACTTCCACCTTCTTCCTAACTACTACACTATCATGGATACTGAGAAGCATCTTTATAGCTTGAGTAATCTTAGTGTATACATCTCTTTCAGCCGTTACGTCTTTTGGAGGCCTGTTTTCTGGTTCTTCTTTAAAAATGGTTCAACAAAACCCCAATATGGAGACTCTCTTAAGGCTTTCACATGGGCTGGATTATCTTTCAATACGTTGTACAAGTAGTAACTCATATCTAACAATGGTAATAATCAAGATTTATATGTTGTTTCTATCTTCTTCTTTTTACCTGCATACATGCAAGCTATCCAATTAACATCCATTACACAGATACAGATAGCTAATTAAAAGAATATTTATATGTTTTCTTTTTCATACCTTTTCCTTGTGGAGCTTTGTCACCAGTTTTTGTTGCTTTGTTGCTGGGAGCATTCTTTGCAGAGCTGGTTGCCTTTGCCTTCAATGTTGGTGATGTCCTCTTCATACTAGTGTTGTTCAGACAATAGAAATTTTTAGCATGATATCTCAATAGAGCCGACTAATTTAAGTTGTCTCCATATATAGGAGGAACTACCAAAATCTGACTCCACTATCTTAAATTGTCTTAGGAAATTAAGATAAACTATCTTAAGTTGCTTCCACATATTAGAGAAACTAGCAAAAGTTTCCTCTAGAAATATAAAAGCATAAAAGAAGTACAATCACAAAGACTGGGAACAACTAGCATAAGTTGCCTCCAAATATGAAGGAAAATAGTACAGGTTGTTTCTCCAAAATCTGTAGCAAAATACCTTTTTCCTATAGAATGATTGCAGAGATTCAAAATAAACTACAGTTCTAATTCAACATAATGGAAAAAAGTAACTATGAAATTGAACAAAGTAAATTGAATGAAATTAGTATCACCATTAAAAGCAAAATGGACAAGCAAAATGGACTGATAACATGTTTCAGTCATCATTAAAAGCATAATTAACCAGCAAAATGGACTACAAACATGTTTAAAACTCAGAGAATTGACATCTAACATGTGCTAATTTCTGTGACATCATTACCATGTGCAAGTACTAATTTTACATGTTCGGTGACACTTACTGTGCTTTTGAAGCCAAAAAAATTACATATTAAAACCAAACACTCACACAAACCATCAAACCCTCAACATAAATTAGTACTAATTCATCAACATAAATAACTACTATTCTTTGAATCAGAAACAAAATAGACGACTTATTCAACACCCTAACTGAACTAAAAACAAGTTTAATCAAAATATTAAAGCATAGAAGAAGTACAATCACAAAGACTGGGAACAACTAGCATAAGCTGCCTCCAAAATACGAAGGCAACTAGTACCAGTTGCTTCCAGAAGCACAATTCATTTCAGAACATAATGGGAACAACTAGCATAAGTCCAGTAAAAACAGTACAGGATGTCTTCAGAACCATTTAACATGTTCCATCGCATTCATAAGGCATTCCAAAGGCATACAACAAGTACTAGTTTTCAACTTATAAGGCATAGATGCACAACTGACTCAAAATATGAAGGCAAATACTACCAGTTGCTTCAAAATATATGAACAACTAGCATCAATTGAAAACCAGTAGTAAAATATGAAGGCAACTACTACCAGTTGCTTCCAAATATGGGAACAACTACTACCAGTTGCTTCCAAATCTGTAGTAAAATACCTTTTTCCTATAGAATGACTGCAGAGATTCAACATAAACTACAGTTCTAATTCAACATAATGGAACAAAGTAACTATGAAGTAGAACAAAGTAAATCGAATGAAATTAGTATCACCAACAGGTTTATTACCTTTATTGATTTCTTTTCACCAGTAGAAGCATTCGACTCCTTATACACCAAAGAGGGAAGCAATTCGATTTGTCTTTTCATCACATGCAACATCAAATTGAATGAAATTAGTATCAATAACACCAACAGAATCAGTTGATTTTGTTTTCTTTCATTACATGCAACAAAAGCAAACAAAATTAGTTTGAATCTAGGAGATATCAGTATCGAACTATTTCAAAACTGAAATCAAATGAATCGAACTATTTTTTTGAAGATAAATCATGTATTAAACCCTAAAAATTGAGGTCAACTAAAATTCAAACTTCATTCAAACACAGAATCTTTGATTACCTTCGTTTGTTCTTCTGAAAATGATGTTGTCGTTAGATTTTGTAGTTTTTTTTGATCTGTTGCTTCGTTTTTGTGGTTAGATTTTTGCAAAATCTTTGAACTAATCTACTCCTTGATCTAGTTTGCTGTTTTCTGTAACAGTTAGTTGGTTTTGTTTCAGTTTTTCTGGTTTTGTAGTCAATTCTGCAGTTTTTTTTTTGAATTTGGGCTTTTTTTTCCGATCTGGAATGAGAGAGGAAAGAGAGTGAGAGAAGAAGATAAGAAGAAGAAAAGAATTAATGGCCGACCATTACTTCTTTTCTCCTGAATATTTATATTTATTTGAAGGTTATTTTGGTAATCTTACAATTCGGGTTGGGATTTTTCATGCCTAGGGGTATTTGTAAAAGATGATAAGGGTATTTTGGAAGAGGCCCTATAGTAAGGGTATTTAAATAATGTTCCCAATTCAAATATGCGCCACCATCTACAAAATCTCTCTTCAATTGTTGTATGTTGATGGTAGCTGTGAGATACAAAGGCCTAAGATGTGTTATAGCATTGCTCGGTCGAACTCGCATGCGTTGCTATCTCAAGCATATTTGTCAAGTTTAGTTGGAAAAAATATATGTCTTGATTTCTAGACTACTTATAGCTAAGTCTCAATTTAGGACAGTTTAGTGTAGTTGAGCTCCAGACTCCATGGCGATCATCTCACGAAGACGAAGAACTACTCAAGGAACCAGCGGAACTTCATCCGACTAAAAGGTATGTGGAGCCTTGAACTTATCTATCACTCAAAAGTCTATCTACTCTATCTCATACTCTTGAGACAAAGTCGTATAAGTATGATAGTTTTCATATATACACATTTGCTATTTCGTGCCGAGTTTACTCGCCTATCTTTTTCTCGAAATATGTGTGGGTATGATTTCTCTTTAACCACTTTTCATCTTAACCCGTGACGAAAGTCATGATGATGTTTCAATCTTGAAAATAGCTTTGATGACGATATTTGTGAATAACGACCATTATAACATTATAGAAGAATGTTTCAATGATTGAAATGTAGAGTTAAAATTATATTACCAACTATGGATATAAGCATGTATAGTGTGTTCGCACATTAGTGTATAAATCCATGTGCCGGAAACCAAGTGTGTGCATACGGTATTGGTGAAGGAGACAGGTTGGGAGAGTTTGTAAGTTTGCAAACTGTTAAACCAGTCACCTTAAGTACGCGTACCCACAGAAGTTTTCGAACCGAAAATTTCTGCTGAGTTTCTAAACTCAAATCCGGTAGCTATGGTACACGTACCCTTACGCGTACCCAAGCTGGTTATATTTCTCAAATCGGAAGTTCATGAACTTAAACAATAAATCAATAAGGAATGCAATCTTTGCAAACCGTGGCTATATTGTTCATGAATTGATTCAAATGAATCAAACCGATTTTGTTTCAATTGTGTCTATTCATAAATACCTAAGCAATTGAAAAACTCTCCAACTAGTTCTTATGAGTCATTTGAACTAGTTATGTGAAGATGATGAATACGGATAATATGAAAGTGCTCATATGGCTAACCATTGGTTAACTATTTGTGAAACAACTAACTGTACACGTTTAGGTACGGTTACTCAAACCTAAATGAAATACATTTCATTTGTGTGTGACAAGCTAAGTTTCGATCTAACGGTTAAAAGATATTAGCTTGGTTAAATCAGGTTTTTCATCTAATTGTGAATATTGAATGCTTTGTTACCAAGATAACTTGGATTGCAAACCCTGATTTGAAAACTATATAAAAGAGAAATCAAGCAACTGGAAAAACTAATCCCCACACCTCCTGTGTGATACTAGTTGGTTTTGCTAGAGTCGATTCTCCTTTAACCTTAAGTTTCTTCTCGAGACCCTGTAGGTTAACAACTGAAAGACTTCATTGGGATTGTGAAGCCAGACGAAACTACTTCTCTTGTAGTTGAGCGATCTGATCTTTCCATTTTCTATCGTATGATTTCAATTGAATAATTGACTTGAGATTATATCTCCGATAGGGAAAGATAAAAAGAAATCACAAACATCTTCGTCTCATCGTTCCTGATTCCGCAATATCTAGTTTCGCTACCATACGATGAGAAACGAGTTCAAACCCTAAACAAATGCACTGCACAGTGATGAGTGCTAAAAAGTGCATATTTCTATATATTTTTCTTGGCATTTAACTCATCCTTTGTGCATTAATTCTACATTTTATCCCATATTCTGTATTTTCATTGTTTTCAAGAATAAATATTTTTCTTAATTAATTTTGCATTTTTAGGTAATAAATAAAGTCGGATGACTTGCGGAGCAGAAAAGTGGTGAAAAGCCAGGAAGAATTACGCAAGGAAGCCGCAAAGAATGGAGCGCACGTCCAAAAAGCTAGGAATGGGCTCAAGAAGGAAGAATTGTTCTTAAAGAAGATATGGGCTTGGCATACCCAAGGCCCAAAACCCTTACCCAAATCCATTTTCTATATCCATACCCGCATCCATTCTCAGCCGTTAGATCGGATCCATCTCATCATCCAATGGTCGCTTCTTCATCGTTCATCAAAATCTGAAGTCCCTGCAAAACACCATAGTACCTAAATTGCAAGCCTTCAGATTAGATCACATTTAGATCCTACGGTCGACTCTTTTCCTGCGCATCAAATCTCGATACTTCCGCTTAACACTACAACACCTAACCTCGATCTTCGCCGTCAGTTTTGATGTATCTCGTCATCCAACGGTCTTCGCTCATCCATTTCCATCGCGCCGTTGGATCATTCCATCATCCTATAATCCTACGGTCCAGCTTCGCGAAACATCAAAATCCTCTACACCTGCTCAACACACTAGTACCCTATACCTATACCCTAACCAAACGCCCCCTCCTTCTTCTCCATCGACTTCTTCTCTTCCCCCCCTCTCTGCAACAGAACCACCTTCTCCATCATCACCACTACCCACTCCACTGCCACCGCCACCAACTCCTCTACCACCACCACACCTCCACCATCATCACCCCTACCTTCCTACAGCTATTACCCATCTTTATAGCCCCCTAATTCGTCAATTTCTCCCCTGCCGAAACCCTAGGTGAGTGGTTGACGAATTAGTGAAGCTAGAAAAGCAATTGAAGGCATGGGAATGGAGCTGGTGAACGAGGAGAGGAATGCGTTGAAGAGGGAAGCGTCAAATCGCAGGTTTGGTAAGAAAAATCCCTAACCCTAATTTTTCTGTCCATTTAGGGTTTGTTTGAGAAAACCCTAATTACTGCTAGGGAGAGCATGAGGAAGAACAGTGGCAACATGGGTATGATTAAATTAGTCGAATTAGGTGAGAAACCCTAATTTTGTCACTGTTCAATTTGGGGATTTGGGGGAATTTTTTTGTAAACCCTAATTTGGGTGTCTGGGTATAAAAAGGGGACTGTGGTGTGTGTAATGGGGATGCTGGAATAGCCAGTGTCATTTGGTTTGATTTTGGGAGAACTGGATTAGCCAGTCCCTCCAATTTTTGTGCTGTTCCATTTATGTTCACTGTGATGTTTTATGTTTAATACTATGTGATGTTAATGTTTAGTTCCTCAATTGTTCTAAGTTTATCCACTGTTATGTGCTTCCCATGTTATGTTATTGTGTTTAAATTCATGTTTTGTTTCACTGTCAACTGTTAACGTATGTTTATCTTCATGTCTATCATGTTCTGAACCTCAAATGCTAGGATTAGATGAAGCTATGAACCAGTAAGGAGTCAGATCAAATTATGACATTCATGTTGTGTTTGGAATGCTGAGATAGTCTTCATCATGTGCAGCTCATGCCCAATGTTGCTAAGCCCTTAGACTAGTTGTACTTTAATCAGACAATTAGTACTTTGGTAAGTATTTTAGCTGTGATTAGAATATCCCTTAGGTTAATGGTGGATTCAACGTCCTAGTGATCATCCTCTTGTCTTCATTGTTTTCTTATTTCTACTTCACTGTTTTCTTCACATCACTGCCCTTGGCTTAGGCCTTGGTTTATTACACTGTCATTTTATTGTCTTTGCTTCACTGTTTATCTCCATTGTTGTTTGCTGTTTTGTGCCTTTCTTATCACTTGCTGTTCACTGTTACTTTGTTACTTCATTCTTTTTCTTACTTGTTTCCACTGTTACTCTTGTCTGTC
This sequence comes from Papaver somniferum, assembly GCF_003573695.1. Classification (NCBI taxonomy): domain Eukaryota; kingdom Viridiplantae; phylum Streptophyta; class Magnoliopsida; order Ranunculales; family Papaveraceae; genus Papaver; species Papaver somniferum. The sequence continues at coordinate 84,242,202 of NC_039364.1, forward strand.
ACTCTTTGTTGCACCATCTCTTTTTCACTCTTTGTCACTTCTCTTCTTCTTTAGTCCACTGTTAGGGTAAAAGGCCAAGAGCCTAGCTAATCTAAAGGCCCAGCCAACTGAGCCCAAGGCTCAGTTCATTCCAAAAATCAAAGGTCCAGTCCACTGTGGACTTAATCAAAGCCCAGGTGAAAAGCTAAGGCCCAGTTCACTGTTACCAAGCCCAGTTCAGTCCATCAAAGGCCCAAACTGCTTCACAGTTAATCAAATCCCATCTTGCTCTTATTGTGAAAGCAAAAGCTTCAAAGTTATTCAAAGCCCATTGATATTCAAAACCCTTTGGTACTCAAAGCCCATTAGCAATTTAGAAACCCAAAATAGTTAGAAACTCCAAACACACCCAGTCTCTGTGGATCGACCCATACTTGCACGAGCTACAACTGACGACCGTGCACTTGCGGTATAACCGTAGGCCCGTTTCATTTCGCTTCAATTTTATACGCTTTCCCGGGCCCACCACACAGGAATGCTTTTAGGTTCAAGAAATCAATATATAAGACTCTGGCCTAAACCAAGAAATGGTCGTTCCAGATTCACTTCGGTCACAAGGTGAAGGAGAAGGGTTGATCTTAGGGAGGGAAGCGGAGAAGGTGTTTGAGATCAGAGTGTTGAATTATGGAGGTGTGGTTGTTTATGACTTGTGTATCAGAAAATGGTTTCTGGCTACTTGTGCTGATAACACTTGTGTTCTGTTTGTCGAAAATAGATTTAACCTATTTATACAAGTCATTTGAGCGCAACCCTGATCTCGTAGGAAGTGAAGGAGGCTAAGTAGTGGAGTAATGGATTTGTGTAAGAGGTGGTGATTATTGCGTGGTCACACCTTCACCCACTACTCCATCATTGTTAACCGTCCGTCCTTTCCTGACACGTTCTCGTAACGGGCGCGTTGCACGCCACATGCTGTAAACCGCCAGACCAATACCCCAATAAGTATCCCCCAGTTTGTGACATGTTTGATGTCTCAAGTAGGTGGGCCAAGTCGTGGGACTTGCCGCAAAGAATAACACATGGTGCTGCTAGGTTAAATAACTAAGTTATTTATGAAACCGATATTTATAGAATATCGCATGTATTCGATGCATGTGAAGCATCGTTTTAAGCAAGCAACTCAAAATAATCAATGTGCATGTTGCATCGTTGTTTTAAAGCTTGATTGAACAAGTCGCGGATAAGCGTCTTAAAGGAGGCAGCATGATCGACCACTCTTGGGTGATCGTTTAGTGGATCTAGGGACCCTCCATCACTTGGTCGATCACTGCTTGTGGAAGAGGGATGATCAGTGACTATGGCGTCATCCTCCTGGCTTCCTAGAATTTGATCTAAACCGTCCGACCAAGTTAACAAAGTTGGTCGGACAAGATGATTTGCGACAGTTGAACGTTGCCTCTAATTATTATTTTTTAGGGTTTCGAACTGCACAGCCAACCCCTCTTTGAGTGCGCGTTCTGGGACATCGAGCCCTTGTTCAAACAGGCCGGTCGTCTATGTATAGAGGTCGGTCAACGGTGATTACACTGACATCTTCAGGGCGCCTGAGATTGAATCTAAGTCGCTCAACTAGGCCGACGAAAATGGATGTCCGCAATTGATTTACGACAGTAGGGTGTTACCGCAAACACAATTTTAGGGTTTTCAAAGAAGCGCGTTCAAGCTACTTTGGGAAAACGATTTGGTATGTTTCGGTTTTGCCATGGAGAGGTCGATCGACCAAGGGAGAAGTTGGGGCAACGGTGAATGCATTGGCACTTCTTTGGTTGTTAGAGGTGCGATCCAAGCCGTCTAACTAGGCCGGAAAAGTTGGACATTCATGATCGATCTGCGACAGCTGTGTATCGCCGCAACCCAAATTAGGGCTTTGCTCACCACGCGTTTGCTCGAGTTCGGGTGATCGATTTAGCACCCTATATGCTTGCCGCCGGCAAGTCGATTGTTCATGGGGAAAGTGGGGCCGCCAATGATCATGCCGATACTTCTTTAATCGTGTGTAGGAAGATCTAAACAGTCCAACTAGGCTGGCAAAGTTGGACGGTCATGATGTGTTTTGAGACTCTTCTTAACAGTCTTAGCTCGTTCGAGCTATTTTGTACAATGCGATCACCCATATTAGGGGGTCGGCGTTCAAAGCGCTGGTGGCTGAGGGAATGGGACTCGATCGACTAGGGCACTAGTGGGCCCGTCGATGGTCACTGTGGTGATTCCCTAGTTTTTTAGGAGTAAGCTATGCTTGTTAAATCGTGTGGACAAGTTGTGTGGCCGTTATCGTTTCTGAGAATGACATTAACAGTCTAGATTTTCTTTTAAGGAATAAATATGTGTTCGATCACGCTAACTTAAAAGTGCGCCGATACAAGACTCTCTTTGTCAGAAAGTGATGCAGACTGTGTGGGTATTTTCATGCAGATCTCAATACTGGCATTTCGGGAGATTCATGCTACTCTGCTGAGAGTGAACACTTCATCGTCATGTCATGTCAATAATGAGAGTTCGGCTGAGAACATAGCATGAGGAAATATCACGCAGGTCAATGCATTAGTAACAATGCGATAGGTTGAATTTTATAGAATATCTGGGATTGATGCTCCATTCTGTTAAATTTCATAAATATGTCGAATTACTCAATACATATATAAGTAAAGAGGTTTGAACACTCATCACTTTCAAATGGCTTTTGTTCTTTTTGCAGGATGACAACACATTAAATACAGGATTTTACAATTTTGACCATGCACTAAAAACCATCATCAACATTAAGTCCCCTTCTTAGCACGTAATGATAATGCCATTGCGGGATAAACACTAGATGGTGATATACAAAAAGTAAAAGACGAAACAGAGGAGACTTACTCGAATGAGCTTGATCGACCGTCATCAATTGGCATGTGCGGAGATACCCAAAGATAGTTATGGAGCCTTGGCGATCCTGGCTTCCTTGTCGCGGTTACGGAGCGTTGGTGGGCCCGATTGCTCCCTTTAGTGTTCGAGCTAAAGAAGGAATCCTCCTTCTTCCCTGATTCCATGAACGTGCTTGTATAAAAGGGGTTAGCTCCCCTTTTTTTCGTTTTGTTTTTGCTCCACCTCCCTGCCGTCGTCGCTCCTTGCCACTGCCATCAGCCATCTCTGCCGTCAAGTGCCCGTCAGCAGCAAGGTAAGTGCTTCATCTCTTCTTCGTTTTCGTTTTTTTTTGTGGATGTAAACCCTAGCTTTTAGGTGCAACTTCCTTGAACTTAAGAAAACCATCCAGTTATGAATGAAATTTCTTTGTTAGCCATATTGTAAAGAACTCCACCAGTAAAATCAATAACAGAGTAGTTAATATTGCTAGGATCACTAGTATAAGGATCAAAGAACCCTATGTAGATGTGTTGTTTGCCCCTTTCCCTATTTGCATGCAAAACCTAGCTTTAGGTTGCGATTGATGCAGAACTTAGCTTAGATTTTGGAAGTGTACATAATACCCATGGCAAAACCCGTTCGTCCAACTGTGCATTCGACTAGGCAACGAGCATACATCCCGCAGTTGGTGCGGCTTTCCGTGCGGTTGGGCACGGTCGTACATGCTCATATGAGGCAAGTAGGATGTTCGAGAAGGTGGTGATCATGAGGACGATCAAGCATGTAACAATCATGAGAAGATCGAGCATGTAACGGCTTTGCTTGATCTTTCCGTGGGCATACTCCCCGCGGCTAAATTTTTTTATTTATTTTTTTAGCATGTGATTACTTACTTCTTCGTTTACGATCCTCGACCATTTCTAACAAGCTGCGCGCATGATTCTTCTTTGCTTGAAGTAATAACTCTTTTTCATTGTGCTTCGTTGCAGTCGCCCGAAAGTAAACTAAGAAGCTTTTGTTAAGATGTCACCTGGAAATATTTTACCTCCAATCCGGGAAGTGCTAGCAATGCCAAATATATGCCAAATATAGATGATGAGATATTTGTCGTGCCTTATCCGAACATTAGGTCTCATCCCGGTCATAAGATAATCCTCCTTACGGATTTGGAGAATGATGAGGCTGCTGCATCGGTTTCTCCAGAGCGCGTGATGAGGTTCTGTCTCCAAAAGAAAGAGTATCCAGCTTCTCTTATTGATTTCAAAATTTTCCACACTCCGTTGCGTTCTTATAAAGGCTGGATGAGGTATATGTTAGGTATCGATCATATCAGAGATAAACTGACCAAAGCGCAAGTTGTTGAAGCTGTCATGGCGTCTGCAACACTTCATATTAGGAAATATGCCGCAGGTTTAATCACTTTTATTTCTCGACAGTGTCCTTCCACGCACACAGCTATATGTAGATGGAGAGAAATGACCATTACTTTGGAAAGTGTAGCCGCGTTGATGAATCTCCCGATTGCGGGAAGTTTCCACTATAAGCTATCCACCGCAGAAGGAGTCATGCTCGACACTTTAGTCCAGAAGGCAGAAGAATATAACAACCAGAAAAAGGGTGAAAAATGCTTTTACACTTGGTCGGTGTCTGAATGGTTCCCCACAAAACCGAGGTCAGGCCAAGTGCTGGATGATGAAATCAGCGTCGTCGCCTTTCTGTCCTTGTGGCTGTCTAGATACGTCTTCGATGATGGCTCGGGTAAAAAGAGCATAAGACACGATCTTATTGTGTTGGCTATTAAGTTGGCGCAAGGCGTGGTCCTCCCCTTAGGCAGCTTATTCCTTGGGTCGTTGTACTCTCATCTGGATTCCTTGGCAGCAGATATGCATGCTTCCAACGGATATAAGAAAGTAGAATCGCATGTTCACGTTGCCTTCCTCCAGGCATGCTTATGGGAACACTTCAAAGGTTATGCTCCTGTCCCGAAAACTTCATTTTATAGTTTGTATGGAGGTTCAAGAATACTTCGTTGGCAAAACAGACGTCCAAAACCTGGATTAAATCTTATTGATTTTTTCGATAACGTGTACGCCATAGATTTCCGCCCGTGGGGACCGGTTCATTCTTCTGTGATTCAACCAAATACTTTTGATACCGCTCCTGACATTGTGTTGCAAACGGATGGAAATAATATGAGCCCTGGAGAGATCATATTCCTGTGAAGTTATATACTGGGATTTTTCAATGAATCTCTTACTGCAGTTCCTTATAACATTGACAGAGCCGCTCGCCACATGGGATTTGATCAAGGAATCCCATTTTATCGCCCGCCAATGCCTTCAACGGATCTTGTGCCGTATGTTCTCGACGCTAGCCTCTTTGCAACAAAGCGGAGCTTTCCATTTCCGCTCCTCGGAAGAAAATCGGCGGCGACTAGTAGGTATAAGGCTTTCTGGAGAGAAGAGCTACTAGCTTTTCATAAGTTCTCGGAAGAAGTTGTAGAAGTTCCTCGCGGCGAGCCTACTCCCGAAATTCTGAAGCAGCATAGATTGTTGAAGCCGCTTCCGGGCAAGCGAACCAGGGATGACACTTCTGATGACAGCAGTCTCCAGGATGCAGGAGTGAGGTCTAAGAAGCAGGCTAGTGGACCGGTGGTTTTCAGTTCCTCCCATATGCAAATACTTTAAGTTTTTTTTTTTGATCCACTGATTTTAGTCATCTCGGAAAATCCTCGCTGAATGTGCCTCTTATTCAAAATCAGGGTCTCAGGAAGGAAAATGCTTTTACGAGGCTGGCACGTAGACGTAATGAAACTTTAGAGAAATCTGGCGATACTGAACCTGCTTTAGAGAAGTCCGGCGATACTGGACCTGCTTTAGAGAAATCCGGCGATACTTGACCTGCTTTAGGTGAGGATAAGGATGACGAAGGCTCGGAGGGCGAATGGAGCGTTTCCAAGTGTAGTAGAGAGCCTGATCGTTCCAGCGAGTTGGGAGACAAGAACGTGACAGATACCAACCTTGAGGTTGAGGGAAATGATGATGCAAAGACCACTGGAGATGTTACATCTACGGTTGTAGATGTACTTCCCTTTAAAGAGCCTCCTGCGACCGAAAAGGCATTAGTTGTGCACTCCACCGCTGCTGGGGTCATTTTTGACCCTCCTTTCGACGCTCCTTTCATAGATCACGTGCTGGTCGGAGGATTCAGTGTGCCAGCTAAGTATGAAGAGTTATACACCAAGATATGGAAGAAGCATGGTCACATCGCCACTTCCAAGAATCTTAAAAGTCACTTTGCATCAGTCAAACGTGTCGAAGAAGCTTTATCCTCCATTTATGGCATGAGCATCGTGACCGGGCGCACCGTTTCTGAGGAGATAGTTTCAAACTGGGAGTTCCACCGAGATGTTTTCGTGAAGTATGAGTTTAATACCTCTTGGTCCTGTGAAGGATTTTATGAAATTCAGAAGTTGCAAGGCGAAATGGAGGATGTTCCATCCATGAACTTCATTACTCAGCAAGAGGCAGAAGTCGAGAAATTGTCCCAGGAGTTGAAGCTGAAGCAGACTGCTCTCCAGAACATGAAAGACGCCTTTGCCAAGAAGAACGAGTTGTTGTTGGTCGACTTCCCTTGAATAATTTACGTGTTTCCTTTATTTGTATGTGTTTTTGAGTGACGTGAGGAATTCCTTTCATGGTCTGATGATTTTCTCTCTCTTTTTTTGGTTTTGAACTAGCAAATGATTACTTTTATGAAGATATTTGAATTTGATTTTGGGATAATTTATGAGTAGTTTTTTTTTTGAGAGAGAAATCATGACTGGATCGAATATTCAAACAGAAATTCCATAAATTCTCATTTTTGAATGATAAATGATGTAACTTAGAGAAATTGTGTATGGTGCACGAAGATTGCAGACGTTGCACGAAAGAAAACATATAAAGTGAAACATAAAAATGGAGATTGAGAATAATGACTTCATCCTCAAAATGGGACGCGTGCGTTGAGTCCCCGGCAAACTTCCAAAAGATTTCTCGTACAAATAATTATTTTAACGAGACTTACTTGTTGGCGAGGTTCCAATGAACGAAATTGAGCGTTTCCAGACGCTTGCTTAAAATCCAAGTTGCGACTCGAGTTGTCGTAACACGCCTCGGCTGATGACCTATGCTAATGAAAATTCCCCAGCTGATTCGATATCTCCCGTGGAACTACACGTGTAGGCTTGTGGAAAGATTTCCAGTTCGTAGACGCAGCTCCCCTAAATTAATTTTCTCCCAGACCATGCGTTTCAGGCTGTTGCATTCACTGGTGGGGTGATGGATGAACCTGTGATAATAGCAATATCTTGGATCGATCATCTCTTGATCAGTTGGTGAACGCCATATAGGAGGTAGTTGGACTACTCCATCTTGCACCCAAACTTCCAGTAGCCCCAGAACCTTCCTCATTGGAAATGGGAAGTGCGGGTACACTGAGTCTAGTTTTTCTTGTGTTTGCAGCTGTTGTCGTGAAACTCTTGCGGGTTTTGATGCAAGGCTCGTTTTGAGAGTGGGGCCGAGATGTGCGTTGACATAAACGTGGATCGCTTAGTTTGCCGATTCTGATGAAGTACAACTTCTCACGAGGGTCCCGTAGCACTGCGACGCGGTTGAATCGAGTACCGTTCATTAGTGAGGTTGTTGTCTTCATGGAGGTCTTGGAAAATCTCCCTTTCCTCAGGTGCTTCTCTGCTCGGCAAAGTCGGAGCGGTCGTGGCTGCGGATCGTTGCACAGCTTTCTGAACTTCCGCAAGAGTCTTGAGATATAGACTTTCCAACATAGTTTCGTAAGCCGGTTCCCCGCTCTTATTCGGCGGATATTGTGATACTTCTGATGAGTTCCTTTCCTTGTGAAACTGTTTCGGCTCTTTGTTACTGGCTAGATTTCGTTGAGCACTTCCTTTTGGTTCATGTTCGATGCGGTTACGTATTTCATCTACATCGTTGTTAGCGGAAACACGGACTTCAGATAAAGGTCCGATATCATCTTTATCGTTGGCGGCATTCTCCGTACGAACACTGGCCAACTCCTTCCACGACCAGTTTACTATACTCCTTAAAAGACAGAACGTCTCATCTTGCCGTCCTGCGACTTCGGCCTAGTTTGTGAGGACGTCTTCTAATATCCTGGTCACACCTTCCATGGTGATTGTGCTCCGATAGTTCACGGATTTCGGAGAATTCGGATGGCGGAGATATATTACAAAGTGGAAGTTGAAATTGGTGATTGAAACGAACTTGGGCTAATGAATGTGTTCAGACCTAAAAACCACCCTCTCGAATTTTAGAAAAATCGCAAATGAAATTGAAATTGATCTTGCAACCGAGAGATTAACCTCCCACTGTGGTCGCCAGTTGTTTTGGGGTAAAAACTGATTCAGCTGTTTTTGGTAATTTGGAGTGTGTTGATGAGAAACGAGTTCAAACCCTAAAAAAATGCACTGCATGGGAATGCTTTTAGGTTCGAGAAATCAATCTGTAAGACTCTGGCCTAAACCAAGAAATGGTCGTTCCAGATTCAATTCGGTCACAAGGTGAAGGAGAAGGGTTGACCTTAGGGAGGGAAGCAGAGAAGGTGTTTGACATCAGAGTGTTGAATTATGGAGGTGTGATTGTTTATGACATGTGTATCAGAAAATGGTTTCTGGCTACTTGTTTTGATAACACTCGTGTTCTGTTTGTCGAAAATAGGTTGAACCTATTTATACAAATCATTTGAGCGCAACCCTGATCTCGTAGGAAGTGGAGGAGATTAAGTAGTGGAGTAATGGAGTTGTGTAAGAGGTGGTGATTATTGCGTGGTCACACCTTCACCCACTACTCCATCATTTTTAACCATCCGTCCTTTCCTGACACGTTCTCGTAACGGGCGCGTTGCACGCCGCATGCTGTAAACCGCCAGACCAATACCCCAGTTTGTGACATGTTTGATGTCTCGAGTAGGTGGGCCAAGTCGTGGGACTTTCCGCAAATGATAACACATGGTGTTGCTAGGTTAAATAACTAAGTTATTTATGAAGCTGATATTTATAGAATATCGCATGTATTCGATGCATGTGAAGCATAGTTTTAAGCAAGCATCTAAAAATAATCGATGTGCATGTTGCATCGTTGTTTTAAAGCTTGATTGAACAAGTCGCGGATAAGCGTCTTAAAGGAGGCAGCATGATCGACCACTCTTGGGTGATCGTTTGGTCGCTCTAGGGACCCACCATTACTTGGTCGATCACTCCTCGTGGAAGAGGGATGATCAATGATTATGGCGCCATCCTCCTGGCTTCCTAGAATTCGATCTAAACCGTCCGACCAAGCTAGCAAATTTGGTCGGACAATATGATTTGCGGCAGTTGAACGTTGCCTCTAATTATTATTTTTTAGGGTTTCGAACTGCCCAGTAAACCCCTCTTTGAGTGTGCATTCTGGGACATCGAGCCCTTGTTCAAACAGGACGGTCGGCTATGTATAGAGGTGGGTCAACGGTGATTATATTGACATCTTTGGGGCGTTTGAGATTGAATCTAAGCCTCTCAACCAGGTGGACGAAGATGGATGGCCGCGATTGATTTGCGACAGTAGGGTGTTGCCGCAAACGCAATTTTAGGATTTTCAAAGCAGCGCGTTCAAGCTACTTTGGGAAAACGATTTGGTATGTTCCGGTTTTTCCATGGAGAGGTCGATCGACCAAGATAAAAGTTGAGCCAACGGTGAATGCATTGGCACTTCTTTGGTTGTTCGAGATGCGATCCAAGCCGTCTAACTAGGCCGGCAAAGTTGGACAGTCATGATCGATCTGCGACAGTTGTGTATCGCCGCAACCAAAATTAGGGATTTGCTCACAACGCGTTTGCTTGAGTTTGGGCGATCGATTTAGCGCCCTATAGGCTTGCCGCCGGCAAGTTTATTGTTCAAGGGGAAAGTGGGTCCGCCAATGATCATGCTGATACTTCTTTAATCGTTTGTAGGAAGATCTAAGTCGTCCAACTAGGCTGGCAAAGTTGGACGGTCGTGATGTGTTTTGAGACTCTTCTTAACAGTCTCAGCTCGTTCGAGCTATTTTGTACAGTGCGATCACCCATATTTGGGGGTCGGCGTTCAAAGCGCTGGTGGATGAGGGAATGAGACTCGATCGATTAGGGAACTAGTGGGCCCGTCGATGGTCACTGTGGTGATTCCCTAGTTCTGTTAGGAGTAAGCTATGCTTGTTAAATCGTGTGGCCAAGTTGTGTGCCGTGATCGTTTCTGAGACTGACATTAACAATCTAGATTTTCTTTTAAGGAATAAATATGTGTTCGATCACGCTAACTTTAAAGTGCGCCGATACAAGACTCTCTTTGTTAGAAAGTGATGCAGCCTGTGTGGGTGTTTTCATGCAGATCTCAATACTGGCATTTCGGGAGATTCATGCTACTCTGCTGAGAGTGAACACTTCATCGTCATGTCATGTGAATAATGACAGTTCGGATGAGAACATAGCATAAGGAAATATCAGGAAGGTCAATGCATTCGTAACTAATGCGATAGGTTGAATTTTATAGAATATATGGGATTGATGCACCATTCTGATAAATTTCATAAATATGTCGAATTACTCAATACATATATAAGTAAAGAGTTTTTAACACTCATCACTTTCAAATGGCTTTTGTTCCTTTTGCTGGATGACAACGCATTAAATACGGGGTTTTACAATTTTGACCCTGCACTAAAAACCACCATCAACACCCGCTTTTTCAATTGGTATCAGAGCAGGCAAACACGTTCTATACCTCAAAAGTCTGTGTTTGTAGCGATTTGACTCTATGGATAGTAATTTTATCTCCATAAAAGCACCACCAGATCCAGGGATCCCAGAATTTTCTTCCATGACTGATCTAATTAAATCCGTAGAAGAAATTCTATCTAAACCTCCACCAGGTTCAAGGTCCCTTGAAATATGTTCAGGAATTCAAAAGCAACTTGAAAACCTACTTTCTGATGTTGATACATATCTCCAGAATAAGCAAGAATATCTTGACATGTTAAATCAAGTTATGATGAATAATACTGCTGAGACTGATATTGATTTGTTAATCAGCAAGAGTAGTGCTCCTCTTCTGTATTCTCTTAGTTGTGACAAACTAGACATAGTACAAGGAGAATTTAAATCTCAGTCACATGAGAATATCACCTCAAAGCATAAACTATTTCATGGCTCAATTCCTGATTTTACCTATCAAGATAGTCTTTTTTCCTTCATTCTTGAAGAAACCAGGATGTCCTCTAGTAAAAGAGTTTCCATGAGCAATTGTAAGAACTATCTACATAAACCGTTTTCAATAAATTGGAGAAAGAAAAATCAGATACTCAATATTTTTTGGGTTCTGTTAAAGTTCTTTGATAGACCAATAAAAAACAGGATCTGGAAGGTTCTCAATATTTTGAGATGCAAGAGCTGTTAGAAAGAAGCTCTTTATTGGTGTCATGATGTGCAAGAACAATTCTTGTTTCTACAAGAATTACTCAAAACAAATGATTGTTGAGCTATTTCTCCATATTTGTGCCAAATGAGTCCTTGACTTGCACACGAGCAGTTCACATACATTGAACCAGAACCGTCTAACTGAATTCATCTACTACATTGTTGAAGGAAGAAAAATTGACTTATGTGGTATTATCATTGATCAAATAATGAGTGTAAGGCATACTGTAGGAAAGACACCAGGGTTCCCATGTCTCATTTCAAGGATATGTGCTAACTTCAAAGTTGTTGTTTTTGGGTCCGACCTTGGAGGACCAGCTGTTTTGAGTATGTCAAGCATTGAGAAAATGAGACACTCTACAATCAGGAACACTCCAAGTACTTCAACGTCAGCTATTGCAGAACTCACTCGTCTTCGAGAGGAACTCTCTAATCTTCAAGAAGAAAATGAGGTGCTTAAAGAAAAAGTGGACTTTGCTGAAAATGCATGTCCAGAGCTGATAGAGAAGTTTTATGAAATTGAAAGAGATCACTATGGGTGGAGTGATTAAGTTTTATACTTCTTTTGCTTCTACTGGTTGTCTGTTAAACTTCTTATGTTGAGCTTCCTTTAAAACTGTTGTTTGATTGGTTGTAATAACTTTTATGTTATGCTATGAGTGTTTTCATCCTTCATAAAAAGTGCCACTTGAGATAGATCCATAAGAAGTACAGATAACAATGTCAAAATTTATCTCTTTCATATATCGATATGCATATATTGATACAAGATCGATGAACTTTTTACAAACAAAATTTAAGCCTATTATGTCAATTCTTTGATGGAAGATAGGTTAAAATCTTTTGTTTACAAAGATTATGTCTATTATATGTCGTTATGCAAATAGTGATGAAGATAGAATGAATCTTTGTATATTCTGCAGTATTGATCTTCCCTGATCCATATTTTATGTATATATTGTGCAGCTCCATAAGTCTTCTTATGTGAGCATTTCCAACTAAACAAATCATAGATTCATTTGTGATTAATTTGGTTGTGTATTCCGATTAAATTAATCATGGGTTCGCTTGTGATTAGTTTGATTGAGATTTTTTGGATACAAAATCATTTTTTGGTTTTTGGTATCCAAAGAAATCCTTATTTTCTTGCAAAAGTAAGGTCGATCTTGTTGTTCTTTCGGGAATAATATCAAATGGGGGAGAGTTCTTTTGAACTAGTGCATAATTTCCATATCTTTGTGGGGAGTGCGGTTGTGGAATATTTTAGGGGTCATCTTGTATCTTTATAAACTCCTTGATGAATGTGTTTAGCTTCGGCTTTATGATTGCATCTAAACAAGTTGATATGTACTTTTCTTTGGTCTTGAAGCATCTCCGTGGAAATTTATTAGGATCCCGTTTTCGTACCTTTGCCAATTTTATTGACAAAAAGGGTGAGAATTAATGTGTAGTTCACACTACAAATACATATGGTTTACGTGTTTTACGGATCATTATGTAAGGGGGAGTGGTTTTCATGTTGAGATGAAAGTATTGACTAAGGGGGAGTGATACATATCACTATAGTATTGTTGTCGAAGTTGTGATATAAGAACTTTGATACTATGTAATAATGCTATGACACTGTATAACAATGATCGATAGCTTTTGTTTTCTCATTGTTATGGCAACGGATATTCAACAACTATGATGCTGAATTGAACATCTATGGAATCATGGGAGTACTTGGAAAAGAGGAAGTTTTCGAGTAATGTTGAAGCACCAAGGAGATCAAGCATGTGGACGAGAAGCTACAAAGTTTTATTTATTTTTTAATCCATATGTATTGATAGTTTTTCCACTAAAATTGACAAAGGGGGAGATTGTTAGAGCATTGCTCGGTCGAACTCGCATGCGTTGCTATCTCAAGCATGTTTGTCAAGTTTAGTTGTCAAAACTATATGTCTTGATTTCTAGACTACTTATAGCTAAGTCTCAGTTTAGGACAATTTAGTGTAGTTGAGCTCCAGACTCCATGGCGATCATCTTACGAAGACGAAGAAATACTCAAGGAACTATTGGAACTTCATCCGACTAAAAGTTATGTGGAGACTTGAACTTATCTATCACTCAAAAGTCTATCTACTCTATCTCCTACTCTTGAGACAAAGTCGTATAAGTATGATAGTTTTCATACATACACATTTGCTATTTTGAGCCGAGTTACTCGCCTATCTTTTTCTCGAAATATGTGTTGGTAAGCTTTCGTTATAACCACTTTTCATCTTAACCCGTGACGAAAGTCATGATGACGTTTCAATCTTGAAAACAGCTTTGATGACGATAGTTGTGAATAACGACCATTATAACATTATAGAAGAATGTTTCAATGATTGAAATGTAGAGTTGAGATTATGTAACCAACTATGGATATAAGCATATATAGTGTGTTTGCACTTTAGTGTATAAATCCATGTGCCGGAAACCAAGTGTGTGCATACGGTATTGGTGAAGGAGACAGGTTGGGTACGCGTACCAGCGGAAGTTTTCGAACCGAAATTTTTTGCTGAGTTTGTAAGTTTCCAAACTGTTAAACCAGTCACCTTAAGTACGCGTACCCGTACACGTACCAACGGAAGTTTTCGAACCGAAAATTTCTGCTGAGTTTGTAAACTCAAATTCGATAGCTATGGTACACGTACCCGTACGCGTACCCAAGCTGGTTATATTTCTCAAATCGGAAGTTCATGAACTTAAACAATAAATCAATAAGGAATGCAATCTTTGCAAATCGTGGCTATATTGTTCATGAATTGATTCAAGTGAATCAAACCGATTTTGTTTCAATTATGTCTATTCATAAAGACCTAAGCAATTGAACAACTCTCCAACTAGTTCTTATGAGTCATTTGAACTAGTTATGTGAAGAAGATGAATATGGTTAATATGAAAGTGATCATATGGCTAACCATTGGTTAACTATTTGTGAACCAACTAAGTGTACACGTTTAGGTACGGTTACTCAAACCTAAATGAAATACATTTCATTTGTGTGTGACAAGCTAAGTTTTGATCTAACGGTTGAAATATATTAGCTTGGTTAAATCAGGTTTTTCATCTAACGGTGAATATTGAATGCTTTGTTACCAAGGTAACTTGGATTGCAAACCCTGATTTGAAAATTATATAAAGGAGACATCTAGCAACTGGAAAAACTAATCCCCACACCTCCTATGTGATATTAGTTGGTTTTACTAGAATTGATTCTCCTTTAACCTTAGGTTTCTTCTCGAGACCCTGTAGGTTAACGACTGAAAGTCTTCATTGGGATTGTGAAGCCAGACGAAACTACTTCTCTTGTAGTTGAGCGATCTGATCTTGCCATTTTCTATCGTACGAGTTCAATTAAATAATTGACTTGAGATTATATCTCTGATAGGGCAAGATAAAAAGAAATCACAAACATCTTCGTCTCATCGTTTGTGATTCCGCAATATCTAGTTTCACTACCATACGATTTTGATTATTGTGAGGTGATTGATAATTCTAGGCTGTTCTTCGGGAATATAAGTCCAGGTTATCAATTGGTTCCTGTTCACCTTGATTTTATCAAAAGACGGAACAAAACTCTTAGGTTTATCTGTAGGATACAGATTTATCTATCATCATAGACTTTTCTGTGTGATACAGATTTGTTTATTAAAGTTTTCGACTTTGGGTCGTAGCAACTCTTGGTTGTGGGTGAGATCAGCTAAGGGAATCAAGTGCGTAGTATCCTGCTGGGATCAGAGACGTAAGGAGCGAAACTATACCTTGGATCATTGTGAGATTGATTGGGGTTCAACTATAGTCCAGACCGAAGTTAGTTTGTAGTAGGCTAGTATCTGTAGCGGCTTAATACAGTGTGGTGTTCAATCTGGACTAGGTCCCGGGATTTTTCTTCATTTACGGTTTCCTCGTTAACAAAATTTCTGGTGTCTGTGTTATTTCTATTCCACATTATATTTTGTTATATAATTGAAATATCACATGTTGTGCGTTAAGATCAATCAATTAGAATATCCAACCTTTGGTTGTTGATTTAAATTGATTGACACTTGGTTATTGGTCTTTGGTACATCCAAGTTTATCTCTCTAGTATTTGATAATAGACTCGCAGATTTCCATTTGCTTGAGTAAAGATCAAATCGAGAGATTGAGATATTAACTCTTTGATATACTTTTATCTAGATTGAATCTGACTGTCAAGTTGATTCTCTAGAAAGTATATTGGAGTTAGTCCATACAGATTGCTAATCGAAATATTGGCTGAGGTTGTTAGACCCACGCTTTTTCAAGATGTTTTTCTGGATAGCAAATATCTTCATCTGTAAACACGATCGCTCCTTTGGGAATAGGGTCGTAAGGTTTCCGTCTACGATAGATGCTATTTCCTTGGACGTTTTCTTGATTTGGTCTTCACTGAATCCCAGCGAGTCGAAAAATTGTTGAACCAATATTATTTGTGCAAATTTTCTGGCTATACCCTCGGTGTTTTCGAATGCGGGGGTTTCCATTTCCACCTCACATATCTCGTCTTCAGTGTCTTCCGACGGCTTCCATACATCTCCGTTTGGATCGTGAGTAAGTATCATGAGTTCGTGATGAGGCAGTCTATCAGTTCCTTGGTTTTTTATTTTGATTTCCCCTGCCGCATGCTTCCATTGTATTATCCTCCAGAGGGAGTAACACTCACTGTTGGGTGATGTATCCTTCGACGGAAATGGCAGTACTTGGTGTTGTTTTGATCAATTGTGCTGAGATCTACCATTGCTGGTGGCAATAAAACATCGTTGTTTGCCAACCATTGTTCAAGTTGTCCTATAATTTCTTCCCGGTTGCAAGGTAAAGGGGGTGGTTTGATGAAATCATGTTTTGGCCCTCTAACGCCTTCTCGGTTATAAGATGGAGGCGCTGGCGCATTCCACCCATCCTTATTGTTGTTGCGCAGGTGTTTCTGGGAGCCACTAGTGTTGCGTTAACTGAATGGCACCAAGTATAATCCACGTTATACTCGTCCACGTAGTCGGCGATCCTTGCTGCCGCATCCTCTAGTTCAACAAAGGTATGGAACCGAAAATTAACTAGATTCCTCTTGAACGCGGGCGTCATTCCGCATATGCAAATCTCTACTAATGCGTCCTCCTCAATATCCTCATGGCATTCCAATGCGAGGTGGCGGAACCTGGTGATGTACTTTCCTACTTCTTCTCATATTCGCTGGTTGAATCTACTCAAGTCTATTGATGTTACTTTCCTTTTGGCTAGGTTAAATTTTCAGAGAAAAAAGGCGTACGTGGATACCCACGAGTATATACTTCCATCCTGTAGGTTGTCATATGATGGGTCGGAGAACCGACTTTGTTTTACCGCAACTGCACGGTGTCTCAATTGTAGAGAATAGAAAATGTGATCCGTTCCCACGAGGAGTGTAAGCTACTTCTAACTAATACAACTAACTTTCTAATCAAAATCAATTCAAGAGGAAAATTTTGGAACTTTATAAACTACTAAAGAGTCAAGCAAGATGTGAAAAGGTTAAGGATCCAGGAATCCGTCATAGGATAGGTTTTACTTGTGTTCTTCCGCAAGAGTCTTTATTTAACTCATGTAAAGTGGCAACACCTGGCTACTTATACATGGAAGATATGTCATTAAAAATTCTTGATAATCGACTAAGGATTGTATGATCTCGACCTAAAAGTAGAATCCCTAATCACTATGCATACATGGCATACAAAGTAGAAGACAGTTCATAAATCTATAATCAATCGGGTCTTAATGGGATCGTCTATAGCTTACCTATGTAGTATACATGGCATAAAACATGAAAAGATCTATAAGAACAATCAACCAAAATGATATACTCAAACATATATTTAAGCTTGTGATTTAGAGAAACTCTTGTTCAAAACATAAATAATCTAGCCTACAAATTCATCCTTTCACCCTAACAATGTTTTAGCAACTCATAGCAAGTAGAAAAGTAAAGCAGCAAACCCTAGTTTTCTTCCCTGAGTCTGGCCTCCCTTCCATATATGCCTCTCCTCAGATTTATAGGTGATGCTGCTAAGTCTTCTTCCTGGATTGTTGCAAGTATTTTTAAAGGCCCAATCCACCATCGACCGTGACTTCTAGATGAAGATCACACTGACCACCCTGACCGGCTAAACCTCCTCTTCTACTTGTCATGACTTTCGTCACTAGGTAAAGATGAACTTGGATAAAGCGAAAGCTTACCAAAACATATTTCGATAAATTGATAGGCGAGATAAACTCGGCTCGAAATAGCAAATGTGCATAATGAAAGTCTATATATCAAAACGACTTTTGTCTCAAGAGTAGGAGATAGAATAGATAGACTTTTGAGTGACAGATAAGTTCAAGTCTCCAGATACCTATTAGTCGATGAACATCCACCAGTTCTTTGAGTAGTCCTTCGTCTTGTATGATGATTGCCATGGAGTTCTTGAGCTCAACTACACTATCTATCCTAGTCCAAGACTTATAGTTTTGATCACTAACATTGAAAAACATGCTTGAGATAGCAACGCATGCCAGTTCGACCGAGCAATGCTCTAACAATCTCCCCCTTGTCAATTTTAGTGGCAAAACTATTAATACATATGGAATACAAACAATAAATAAATTAACTTTTGTAGCTCCTATTCCACATACCTAATCTTCAACATTACTCGAAACATTCGTCACTTCCAAGTACTCCAATGATCCCAAAGGTTGTAAGTTTAGTATCATCGTTGTTGAAAATCCGTAGCTATAACAATAAGAAAACAATAGTTCTCAATCATTGTTATACAGTGTCATAGTATCATTACACAGCGTCAAAGTTCAATTGTATCACAACTTCAACAACAATACTATGGTGATATGTATCACTCCCCCTTAGTCAATACTCCATCTCACATGGAAACCACTCCCCCTTACATAATGATCCGAAAACCATATGTATTTGTAGTGTGAACTACATATTAATTCTCCCCCTTTTTGTCAATAAAGTTGGCAAAGGTACAAGAACGGGATCCTAATGAAATTTTCGAAAGAGACATTTCTTGACCAAAAGAAAGAAAAAATATCAACTTGTTATTTAGATGTAATCATAAAGCCGAAGATAAATGCATTCATCAAGGAGTTTATACAGATACAAGATAACCCCTATAATATTCCACAACCGCACTCCCCACAAAGATATGGCAATTAAGCGCAAGTTCAAAAGAACTCTCCCCCATTAAATGTCATTTTCGAAAGAACAACAAGAGCGACCTTAATTTCGAAAGAAAAGAAGGATTTCTTTGGACATAAAAAATCACATACAAGTATGAATTTGAATCCAAAATGTTCAATTAAATTAACCACAAGAGAACCCATGATTAATTTAATCGACAAATGCTCAAACATAAGTGAACTTATGGAGACTTAAAAAATACAGTTAGATTAATCACAAGAGAACCCATAATTAATCTAATCGAAATACACAACCAAACTAATCACAAAAGAAATCAATTTAATTGGTCATGCTCGTCATAAAAAAACTTACGGAGCAACAACTAAATAACCAAACAAGATGATTAACTTAGTTGAAAAATGCTCAACATAAAGTACCTCACGGAACAACAACATAGCTAATCAAAAATAATCAACTTGGTTGTTTAATTCTCAACATAAGACACTTTACGGAGCCTCACAGTAATACATAAAATATAGATCAGGGAAGATCAATTACTGCGGAATACACAAGGATTCATTCTATTTTCCATCACCATTTGCACAATGACATACAATAGACATAATCCTTGCAAACAAAAGATTTTAACCTATCTTCCATCAAAGATTGACAATATAGGCTTAAATTTTGTATTTGTCAAAAGTCCATTCATTCTTTTATCAATACATGCATATCGACATACGAAAGACTTTACTTTTTACAAGGTATGGGACAATCATAGTTCACGGATGTAAACACACATATCCCATAACAAATTTGCAATATATAAAACCATAAAGACTAATACTGCAAAAATCATCTTCCAAACAAGTTTAGAGTTTAAATCAATAAATCTAAAAACATGAAGATGAAAACGTTGGACATAGCTATGTGAAATCACAAAAATTGTTATTCCAAACTCTAGTAATCCTTCAAAAACAAGAATAAATTCTCATAAGAAGTTTCCTAGGCATCAAGACAAACTCGTAATGCACATATAAGATGATTTGTCCTTAGAGGGTAGAATCAATCTTTTCCGCACGGATTTACACCAAGAATAGCTACCAAAGGCGTATAAAAAGTTTTTCTTAACAAAGAAGAACATACAAAGTCATTAATGACCATGCACCATAGTTCACATAAAATGATTGTGAACATTCAAGAATCCCATAGTAATGCGTGTTACTGCCCATTCTTGAACTTCCTTCTTTGTGATTCACCAACAACATTCTTATAAAAGCTTCAAATGAGCTTAGAAGAGTAGTACTCCAAGAATACAAGTTCCCAAGTCCAAGAGAAGTGGAACAAGTGCAATGAAACGGAGCAAAACACTCAAAAACAAGAGACATGACAAATACCAATCTTAACTCATCCAAATTCAGCAATTCTCATCTCCATTTTGAAGAGAAATCAAATAGGAAGAGTATGCAAAAAGAATGTGGTCATTCCGAGTTCGGACGAAGAAATTACGGCCAAAACAAGTTTACCGAATATCAACGTCTACATGCAAGTATGTGTACCAAGAAGTCCAAACATCCCAAACTATTATTTTCAAACCTAAACATTTAAGAAACTTAAACACATATCAAGTTAGGTAGAAAAGAACGATAAGAAAGGTATGTGAATCATTATAAGTTCTCTAAGCAAATAAAAGCACAAATCTTGCTCAAGTTTATAGACATACCTTTTTAGATGAATCCAGTTGAATTCTACATCCTTACCAAACATAAAATGTGCGCCCCAATTTTCGTGCTTCCCTCACCGTATACATAACAGGGAATTCCTTGGTGAGGATACACTTACAACACACTCAAGTTGTGTTGAGGTGAACAATGTCTTGCTCACCACAAGTGACTTTTGGATTATCATGAAGGAGATCGCTTTTAGAACTTTTCACATCCAAATCCATCTTCCCAAAGAACTCTTTAAGTTCCAACATCATAGATACTGCTTTCTCTATAGTCATGGAACTTTCTGGGAGATCATTCATTTTCACACTCAAAACATCATTGACTTTCTTTGGTATCCACTTTTGAGTGCGTTTAGGAACGACCGAAACCTTCTTCCCATTACTTTCTTCAAGATTTCCCGGAAGAGAATTGGGTTGATTATTCTTTTACAAGTTAGTCTTTCCCCAATTGGGAGCATCAGATCTTGTCTTCGTCTTTACGAAGTTATCCTTTTGATAACCATAACGATTGTGAAAAGGCTTCGTATGACGTTTATAGGCAAATATAGGATTATCACAGCACTGATTTCTTTGCCTAAAGGTTGGACGTTTACAACCCCTAATGTCAAGAGTGTTAGCCTTAACATATGATCCCGGTTTAATAACTTCTTTTGACACCCAAACAAGAATATCATGAAGTTTTTCATTCCTTATACGAAAACGACATCTCCTTTCCAGGTGACCTTTGTTTCCACAATAATGACAAATATAAGGAACGTTCTTACCCGAACTCATGTGTGTTGGTTTTGGAGGTTGATATACTTTGCTCTTTTGAAACTTAACTGCCGGTGAAGGTATTTCACTTTGCCATTAGTGGAAACCTTTTGTTGAGAAGAATCACTATCCTTGATAAATTTTACCTCTTTGTTAATACTTGGAGCATCTATTCCCTTATAGCCCAATCCTCGTGTATCATGATGATTTTTACTTGCTCCTAGCATAGTGGTTAATTTGATTGAACTAGTATTGAACCTTTTCAAGTCATCTTCCAGCATCTTGATTTTATCAAGAGCAGCAGCTAAATCATCCTCAAGGCGTTTTTCTCGAGCGAGATAAGCGCTTTCTATGTTATCAAAACTTGTTTGCTGAGAGTTAAACCTTGCTTCAGATTCTGCAAGTTTCTCTTCCAACAAAAAGTACTGTCGATAAAGATTATCACATTCAAGTGACTTCATACGTAGATTTTCCTCAGAATCCTTAAGGATCAATTCGTTAGAACGGTTCGAAACATAAACACCTGCTTAACATCTTCTCAATTTCTTGTTTTCACGACAGATAGGAGTCAGAAGAGGAGTGACATGAGAAGTTGTCATCTTCTTCTTTTCTAACGAATTCAAAACCTTTACATACTCAGAGACTTCCTCATCAACATCTCTATCAATATCTGAATCACCGTCATCAGAAAGTTCATCCAATTGTTCTTCTAGGTGTATTTCCCAGACTTCAACAGGTTTTACATTAAGAGAATGTTTAGATACTGACCTAGATGTGACAGTCCTCTCCGGTGAATCCAAGCTTTGAAAATCATCTGGTAATTTATGAACAGGTACGTTATTAGAGATAGACTCGTCCATAATCAGATCGCTACAAACACAGACTTATGAGGTCTTAAATGTGTATGCATGCTCTGATACCAATTGAAAAAGTGGGGGTACAAAAACCACACCCAATATTTCGCTTAGCAACCTGAATGGACAAACTCCAATATACTTTCTAGAGAATCAACTAGACAGTCAGACTCAATATAGATAAAAAAGTATATCAAAGAGCTTATATCTCAATCTCTCGATTTGATATATACTCAAGCAAATAGAAATCTGCGAGTCTTTATCAAATACTAGAGACATCACTTGCATGATACCAAAGACCAATATCCAAGTGTCAATCAATTTAAATCAACAACCAAAAGGTCGGATATTCTAATTGATTGAACAACGCACAACCTGTGATATTTCAATTATATAACAAAATATAATGCGGAAAAGAAATAACACAGACACCGGAATTTTGTTAACGAGGAAACCGAAAATGCAGAAAAACCCCGGGACCTAGTCCAGATTGAACACACACTGTATTAAGCCGCTACAAACACTAGCCTACTCCAAATTAACTTCGGTCTGGACTGTAGTTGAACCCCAATCAATCTCACACTGATCCAAGGTACAGTTATGCTCATATGCCTCTGATCCCAGCAGGATGCTACGTACTTGATTCCCTTAGCTGATCTCACCCACAACTAAGAGTTGCTACGACCCAAAGTCTAAGACTTTAATAAACAAATCTGTATCACACAGAAAAGTCTACGGTAATAGATAAATCCGTCTCCCACGAATATACCTACGAGTTTTGTTCCGTCTTTTGATACATCTAGGTGAACAGGATCCAATCAATAAACCGGTCTTATATTCTCGAAGAACAGCCTAGTATTATTGATCACGTCACAATAATCTTAATCGACGCAGCGAAAAAAGATATTGTGGAATCACAAACGATGAGACGAAGTGTTTGTGATTACTTTTCTATCTTGCCTATCGGAGATATAAAATCTCAAGCCAATTATTTCGAATGTACTCGTACGATAGAAACAACAAGATCAGATCACACAACTACAAGAAAAGTAGTATCGTCCTGGCTTCACAATGAAGTCTTTAAGTCGTTAACCTGGTTTAGAAGAAGAAACCAAAGGTTAAAGGAGAATCGACTCTAGCTATGCAACTAGTATCACACGTAAGGTGTGGGGATTAGGTTTCCCAGTTGTTGGAGTTATCCCGTATATAGTTTTCAAATCAGGGTTTGCAACCAATGTTAGCTTGGTAACAATGCATTCAATATTCACCGTTAGACGAAAACCTGATTAGATTCAAGCTAATATTTCTCAACCGTTGGATTGAAAACTTAGCTTGTTACACACAAATGAAATGTCCAATTTTCGGTTTACGAACCGTTCCCAAACATTAACATTTGTTGGTTCAACAATAGTTAACCAAATGGTTAGCCATATGATTACTTTCATATAAACCATACTCTACTTCACCATAACTAGTTCAAATGACTCAAATGAACTAGTTAGATAGTTCTTCAATTGCTTAGATCTTATGTAACTACACAAGATACAATCGAAGCAAAAACGGTTTGATTCACTCGAATCAGTTCATGAACTTTATAGCCATGGTTTGCAAAAGCACTCCTTAGTTTAAATAAACATGAGTTCAAGAACAACCGGTTTTAGATATAACCTGCTCAAGTTCGCGGGCTGGGTTCGCGGACTTAAGCTCATGGAAGGAGTTCACAAACTCCAGCAGAAATTTTCGGGTCGAGAACGAACTTAGTTCGCGGACTTGGCTCACGCCACTTCCATTTCTCTTGATCAACAAAGTTCACAAACTTTGGTTCAAGGAATAAGGACTTATACATATATGTGTTTCCACAACAATGCTTATATCCTACCAATGGTTATGTAATCTAAACTCTCATTTTAATCATTGAAACATTCTCAGAGGACGGATATAGTCGTTATTCATAGACCATTTTTCGTCAGAGCAATTTTCAAAGTAATTGAAACATAACATGACTTTCGTCACTAGGTAAAAATTAATTCGGCTAAAGTGAAAGATTACCAACACATATTTCGAGAAATAGATAGGCGAGATAAACTCGGCCCGAAATAGCAAATGTGCATAATGAAAGTCTATATATCAAAACGACTTTTGTCTCAAGAGTAGGAGATAGAATAGATAGACTTTTGAATGACAGATAAGTTCAAGTCTCCACATACCTTTTAGTCGATGAAGATCCACCAGTTCCTTGAGTAGTCCTTCGTCTTATATGATGATTGCCATGGAATTCTTCAGCTCAACAACACTTTTTATCCTATCTGAGATCTTTAGCTATGTAGGATAGAAATCAAGACTTATAGTTTTGATCACTAACATTGACAAACATGCTTGAGATAGTGATGCATGCGAGTTCGAACGAGCAATGCTCTAACAACTCCCCAAACTTTACTACGGTTTTTGTTGTATTTCTCAGTCGAGACTGAAATTCAGAGTACGAACTACTTCCCATACAAACAGATTTATCTTCACGTGTGAAATTGATTCACATCAACCGAGACTCATAGATCCATGTTTGTTGTTGTTCCTAGATTTCGACCTTCGAATTCTTCTCAAAACCCATCTCAGAACTTTCATTCCTCTGCCCAAATACCCTCTTAATCCCTGGCAACAACACCTCGTTCTTCATTGACCGAACATCATCAACATCCATTTTATTGCCATCAATTTCACTGTACGAACCCTCAATTTTCTTTTGTTTTGGAAAAGTAGAAGATGTTGATGAAGCTTTTAGAATATACCCACAAGAGATGTGGTAATAGAGTAGGCCACGTCTCCCGTTTACTCCTTAGTCGTTGGTGGATTAGGCTTGAGTGGTGCATCCCATAAGCTTGAACGAACAAGATGGCAAGGTGGTACGCCTGCGGCATCTGAGTTGTTGGTTTGCCAGCCCACAAACTCTCATTAAACTCCGACTCCATTTAGTACCATGAGTGATTTGAGTGGTGTTGATATATAAAGATACCAGGCCATCCACTTTGGTTATTTTTCGGTCCGGTGGCGGATTTTACTTGTGATTCCTGTAAAAGCTCTAAAGTGATATTATTAGCAAAATATTGAGACCTAGCTAGTATAAATGTGGGTATAAAAGTGTCGCACTTGCGTGCTTATCAGATTTCCCCACATTTATATTTTACTAGTCCTCGAGCAAAACAGAAATTAGACCCGCTCAACAGCTGATCATATACAAAACTTCAAGACCCGCTCAACATCTGGTCATCATCATTTTTTTTTACAGACCCGCTCCACAGCTGGTCAAAATATGATAAGAAAACAAAAAAAAAAAATAGACCCGCTCAACAGCTGGTCATAACATGCAAGAAAAATCTTAAAGTAGACCCGCTCTACAGCTGGTCATAAAATGCAATATGCTCAAATAAATCATTTTTTTTACAGACCCGCTCCACAGCTGGTCATAATATGAAAGTGAATATCCTACAAAAATCAAAAGTGTTAACCGCTCCCCCACACTTAAACATTACATTGTCCTCAATGTAATTGAATCGTCTAACGTAAGAGTCAAGGTGGGAAAATTCGCAAGCAAACAAATCTGGTGGGTTGACTCCCACGAAGCGAATGATATTTGTTCCTTGCTTGCGCGCAACAAGTAATCTCAAATAAAGTGAAGGTGAAACGCAACAACAACCTGCCAAGCATATAAATAAAGTCTGAAAAGTTGGGAATCAACCCAACATATCAGGTTAGCTTCACATAGGAACATGTGAAGACTATATTCAACCAAGAATATGTGAATATCCACTCCCTGTGCAAAACAATCCATAATAATCAAGTCATACTTTGTCGGGATCAGTTAACCATTCACACCAACAAATACAAATTGTCCAATAGTGTGTATTTGAAGCACAAACTCTAAATTTGGTTCAAGATCGACTGAAATATTTTCATTGGATAAACCATCTTCACTAGAAATAGGAGGAAGCAATGTGCGAACCATTACAATAGGCATAGAAGCATCACACTCAGCAAAATGATTTAAACATATATCTAGTGGTTAAGGTTCATCAAAAGCAATAACCCCTAAATCTGGGTCCAGGTCCGCGGAAATAACTTTCGTTGTTATGTTACCTATATTACCCATTGGAGGATCAAATGCATCGACAATGTCAATTAGCATAGGGTAATCAGAGTCTGCAAAATGGTATAAACAAGTGGAGAGTGGTTCAAAACCAGCAGTCCAAGTTAACTTCCCTGTATCAATTAGCTCCACATTCATACATGCATCATGAGAATTATTAGATGGATCGACGAAAAATGGACCTACTGCAGCAATAGTTTCATGAATAACCATATCGTTATCATCTTTAACTAAGAGGCTTGTATAAGTCTCACAATTCAAATGATTAGAAGATTTATTATCATCATAAACATCTACTGCTTCTGAGTCGTTGAACTCAACAGTAGCATCCTTTACATATGCAGGTTCTTCTACATCATATTTGTTTGAACTTTGAGAATTTTGGGTATCCTCACTTCCACTCAGAATTTCTACATGCTGATCATCATCGGTTTCTTCCTCAGAAGAATAATCATTATACTCTGAAGTACAATTAGATTGGGATTGAGACCGCTTTGGGAACCAACTTCGTTCCTCCTCCAACTGTTTAGTCATTTGACCTACTTGATATTCAATGTTTTCTAAGGATTTTTGAGTGGTTTGTTGAAGTTGAGACGTTTTTCGACTAATTTCTAATGTATACAACCTTAAGCTATCTTCCAAGCTCAAATTTCTATAGTCTAAAACCTCATTGTGCTGCCAATTCAATGATTGTTCACATACCTCATGCAAATAATTATCCCCATGGTATTGGGTTTGGTACATATGTGAATCAATGGAACATGAGTTACTACAAACCTGATTGTTATTTTCATGGGATCTCTGTTTTTGTAGCAACTCTAATCGTCTTTCTAAACTAGCTAGGTTCTGGTTGAAAATCTCAGCATATGACAAATAAGATCCATGATAACTTTGGTATTCATGTGAATAATCCTCAGTTTAGTTTCATAGTAACGCTGACAAGTATTTTCATACTTGAGACGATTGTGTTCACGGATCTCTTGGTATTATCGTCCACACCTATATTCTCCAAGAGACCTGGACTCATCCTCTCGATAAAACATCATCGCCGCACCGGAAAAGAAAAATTTGAAAGAAAAAAAAATGAAAAGGAACTAAAAACAAAATAAAAACAGAAATACACTATGTACAAAAGCTATGACCAGAAAATTGAAGATATCAATAAGAGTGTTTTGCAACCACTCCCCGACAGCGGCGCCAAAAACTTGATAGGTCGGAGAACCGACTTTGTTTTAACGCAAGTGCACGGTGTCCCAATTGTAGACAATAGCAAATGTGGTTCGTTCCCACGAGGAGTGTAAACTACTTCTAACTAATACAACTAACTTTATAATCAAAATCAATTCAAGAGGAAAATTTGAGAACTTTATAAACTACTAAAGAATCAAGCAATATGTGAAAAGGTTAAGGATCCAGGAACCCATCATAGGCTAGGTTTTACTTGTGTTCTTCAGCAAGAGTCTCTATTTAACTCATGTAAAGTGGCAACACCTGGCTACTTATACATGGAAGATATGTCATTAAAAATTCTTGATAATCGACTAAGGATTGTCTGATCTCGACCTAAAAGTAGAATCCCTAATCACTATGCATACATGACATACAAAGTAGAAGAGAGTTCATAAATCTATAATCAATCGGGTCTCAATGGGATCGTCTATAGCTTACCTATGTAGTATACATGGCATAAAACATGAAAAGAAAAGATCTATAAGAACAATCAACCAAAATGAGATACTCAAACATATATTTAAGCTTCTGATTTAGAGAAACTCTTGTTCAAAACATAAATAATCTAGCCTACAAATTCATCCTTTCACCCTAACAATGGTTTAGCAACTCATAGCAAGTGGAAAAGTAAAACAGCAAACCCTAGTTTTCTTCCCTGAGTCCAGCCTCCCTTCCATATCTGCCTCTCCTCAGATTTATAGGTGATGCTGCTAAGTCTTCTTCCTGGATTGTTGCAAGTATTTCTAAAGGCCCAATCCACCATCGACCATGACTTCTAAATGCAGACCACACTGACCACAGTACCAGTCTATTCCCTGACCGGCTAAACCTCCTCTTCTACATGTCAGGCCACAACATCATTTCCATTCCCCAACCTTCTCAAAATCAGCTACCATGGGATCCAATCTCGGACAACAAAATCCCCAAATTGAACCCACCTTCACTTGTACAGAGATCCCATATAAAACCATCTCAGTCAACACCAATCTTGAGACTAAAACTCACAGTAAATAATGAACAGTAATCACCACTACTTGTAATCATTTCAATCTTCAATTTCATGTCTTAACTCTCTCTTCATAACTCCTATTTCATTCATGTCCCAAGCCTGCAATAGTACTCAATCTCAAGTCACAGCAAAACCCCCATTGAACACCACCAGTTCATTCTCAGTTTTACCACGACCTGCAACCAACATTTCAGCTGAACTGATGCTGCTTCATCTCTTCACTCCGGCAACTTTGAAATCTTTCTCTCTGGTAGCATAACTCGGGTTGATCGTCTCCGATTACACAGCACTGTCTTCATTAGCTTCCGTCAACAGCATCACCTCCGTAATTCCATCTTCATTTGAGAACACCACCACTGTGCACCAGTTGCAACCAACCCACTTCGATCAGAAACCATTAGCAACACCTGAATTGGGTAATAACCCATCTATTTTATTCTTCCATTCCCTGTTTTCTTAATGAAATCCATGTCACGAATTGAACCAAAATCATCACCAGCTCGAACTCAAGAAGAAATCGAAGAACCCCAATTTCTGTTAACTTCAAAAAACCCCACGGATTCATCGATTCAGCACCATCTTCTACTCCCCTAACTTCACTGCGGCTGTTGTTGTATTTCTCAGTCGAGACTGAAATTCAGAGTACGAACTACTTCCCATACAGACAGATCTATCTTCACTTGTGAAATCGATTCACATCAACCGAGACTCACAAATCCATGTTTGCTGTTGTTCCTAGCTTCCGACCTTCGAATTCTACTCAAAACCCATCTCAGAACTTTCATTCCTCTGCCCAAATACCCTCTTAATCCCTGGAAACAACACCTTCGTTCTTCATTGACCGAACAACATCAACATCCATTTTATTGTCATCAATTTCACCCTACGAACCCTCAATTCCATGGATGTTACCAGCTTGAATGAGAAAGAAAATGAAATTTTCTTTTGTTTTGGTAAAGTAGAAGATGCTGATGAAGCTTTAGAATATACCCACAAGAGATGTGGTAATAGAGTAGGCCACGTCTCCCGTTTACTCCTTAGCCGCTGGTGGGTTAGGCTTGAGTGGTGCAGCCCATAAGCTTGAACGAACGAACGAGATGGAAAGGTGGTACGCCTGCCGCATATGAGTTGTTGGTTTGCCAGCCCACAAACTCTCATTAAACTCTGACTCCATTTAGTGCCGTGAGTAGGGGTGTGCAACGGACGGACGGTTGCCGATTAGGGGTCACCCGCAACCGAACCGTCAAAGTTACGGATTTGCAAAATTGAACCGTGACCGGCCCAATCACCCGCAGATTTAACCTTTGCGGATCCGCGGATTGTACGGGTCGGTTGCGGATTAACCGCGGATTTCACTCTTGGAATTTAAAAAGATGACACAGCACTATAGCCAAACTTCGTATAGAAATCTCCAACATGCAAGATTGAATAAGCGTGGAGAACTGGCATTTATGGCCCATTAATCATGCATTATGCTTGTTCAGAACTTGTCTAGCTGCATGGGCCAGGGACGTCCAGCCAACTAGCTAACTGACGAGTGACGTCCAGTTAATTTGGTAGTTGCCTAGTTGGTACACTTATTATTTTATTAATATACATAGCTGGGCTTAGTGACCAACTCGGGCTTATGGCTAGCAAAGCTGGGCTTCTGCGGTGCGGGTGAATCCGCGGTTTTCAATATTCAACCGCACCCAAACCGTTAGAACGTGCGTATTTGAGAATCCCATCCGTGTCCGGCCCATACGTTTTGCGTTTTGGGTGAAATACGCAATTTTGCGGACGGATACGGGTCAAATCCGCGGTTCCGGTTTTTATGCTCACCCCTAGCCGTGAGTGATTTGAGTGGTGCTGATATATTAAGATATCAGGCCATCCACTTTGGTTATTTTTCGGCCCGGTCGGATTTCACTTGTAATTTCTGTAAAAGCTCTAAAGTGATATTATTAGCAAAATATTGAGACCTAGCTAGTATAAATGTGGGTATAAAAGTGTCGTACTTACGTGCTTATCATCATACCAGGTAAATGTTGTGTCTGTGAGTGACTTGGGAATTCTCATAGATTTCTGTCAGATGCTCGATCACTCATAGTTGACAGGAACCGGCAGAGGTGTTCACGCGCATTCCCTTGCCCATTGTATACTTTAGACTTGGGTGAGGTGTAATCCTACGGGTACTAGTACTCTTCAACTTCGGAGGAATATGGACTGTTCACGAATCATAATTGTCTTGTTTCACCACTCGGTAGTTTGTTTCCAGGAACTTCACTACCTGTGACATGACCGCAGGTGTTTTTCCTTCCGTGTCCGACATCTTTACCGTTTCTTCAGCAGCGTTTTGTTCTGCTTCAGCCGCCTTCATCAATTTCCTCAGTTCTTGCTTTCTTCTGACATGATCCTCCAACTCTATTTGCATATCTTGTAAAGTTGGACGCACAGGTGGTGTGTCCCCAGGCGCTTGATGTTCATCTTTTTATTGCGAAACCTATGTTCTTCTTCCTTGTATCATCGGACTTTTTACTATTCCTCCACGCGCAACTTCAACTTCTTCGTCATTGAGGTTGAGCGGGTGGTTGACTAGTTGATTCTCTAGCGCGCCCGTGTTAATGCCTGCTGGGTGTGTCATGGTAGACGAGAGACGAGCCTCCAGGGGTGGTCGCCAAATGTTGAAGGGTAAATATGATATAGGTCCTATGCTTCCTAGCCACAACAATGACTACACCTTTCATAGAATAGTATGAGAGAAATCTTGCTTTCCATTGTATTATATCCTTCCTTTTATAGGCTTTTCCCAAAATCCCTTCTTCTCATGACATCATGCCACATGTCATTGGAACCCTCTTATTTATTATTGTTTCCACTCTCTCTAATACAACCCCTAGTTTCTCATTAATCCCCTCCTTATCCTTATTATTCCATGGAAATACTCTATTGGACTTGGGTTTTAGTCCCCAAGTCCCTATTTTCCTAATAGGCTTGCCCTCTCTTTTGGGAACTCCCTAGACCTATTAGAGGGTAACTATTTTCATGTATCAATATACATAAGTATTAAAGTTGGGCCCAACGAGGTTCTCAATTGTTTGTTATCAGTTTGAACCTTAAATCCATAGATTACATGCTAACATATAACTTTTGAACTTGGAAGAGCAAAAAAACATAGAGAAATTCTCAAAGAGTATGTTAGAGAAAATGCTCCGTTGAACCTACAGTTCTTGGTATGTCAAGTCTATTATCAAATTTAGATACCAAAACTATTTTTTAGTCTAGCCTACCAAAGTCATCTTCAGTTTGGAATATATTATGAAAAGACGAGGGTACCCAAATACCCCACAATCTTTTTGTTTCAACCTATAAGTCTTCTACCGAATGTGATCATCTATGGACAGAGTCGAGACAATGCGACGATTAGGTTCACACTTCGTGTGATTGTCTATGGATACGAGATCGAGACAATATAACAACAAGATAATTTGTGTGATTGACTATGGATACAAGATCGAGATAATACTACAACAAAGTGTGTTACTTGATAATAGGTTCGGTAATAATCAAACTCTATAGTATCACTATCAAGTACTACGGAGTTGACGTATGTGTGTATTTTACTTTATTATAATAAATAATTATAATGAGGAAATCAAAATAAAAAGACACACCAAGATTTTGTTAACGAGGAATCCGCAAATGCAGAAAGCCCCCGGGATCTAGTCCAGTTTTGAATACTCTTAGAATTAAGCCGCTATAAAAAAATCTAATACCAACTTCGTATAGTTGAGACCAAGAAGACTACCCCTAGCTACTTAGTTCCCTCAGTATCCCCGCGCCTTCGACTTCTAGAGTCACGCACGTGAATATCAAGTCCTTTGGATCGTATTCCAAACAACAAAGGAATAATTTGTTTGGTAACCACACTCTAATCAATATTGCTAAAGATTTAGATGATTCTTTGACTAAGGCTCTTCCGTTTAATCTCATAAACTCCTTTATCTGGTTAGATCAATTAACTTTAACTACCGAAATAGTCAAGTATAGATTCACACTCAATCAATATAAATCCCAAAGAGAAATATATAGAATGTCGATCTCACGCAACTAATCAATCAGATATATCAAAGATAAACCGATTCTAGTTGGATCCGGCCGATCAAGGTTTGTGCACACAATTCACAACATACGAAAACTAATAAGAAATCTTATTCGTCTTCAAATTTTCTTTTATCTTCAAAACCTGCACAACACCACTTGAATCTCTTGTGATCAATCACGCACAGAACGGAATCCGTTAACAATGGATTATCACAAGATGTCTTTAGATCTAACAACAGTTCTAAAGATCCCGTCGATACTCTGATCTAGTTTGAGTGAATCTTATATCAGAAGAGAAAATTCTCAAGCATAAACAAACTAGGTGCAATCAAAGTTTCAACAACAGTTAGTCAATCAAATCAATCGAAAACTAGTAACACTGCAATTATCTAGTTTCCCACCAACGGTACTCGTAGAGCTTCTTGATCCCACATAAGTCTTTAAATGAGCGGTCGTAAGAGATTTCACCTAATTAGAATATTTTCGTCTCCGAATAGACGACTCCACCAGAAACAACAAGAAATGAAGTTTTCGTGGCTCATAGGATAGTTTGCTCGAAATGCAAACTTAGGTATTTATAGACCAATGATGTTTGGGCACCAAGGAATTTCCAAAATGGAAAGTATTCTCAAGATATGCAATGAATGCCAATTTCGGTTTTCCTAATTCCAATAAATGCTTATCCAATATTTCCGAAATCTCTCAATATAAAATCTCCAATTAGTAAATGCACATTATTAATTTTTATTCTTTATAGCTATGCATTAATTGCTGGAAATTAAAGCATATAAAGGCAAAAACCTTAATTAAAAGATTCTTAGTTTATTCCGGCACATGATCACCTTGAGTACCAAGGAATATCTTTGAACAATAAATGATAAGAGTTATTGCTCGTGTTTAAAGTATGTTGACATCTTTTCACTGCAAATACTTATTTCATGTTTACATGGATTTGCATTCTTGGAATCGGTTATATAAACTTCCAAACAAGTTTAGAATTGATTTTCCTGTATTCGAAGACTACCATGTTATTGATCATACCAAATCACATACATGGGTTCAATCGGTTATACTAATCACTAGGATCGGTTATACCTAAATATGGAATTACTTGTGATCGATCACACCAGTCACTAGGATCGGTTACACCAGTTACAAGGATCAGTTCTATCTACACATGGTATTACTTGTGATCGGTCATACCAGTTACCAGGACCGGTTACACCAATTACAAGGATCGGTCACACAACACTCATGATCGGTCACACCAATTACTAGGATCGGTCACACCAATTACAAGGATCGATCATATCATCACATGGTGATTACTTAGGATTCGGTTACACCAATTATTAAAACCGGTCATACGAAATCATAAGTCTAGGCATTGTGATTAGTTATACTAAGATACATAACCTGAGTTCAGTTCTACTAACTCACACATATTGGTCATCCAAATATTTACAATGAATAGCCGGACCAATAACCCTATTGATTTCCCTTTCGATTCACGAAATAAGTTCATGAATGTACTTCCTCTAAAAAAATGTAAAAAATTGTTTCCTAGGATGAAATCTTCATCATAACCCATTCAAATAATCATAACACTTATACAAGATTATGTTGATGTCATATCTACGAAGTTCAAAAGATAAGTGTTATACTTCGTAGTCTAATTCCTTAATACTATGATCATACTATTATGATCATGTCACATCACTAGAGTATTATAAGATATGTAAAGTATATACAGATTCGCAGTTATGTTTTCAATATAGCACGACTTGAAAGATACGTCAGGAATGAAACAGTTCAAGTCAATATTACTAACCTCAAGTGGAAGGATGATGTGGTCGTTGTAGCTCGTTACTTCTTCACATTCTTCAGGTCTTCGGATTAATACTTGTATGTCTCAACATTCCTAGACTTTCTAGTCTAACCTAAACGAAGTTGACTCTAGTATTTAATCAAGCGACTATAGATGTTTTGATACTAAAATATGACAACCAAACTTGAAATACCAACGCTTGGTGAGTTCAACCGGTCTACGCTCTAACGTATTAGGTAGTAGAATCTTAGGAATTTATAAGTTAATCAATAAGATTGAAGATTTGAAGATCACACAAATACATCATCAAGGTAAGTAACATAGACTTGTCTCCTTTCAGACTCCTTTTCCTTCTATTTATCTATATACCATAGCAAAGTCAATGAGTTTAGGAAATGATCATATTCAATGAAAATATTATCATGGATCAGTTTTGGCTAAGTCTAATGATGTTTCTATTCCAAGCTCTTACTTGTCAAAAAAATGAAACTAACCATGAGAGAAAACACAATTGAGTTTGTAAAAGTTTTGCTAAGTAGCTTACTACCAATATATGATTTTAAATCACTTGAGTTCACGAACCTAAAGTTTGAGCTAATGAACCTAAAGCTTGTTGCACTAAACAATAAGGCTCACTTGAGTTTGTGAACCTATTGTTGACCACTAGACACTTTTTTTCATTAGAGTTCCTGAATCTAAAAGGGTGAGCTCACGAACTTAAAAGAAACTTTAACTTTTCTGCATTTGAGATCACAAACCTAAGTATTTGAGTTCGGGAACCCAACAAGGAGTGAATTTTCACGTTTCCTTTT
Organism: Papaver somniferum; assembly: GCF_003573695.1. NCBI lineage: Eukaryota > Viridiplantae > Streptophyta > Magnoliopsida > Ranunculales > Papaveraceae > Papaver > Papaver somniferum. Next base: position 84,277,228 of record NC_039364.1, read on the forward strand.
TGCATTTGAGTTTGCAAATCTGCAAAGCTTATGAATTCTATTTTGTCTCTTATGAGTTCATGAATCTAAATGCTTAACGAGCCAACCCAAAATTATATTAGCTTTGGGCTTATTTTTTTTTCTTTGATTTTCAAGCTGAACTTTTCGCACGCTTACGACTTGTTATTTCTTAGTCACTTCCTTTGCTTGGGAAGTTTTTTGTTTCCTCTTGATAGTTTGAAGTTATCTCTATTAGTAAATTTTCTCATAGAATTTATTTGATCTAACAATTGTCTACAACTTCAAACTATGGAAATAACCTCATTGCAGGTCCAACTTTAACTCAAGAAACACATTTTCATATCTTAGGAAACACCTTAAATTTCTAGCAATCGAGAATTAACTTGGGTCGCATGAAAACTTACATCTTAAACAACCCAACCTTAATCAACTACTAAAAATTGGAGATGTCAGCAACACTGAAAACCTAATCCATACACACTTATATATCTTCTTGCACATTTTGTCTTCCAACACCTAAGGATCTTTGAGATCTAAGTTATGACTTTGAAAGAATTCACTTAGGACTCGTGAAGCACAGATTCAACCTATCTTCAAAGAAAGATAGTTTCATAACATGTATTTGTATTTGTCATGTTTGCAATTCTTGGGTTCTTCTCTTTTAATATAAGGTCATTCAAGAATTACTAATCAAATCCAGATTCAATGAAAAAATTTAAACGCATATATTTTTATCAATTGAATTCCTGTTTGTAAGTTTTTCACAAGAATTCATCTTAGATTTAATTCTAGATTGGATATACAACTCAAAATATCACTCGTATTTCCAATTTTCCAAAAGAATCTGCGTTGACCTGATAAACTTTTAGGTTATATATGTAGGATGGAAGAGTCAGAAAGTCATGCTACAATTAATACTTGATTGATAATATAACCAAATAGGTCTAGATTTGGTTTGCCCTTATCAAGCCCATGAAAGAAGACCATTTCATTATATATATATTGATATTCTTGTATCAATAGTTGATTAGGTATCTCTATAAATTTTGAAGAGAATAAAACCTAGTCTTGTTGATTTAGGTTGGTCTAGATCATGGATTATATTTTTGTCTCCTTAATCTTGCATCAAAAAGAAAACCACCAAGCATCATTTTAGAGATTAGGTATCTCTAGTCTTCACAAAGGATTGTGGAGCAACTCCTAGGCCTGTAAAGGACTTCAACTAGGGAAATCAAGTGTGTACGTTATTTCAAAAATCAAGAGATGTAAGGGGCACAAATGCAATAGAGTAGCTCGAAGGTTTATTTCCGGATGAAAGTCATGTACAAGTAGGCTAGTGTTTGTATCCGGTTAATACAATGTGTATTCAAACTGGACGAGGTCCCGAAGTTTTTCTGCTTTGCAGATTTCCTCGTTAACAAAAAATTTGGTTTCTTTCTTTACTTTTATTTTCCATATTATATTGATTTTTATTTACAATTAAAAGTATAAACAAATTTATGTTAGTCAATCCTTGTGATTTAAGAATATCTAATTGAGATTATCCAAGGATATTTCTTGTCTACTTTAACCTTTGATTGAAATTCATGCAAGGAATATTCCAAAGAAAAAGTTAGTGGTGTAATTGGTGCCCTACCGCTTTTCACACCCGTTGCCGTTAGACTGGAGGAGGACGGTTTGGTAGCTGCAGAGGAGAACTAGGTCAAGCAGTTAGCTTGAGACTTGGATGCAAGAAATGATACGTTGGGAATAATAAGAAGATGTCGTATAAAGGACAAAGACAATTTACTTTTGAGTGCAAATTTGTGCACCCCTCTAAAACCGGGGTGCACATTACCGCTCTCTCTATTGAAGAGATTTGTTGGTCAAAACCGGTTTTAAAGTATCAAGTCTTTTATCTCAATTATTCTTCGTCTTTCCCAAAATAAACCAGGATGGGTTCATCTGCATTTTTTTTTTCTTTTTGTTGAAGCGTAATCTTCATCATATCCGGTGGAATTCATCTGGAATTGATCATCCTGATTATGTCTAAATTTAAATTTGGATTATTTCATCACCTGTCTATACACATGATGTTAATCACTGAACACCAATAAACAACCATCACTATCCTCCCAAAATCCATTCATTTCTAAACATAGATTATAAACCAGTTCTGTTTGGGTTTACATTTTTAGATATTTTCGATCCTTTTTCTTTTGGATTTGAATCCGTGAGTAGAAATATTAAGGTTTAATTTTGGGGATAAAGATTTATAAGAAGAAGTAAAGACTTTGGGTCCAGATTAATTTGAACTTGGTATTGGGTAACTAGAATTCCCCTAAACATTGTTAAATTTTTCATCAAAACCACTAGAATTCTCAAGTTGTATTTTCTTATCATGAAAAATTAACTGATGATATTGGAAAATAAGAACATTAGAAGAACAAGTGGAAGAGGGCAGAGAAGAAAGTGGAGAGATAATTTCGCATTTTCTGGAAAAGAATATCTAGAATAGTGGTTTCATCCAAAAAATCTGTCCAATAGAGAGAGTGGTAATGTGCACCCCGGTTTTAGAGGGGTGCACAAATTTGCACTAATTTACTTTTAGAGTAGTTAATTTTTGCTTTCTGAAGGACAGGCTAGTGGATAGTAGCAACATTTTTCTTGACCCGGTCTTTCTAGATACTTGAATGTAACGAGACTTGCATATAGTTTATTGCAAAAATTACATTTTCCCAAAAGAAATCAAACCAACTAAAGCTACTAAAATCTGAAGACTAATGAAAATGTGAAGCGCCTTTTTTTTTATTAATAAATTTCATTCATGAGATTGCATGGATTCCAAGTACATCAAGATCAAAGATTAAATTATAATTAGGTACTAACAAAGAGTAATTTGTGAAGAGAAGTAACAAATTGCCAACAAGAGTACCAAACGATCCTAATATTGAGAGAATGGTTTTTGGATTATAATCCAACCAGTTTGAAAGGGGCTTTTCTTCTTGAAAAAGAGATCTTCTCATAAAAATATGAGAGTAATATGCCCAGAGTCTTGAAAGAGCATAAAGAATCTCCATAAAGGATAAGACACAAACAAACATGGAAACACACCCCCAAGAACACCATAAAAATCTCCTAAAAGCAATGGAGATTGAAACAAAAACTTAAATAAATTTATCCTAGACTACTAACTATCTATGAAAACTAGAAAAAGTAAAGAAACCTGCTCAGATCTAGCCCAAAATGGACTAGATCTGAGCAGCAAGCTTTAATGGAGGAGAAAGGTTTTTTTGATTTTGAGAAGAGATTCGACAAGTCTCATCAAGATTTGCGCAATTCCCTGCTGAGCGGGAATAAATGTAGCATACTGCTTATCAACTTTGTGCAGTTTTAAACATATAAGAGGGCACAAATTCTCAAGTAAAGCTTTGTAGATAGAGAGCATAACATTGATGCGTATCTCTATTAGGTGTGGATCGGTCGCGTTCTGGTCGTAAAAAAGAGGGGATACCAAGTACACCACCAACTTTTTCTTCTTAAAACCTCTATGGACATGACTTATTACAATCAGTAAGTATAGATATCAACAGTAAAGATCTTTGTATTTGATTTGTAAAAATGTTTACTTGGATGATCTCAAAAATAAATTTCCAAGAATCAACCTAGTATGTACCCGAGTTGTATACGAACCGAATTCCGACAAGAATCAGTCTCGCAATCTATTTTTCAAAATTATGAATTCACAAGAGCAAGTCATGTAGATTCTATATTGTTTGAGTATAAAAATTATCTAGGTTGTTTAACTTACTACTTGTGATATTTCTATTATAAAGAAACACAATATAATGCGAACTTAATAACACAAGATACCAAAAAATTTGTCAACGAGGAAAACTACAATAGGCAAAAAACTCCAGGAACCTAGTCTAGTATTAAACACCGTACTGCATTAAGCTGCTACAGACACTATCAGGATTCGGACTGGAGTGTAGTTAAGAGCGAATAGACCCTACAAGTAATTCATCTTTAGTCATGACCTTACGTCTCTTGGATCTCGCAAGACCCTGTATACTTGATTCCCCTAGTTGACGTCCTTTACAACCCTATGAGTTGCTTCAGCCTAATCGGATATTTTTTAACTAATTTCCTACTGGTTTCCATTCAAATATGTTTATGGAAATCTGTTTGCTCATGAGTGATCTTCAAGGTAAATAAGATATCAAGCAAACCTCAATAATTAGGATAGCTTACTCTCTTCAAAAAGTTATAGAGATACCTTATCGATTTTGCCTCACAAGAACAATCTAAACAACTCAAAGAAGAGTTTAAATATCTATTTTGTGGAATTACAAAGTCTGAGACGAAGAGTACTTTATGATTTCAATCTATCTTGTACTCGATCTATAGTTCGAGAATTACAATAATCAATAAGAATAAGATCTGGATATCAGGAACTATCAGGTAAAAGATAGTCTCACTGAGCTTCACGAATCCGTTAGTGAAGACTTTAAAGGTCGTAACCTAATACTGTTTCATGAGAAAACCTAAGGCTTTAAAGGACGACTCTATCTACAACTAGGACACATAAGTGCCATTATTGAGATTCTTGTATGCAGAGAGTCCTTTATTTATAATGGAAAACATGACTAAGTAGCTTAGAAACAAAGTTGAGATGGTAAACGAAAGGGCTCTTACTCGTGCTACCGTCGAACCCTAAGGTGTAGAGTAGGAAATGGCTCCTACACGTGCTACCATCAAACCTCTAAGTCTAAACATGAGATTAGAAACATCATAGTGATTTTTCAGATCCGTGGAAGTAAGGCATGTAATAATTTTCCATAAAGTTGCACAGTTTATTATAGTGCAGTTCAAATAACACCTCCTAACCTGAGAGTTGCATCGTAAATACACCCTCAATCTGATAATACTTGTGGAACAAATGAATTGAGATATGGGTAGCACGGAAGCGCTTAAAATGGCCACAGTTCTCATTGGATTTGCGTCCGACATGTGCACGCACACGTCTCAGACACATCGGTGATATCACATGCATATGTCACACAATATTTTAATTTAAATGTCTACTACAAATGCCTGAATTTTTTGTGTATGTATTATTTCATTAGTATCTATGTTTATTCTTACACAAATTTGTCATTTATCAGCAATTTATTAGCATTGTTGAGAAATTACATTCATGATATATACATTTTGTGGGAAATATCACTAATTTCATAACGTGTCCGAATCCTAATTTTTTGAAAATTTGTTCGTGTTCGCATCAGCATCACATCGTTTCCGCGTCAGTGCTATCCAGGTTGAGATTACTTGTTGATTTGTTTTTACTATATGATCTTAAATGATGATCGATATACTGAACGTATTTTCAGACCGAGCAATCTCTTATAGATAGTTGTAATTGTGTGTTTGCGGAAGGTTTTAAAGGTATAGAAAAGGTATTATTGTCGTGTAACTGAGCCATTAATAGGTTTGCAGAAAGACTAAATCAACATCACCGGAGTTCAGTTTTGAGATTACTGATGGGTTGGTTGTTGGTAGGGGAGGAGATATGATTCATGAAACAAGGTAGTGGTACTTCACAACATGTGGGGGGATCAGTGGAGGAGGCTCATCCCCATAATGCTAAATTCAACGTTTTAAAATCATCTTTTGGAGTTTTTCTTTTGTTTTTTTTTAAGTAAACCAGATTTATTGAAACAACGCAAAGTTACACAAAGAAAGAAGACACCTCTGGTACAACATCAGAAGGAAACTGTCCCTAATCCCTATTTACATGAGTCTCTTAGCATATTTTGCTAAAGCATCCACCCGTTGATTGCTTTTCATATTTACAAACACACACCTAGATATTACAAGAGAACCTAATTCGTCCACATAGTCATTCACAAGATTAAATTGCGTCCAACACATAGCTGGATGTGTTTCATTTACTGCATTAACTAAGTTAAGATTGTCAGATACAAATATTATCTTCTCCAACTGTAACAGAGTTGACCAAGGTATTACTGAGAGCATGGCTTGCCCTTCTGCTTCAAGTACTGAATCAGCATGGACTGTCCAGCATCTTGCCGATCTAAATTCCCCATTTGTGTTGTACCTGATAACTCCACACCCTGCAATTTTAGATTTATCAGTCAATGAAGCATCTGCGAACACATATTCAGAATCAACGTTATTATTTGTGAACTCTTTAGTGAACCTACAAGGTAACTGAGCATATTTGATGGTAACAGAATTCTTTTGAAGAGTCCTAAATAAAGTCTGAGTTTGTCAAAGAGATTCCAATTGCGTTCTTGTTTTTTTATAACATTCATAGGATGTTATGTCACGTTTTCAATACTTTCTTTACAACGCGCTTTCCAAATCTGCCGAAGTCTGATTGCAAAGAGAGTCAGATGACTGTTTATTATCAAGCCAACTTAACAACCAATCATATAGGGAATGAAAATTAGCAGCAATCAAAAATACCTGAGGGAAACTTCGAAACTAAACTGCTTTGGGGAAATCACAATGACAAAACAAATGATCCATAGTCTCTTCAGCTATCCCGCAAAAAGAACAAAACATCCTCTGTAATATTTAACCGGAACAAATATGGTTTCAGAGGTAAGATGTTATGCGAACACTTCCACAAAAACAATTTAAACTTTAAGTAATAAATCCAAATGCCACGACCTTAACCATTGTTTCTGTTCCTGAGCACTTGCATGACACTGACCACGTATCAATTGAGAATAAGTGGATTTGGTAGTAAACTTACCTGAATTCGTCAAAGACCATCTCAATTGAGAATAAGTGGATTTGGTAGTAAAATTACCTGAATTCGTCAAACACCATCGGATTTGATCATTACCTGTGCTGGGTATTCGAATGTTCCGAATTCTCTGAATTTGAGCATCATTAAACAGTTCATTCAAAGCAGAATCTTCTCATTCTTGGGTTAATTAACTAAAAAACTACAACATAATCCTGCAAGTGATAGTGAGTTGGTATTTCTAGAGGTTGTTCATTTTGATGTATCCAATTATCTTGCCAGATACTAACATCCTTTCCATTTCCAACCTCCCAAACATGATATTGCTTTGCCACTTCTTATCCTTTCCTAATGCCTTTTCAAATCCAAATACTACGCTTCTTAGGTTTATAGTGCAAAGGAGAATGCTTAGGAAAAAATTTAGATTTTAAAACTTGAGTACAGAGATTATTAGGATTATTAACTATTCTCCGATCTCTTCTTTTTATTTCTAGCATTTCAGATGTTTCCTTGTACCAGTATGCAACATTAAGTGAAATATCATTTTCCTCTAGTCTCACTTTTTAGTTTTATCTAAATCTGGTTATCCTTCTTTTCATGGCCGCTAAATTCATCAAATCATGGGAAGCATTCAGTTTTGGACCTATGCAGCCCAACACTCCTTCTGATAACTATATTGTTACAATCAATATTATTCATGTTGATTCATTTTTCTGCAGTATTGCAACCCATCACTTCTGTCATGGATTCAAACAGTATGTACCAGTATTATCATCTTTATCATGTGTATGATTTAAATGTTACTCGCAAAGTATCTCCAAGTAACTCAGTGAGACCGATCCAAGATCTGCAAAAAGAGAATTTGAATTTTCAGCAGTTCCCTCTTTCACACACCGTAATTTCGGGCATACTCTTTCTAAGCCGAAAATTACTTCGTTGACTAATCTTTATTTCATCATCGATATCTTCCATTTTAACTCACCAAATATATCCTTGCACTCATATAAAAATAAATATTATTCTCATGCAGCTATTAACAGTCATTTTGGCTGGCATAGTTATCACTATAAACAATATCATATTGATATCAAGCAAATCCTAGCTAAAAACCAAAAAACTCCACCAGTGTTTCTAAAATCAGAGATATTTGTGCAAGACAAATGAGAAGGGCAGTTGGAACAAAAACAACCATTGTTGAAGCAGCGGAGGATTTGAGCACTACTGTAGTTGGAAAACTCTTTTCCAAAGATCCCATTGATACAAATGTTGTTAGAAAAGAAACAAAACTACTATGGAACAGATACAGAACCAAAGAAGTCCGTGCCCTGGATAAAAATATCTTTCTATTCAAGTTTCAAACTGAAGAAGCAATGACAACAGTCCTTACGAAAGGCCCATGGAACATGAATAAATGTCACCTTAATGTCCTGAAATATGATCCTTCCATTCTAGTGAAGGATTGGGTCTTCTCCCATCAAGAATGGAATGTTCAATTCAAAAAAAAATTACTTGAACATCATTCTCTGTCAGTTGTCAATGAAGCTATAGACGAACTAGGAAAAAAAATATCGACTGATCCAGACGACTGTAAGCCTACTTTTGGAAGTACTATCTCGGCAAGGATTAAAATTAACTTAGCAAAACCATTGCACGGGGGAGGATGGTGGAATACAGCTGCTGGAGGTGTTACATGGATTCGCTTTCACTGGGAAAGGCAGCCACACAATTTGTGTCCCAAGTGCTTCACAATAGACCACAATGATGATGAATGGATTAACACTGCAGATGAGCTTATGATAAGGAGATTCACAAATGAGCAGTACATTGCTTACATTCATGAGTTAGCTGCTGCGTATGGAGTGGAGATTATTGATGATCTCGACCTTATGATACAACAAATTTGTGAGGCAAGCAGGAACCAGAAAAATGAAGAAGATAATTTGGAAGAACAAGAACATGAGGATGAAAATAGAAGGAATAAGAGAACTAGAACTGAAGCCGTAGAAGATGAGAGTAACATAGATGATAATACTAAGAAACTGGAATCCTCAACTGATACTGAGGACATAGAACATGACTTGATTGAAGAAGGGGTCAATAATGCAAAGGAGAATTCCCATGAGATGAATGAGGCCATTCCAAATTTGGTAAATACTTCACAATCATCTCATTTTTTTTCAAAACAGTTACTTGACTTTTCTCGTATAATTTTTTCATGTTCTTTTAATACGTATGCATGGCATTCAAGGCTAGTTTTCAATTTATATCTTAACTGCATGAATATTTGCATTTGGCATATATTTTTAGTACCAAAGATGAAAATTCTTAGTTGGAACTGTCATGGTTTTTTGGGTAAATAAACTAGAGAGCATTTGCATCACTTAAATACAAAACATCATCCTGATATTATCTTCTTAGCTGAGTCCAAGATAAATGATGACAGAATACTTGGGTTAACCAATTTTCTTCAGTTCCCGAATAGATGTTATGTCCCTAGTGTAGGTCAAGCAGGTGGTATCATCCTGCTTTGGAAAGATGGTTTCACTCTAGACATCCTACATCAATCTAGTAACATGATACATGCTATAGTAAACAATGACCCTGCAAAGGGTGAATGGTTCCTCTCTTGTCTTTATGGTACACCATATAAAAATGATCAACCTACTTACTGGAACTATATCAAGGACCTTAGTACTTCAGTGAATATTCCTTGGGTCCTTATAGGGGACCTAAATATCACATTTGATAATACTGAAAGAAACACAAACTCTGGACCAACCTCTCCTGAAGTTTTAACCTTGATTAGAGAGTCTGACCTTCATGATTTGGGTTTCAGTGGAAATCCTTTCACATGGACTAGTAATAGCCATGAAACTGGTAGAATAAAATCCAGATTGGATAGAGCTCTCACAAATAATGAATGGTCCATTAGTTATCCTGATTTCATTCTTCTTCATCTCTCCCAGAAAGGCTCAGACCATACTCTCATTTTATTATCCCTTTACTCTAAACCCATTATTTCAGGTAGAAACTGGAAATTCTTCGAGCATTGGCTTCAAAATGAGTTTTGTAAAACTGAAATATTAAATGCATGGAATTCTAATATCTCTAGATCTGCAGCTTATGTTTTATCTGACAAACAACCAAATACAAGACATTTCTTGTCATAGTGGAGTAAAAATACTTATGGTCACATCCAATCAAGAATTTCTGATCTTCAACAACAACTATCACTTCTTCAAGCCTCAGATGTAAATGGAAACAACACATCTGAAGTACTTCATGTTGAAAAAGAGATCGATAATCTAACGGAGATTCAAGCCATCTCAAATAAGCAGAAAGCTAGAGATCATTTTTATAATGATATGGATAGGAATTCCAAGTAATTTCACATCAGAGCAAATCAAAGAAGGGCTCGAAACATGATAGATTCTTTACAAGCACCGGATGGCTCTTGGTGCCAAGACAGAAGTCCATTGAAAATCTACTAGTTTCACACTTCAAAAAGATATCATCCACATCAACACCAGCTGTTAGTTATCGTTTTCTGGAGCATATCCCAGTTTGCATCTCCCAACAAGACAATGAGCAGCTAATTGTCATTCCCTTAGAACAAGAGATACATTCAGTTCTAATGACTATGGAACCTTGGACTGCCCTAGGTCCGGATGGATTCCCACCTGGTTTTTATCAGTCTCAATGGGATATAGTTAAAAAGATATTTGCAACACAAAAATCTTTCTTCAACTCTGGCTATCTCCTCAAGAAACTTAACAATACCAAGGTTACATTAATTCCCAAGTCTTCATCAGCTCACAAGCCGAGGATTTTCGTCCCATATCCCTTTGCAACACAGTTTATAGACTAATATCAAAGATAATAACTCTCATAATGAAAAAGCACATGAACTCCATAATCTCCCCAATGCAGTCTGCACATGTTCCGGGGAGAATAATTTCAGAAAATGTTTGCATGGTTCAGGAGCTAGTTAAAGCTATGAAGAAGAATAGAGGAAAGTCAGGTTACCTAGCTCTAAAGATAGATAGGTTAAAGGCTTTTGACAGGTTGGAGTGGGTTTTCTCATTGAAGTCTTAAGTTTGGTTTCTGTGAGAAACTATGTCAGCTGGTTTTTCAGTGCATTAGCACAACTCAGGTGGAGATTAATATTAATGGTTCACCTTCTAAACCATTCAAACCAACAAGAGGCATAAGGCAGGGGTATCCTCTTTCCCCCTACCTATTCATTCTTGCAATGGAGGCCTTCTTTCGGCAGTTGAATCATTTTGAACAAAAAGGACATATCACTGGCATGAAGATTTCAAGATCTGCACCTAAAATCAACCAACTGTTATTTGTAGATGACTGCATCCTTTTCTGCAAAGCAAATCTGGTTCAAGTTAATAAGCTTCTTAAAGTCATAGAGGAATTCAGTTCATGCTCTGTCTAGCTGATAAACTTCACCAAGTCTGTTTTTTTTTAGTAAGAATGTTGAGCCATCTTACAGTCAAATCATTAGTGGCACACTCCAGGTAAGACAGCTTGACATAAAGGATGAAAAATATTTGGGTTTACCGTTCTTTGTTGGAAGGAACAAGAGGATACCATTTGCTACTCTAAATGATAAAACGGAATCAAGATTAACAAGATGGAGTTGTATTAATATGTCTGAAGCATCCAGATCTGTCATGATCAGAAATGTTAACAATGCCATTCCAGCCCATCACATGTTAAGCTTCAAAATCCCAGATGCAACTATAGACAAGATGAACTCTACTCAGCAAAATTTCTGGAGAAATAAGAAATCCAATAAAGGAAAGCACTTTATATCTTGGCGGAGTGTCAATAAACCTAAGGAAGAAGGTGGGTTAGGGTTCAGAGATCTGCAGTTATTTAACATAGCCTTTTGGCCAAGTCTGATGGAGACTTTGTACGGATGATTCTTCTATCTGTGCAAAATCTCTAAAGCTAAATACTTCGAAGATGGAGATGTCTTCAATATTGAGCACAATGGAAACTCCACGTGGTCCTGGAGAAGCATCAGTAGTGAACTGGCCTTCATTCAAAAGTATAGTTGTTGGTGTTTAGGTAATGGCAGAAGCATAAATGGATTGCTGAGGTTGATTCACCACCTATTCCTAAATATGGAGCCACTAATCGTCAAGACTTCACTTATGTTCATCAACTGTTCAATCAGTACACAGGTTATTGGGATCATAACCTTATATTCTCTCTTTTTGACTCTGCAACAACAAGATTAATTCTTAGTCTTCCTATTCATCGGCAACATGAGGATAGGATGATATGGACCCTTGTAAAGAATGGGCTTTTTTTCAGTTAAGTCGGCGTAAAGGAAAATGTTTGAAGAGAAAAATATGAACAACTCGGTGGGAACTAGAATGCAGTCCATCTTCAAAAGGTTATGGGAACTTCCACTTCTACCAAGAATAAACCAGTTTTTATGGAAGTGCATCATGGATATCTTGCCATCTAGGGATAAGTTATTCCTGTAATACAAGACAGAAACTTTGGTTGCCCAGTTTGCTCTCAAGACATTGAAACTGCTTCTCACAGCATCCTTGAATGCAGTCAATCAAAGAGAGTTTGGTTTGCGACTTTGGGAATTACTATCCAAGATAACAGTCAGCTAGCTAACTGGGTTTGTGATTGGTTTGATAGGTTATTAGCTCACCAGATTGCAGAGATAAATGTTTGCAAAATAGCCATTGTGACTTGGACTATATGGACTGACAGATGTGACAGAATTTTCAAAGGCAACAATTCTTCAGTGGATGCAATCATCCATAAGTGCAGGAAAGAGATAGGAGAATGTGCGATCAAGATACAATCAAAACAAACAGTTCCCCCCTGTCGCAGTAGTATTAACTCTCATTGGATCCCGCCCATTAGAGATTGTTTTCAAATTAACTCAGATGGATCTTATCTCAATAATGTTGGTGGCATCGGTCTACTTTTGCATGATTTTGCAGGTTCTCATAGGGGATCAAAGTGCATCTATCCAGCTGAGGCGTTGAATCCAGAGCAAGCTGAATGCAGAGCATTGTGGAAAGCAGTTCAATGGGAAGAGACTTACATCTGGAAAGAGTGGAATTTGAGATGGACTCGAAACTTGTAGCGGATGCAGTGAATAAAGACAACATTAATTCAGACTGGAGAATCAGGAATATGATCCTTGATATTCGAAGTTCCTTTTCAAGTTTTAGGCTCTGACAATGTAGTTATGTGCTAAAATAGAAAAATAAAATCGTAGACATTTTATCAAAGCTAGCTAGAGTTGACAGGTTAAGTAGTGTTTGGCTTTTAGATCCTCCTGATGATACTGTAATGCATTTACAAGAGGACAAATCATATGTAAACACTCAAACCATTCAGTTTAAAAAAAAAAAAAACTATTCTCCATGCCATTTTGGTAAGAAGTGCCAAATTGAACTTCCTAAGATTTTTAAAGTCCCCCGTACCTTCTAGGCAAAGCCAAACTCATCCAGGCTTTGGGATTCAATTCCTTCCCGAGTCTCTTCTTTTCTTGTGTACATTTTACTGCTACATTTTTTCTGACAACTCATTCCATCAATTACAGCCATTACTGATTAACATTTTTTCTTTTGACATACAAAGCTTAAAGAACCAAAAAGACTCGTTGCAACTCTCTCATACATTACAAAGGATTCTTCGGATGAAACTAAAATTAAATTTTCATTCAAGTCTCGACATCCCTTCAAACACTCAGACTTCATACAGAACTGAAAACTAACAAAACTAACTTGCTAAGAATCAGTTGGTTTAGATAATTTAAGGTAATTTAATCTGACAAATGCGAAAGGTTACATTGATAAACTATTGGCTTGTTAGGGTGTACACAACAATGGATCCTTGAAGCTCTCGATCAACCTTGAAGTGAGCATGGAAAAACCTTTTTATCTGCAAACAAATTAACGAGATTCAGAGCAAGAAAAAAAAGCACCAGAACGAAGTAATAGCAGGTTTTTATCTTACCTCTATAAATGAATGGGAGATCAGAAATTCCTTGAGTTGTTTTTCTTGGGAATCAAATAATACTATGTGACTAGGTACAGCCCAACCCTTTACCATATCAGACAAAAATCCAACTGGGTCGATCATGAAACGATCTGATTCATCAAGTGTTTCCCTACTCTCACTGAATAAAAGGCAAAATTGGAATAATAAATTAAAGTTGCCCAGAGAAAATGATACTTTATCAATGTTATAAAAATTAAAAATTAAAAAGCTGTAACCTTGGAGAGCAATCAAGAAAACGCATGGGCAAGTTGCGATGCAATGTGGAATAGTATGGTGTAGCATGGCAGGGCGTCAAGAAAAGGACACTCTTAACTCTATCTTCGAGGGCTTCGTGTGATAAAAAGTTCATAACATCTTCACTTCCTCTCTGTCTGGCAAACTTAAAGGTAAGAATCAAAGAGAAGATGAAACAAATGTATATACTAAATATACCCAAAAAGATTTTGCTTTTCAAATGTTACTCAAGAAACCATAAAATCGAAAAAATTCTGTGTGAGCTAAGCAGTTTGGAAACTGAAAAATGAAAAGGTAAATAACAAGCTTAAGAATTGCTTTACCTGATGAACTAAACTCATATATAACGCCATTGGGAGATTTGTTACAAGAAGAAAAAATAGACCAAACTGCATTCTAGAAGGACACTTGTTTCGCAAATCTGATGAGATTTTTCTATTAATATCCTTAGAGACAGTATCTTCCAGTGACGCTAATGAATATCCAGAGAACATTAAAGCTATTGGTAGCACGGGCATGACAAACCTGCATATCCAGTCTATCCATATATAAATGAAATTCACAAAAGCAAAGAGTGAAACAAATGAAATCAGCTTGAGAAGGATTTTTATTTTCCAGCTTCTAACAAATACATATTAACTAAGATTTTGTAAAGACGTTAACTTCGTTAATCCACATCTAATGTCAATTGGTCTCGAAAGACTTCACCACATCCCCATGTGGTTGATAAGACTGCATAAATACCATCAGATTACAAACTATAAAGTCCAGTTTTCCTTAGTTATGTACAAAATGTCTCTGTAATACGCACCTGAATTCTTTGTGCCCAAGCATGCTATAAAGTCCTAAAACCCATGCCATCAGGCCAAAAAGCTTCCATTGCCTGGACTTAAAAACGCCAGCTATGGTGAAGGGTATGAATGTGAAGAGCATGACGGTAAACCCCTGAGTGAAGTACCAATGCCACTTGTGCGTTCCATAATAGTCTCCACCGGAAGAAAGAAAATTGAATTTGAGAAAATTAAGAGGAACAAATATCCATGAGCCATACATAAGCCAATCCACTAAGCATGTGAACCCAAGCACCAGCGATCTGATATTAAAAGGTGAAAAGAATAAGAAATGGGCAGTCTATGGTAACTACAAATGAAAAACCTTAACTGACCGTCTAGTAGATACGCACCAGCACTCTAACGATATTTATTTCCACAGATAAAATGTCCTTGATAATGCCAGTATGAAGTGACTTTCCAAGGGAAATGTGTCTGACAAAATTATAAGTGTGTGAATTGTTACCTGATCTAGAATGCTTCTGAATGCAAACTCTTCAGTTTACCCGTTAAGAGTTATGTTAAGGGTATCGCAATCAGGTTCATATGGCATGCCATGCAATATAAAAGTATAGCATGATCCTACTTGCCTATTTTTCCTAGCAACATGATCCTGCAGGTAGGTTATATTAGACTCGGGTGTAAGACCTGGTCCATTGCTCGCTTATGAATATCACTTGGTACGCGACCTTGAGTTTTATTATTCAGTAGTAGGCAACTAACCTAAGCTAAGGATTCAAACCATGCACGAGGTAAAGACTTAGCACATCAAGCATGACAGAAATTCGCGATGATATAACTTAAACTCTATCATCTGGCCAACTGAACTTTAACATCTGATTGACCAATTGGAGCACCAAAAATAATTATACTGTCTATCATGAGCTTTTGCTTAATATGAAAGGGACATGGGTTCATAACTTTACAGATCCAAAGGAGAAATAAATGCAAAACTAATAAGTTCACCAAAAACATGTTCTCAGCAATAAAATAGGATTGAACATTCACCTACCCAATAGGGGCAATCTCAAGAAATATGAATTTTATTCGATCCTTCGTTTCAAACAGCTCCAAAAGACCAACATACAACCATGTGATAGCACTAGTAGGCCGAACGGCGCAAGCTAGGGCTGCTACGACCAAACCCCATTTTCTTGAAGCCAGAAGAAAATGTTTAGAAGAGTGTCTGAAAGAGGGCCAGTAGTATAAACCTACGAGCGTCAAAACTGTCTCCAGGTTATTTGATAAGGTTCGAGTGAAACAGAAGAATGTGAACCAGTTCACCAATTGAGAAAAGAGCTGAAAGAAAGTTAAGGGCAAAACATATAGAACAAAAAATAAAAATATGCGTTGATGAGAATTGGTATCAAAAGGATACTGTCCACTGCGCAACACGCTCGCCAAATATGCGATGAGCAAGTTTGTACAAGTAAAAATCACCAACTGAGGAAATCACAGACTGCAAAAGCCGGGGTGCTCTAATCTAAAGAAATTCAGTGACATATATTTTCCATTAGTCAACTGTATATTCTGTTCCATCTAAAAAAAGAAAGGAGAAAGAAAACCCTTGCCATGAACCAGGGAGCATCAAGACCAAAAAAGGAGAGAAACTTATATAGAGGGACAAACATCATTGGATGCAAGTAACTGCGAATTCCCTTTGACCATTCCCATGTTAAGTGCCCATATCTGTTTTTTAGTTCATTAAAACCATCAGAATCACACAACACATATATATTGATAATACTTTAAAGTTGGAAACGGCCAATCATAATGAGTTTAACTGAATTGGTTTGAGTGTACCCGAATGCAATACGGTGGGCCACTTCAAGTGCTTGCCAATGTTCATCGGGATTGAAATAAGTTTGCACCAACAATGAGTTCACCATCCGGAATACCAAGCATAATGTCAGAATTTGCTTTGACGATGAAAAGAAGCCAGCCTTAGAGGTGGTTTCGTCGTCTTTCCTTTTAAACAAATTGGGTTTCTCATCGTGATCTTCAGTTGGTGGAACTACTGAACATGGTTTTCTCTTCATAATTATACCTATCAGCAAACGTATATACGTGGGTTCGGTCCTCCAAGGCCTGTTAGGGCTCTCTTCAACCTGCTCATAGTGCAACGACTAAAATTAAGAGGGATGCACATGAGATGACAAGAAGAAGTAAAAGCATATCATATTATCCATTTAAATTTAAATCCAGGAAAACAAATCAAATTCATGTCCGTGAGTTTTAAAAATGTACTTATAATACAAAGTTTGGGGAGCCATTACGCAAAAGCACAGCTCAAATTTGATCGTGTAGAACTTATCTAACTAAGACTATCACAAACGAAACAATAGAACAAGTCATAAGTTGAAGAAAATTCATTAACCAGTCTACGGCATTGCAATTAAATTTTATACACACAAAAGGGGATTTACCTTAATATGTTCCAGAATATTAGGGTTAGCGAGGACCAAATTTCTCTATATAAAATTAACTAGATTACTGCTTGCACGGTGGGGGGCTGACGGAAAAAAAATTCCAGTAGAAATTCCATTGAGGCATTTCCTCGAGCACTCTAAGATCATCTTCACCACTTCCCAACTTACCAAACATTTTCTAGTAACTCCATGAAGATAGAGCTACTTATGAGCTACTTATACTACATTTTCATAAAAAACCCACTATGTAATTAAGCATCCTTAATCCAGATACTAATGAAGTCGCATCAATACATGCTTGAATGATTGAATTAAGCTATCGCACTGTACATTGTTATGGATAGAATACATTTGCTTAAGAAAGTCAATCAGCATTAAAATTTTCAGCTGCTATAGCCTTCTAGGACTTATTTCAAAATGTACTTGGACGTTTTAAGTAGTTCTACCAGATTTAAGCAGAGCTAAAATTAAGAAAATAAAATGCATAAGGATAGGTTCGAGAGAGTTTGTTTTTAAAAGGATAGGTTTTGCAATTCAAAAAGGGATTGCGGCGCAGCTTGTTGCATGTTTGCCTATTACGTCGATGTAAAAATTCTCATATTAACATTTTAAACAAGTGCATAAGGGAAACAGTTTATTGGGAGGAACATAAAAAGTTAACTATACTGGCAACAACTTTAAGCTTCTACTATAATTGATCAATAACTAAAGCTAATAATGAGGGCTCTTTCTAAAACCAAGTTATAACCAAAGATTATTGACTAACAGATGCCAAAGGTGAGTGAAAGTAAGTCCCTATACTAATTATTGACAGGATTCGTCTAATAAATTCCTATTATATACACGTAACAAATCTAATTTTCTTCTTGCACCAGTTAAGATGGCATCATGGCATCATGGCATCAATACACAATCCCGTTCAATGCCATTAAGTCAACTTAGGGGTTCTTTCTTAAAGAACTTAGTGGCGTCAATTCATCAATGCCATTGAGTTAACAGCAAATTAAGAACCTACATAGTATGTCATGGTCATGCACAGATGGTCCAGTACCCAAAAATTCTTGAAGGAACATTCTGTAACATCAATCATGGACTAACCGTGGCATTCCATGAATCCATGATTAAAGCTCATTTTAATCGGCATTAACTTAACTAAATGGCATTGATGAATTTTTGGGTACTGGACAATACACAATTTAGTTCCTTTAAAAAAAAAAAAACCTTACTTCGGAAAACCCCTATACCGATTTAGTTAAGGGTGTGGACTGTGGATAATTTGATTTCAAATATATAATTTCATGATCTACAATTTGCATTTATGCTTATAATGAGCTACAAACAACAACAACAAAAAAACCTAATCAAAACCATAATTAAGCTATATCTCTGTCAAAGCTAAAGAATATGATTAATCAAGTTATTTCAGCTGTGGACAACCAAAAATGGAAGATTCATAGAACAGAACACACTAAAACCCTAACAAAAAAAAAAAAATCAGTATAAATGAGAAAGAAAACGTACGAGTAGCGAGAAAGTTTGAGAGAGAGGTTACTAGGAGATCTATAGTACCTTTCTGTGGTACCTTTCAAGCTTTCAGTTGTTTGTTCTTTGTGAAGGAGATCTATATACTTCATAAAGCACCTTGTGCCAATTCTGGATCAATTCCATGTTGATGCATGATGCCGAAGTTTTTCTATGATTCTAGAGCTCCTACGAATATTGTCACACCCTACTGCTGTAATCATGTGAACTGTGAGAGAAAGTTGATCACTTGCGTATATAAGCAATAATAATAGGATAAGAATAACTGGAAGGGGCTTCACCAATAACAGAAAATTCATGTCACATTGGTCAATGTAGCAAATTCATGCCTGATTAGTGACATTACACAATCAGTTGTAAAATTGAATCCCTGTATAAATTTGCTCCTTTAGTTAATAACACAGCAAATTCATGTCTAATAAGACACCAACAACGTAAATTGTTACAGCAAGATAATCCTTTAAACCGCTTGAAAACCCACAAATTGTTACAACAAGATATTCCTTTAAACCACTTGAAATCCTATACCTGTCTAAGAACATCAATAACAAACATTTTACATACACAGGGAAACAGTTAAGGCTCACTGGAATCCAAATGCGCACTTGGCATATAACTCAGCTATCAGGTAGGCTCGCAATTTGCAACCCATTCGGAGTCACATAAATTCCATGATGAAGCTAGCAAAATTCTTCATTTCAAAGGTTTTCATATAAACTTTGTGAACACATAATTCAATTATTGAGCTAGTTGCATAATGTCCAACTATCCACCAAAGTGCCTAGACTAACAACAGATAGATAGGAAGAGCATGTAACTACTGAAGTACCTGCGACCATACATAGAATTCAAGTTTTCAAACATGTCTGTCCGTCCTTGTTTCTAATTTGTATTTCAGATGCAAAACCATTTTTTGCTACTCGTGGGTTCAAGTATTGTATATGCAGACCTATCTTATCACCACACTGACGCTGTGAGATATCTCACACCATGATGATGTGTGTTCTTTCTACTCGTGGTCTTTCACAATAAGAACCAGGAGTAGAGAAGCAGGAGACCATAGTAGCAGGAAAAAAAAAAACTAAAGCAAAAAGTATATCTATCCCTGGACAATTTAGTGGTAGCAAATGAGACTTCCACATAACCAAAATGATAATTTTCATTCAGGTATTTTGTCAAACAGCTCGGGCTCAAATTGAAGCAAACATCAAGCATGCATCAGAAGAAGAAAAATCAGGTAGATCTTAACATTGATGATCGAACTTACCTATTTGGAATTCTGGCGAAAAGTTTGATGTTTAAAACCCCGGAGTTGTGAATCCCAAATCATCTGAATCTACTCAAATTAGTGAAGTAAGTTGTGGACAACGAAATTTGAAGCAGACCCGTTATTTGTGATAAAACTTGATTTGAAAGTGAAATCGAATTGAAAGAGAGAGCTCAGATTCTCGGTAAAGCTTTTTGTAAATGTTTGACGAAATTAGGGTGATGGAAAGGAGGAGGAGGGCGTGGTAACAGAATTTTTTTTATTTTTTTTTGATAGAAACTTAAGGAGAATTGGCTTTGAATCGCAGGTGGTGGTGGTGGAGTGGTGAAGGTGTTGCTTGCTGGTGTTCGTTGAAAATAGTAAAGCAGATAAAAAAAGGCCAACTTACCGAACTCCGGCCCCAATCAAATTCTGAATTCTAAATGTTGATCCAACGAATTACTTGGAATTACTTGGAAAGTAGTGAATGCTCTAATTTGAAGCCTATTATTAGGGCGTCACATTTCAATAGAGGGGCTTCACATGGATTTCTAATGACTAAAAAATTGATTAGGGAGTGTTTTAATGCAATCAAAAATGTCTAAGTTAGACATCAAGTGAAAACCTAATAACCAAACAAAACCTAACCTAATTTTGTTTCAAACCAAAACAACTTCTTCTCTTCTTCGATCTCCATCTCCTCAATAGTAGAAAAAAAATATTTTCCTACTTTTTTTCTTTAATTGAAAATTTAGGGTCTTCGATTAACCAATAATCGTCGATTAAAATCTATGTTAAAAACGGGGAAGAAGAAAAAGGTTGAAAAAGAATACAATGACTCCAATCAACAACATCATTCAATCATTAATGAAGGTTCAGTCTATCAACATTCAATTTCTGAATGTGTTACGGTTGGGTTTGAAGAATTTCCAACCGTAAATTTAGGCTTACAAACTTAACCGTGAGTTTTCCTGGGCGTCCAAAATCTAAATTTGCGATTAGGATTCCTGTGGAATAAACCAACCGTAATTATTCTATGGCTGGCTTCGACTAAGTCAAAACCTAACCGTAACTATTCCATGGTGGCACATCATTCTTAAATCCTAAACATGGAAACTTTACCTAACGAACTTGATGCAAATCTGCAAGAAGGAAATCCTATCTCGGAGATTAATGATAGTACTTCACCCTTATATTCTGAGGATCAGCTAAATGATTGAAGATATTCCTCTATTGGAGCTCAGATTGATTTGCATGCATGGTGGATATCATGCGCTGGATATGAGTGATAGCGCATCAATACTAAATATTGTATCGTCTGAAGCAAGCATTAGCGAGAGATAATACAATAAGCTTGCCAACTATTACTCATGAAAGTATCGTGTACACTGTCATGGAAACAACGTATCCTAGTGGAAATATGTGCATAAGTTTGCAACTGGAAGAACGTGATGCTAAGGATGACAGCAAGACCGAACATCCCCGTGAAGAAGTTGCAGCCTTCCAATGTTTAGGAGTAAACTGGAAATAGTGGAGCTCCAGATAGTGAACTTCAATATGAGCTCAAAAATAGTGAGCTCCCCAAAAAGTCCGAGGCATCAACCATGGGAAGGGATTAACCATATAGTTTATAATATACACTTCTTGATATATCTCCGATCTACAATATGAAATGGTCCTAGTGATCACCCCCACTGCAATCTCAATTTGAGTTTTTAACGAGTCATGTTATTAGGAGGGAAAAAATGGATTTGAGGAGGGAAGGATTATGAGGAGGGAACTGAAATTTTAAGGGAGGGATTGACTTTTTAAAAAGTAACTGAAATGTCCAACATGTCCTTGAATTTATCGGTCAAACACTCCCGAAAGATAAAAATCAAGTTTTTTTACCTAAAATTCTGAAGTTATACCGTATCTCTATGAAAACCATGGCAGTGGTAATGGAAGTCCGAAGAACAAGCATGCAATCAATTATCTGAAACTAACGGAACCTCATCAGAATACTTACACCGCCATCACCATCGTTATAAAAAAACAATTCAATTTTTATTAAATCTCATCGTCCTCTTGTTCAACCTATCATCAATCCCCTATTCCCCTTTGATGGGAACGAAACTATCTGTACAAGATAATAAAAATAAGTGCTAAGTTTAATCTTCACTACAATGTTTCGGATATAGAAATAAATTTTGGCTTTGTTATCAATGAATATTGGTTTTCATTAATGACTTTTAGGGTTTTCAGTGTGAGTTCATAAAGCTTCAATTAGGACTGTCACTTTTTTTTAATTAAATTCAATTGGTACTGTTGATGTTCGTTAACAATTATGAAATTACTTTATGCAAATAGTTTCATTAACATAATCGTGAGGTTTTATATAGATTCTTTATATGAAGTGTAAAGCATATACTTCTACGAAAGCCGTTTCAATGAGAGTCGCTTTCACATTCAACACCGTCTCCATTTCAAGTTTTTATCGAAACCCCTTCAATATCACCATGATTCAACCTCAAATCAACAACTAAACTTCTGTTTCACCGGCTCTACGGCACCAATTAGACCGTTGCTGCTCATATATCCTATGTGATTTTTGGTTCCTCTCTCTTTTTTGTTCTGCTGTTGCTGTATTGAATAGATATTCAAGAAAGATTTATCAGATCCGATTTACTTCGAGATTCCTTACCAGATCCTGGTTCTTCTAATTTGATAATCGATTATTCCTTTCAAGTTTTCAGGTAACAATTTCTTCTACAAGTTTGCTGATTTAAGCTTCGTCAGTATAGAAGCTAGGGTATGCGGCTGATTCTTCTGTGGTATGTTCGAATTTAACTCCAGTTTGCTCTTATCGAATTATTTGGCAAGATGTTTTAACATGTTTCTAATTAGAGTTTTCCCCTAATTAATTCGATAAATCAAAACCCTTGCCTTTACTTTTCACAAGATTTTTAATCCAAGTGAACCCATTTTCCATCAGTTGTTTTCCCCTTAATTTAAGCCTTTTGGTCAAGATTTACAAAAAAAAAAAACGTCTGGTCTAATTTTAATCCAATTTCTCCTTGAACCTGTTTTGTGTCTCTCTGCAAGTTTGTTAATTTTCCTCAACCACCAGAATTCCAACCGATTCACAACTCAGTATGGTTTTTTTCTTTTGATTTGTTGGTAGGTTCATATCCGGTACAGGCCTCTTGTGTTTTTAGTGCCTGGTGTGTTTGTTTTTGAAGATTAAAGGTGGTTATCCGGTGCATGCCTCCTATGTTCTTGTGTTTTAGTGCCTGTTGTTTTGATTTTTTGAAGGTTCAAGGTAGTTTTATTTATTTATCATATGTTTTGGAATTCAGTTTCCTTGCTTGGTTTCACTTTGCTATCTAGATTGTTGTATTTCTTAAGACCAAATATGCATTTTTCTTGTGAAACATCTTTTATGCTGAAGTTAGGGGATCTTGTTTTAGTTTTGCCTGAATTGGAGTTTTCTGAAAAAGGATTTTTATTTTCCTTAACCCGGAATAGCCTCCTGATAAACCTTATGTTGAAGATTTGCCTTCCCCAAGTATCTGCTTGGACATCTTTCGTGCATCAGCGGTGAAACCTGGGACTATTCTGCTCTCTGTGCATCATCTCCTTCATGTTTATTTGAACTTTGAAGCCAGCCAACAAACTTGAAATCTAAAGTTTTCTTCACAGCAAGTCGCACCAACGATAACCTTATCATCGTTTTGATAACCAGTTTTAAGGAAACCAAGAAATTGCTCCACCATTTTCACAAGAGCAAGCAACAAATCCTGATTGCATGCCAACGGGCCGGTGGAACAGCCACCTTCTGATTAGTCTCTCGACATTATTAGTATATTTTAGTCTGTTGTGTCCAAATTTAGTTTACTTGGTGTATTTAGAAATCTATTTTTTTTGATTATCTATAATTGCAAACTTAATTAGATCTTATTCTAATTAAGTATTTTAGTTCTTAGTCCTGGTCCAGAATCGTCTTGTCTTAATAATTAGCGTAGTTAATTTGGATAATCTGTAATAGTTAGTTTAGACCATCCTTTCTTCCTCGCTTCAGATTCATATTGAACTCCTCCATCTATAGTCGTTATGGATCAAGCAAAACAAAAGGAAGACAGACAGATAACACACGGGCTGAACTCCTCAGCATATGGGCGCAAATTCCGAACTAGCAACTTCATTCAATTGCATCGGATCCCTCTATCATCAACCAAGTTCTTATGGATATTGTTATGTCCATAAAAAATACAGCTTTTCTTGTGGAAAGCATTGACCGAAGGTCTTTCGACCTTCGACTCCGACATCCACCACCCGTGCAACTCCGATTCGAAGATTTCTACTCACACTGTGCTAAAATATGATGTTGTAATTGATGAATTTTGGGGTATCACATACTCTCATGTAATAGCCCCTCAGTAGTGTATTTAATACATATCATGCTTAAAAAAATATATATACTAGAGAACTTACGGAGGCAAACCCACACGTTATTTCATAGTATAATTACGAGAGGGTACGGTTGGGATTTACAAAATAATTATCTTCTATTTCTTTGACCTGCTATTGACCAGAATTTGGAAAAAAAAATTCCCTCCTCAAATCCATTGTTTCCCTCCTATTAACAGAACTTTTTTTAATTTTACTTGGTTTTCTGTTTTTTCAAGGTCAAATGCAAGCACCAGCAGATAGGACCATTTGACTGCACAAAATGTACCAATATCCCAGCACCTCTCACAAACCTCCCTTAAACGGACTCACCACGAATAGCAGCATTGATCGTTCTTTTGTTTTGTTAACAGTTTGTTACTGATTCAATTTTCACAAAGCTTAACCGTAAAATATCCTGTATCACACAAGAAAAAAAAACGGTTGAGTTTGATTCCAGATAAACAAACCGTAATGTCTTTACGGTTGGATTTGACTAAGTACAAATCTAAACGTAGAATTTCCCGGCATTCCATTTTATTTTTGTAAGTTTTTTTAGGGTTTGGTTTGGTCAAAGAAGGATTTACAGTTTTGTATATATACCGAAGATTTATTCAAATCTATGAGTGCAGTTATGTTTATCATCCATAGCCAATCCTGAAAGACACCCGAATCCAACTACTTAGCATTTAATCCATTATATATACACCATATGAATCACTAATCTTCCTCGCCCTACGAGTAACAGAGCAACCTAGAATCGGTCTGGGTATGTAGGTGTGGAAAAGGCATACGAGTACACTAAAAGATGATTATTAGAGCATCTCCAATGCTAGGGGTGAAGGTCTTAAAAAGACAAGACATCTAGGATTTAGCATTTTTCTAACCAAGAATTTATCTCCAATGCCAAGGTCAAGGTAAGGTAAAAGCATGACATGGATGCCATCTCATAAGAAAGGGTAAAAGAGAAAGTCATATCTTTACCTTCTCCATGACCCAAGGTCTTTTGACACATATTCCAAAATTAATTTGTCTCTAAGTTCTAGGGTAGTAATATCTTGGCATTGGAGATGAAATTTGAGGTAGAAAGTATAACTTTCATTTTTTTTAGCCACATAGTAATGACCCACAACAAAAAGGTATTAATAGGACCTCCACCTAGGATTACCTTCACCCCTAACATTGGAGATGCTCTTAGAGAGAAGAAGAAAATTGGCCTACCAGTTACGTCTATGAGTTTTGTATTTCTAACCGTAGACACTAAGAGAATCTATTTACGGCCAGAAAATTGGTTCGCATCCTAAACGTAATCCGAAACAAAACAAAAAACAACAAAAAAGGTCGATTGGACCACTGACTATAAATCCAATTTAATCCAATCACTAAATTTTCCAAATCTAACTGAATGATTAACATTAGTTAAATCTAACCTAATTAATTAACACTAAATAACCGAGGGTTGTTTAGGCATTACAAAAAATAATTGGATATGGGGTTTTTGAATTTACTAACTAGTGATCTTATTTTGTCTTATATGTGAAGCCCCTCTATTAGAATGTGACGCCCCAATAATAGGCTTCTTTTATTTGGGTAAAGAGAATAGACATAGTATAGACAACAAAGCTACTAGTCTTCCGTAATAAGTATGCAATTAAAAAATACTTGGAAAGGAAATAGCCTATGGGCAATTCTAAACTATTTAGATATCCCGGAAATACGATATAATGATTCACCGGAACTCCCCTTATGGAGTAGCCGACAACTTCTTTTTTTTGTTTTGAAAGTTAATATATTGAAGAAAACATAATTACAAGAGGCTATTAGACCTGTTGGATGCTCTTATCCCGTTAGTGCAAACTGAGATATGAGAAACCTGCCAACAGATTATTATCCTCAGTTTGTGCATACATAGCATTTGAAATTAAAAACTTAAAGTCATAATCTAAAGCAGGTTGAATGAAAGATGGGATTTGTCTTTATTGTTGTTTGTGAGCGCCTTGATTTCTTGCATGTTTCGCTAGGACATCTGCAACCTTGTTACTACTCCTATGATTGAAAGTAAAGTCCAAAAAAGACTCGCATGACTTTAAAATCCTCATGGCTTCAGAGATTAATGCTTAATTTTTCCATTGAATTGTGTTTGCTTGGCCTTGTACAAAATCAATAACTCTCTCACAATCTCTTTCAATGCAGAAGAATTGACAGTCCATGCTTGTCGCCCACCTTGCTGCTTCAAGCAATGTCAGTGCTTATGCCTCTTCAGAGATGGAGGCATGGATGGTTCCAGATCCAGCTTGGATAGTTGTACCTGTTGCAACACGTAAAATCAGTCCATATCCTGTGAGACTATTTCCATCTATCCATGAAGCATCAAATTAATCTTATATTTATTTGGTTCAGGTGGAGTCCATTTTTTGTTGTCGTTAGTACTCAGTGTTGTATGAGTTCTTAGTGTTGCCCCTAAAACAGATGTATGTCCTGGAGGCAAGGAAAAAAAAGTATCTAACAAGGATGGTGACCAAAATTTAAGGTTTCTATGGTTGTGATTTCAATCACATTAGCTTCTGAATTTTCTGCCATCCAATTAGAGTACATATTCATGAAGGGAGATCTGAGTTAAGATTGAAATTCATACTTGCTAACGGTGGTAGTATCCAAACTGATTTTGCATAAGCACATTAAAAAAAAAGATGTTTCAAAGACTCACAGAGATGATTACAGAAAATGCAATGTAAATCAATATTTTCTCGATATTGATCCAGTAGTTTCCTAATTGCTAACGCATTGTGAATGCATTTCCACAAGAAAATCTTGATTCTCTGTGATATATTCAACTTCCGAAAGGCTTTCCAAAAAGCAACATTGGCATGAGTAGACTGATTCTAAACATTATTTTGCATTTTATCATACATCGATTTCACAGTGAAATTATTATTTTTTGTTAAAAGCCATTGTAAGATGTCTTTTTTTTTTTTTTTTTCATTTTTCCCTTTACGTCTGGAAAGAGTTTCATCTTTGAAAAAAATTCTGAAATGTTTGTAGGAAAGTTATTTCTAACTTTGTCTGAATTCCACTTATGTGTTTCTGAGTCGATTAATTCGGCTACAAGTGTTAAAGAATTTAGGATTGAACCACAATGTGTTTCAAGAGTCTCGTCTAAGTCTGGTAACCAAATGTTTTTCCAAATATTTAATTGTTTTGCCATCTCCTACTTCCCAACAACTGAATTGTGTAAGATTGACACTCCTTGTTTAATGCATTTCCAAATTCAGGTTTCATTATAGTGCTTTTTAGTATGAAAAATAGTTGTATTTCTGAAGTATTTGTCTTTTAGAATACTAGCGCACAGTGTCTTTGGAATCTCCAAGCTAGTTTGGCTATTATAGCCAGATTCATTTTATCTGCATCTTTGAAACCTAGTCCTCCCATAACCAGAGGCTTGCACATGAAATCAAAACCTTTTAGGCAGTAACCTTTATGTTTTTCCTTTCCCCACCAAAAGTCTATTGGGATTGCGTTTATCCTTTTAGTAATCTTTTTGGGCAGTAGAAAACAACCCATTTGATAAACTGACAGACTAGTTAAAACTGATTTATTTATCACAAACCTACTCACCTGATTCAAAGTGGTACCATTAAAACTCAGAACCTTGGATTCCATTTTTTGAACTATGTTATCGAAAGTCTTTATCTTAGGTTCATCAATAAAGAGTGGTGCACCTAGATAAGAGTCAGTAATGTTTATTTTCTTTATTTTTAAGATTTTAATCATCATTCGTTGATGTCTCGAGTTTATTTTCTTGCTGAAAAACACCCCGGATTTGTTAAAATTTATTAACTTCCCTGAAGCCAAACTAAATTGATTTATGATATTAAGCAGGTTATTACAACTTATCAGACTCGCATTTGTGAAAAGCAGACAATCCTATGCGAAGAAGAGATGATTGACATATTGAGTATGTCTAGCTATTTTTATTCCAATTATTTTCTTTTCTTGTTCTTTTTCTAAGAATAATTTAGAGAAAGCCTCCATGCATATTAGAAAGACATAAGGGGATAAAGGATCCCCTTGTCTCAGTTCACGAGAAGGAGAAAAGAATTCTCCAGGAATGCGGTTGAGCAGTACTGCTATTGAAGCAGTGGACAAACATTGGGAAATTAATGAGCACGAGTCCTGACCAAATCCAAAAGCTAGCATAACTTGGTTTAGAAAATGAAGTCTTGAATTAAATCAAAATTGTTCGTTTCTTTGAGATTCTTCCTTCGATTTGTTCGTTTTTTTTACCATCAATTCAATCCAATTTCTCCTTTAATTTCTGTTAAACCTCCAATTTGGTCTTGAATACTATTATGATTTTTCGTGACGAATTGGGATTGGCATAGTTACAGTTAATTGGAGATACATTGGAGTTGAGATTCCCATCATCTACTCATGATTGTCACGTCTGGTGGAGAGCCTTGATAACTCATTGACTGCGTTACGTTAAAGGTTGGTTTTTCTTTAATTCTCGATTATATTTTTTATGTTTTAATCTACTTAGCTTGATTCAAGGATTTTACTGTTATACTTAAAAACTAGCCTTTTTGTAACCACCATCTCACATTGATTTCTCATTATAATCTTCCTAATTTACTTGATCCTGGCTATATATACTTGTTTTTTGTTGTCTTATGTTCATGTCCTTCATAAATCTTGTGGTTATATCAAATTTGTCTTCCTCGCAATCAACATGGCTGAGCATGAAGAAATTCTTCAAAAAATGGTTGCTTTGCTATCCAACCCTCGTCCATCTCCATCCGTTCGTCTTCCCAATGCTTCAAATGGCTGGAAAAAAATGTCTTGCCATCAAATTCATTTATGGTCATGTGTATGATATTCCTGATCTCAAAGAAAAATTCAAAGGTGCTTGGAGTTTTGGAAAGGCTGTGCATATTACTGAATTTCATGAAGGGTCCTACTTGCTAAAATTTGGTAACTCATGTGATGTGGATATGGTAGTGGATGGTGCACCTTGACTATTCTCAGATGACCGGATGTTTTTCGAAAGATGTGACAAGGACAAAGCCCCTAGTGAGTATCAGATCAATCACTTTCCTTTCAACGTTCACATATATGGTCTACCGGTTAATCATTTGGACATTGCTTCTGTTCTCAAAATTTCAAAGGAAATTGGGGATCCTTACCCTTCGTTGGAGCTTGAAAGCGTGAATTGGGAGAGTTTGCACGAATCAAGATCTATATGAAAATTACTAAGGTTCTTCCTAGCATAATAAAAGTCTTTATTACTTCTGGAAAGAGGGTAGAAGTTAGTCTCAAGTATGAACGTTTACCAAAAATGTGTCATTTTTATGGTCTTCTTGGACATCGTATGGACCACTGTCCTAGATACTGTGAACTACAACAAAACAAAAATCTAGCAGCGGATCTAAAATCTCCGGTGGAGAATATGCTCATTCCAAAGTTCACAGAGAACATTTAGGCCAAGTTCAAGCCAACATTTCAGCAGAATTGGGTTAACAGGGGCAGTCGATAGGTTCATGCAATCATCTTCTCCAACCCAAACTTTACTTGTCTCTAATAATCTGAATCTAGCTATTCCATCAGTTACAAAACATGCTCCCTCAATAATTAAGGCTAATAATAACTCAAGAAATCAACTAACAAATGAAAGTACGTCAGCACCAAGTCTCCAATTCAATGAAGCTTCAATTACAAATGTTTTAATGAGCACATCCACTACAACAATGAACCAGTCTTAATTGCAAATTAATGAGGGGCCCCCTAGTTCAATTCTTCACCAAGCTTCTATCTCTAAGGTGCTAAGCTTCCTAAACACCAAGGAAACACCAGGCAGTGCTCAACCTCCTCCTCTTAAGTTGGATAGTAATCTAAAACACACCTACAAAGGACGCGAGAAGAATGTTGGTTCTTCTACTGCAATCAGTTCTCTCAAAATGCTAACTTCCAAGCGTCATATGGAAGTTGAAATCGTAGATACTCAGACTACTAAACGTCCTTGCCTGGACAAGAATTCGCCTAACAGGCAGATAAGTGGGTGGTGGCGGATGACCCAGAACAGCCACAAGGTCGATGTTAGTCTTCTCATGGAACTGTCGAGGGTTGAGAAATAACTCAATAGTTCTGGCTCTAAAATCATTTCTCCATTCTACCAATCCATCGACCGTGTTCTTAAGTGAAACAAAAGCTACTTCTGCTGCTTCTAGTTATCAAATTACTACTTTAGGTGTAGATGGTGGATTTTCGACAAAGGGTAGAATTGTAAAACTATACTCCAGATTCGGCAACCGGATGAGTATTGAGGCTCATGTCTATCATCAAAGCATGAAAGCTCATGTCATAAAATCTCTGACTGAGAAGGCCGTCTCTCAGAGTACATGTAGATGTGTAGTCTCTCAGCTGAGGCCACGACACATCTCATGAATACTGAGCAATTTCAGTAATTACTCCGGATCCGACAATCAGATGAGTATCGAGACTCATGTCTCTATGCATGAAAGCTCATGCCACCTTTGATGGAGAAAGTCTCCCAGGGAAGATGAAGATGTGTAGTCTCTCAGCTGAGGCCACGACACATCTCATACTGTATAGAATCGAAAGATTGGGCGGCTCCTAGACAACATGTCTACTAGTATAGAGCGACAATGTCTTCAGGATGTAACCAGGTTTTCCCCGACTATGCAAGAGGAATATGACACTCCAGCAAGTTCATATTTCTCAACCCTCAGATAATTAATGCTCCTAGACAGGAAGCCCTTCTAGTATAGAGCCAGCGATTAATTATCTTAAATCGTCTGAATATCCAGCAATATTCTACGAGCCATCGTCTGAATATCCAGCAATATTCTACGAGTCGTCAATTAATCGCCTGAATATCCAGCAATACTCTACAATTCCTAGTTATATTTCGTTACTTTAATCTGTGGTTCTTCCCAGCAGAATTCCACAGGTTAGTAATAAATATTCAACGAAACAGGCATCTGAGCATCGAATAAGCCCTGACAAAAATGGTGCAAGTGTAATTAGCAGATAATGCACAGACCAATATTTTGAATGCACGAACGAGCATTTCAAAAATACGAACGAGGAACCTATGCAAAATAGGAAGGGAAAATAATAATAATAAAATATTAAGCAAAAGCGCCAGGGAACTAGGCTCACCAGCCGGCCAGTCATGCCGTGACTAGTCCCGCGCCCAATTTTATATTTTATCATATTTTTACTATTTTCACGATCTCATGAAAATCCTCTTGTTCGAGCAAATTTCATTTATTTCAAAGAAATTATCTAAATCACATGATTTTATCAAAAATAATAAAATTAGGGGAAGGTGTCGCGGGACAGAGCATCAGCCGGCCATGTCTTGGCAGTGGCCGGTCCCACACCTCACGTCCCATTATTTTATTATTTCTTCTCAAATTATGAAAATTCCTTGATTTTATGAATTTTCCCTAAAATCATGAAAATTACCTAATTTCATGTATTTTTATCCAAATCACATGATTTTATCAAAAATAATAAAATTAGGGAAAGGTGTCACGGGATTGCCGGCCGGACGGTCATGCCTTGGCTATGGCCGGTCCCACACCTCACGTCCCATTATTTTAATATTCCTTCTCAAATTATGAAAATTCCTTGATTTTATGAATTTTCCCTAAAATTACCTAATTTCATGTATTTTCTCTAAAATCATGGAAAATATTTAAAAATTAGGAAAACTTGTGGGACCGGGCTCTAGCCGGCCGGCCATGCCCTAGCCGGTCCCACACGCCCATTATTTTATTATTATTTGGTATTTTGTTTCCTGATTTCATGAAAACTCCCTGATTTCAACAAAATATCTTGATTTTCAACAAATCTCTTTGATTTTATGAAAATTATCTAAAATCATCAAAATTACATAAAATTGGGAAGAGTGCCTTGGGACCCACGCCTATTGGCCGTCCGGCCATGCCACGACCATTTCCGGTACCACACTCCCATTCCCTATTTTATATTTTAATTTATGTCTCTCATCTCATGGAAGTTCCCTAATTTCACCAAATTCTCCAGTTTCATGGAATTTCCCTTAAATCAGAGAAAAATATATAAAATCACATAAAACTGGGAAAAGCATGTGGGACCGCGTGTCAGCCGGCCGGCCATGCCCTAGCCGTGGCCGGTCCCACACCTTGCAATTCCTTGTTTTATTTATTATTTTCATCATCTCATGTATTTTTGCCGGTTTCAGCAAAACCATGGATTTTGCATATTTTCTTCAAATGTTGCTCAAACGTGCACCAGAAAATATCAAAATTCTCAGGACTGAAGCGTGAACATTATGGTGACATGGGCACATCCCCTTGACCGACCAAGGGTAACCCTGAGGCTTGCAAACAGCTGGTCCCGCGTGCTTTAATGATTTTAACCTAATTTGCTCAGCTGCTCATATTAGGTTCAAACTCTTTCCAAACAATTGGAAGTTTGCTCAAATGACCATCTATTGGTCCCAAGTCCATCAAGAGCCAGTCCCATGACCTCTTGGCCGGTCCCTCATATTTTTCATAAAACCAGGTTTTATGATTTGCCGCTCACACGAGCATTATTTCAGTAAATGATTAAACCAACATTTAATCATTCTTTCACCAACTGGTCCTCAAGAGACTTTGGTATTTTTTCTCATTCGAGCATCTGGGCGTTATATGGTGAACTCGTCATCCCATGTAGCTGGTCTTATGTGATTTGCAATAAATCATTATCTCGGTAAAATTAGGATTTTGAATCCAGAGCTCTGCAGAAACGTAATTCTGAGCAGATTCGAACACTTTGATAATTTTATGTTGATTCCATGATTAACAATCGTATTTATTTTGCTCGACCCAGCAGTCAGTAACTTAAATTAATATTTTACTTGGTCCAGCTACCAACAATTCATTAAAAGAACGATATTTGTTCAAACTAGCAATATTTGCTCGAACTAGCAATATTCGCTCGAACCGGCAATATTTACTCAATTAGCAATATTCGATCGGACTAGCAATATTTGCTCAAACCAGATAATGTTAGTTCAACTATCAATATTCAACAATTTAGCAACACAGTTTTGCTCGTCTTAGGTTATGATGATACCTCGTCTCAGCCGACACGTTAAATTCATGAGTTTCGAAACATTTACTCACACATGTTCAACTCAGCGCTACATGGACTCATCGTCCCATAAAGTCAGCAACTGACTCCAAAATCACGAGATTCAATCGTGTCACATGGGGGGATATTAACTAGGATTTTGGGCTGGCGGTCTACGGCACGTGTGTTCACCCACGATGAGAATGTGAGCAAGTCGTGCAATCAGTTGGAAGAGTCAGCAAAGTAGTGGGTGAAAAGTTAACCAAGTCTCCGCATGATGATTAATTGGTTTTAACATGATTTCCTCATTTCCCATTCTCTGATTCCAGCAACTGTCACACTTCATGGGATCATGGTGTTTTCAACTCCGGCATTATGAAATGTCCCTGAATCCTGATTGAAAAGACAGAAGTTTTCGAAAACTCGAACAACATTCGCCAAGACGAGCAGTTTCTCATCAAAATTCATACAGATAATCTTTCGTCTACACGAACTCACAGAAATTACTCTCAATTGAGCAAAATTCAATCATTCATAGCATTTTCAGGCTGAATTCACAACACATCTACAATCTCAGATCACCATTGATCTCACGTATTTCTCAGCTTCCCTCCTACAGATCAACCCATCCTCTCTTGTGACTGAATTGACTCTGGAACGACCATTGTTCTTGGTTTAGGCCGGGGTCTTACAGATTGATCTCTCGAACTTAAAGCACTCCCTTCTTGCAGTGCATCTGTGTAAGGTTCAACATTTCGCTCGGTTCAAGGAGTCTCCACACGGTCGACTCTTAAATTTCGTAAAAGCCAGCAAATCGTTTTTCCCCACTCACATTAGGTTTCAATAATTATGTTTTTGTTGGGTCATCTGGCTATAAAGGACTTAGTGGAGGATTATGGTGCTTTAAACTGATGATGTATGTGCCAATATAGTGACTAAAACTAAAATCATCATTCACCTTAGTATCTCAGAACAGACTTGTGTTGATCCCTAGTCATTGCTATGTGTTTATGGTCAGCTAAATCCTGCGGAACACCGTCAGTTTCGCGAAGACATCATCAAGTTTGGTGATACTCATTCTGAACCTTGGTGCTGCATCAGTGACTTCAATGTTATTTATGACTTCTCTGAGAAAGAAGGTGAACGTCCTTTTGAAAGTACAAATATGGATGGTTTCAGGGAAACGATCTCAATATCTGGCCTTTTTGATCTTGGCTACGCTGGCCCGGCTTACACTTGGACAAACAATCAAGGTGTTGATATTCAGATAAGACAAATGTTGGATCGTGTGCTCGCTTCTCCAGATTGGTGTCTTAAATTTCAGAATGCTGTTGTAAATCACTTGCCAAGATTTTGCAGTGACCATTCTACCATAATATTCAATACAATGAGAATTTTGCATTATTACAAACTGTCCTTTAAATTTGAAGCTCACTATCTTAAACACCATCAGTTCATTCCCTTCATCAAGCAGAGATGGCAATCTTCAACTGGAGATTTTCAGAATAGGTTATCTGAATTATCCCTGGAGATTAAACATTGGTGTTCAAGAAATATTTGTAACATGGATAAGAAAATTGCTGATCTTAAAAGGGAGTTGCTAGTTATCCAAAGCTCCCATATTTCAAGCTCTAATAATTTTAGAGAAAAACATATTCAAAATGAGATTGAGCTATGTCTAGCAATGCAAGATGTGTACTAGAGATCTCGCTACAAGCAAGAGGAGGTGAATGATGGTGACAAGAACACGAGATTTGTTAACCAATCAGTAATCGACTGAAGATGAAGAAACAAAATTACCGCAATTCAGCTAGAAGACTCTTCATGGACCACTGACCAGACAAATATTTCACAACAATTTGTGAAATATTTCAGTAATATGTTCACAGCTGATCCGCAAACTCCAGCAGATTACTCATTTCTCCCTTCATGATATATCTCCTGAAAATTGTGCTTCCTTGAACCATATACCACACAAAGATGAAATCTCCTTTGTTATTAAGTCAATAGGTTCCTACAAGGCTCCATGACCAGACGGGTACTCGGCTCTTTTTTACAAAAAGAGATGGACTTTCATTGTTGATAAGGTAACTTCTTTTATTCAAAATATTTTCTCTGTTGCTTGCCTACCAGATAAACTTAATCATACGAACATTGCTTTGATTCCAAAGGTTAAACATCCCTCAACTCCGATGGATTACAGACCTATATATTTGTGCAATGTTCTTTATAAGGTGGTAACTAAAATCATCACCAATAGATTGAGATTTTTCCTGAAGGATATGATATCGTGGCCGCAAAATGCTTTTGTTCCAGGTAGACAAATCATCGATAATATTGTGATTACCCAAGAAATCTTCCATTCAATGCAGACAACCACAATCCAATCGGGGGTTTTTGCTTTGAAGATTGATATGTCAAAAGCATATGACAGAGTGAGTTGGAGTTTCCTTGATCAAATATTAAATAACTTTGGTATCTCTGGAAATATCCACAAGCTAATAATGAATTGTGTTTGCAGTACCTCTTTGTCACTTCTTATTAATGGTTGTCCTCAAGGCTATTTTCGTGGAGAAAGAGGCCTCCGTCAGGGGTGTCCTCTTTCTCCATATTTATTTATCATGTGTACGCAGGGTCTTACTTGGCTTCTTAACAAGGCAGTAAATGAAGGACGTTTTGAGGGTTACAAAATTAACCATCGAGCTCCTTGCGTCACCCACCTAATGTTTACCGATGACTTATTCTTTTTTGGGAGAGCCACAAATAAATAGATGCAGGGTATCAAAGATGTGTTGAAGGAGTATGAAAATTGGTCGGGACAGAAAGTTAACTTCAGGAAATTCTCAATACACTTCAACATCAAAATGAACCCGGATCAAAAAGTTGGATTTACTAGCATTCTTGGTGTGGAAATTATGAAGAAGAGTGACAAGTATTTGGGCTCCTATCTACTTCAATCGAGGTATCTTTGTGCTTCATATGATTTCTTAATCCAGAAACTTTATGAAAACTAAATGGTTGGCTATCGAAATACCTTTCTCATGCTGCAAGAACTATTCTAATCCAGTCTACATTGGATTCCATCCCTATTATCACATGGGAATTCGCTTACTTTCGAGTTCTGTTATTGCAAAAAATAAAAAGAATTCAGTGTGCATTTTGGTGGGGTCACGAAGATTCAAAAAGACAACTGCATTTTTTAAATTGGGATTACTTCTATCTCCCGAAGAATGAAAGAGGCTTGGGAATAAGAAATATGGAAATGGTTAACAAGTACCTTGTGGAAAAGCTTGCATGGAGGTTCATTATGGAAAGAGACTCTGTCTGGGTAAGGTTATTAACTGCAAAGTGCCTAAAAGATTCTTCCTTTTGGGAATGCATGCAGTTTTCCATCAACAACAACCAAAACTTGGGTTAGTATTCTCAAATTAAGATATTTGTTGAGTCTAGGTGCTTGCTGGAGTGTAGGCAATGATGAATTATTAACCCACTGTCAGATCCTTGGATTCCAAATCTCCCCCAATACAAGCCAGTCTCTGCTACTAATCAATCAAACATCTATAAGGTCAGAGACCTTATTAATGAGGACAACAAGACTTGGAATGTTGGTATGTTAAGAAACTCCTTTGCATAACTTAAAGTTGAAGCCATCACGACCATACATATACCACAAAGCCACTGTGATGATCGTTTGATCTGGACCTTTACCCCCACTGGTATATTTACTTCGAAATCTGTTTATAATCTTCTTCGGTCTGATATCGGCTCGCCTTCTTCTTTAGAAAACAATCTACCATGGAAGTCTTTCTGGAAAACAAAGGGATTAAGTCCAAGGGTTTTACACTTCATATGGAGATTAGTGAGGGGAGCTTTAGCACTCAAGGTTAATATTGCTCGATTCTTCGGGGAAGTAGACACAACTTTCCCTCTTTGCAAAACTTCTGTGGAATCAGCCATACATCTCTTTTTTGAGTGTGATTTTGCAAGAATAGTATGGATACAAAGCCATCTGGGATTCCATACAAGACCCAACACTACTACAGTTGCTGAAATCATTAGTGAATGGTTCAACTCTGATCCTAATGGATTTGACTTGAGGTTGGCTTGCCATATTTTATGGCAGATTTGGAATACTAGAAATGAATGCATCTTCAAGAAAATAAGTCCTAATCCATCATCAGTTAATTTTTGTGCTTACAAATTGGCTCAAAGCTATGTGTTAGAGCATTGCTCGGTCGAACTCGCAAGCGTTTCTATCTCAAGCTTGTTTGTCAAATTTAGTTGTCAAAACTATATTTCTTGATTTCTAGTCTACTTATATCTAAGTCTCGGACTAGGATAGTTAAGTGTAGTTGAGCTCCAGACTCCACGACGATCATATTACGAAGACGAATAACTACTCAAGGAACCAATGAAACTTCATCCGACTAAAAGGTATGTGGAGACTTGAACTTATCTATCATTCAAAAGTCTATCTACTCTATCTCCTACTCTTGAGACAAAAGTCTTATAAATATGATAGTTTTCATACATACACGTTTGTTATTTCGATCCGAGTTTATCTCGGCTATCTATTTCTCGAAATATGTGTGTAGATGGGGAAAAACGATATGCTAGTTTTTATGGAATTGAGGAGACGACCGTACGGAGGAGACTCCTAGAACCGAGCAAAATGTTAAACCTCACACAGATGCACCGCTGCAAAGGGGGTGCTTTAGATTCGAGAGATCAATCTGTAGTACTCCGGCCTAAATCAAGACAATGACCGTTCCATAGTAAATTCAGTCACAAGAGAGGATGGGTTGATCTGTAGAAGGGAAGCTGAGAAATGTGTGAGATCAATGGTGATCGAAGATTGTGGGTGTGTGAATTTTGAATATGATAAGCTCTGAATGATTGAAATTGCTCAATTGAGAGTAGTTGCTCAATTGATGAATTGATGATCTCGTGTTTTCGATGAGACGTGAGATTGATGATACTATTGATGCCGATTCAATCATGATTCAGAGACTTATTTATATTGTTGGAATTGTAGACATCATGATCCCATGAAGTGTGACAGTTGATGGAATCAAGGAGTGGGGAAGTGGAGATCGTGTTTGAAACCAGTTTCTCAACGTGTGGAGACTTGGTCGATTTTCCACCCACTACCTCGTGAATTCCTTCAACTGATTGCACGACTTGCTCACATTCCATCGTGTGTTTGAACACACGTGCTGTAGACCGGCAGACCAAAACCCTAAGTGATATCCCCCAAAGTGACACGATTGACGTCTCGTGGTTTGTTAGTCAATTTATGACTTCGTGGTTTGATGGGACAATGAGTCCATGTAGTTGCTGAGTTGAACATGATGTTCTGAAACTCATGAATTGAACATGTCATGAGACAGAGGTATAGTTCTTACGATGAAGTGATCAAGTATTGCTCATTCGATGGATCGTCGAATATTGATTGTTGAACCAATATTCCTTGGTTTGAGCAAATATTTATCATCTGAGCAAGTATTGCTCATGTGATGAATTGTTGAATATTTGATCGTCTGAGCAAGTGTTGCTCATCTGATGGATTATTGGCAGGGTGACCAAAATATTAATTAAAGTAATGGTTGTTGAACCAAGCATAATTAATAAGATTAATTACCATGAGGTCGTCGTAAAATTATTAAGGTTGGAATCTGGAATGATGATCCTTGGATTCAGAAACCCGATCAATTGATGATCAATTCATGGTTCGTCATAATTTTAACCATGGGATGAAGGAGGGAGCGACTACATGGGACAGTGGATCAACCATGTAGTGTCCATATGCTCACGTGAGCAAATACAAAGAACTCCTGAAGAGTTGACGATTTGTTGGTGAAAGAATGATTAAATGTTGGCTTAATCATTTATTCAAAAATGCTCGTCTGAGCCTTAGGTGAGAAAACCTAATTAATTATGACGAGGCGAGGGACCGATCATGGAGTCATGAAACCGGCCCTGGGTTGTCACGTGACCGCCTGACGATCACTTCATGAAAATCCAAAGTGTTTGGAAGAGTTTTGGACCTAATACGAGCAATTGTGCAAATTAGGTCAGAACTGTGAAAATTGATGGGACCGGATTCCGTGAGCCAAAGAGCCAATCTTGGTCGGTCAAGATAGCGTGATCGTGTCCCCAAGGCGTCCGCGTCTCAGTCCTGAGAATTTTGATATTTTCTGGCGTGCAATTGAGCATCCATTCGAGAAAATATGCCAAAATTAGGGTTTCGACGAAACTGGGAAAAACACCATGAGATGATGAAAAATAATTATAAAATAAGGAATGAGGAGGCATGGGACCACCATGGTCAAGGAATGGTCGGCCGGTCGTGACCACGGTCCCGTGGTGCCTTTTCCTTAAGTTTATAATATTTTGATGATTTTATGAAAAATTCATGAATTTTGAAAAATTTGATGAATTTAAGGAGTTTCCATGAATTAAAGGAGTTTTCATGAGTTCATGGAAGCAAAATATTAAAATAATAAAAACACGGGCGTGTGGGACCATGGAGGCATGGCCGGCCGGCTATGGCCCGGTCCCACGAGTTTTCCATAATTTTTTAATATTTTTTAGGTATTTTTGATGATTTGAGGGAATTTTTCCGAATTTGAGAGAAATACCATAAAATCAAGGAATTTGATGAATTCAAGGAAAAATAGGATAAATAATAATAAAATAATACGGCTAGGGCATGGCCGGCCGGATAGTGGCCCGGTCCCACAAATTTTCATAATTTCGTTTTATTTTATTATTATATGATGATTTGTGCAAAAAATACCATGAAATCAAGGAGTTTTTCATGAAATTAGAGAAATAATAATAATAATAAAATAATAAGGAACCATGAGGTGTGGGGCTGGCTGGGACCAAGGCATGGCCGGTTGGCCAATGGTCACGCCCCACACTCCTTTCTTTAATTTTATATTATTTTTTATGGATTTATGGAAGTACCATGAAACCGAGGAGTTTCCTCGAGACGAAGGAAATTTGATCAGATGAGAGATTTTTCATCAAATCACGGAAAATAATAAAAATGTATTAAAAATACAAAGCTGGCGTGGAACTGATCACGTCACGGTCGGTAGGTCGTGTGTCCGTGTTCCCAGCACCTTGGTCAATATTTTTAATTATTTATTATTTTTTTTCCCTATTCTGCATAGGTTCATCGTTTCGTTGTATTTTGAAATACTCGTTCGTGCGGTGACTGTTAGTGTATCGTCGTTGAATACACTTTCACCATTTGAATTGGGGCTTACTTAGAGGTAGCTCAGACGCCCGGTTGTTGATTATTTATTACTAATTGTGGAATTCAGTGGAGAATAATTCACAAAACTGGGTAATAAGATGTTTATTATTAATTCATAGGATCATCTGAGGATTCGACTACGAATTCAGAATAATAAAGTGAGCATCACCATTCCATGTGATCGTAGATTCGACCATGGAATCAGAGTAATTAAGATTTATCTATTACCATTTATGAGACCAGTTGTGGATTCGATCATGAAATCGGAGTAATGAGATAATATAGTTATTGTTATTCTATGAGATCAAATCGTGGATTCGATCATGAAATAAGAGCAATTGTTATTGCCATTCCATGGGACCAGCCGTGGATTCGACCATGGAATAAGAGCAATTGTAATTAGGAATAATTAACTTTGTGGCTCTATACTAGCAGAGCAAGCTGTCTAGGAGCATTAATTATCTCGATATGAGCTTGTCGGTAAGTCATATCCTTTATATAGTCACGGTAAACTCGTTGTTTGTTCCTGAAGACGTTATCGCTCTATACTAGCAGAGCAAGCTGTCAAGGAGCCGTCCATCTCGTGATACTATATAGAAATAATCACTGAAATTATTCAGTATTCATGAGATATGCCGTTGTCCAGTCGTGAGACTACATATCTACATGTACTCTGAGAGAAAGTACTCTCCGTTGAGAATTCGATGAGAGACCCGTGTTTCGATACTCACGTCTGATTGCTGGATCAGAGCTTCGTATAATTATGAGTTTACGATTTTATCCCTTGTCGAAAATCCACCATCTATATTTAGTCCCCTGCTTACTGAGGAAGGCTGTGTTCCTCAGTCAGCATTAAATGGTGATTTTCCGGCCATAAAAAATAATACCAGTAATTGAACTTAGTCGTAAGTTGAGACGTTACCGGATTTAGAGATCATGAGAAAACCACGACTTGATGAAGGCTTCAATGTCATGATTGGAGCATCGTTTGATGAGTATAAATTGGTGTAGAACCGCTGGTTCAGACGAGGAGTCCGTGGTCGGTTAGAATTTGCGGGCCGGGCCCAATAAGGAAATCCTTGTAAAATTAGGTTTTTGGAAATAAAAATTGTATAAAAGGGATTAACCCCCTTTTTATTATTATTTTCCTCACACACGACCAGCACCTTTATCACCTTCACTCCAGGGAAGAAGGGTTTTTCCTCCGGATTCGCCAGCCGCCACCGATCGCCGGCGCCGTCCGACCGTCGTCCGGCCAAATTCCGGCGGTCGCACGTTAGGTAAAAAAAAATTTCGTTTGCTGATGTTTATGATCCTCATGAGTTGTTCATGCTTTGGACATGATGAAGTTATATACATGTGTGTATATTAGTGTGAGTTTTATGAAAAACCCTCGTTTTTGAAAACGTATGTTCGTTCGATCGTCAGTTTTCAAAACTAACTATAATCCCTGATTTTTGAGAGAGATTGTTTTTTTTTTAAATATGAACCTAGGTCCAGTGATAAAACTTAGTGTATGAGCTTTCATGTATACCAAGGTTTCATCATAAAAGAAGTGAATTTTCATGAAATCGGAATAATCCTTCATTTTAAAGACAAATAACAACGACACGAAGGAAAATATGTATGATGAACTTGTGTCCAGTGATAAAATTTTTCTTATGAGCCTTCATGTAAATAAAAAACTTTATCATATGTATGAGATGTGAGATTTCACAATATTTTTGAAATAAACCTTCGTTTTAAAGACAAATAACGACGGTACGAAGGAAAAATAATTTATTTATATGCAGCCGTGACATATATTGTGTAAAATATGATGGTATATTTTATTTGCATGAATTTTTTTTTCATTAGATAAAATTCTTGAGAATTTATGCAAGCAATGTTGCATTAATTGCTGTTTTTTTTTTAAAAATCAGAAACGTGGGTTTTGAGGAACCTTCAAAGATAGACAATATATTTATGATAGAATATTTATTGTTTGAACTTCATAGGTCAGTTGTGTGAATGTTCATTATGAAAATTGTGTCCGTGATTTTATGAAAAATCAGTTTCGAAATTAAATAAAGTTTCGTTCGTTTTTGCAGTTTTCGAAGAGACGAACGATTTTGAGGTGTTAACTAGCATAACTACTACCATTAGTAGGAAGTAAAAAGTAAGAGTTAAGAGTTACCTTTTTTGCTGATGTTGGTTTGTTTACATAGTAGTAATCTTTGATCTTCCGGTTCCAGAAAATGTCGACCAACAACAACAGCAATTACGATTACTGGTATTCCTCTTCTTCCTCTGGTCTTCTGATGAGGATTCCGATGCTCCTGTAGCAAATCAAAGGCTAGGGTTACCCAGGAAGGGGCGAAGCCTAATGTTCCTTGGGTGAGCGAAGAGTCTCTTTTGCTGAACTCAAGAAAAGAGCTGAAGACAAAAAGGAGGATGCCCGTCAACGTGAAAAGATCGCACCCGGCGTAAGAGACAGAGGGTTGAGGAGAAGCGTCAATTCTTGGATGGGTGCCTTCTGATTCGATGCTGATGATTCTGAAGAAGAGATCACATGGGAACCATCCGAGCATTAAGCCTGATCGATATGAAAGAGAGCATAGAGGATGATGAAGAAAATTGAAGCTGAAGCTGCAGCAGAAGATAACTCGGATTCAGATGATGATGTTATCTTCCGTCCCGGACTTCACCAATGATTCTGACAGTGACTCTGAAGAAGATGATTCCGAGAAGGCAGTGACGATGATGAATCTGACAATTCGGATGAGTCCGACGAGTAGTTTTACTTCCATCTTCTTTAAACGTTAGAGCATTCCCTTTTAGTCTTCATAGTGGATATCTTTCTTTTGACTGTTTAAATGACTTTACTTCAATTAGACTTTTCTTCTGAATGATGAACATTTTGTTAACGTCGATTTCTTCTAATCCATGACATGGACCAATGTCCATATATCCAAATTCATCATGACTTGTCGATTTTCATGAGAAGTAACAAACACGGCTGAGAATTCATGACGTGTACAAGGCCGCGTGGCCTATCTTTGACCCGTGATGTTCAGTCCCCAGTGCGTTATTTTCCTCCGCGTCTTCAGTATCGATCTTTGAAGCCTAGGGTTTCAGTGAAACTCGTAACTGAGTTGACTATCGCGAGTATGACTATCGCCTGATATATATATCTTCAAGACTCCAAATCTATGATCCACGCAAATATTTCTTCCATTCCTGAGTCAGTTTCATCGTGCAGAGAAGTTTTGATCCCCTCCTTGCCGTCATGTCGAGCAATAGCATTTCTTCTCAAGATGATCTTCAGTCGAAGCGTGAAATAGCAACGTCTATCTCAGTAAGTTGTACACTTCTTCTTCTTTTCCTTTCTTGTCTCTGTTCAATCGAGATTGTTGATCACAAGAGAATGATTTGTCGTAGGACTGTAAGAAGAATGCTACTCCTCATAATGCAAGGCCTAAGCGGACTGTTAGAGCTCCTGCCCGGTATGGATCGGCTCGTGCTGAAGCTGGATCGTCTGTAAGTAAACCTATGACTCTTGAGATTGTACTGAGTCCCGGGATTAACACTCTTCGTTTCATCGTAGGCGGATGTGTGTCGTCGTCGCGCTAGACGAAGAAAGAGTGGAAAGTCCGTGACCGTGGTTGAGGTTGAGGAAAGAAGCAACCAGGCATGTGAAGATTCTGCAGGATCCGTGGAGACTGGAGACAGTGTCCATGCTCGTGAATACCCAACCGCTGGACTTTTATTCGAAGCCCCATTGATTAATACCTTCCCAGACAATGAAATGGTCGGCGGATTCGTGATTCCCAAATGTATGCGTCTCTGTACACCAAGATCTGGAAGAAGTATGGTCACATTGCTACCACAAAGTGTGGAAAGGTTTTCTTCCAAC
Source organism: Papaver somniferum (assembly GCF_003573695.1). Lineage (NCBI taxonomy): Eukaryota > Viridiplantae > Streptophyta > Magnoliopsida > Ranunculales > Papaveraceae > Papaver > Papaver somniferum. The sequence goes on from NC_039364.1 coordinate 84,322,035, forward strand.
CCTTTTAACCACGGTAGCGGGGCTTTTCCGATCATCGAGGAAATGAATCAGATGCACTTGCGAGACGTCAAAAACCATGAACTGCACAATGGGATGAAATGATCTCGAATTGTGAGATATTGCGATTCAATGTAAGCTGGCTCGTCGTCGTCTTGAGATAATCAAGGTTCATAAGGAGGCAGAGGCTGCTGATGCAATTTCCATGAATGCGGCTTTACTGGATGAGGAGAGGATACTGGCTCTGGAGTCAGCAAGGGTTGAGAAAGCGGTCGAAGACTTGAAGGCAAAGACCAAGATTTTTCAGAAGAAGCTTGACGAGGCTTCTTACAGGGATTATCCGTTGCTGGATGGTTTGCTCTGAGTGAGCATTTGTGGTTGTTGTTTTTGAGTAAATCTGATTTCTAGTTAGGTGAAACATTGATCATGGTGAACGAATTTTGCTCATTTATGAAATGTTTAATGAACAAAGGAGCATTCGCATGCTCTTTGGAGGAATGAAATTACATTTTGAAAATGCTTGAAATGATGAAGAGGTAGTGTGTTTCATGGATCAGGCATAATAAGCTTTGAGCCATTTTCCATTGATGATGTTTCCTTCCTTTCCTCCATTGATTGCTAAAATTTTGTAGTATCCGCTAGACACTGCTTTGATAAACATATGGCCCTTCCCATTTAGGAGAGAACTTAGGAGCAGACATGTCTTGTTGAATGTGTTTTGCCGTCTTTAATACCAAATCTCCTACTTGAAATGTTCGAGGTCTTACCATTTTGTTGTAGGCTCTGGAGATCCTCTGTTTGTAAGCTTCCACATATTTTTCCACCTTGGTTCTCCTTGATTCAAGCATATCCAATTCAGCGATTCTTGATTTGGAGATTTCAGCCTCATCCCATTGTACCACTGGATGCTGCAATCCTGGCTGAGGGAATTTTGATTTCTGCTGGAAGTATGGCGTCATCTCCATAGACGAGGGAATATGGCGAAGTACCGATCGAGCTCCTTGGTGCAGTTCTGTAAGCCCACAGAGCCATGGGTAATTCTCATGCCATGATCGAGGATTGTCATGAATTCCGACTGATAATCCTGATCAAAGTCTTGTTGGTACTTTGCTTGACCATTTCCTTGTGGATAGTAAGGCGTAGAGAAGATTTGTTTGATCCCATATTTATTGAGCAGCTTCTCAACATCTTGATTGGAAAAAGGAGTTCCGTTATCTGTGATGATGTGCTTAGGAACTCCGAATCTGCATATTATGTGCTCTTTGATGAAGGCCAATCGTAACTCCAGTGGTGCTTCGAAGAGGAATAGCTTCGACCCACTTGGTGAAGTACTTGTTGCAGTGATGATGTATTCATGTTGTTTTGAAGATGCTGGATTGATCTTCCCAATGATATCTAGTCCCCAGCTGTAGAAAGGCCACAGACTATTCAGAATTCAACGGGAGACAAGGAGTGTGGATGAGATTACCATGGGTTTGGCATTGGTGACACCTCTGAACGTGTGCGGCTGCATCATCTTCCATGGTGGCCAATAATACTTCTCATGAATTTGAAGAAATAGTTTCCTCTTTCCTTGATGTTCTCCATCATGTACTTCCTTCAGGATTGTAGGGATTTCATGTTCGGCTAAGCACCTCAGTAAATTTCCACCAAAGCTTTTGCGGTATAAGATCCCATCGAGATAGACGAATCTCTTAGCTTTCTGAATGAGTTTGACTGCTTGCTTTTTTTCCAGTGGTAGTTCGTTGTCCCGGAGGTATTTGATGTAAGGCTCCCTCCAGTCCCCAGTGTGGTGGACCGTCAAAACCTCCAAGTGATGAGGAGGTGTTTGGCAATCAGGACAAGATCCTTGTAAAGATCTTGACTGAGTCTCCATGGATGGCCAGTAGTACCCCACTCTTTGAAGCTTTCTGTAAAGTGTTACCACTAACGTTTGCCCGCAGACTTCTTCATGTATGCGCTTGAGCTGTTCTTCCGCTTCGTCGCTCCCAAGACATCGTGATAGAGATCCATCAGGGTTTCGATAGTATCCCTCCATGAAGCAAGAAGTAGTTCTTCAATTCCTTGAGGCTGACTTGGCCTTCTGAAATAGAGCTGCTCAATTCATGAATGATGGGTGCTCGCCAATCGTTCGCTGGAATGTCTTCGATCTGAGTGAGCCAAGTTGAAGATACTGTACGCCTCTGTACAGTGATCGTTTTCTGTGCTCCTTCGAATTGCAGCTTGGAGGCGAGAGTTCTAGGAAATCAGCATGCCTATTGTTAGTCCGTCCAGTATGGACGATCGTTGCGTCAGCAAAATAGGTCAACAGTCGCTGAGCTTCGGTTCTGAATGGAGCAAGTGTGATTTCTTTGAGAGAATACGTTCCATTCATCTGGTTGACCAATAATTTTGAATCTCCCCTTATCTCGAGGTGTGTTGCTCCTGCTTGCTTGGCCAAGGATAATCCTAATAGGAAGGCTTCATATTCTGCTGAGTTGTTGGTGCAGTGGAAATCCAACTTGAACGAATGTGAGAAAACTTCACCAGATGGAGACACCAGCACTATGCCCGCTCCTCCGGTGTCACTACTAGGGGTGTCAGATTCATCAAAGTATATAAGACATGTTTCTTCCTTGATGACCAAGATATCTGGGAATTCGTCGGGCACTTCTTCATGTAGGGTTGTTGTATCTTCTCCTGGAGAAGCAGCGAGCAAGTCTGCGACCGCTTGACCTTTGATGGATTTAGGTGGCCTGCATGCTATGTCAAATTCTGACATCTGGAGTAACCACTTTGCCGGTCTCCCTATCAAGGCTGGCTTTGATAGCAAGAACTTTATGGGATCAGCTTTGGAGATGAGTACGACCCTGTTATATAACAAGTAATGTCTGAACTTCTGGATTGCATGTACCAATGCCAGGCATGCCCTTTCGGCCTTTGGATATCGGAGTTGAGCATCTCTCATTGTGCGGCTAAAGTAGTAAATCGGTCGTTCGACGCCTTCGTCGTCTTCCTGAGCGAGGAGCGCGCGATGGCGACGTCACTGGAGGCTGTGTAAAGAATCATAGGTCGTCCCTGCACTGGAGACCTCATGACGTCCGGTGACAATAATATCTGTTGTATTTTATGGAAAGCTTCTTGTTGAACAGCTGTCCAGGTGAAGCTTGCTCCTTTTTTCAGCAGAGGTGTGAACGAAGCAATGTGTTGATCTAATCTAGGAATGAAGCGTCGAATATAATTTACCTTGCCCATAAAGATTTTTAGTTCCTTCACAGTTCGTGGAGGAGGCATGGTGGTAATAGATTTTGCCTTGTCTGGGTCGACTTTGATCCCTTCAGTCGTGACCAGGAATCCTAAGAATTTTCCGGAAGAAACTCCGAATGCGCACTTTAAAGGATTCATTTTTAATTTGTATTCTCTGCATCTTTCAAACACATGCCTTAGAAATTCGAGATGAGATGCTCGAGTCTTCGATTTTACCACCACATCATCAACATAGTCTTCTACTTGCTTGTGCATCATATCGTGGAATATGGCAGTCATGGCTCGTTGATAGGTGGCACCAGCATTCTTTAATCCAAAGGGCATCACAGTGTAGTGGAAATTCCCAATGGGAGTACGGAACGCAGTCTTGTTGGCGTCATGTTCATACATCTTGATCTGGTTGTACCCACTATAGCCTTCCATGAATGAAAACATACCGTGACCACTAGTTGCATCGACGAGCATGTCAATGTTGGGTAGAGGAAAATCATCCTTTGGACAACATTTATTCAAGTTCCTGAAGTCGACACAACATCTGATTTGACCAATTTTCTTCTTAACAGGTACCATATTTGCTAGCCACGTAGGATGAAGAATAGGCTTGATGAACCCTGCTGCCAACAGTTTCTGGATTTCGACCTTGATTTGTTCCTCGACTTCCTGTCTAAATTATCTAGGCGGTTGTTTGACAGCTTTGGAACCAGGGACGATGTGCAGGTGATAGGTGACGAGTTTGTCATCCAGACCCGGCATTTCTCCGGGACGCCCTTTTGAGATTCAAGGAACTCAGTATCATAGACGGGAGCATAAGGAGATGATGAAGCCGGAATGCGAACGATCTTGTTGTCGAGCAGAGCCTTCATGCATTGATGGTATGTTGAAGGAACCACCTTGTTATCATGGAGCCATGGGCGTCCCAGTATTATGTGGTAGTCAGGTTCTTGCTCGATCACATGAAACTTTGCTTTCGATCGAATCGTCCCAACCCTAAAATCTATGTATGCATATCCATATGTATGGCTTTGACTTCCTTCAAATCCTGTCATTAGGATGGGATAGCGAACGATTTTACCTTGTGGGAATCTGACCATCCTAAGAGTCTTCATAGTGACAATGTTAGTGGAAGCACCGATGTCGACAAGAGCCCTTCTAAATTCGGTGCCTTTGATGAAACCAGTAACATACAATGCTCGGTTGTGTCCTTCATCCGTCATGCGATATTCTTCTCCAAAAGAGATGTTTTCGATCGAATGCCCAGACACTAGGGAGACTTCTTCAACTGATGGTGTTGGTGGCGTTATTTGCACGCTGGATGATATCTGGTTGAGTGCTGAAAATGTGTCTGTGCGATGATCCCTGGAGAAATGTAGGAGTTCACATATATTTTCAATCAAATGTGTGACCTCTTGTTCTACCGGCTTCTCGTATGTGGTGAAGCTGTTGATTCGAGGGTCAGATGACGCTTCAATCCCCGGTGTTGAGGCTTCTGGAGCGGAGATACCGCCTAACTCGGATGTTAATCTGATGAGAAAGTCGAGTATGTGGTATATCGTATCCTTCATCAGGTCCATGTTCCTGGTATGGACCTCTAGGATTTGAGCTAACTCTGCCAAAGTCGGGATCCCTGTGCCTTCCATGCCGCCAGGTGTAACATGAGGAATGTCGCCGTTTGAAATATTCTGATCTGAATTAGTTAAATTAGTCCTAAGACCAACCATCTTGTAGAATTGTGAAATTGCAACCGAGAGAATGATCTCCCACTGTGGTCGCCAATCTGTAGATGGGAAAAAACAATTTGCTGGTTTTTAAGGAATTGAGGAGACGATCGTACGGAGGAGACTCCTCGAACCGAGCGAAATTTTAAACCTCACATAGATGCACCTATGCAAAGGGGGTGCTTTAGATTCGAGAGATCAGTCTGTAGTACTCCGTCTTAAATCAAGACAATGACCGTTCCAGAGTAAATTCGATCACAAGAGAGGATGGGTTGATCTGTAGGAGGGAAGCTGAGAAATGTGTGAGATCAATGGTGATCGAAGATTGTGGGTGTGTGAATTCTGAATATGATAAGCTCTGAATGATTGAAATTTCTCAATTGAGAATAGTTGCTCAATTGATGAGTTGATGATCTCGTGTTGTCGGTGAGACGTGAGATTGATGATACTGTTGATGCTGATTCAATCATGATTCAGAGACTTATTTATATTGTTGGAATTGTAGACACCATGATCCCATGAAGTGTGACAGTTGATGGAATCAAGGAGTGGGGAAATGGAGATCGTGTTTGAAACCAGTTGCTCAACGTGTGGAGGCTTGGTCGATTTTCCACCCACTACCTAGTGAATTCCTTCAACTGATTGCACGACTTGCTCACATTCCATCGTGTGTTTGAACACACGTGCCGTAGACCGTCAGACCAAAACCCTGTGATATCCCCCAAAGTGACACGATTGACGTCTCGTGGTTTGTTAGTCAATTGATGAAAATTCGTGGTTTGATGGGACGATAAGTCCATGTATTTGCTGAGTTGAACATGATTTTTTGAAACTCATGAATTGAGCATGTCATGAGACAGAGGTATAGTTCTTACGATGAAGTGAGCAAGTATTGCTCATTCGATGGATCGTTGAATATTGATTGTTGAACCAATATTCCTTGGTTTGAGCAAATATTTATCATCTGAGCAAGTGTTGCTCATGTGATGAATTGTTGAGTATTTGATCGTCTGAGCAAGTGTTGCTCATCTGATGGATTATTGGCAGCGTGACCAAAATATTAATTAAAGTACTGGTTGTTGAACCGAGCATAATTAATAAGATTAATGACCATGAGGTCTTCGTAAAATTATTAAGGTTGGAATCTGGAATGATGATCCTTGGATTCAGAAACCCGATCAATTGATGATCAATTCATGGTTCGTCAGAATTTTAACCATGGGACGAAGGAGGGAGCGACTACATGGGACCGTGGATCAACCATGTAGTGTCCATATGCTCACGTGAGCAAATACAAAAGACTCCTGAAGAGTTGACGATTTATTGGTGAAAGAATGATTAAATGCTGGCTTAATCATTTATTCAAAAATGCTCGTCTGAGCCTTAGGTGAGAAAACCTAATTAATTATGACGAGGCGAGGGACCGACCATGGAGTCATGAAACCGGCCCTGGCTTGTCACGTGACCGCCTGACGATCACTTCATGAAAATCCAAAGTGTTTGGAAGAGTTTTGGACCTAATACGAGCAATTGTGCAAATTAGGTCAAAAATGTGAAAATTGATGGGACCGGCTTCCGTGAGCCAAAGAGCCAATCATGGTCAGTCAAGATAGCGTGCTCGTGTCCCCAAGGCGTCCGCATCTCAGTCCTCAGAATTTTGATATTTTCTGGCGTGTAATTGAGCATCCATTCGAGAAAATATGCCAAAATTAGGGTTTCGACGAAACTGGGAAAAACACCATGAGATGATGAAAAATAATTATAAAATAAGGAATAAGGAGGCGTGAGACCGCCGTGGTCAAGGCATGGTCGGCCGGTCGTGACCACGGTCTCGTGGTGCCTTTTTCCTCAATTTTATTATATTCTGATGATTTTATGAAAAATTCATGAATTTTGAGAAATTTGATGAATTTAGGGAGTTTCCATGAATTGAAGGAGTTTTCATGAGTTCATGGAAGCAAAATATTAAAATAATAAAAACATCGGCGTGTGGGACCATGGAGGCATGGCCGGCCGACTATGGCCCGGTCCCACGAGTTTTTCATAATTTTTTAATATTTTTTAGGTATTTTTGATGATTTGAGGGAATTTTTCCTAATTTGAGAGAAATACCATAAAATCAAGGAATCTGATGAATTCAAGGAAAAATAGGATAAATAATAATAAAATAATAAAGAAAAGGGCGTGTGGGGCCGGCTAGGGCATGGCCGGCCGGCTAATGGCCCAGTCCCAAAAAATTTCAATATTTTATTTTATTTTATTATTATATGATGATTTGTGCAAAAAATACCATGAAATCAAGGAGTTTTTCATGAAATTAGAGAAATAATAATAATAATAATAAAATAATAAGGAACCTTGAGGTGTGGGGCCGACTGGGACCAAGGAATGGCCGGTTGGCCAATGGTCACGCCCCACACTCCTTTCCTTAATTTTATATTATTTTTTATGGATTTATGGAAGTACCATGAAACCGAGGAGTTTCCTCGAGGCAAAGGAAATTTGATCAGATGAGAGAATTTTCATCAAATCACGGAAATAATGAAAATGTATTAAAAATATAAAACTGGCGTGGAACTGATCACGGCACGGTCGGTAGGTCGTGTGTCCGTGTTCCCAGCACCTTGGTCAATAATTTTAATTATTTATTATTTTCTTCCCTATTTTGCATAGGTTCATCGTTTCGTTGTATTTTGAAATACTCGTTCGTGCGGTGATTGTTAGTGTATCGTCGTTGAATACACTTTCACCATTTGAATCGGGGCTTACTTAAAGGTAGCTCAGACGCCCGGTTGTTGATTATTTATTACTAATTTTGGAATTCAGTGTAGAATAATTCACAAAACTGGGTAATAAGATGTTTATTATTAATTCATAGGATCAGCTGAGGATTCGACTACGAATTCAGAATAATAAAGTGAGCATTACCATTCCATGGGATCGTAGATTCGACCATGGAATCAGAGTAATTAAGATTTATCTATTACCATTTATGAGACCAGTTGTGGATTCGATCATGAAATCAGAGTAATGAGATAATATAGTTATTGTTATTCTATGAGATCAAGCCGTGGATTCGATCATGGAATAGGAGCAATTGTTATTGCCATTCCATGAGACCAGTCGTGGATTCGACCATGGAATAGGAGCAATTGTAATTAGGAATAATTAACTTTGTGGCTCTATACTAGCAGAGCAAGCTGTCTAGGAGCATTAATTATCCCGATATGAGCTTGTCGGTAAGTCATATCCTTTATATAGTCAGGGTAAACTTGTTGTTTGTTCCTGAAGACGTTATCGCTCTATACTAGTAGAGCAAGCTGTCTAGGAGCCGTTCATCTCTTGATACTATATAGAAATAATCACTGAAAGTATTCAGTATTCATGAGATATGCCGTTGTCCAGTCGTGAGACTACATATCTACATGTACTCTGAGAGAAAGTACCCTCCGTTGAGAATTCGATGAGAGACCCGTGTCTCGATACTCACGTCTGATTGATGGATCAGAGCTTCGTATAATTATGAGTTTACGATTTTAGCCCTTGTCGAAAATCCACCATCTACAATATGTTGGTAAGCTTTCGCTTTAACCATTTTCATCTTTACCCGTGCCGAAAGTCATGATGACGTTTCAATCTCTTGAAAATTGCTTTGATGACGATAGTTGTGAATAACGAGTATTATAACATTATAGAAGAATATTTCAATTATTGGAATGTAGAGTTGAGATTATGTAACCATCTATGGATATAAGCATATATAGTGTGTTCGCACATTAGTGTATAAATCCATGTACCGGAAACCAAGTGTGTGCATATATGTGCATACGGAATTGGTAAAGGAGACAGGTTGGGTACGCGTACCCGTACGCGTACTGGCGGAACTTTTCCTCTTGGAAAATTCTGCTGAGTTTGTAGCTCACAACCTAGTAAACCAGTTACCTTAGGTACGCGTACTGGCGGAACTTTTCTACCCAAAAAATTCTGCTGAGTTTGGAAACCAAAATCAACTCAATCCGGTTGCTAAGGTACGCGTACCCAAGCTGGTTATTTTCTCAAATCGGTATTTCATGAACTTAAACAATAAATTATAAGGAATGAAATCTTTGCAAAATGTGGATATATATTTCATGAATTGATTTAAATGAATCAAACCGATTTTGTTTCAATTGTGTCTATGTATAAAGACCTAAGCAATTGAACAACTCTTCAACTAGTTCTTTTGAAGTCATTTGAACTAGTTATGAAGAAAGTGCTCATATGGTTAACCATTGGTTAACTATTTGTGAACCAACTAAGTGTACACGTTTAGGTACGGTTACTCAAACCTAAATGAAATACTTTTCATTTGTGTATGATAAGTTAAGTTTCGATCTAACGGTTGAAAAATATTAGCTTGTATCTAATCAGGTTTTTATCTAACAGTGAATATTGAATGCTTTTTTACTGAGCTAACATTGATTGCAAACCCTGATTTGAAAACTATATAAAGGAGAACTCTAGCAACTGGAAAAACTAATCCCCACACCTCCTGTGTGATACTATTTGGTTTATCTAGAGTCGATGCTCCTTTAACCTTAGGTTTCTTCTCGAGACCATGTAGGTTAACGACTTAAAGACTTCATTGGGATTGTGAAGCCAGACGAAACTACTTCTCTTGTAGTTGAGCGATCTGATCTTGCCATTTTCTATCGTACGAGTTCAATTGAAAGATTGACTTGAGATTATATCTTCGATATGGCAAGATAAAAAAAAATCACAAACATCTTCGTCTCATCGTTTGTGATTCCGCAATATCGTGTTTCGCTACAATACGATTAAGATTATTGTGAGGTGATTGAAAATTCTAGGATGTTCTTCGGGAATATAAGTCTGGGTTATCGATTAGTTCCTGTTCACCTTGATTTTATCAAAAGACGAAACAAAGCTCGTAGGTTTATATGTGGGAGACAGATTTATCTATTACCGTAGACTTTTCTGTGTGATACAGATTTGTTTATTCAAGTCTTCGACTTTGGGTCGTAGAAACTCTTGGTTGTGGGTGAGATCAGCTAAGGTAATCAAGTGCGTAGCATCCTTCTGGGATCAGAGACGTAAGGAGCACAACTATTCCTTGGATCAGTGTGAGATTGATTGGGGTTCAACTAAAGTCCAGACCGAGTTAGTTTGTAGTAGGCTAGTATCTGTAGCGGCTTAATACAATGTGTTGTTCAATCTGGACTAGGTCCTGCGGTTTTTTCGCATTTGCGGTTTCCTCGTTAAAAAAACTTCTGGTGTCTGTGTTATTTCTATTCTAAATTATATTTTGTTATATAATTGAAATATCACAGGTTGTGTGTTGTATCGATCAATTGTGAAATCCAACCTTTGGTTGTTGATTGGAAATTGATTGATCCTTGGATATTGGTCTTTGGTACCATCCAAGTTTATATCTTTTGTATTAATAAAGAATCTCAGATTTCTATTTGCTTGAGTATAGATTAAATCAAGAGATCGAGATATTAACTCCTTGATATACTTTTTATTAAGATTGAGTCTGATTGTCTAGTTGATTCTCTTAAAAGTATATTAGAGTTAGTCCATATAGATTGCTAATCGAAATATTGGGTGAGGTTGTTAGACCCCCGCATTTTCAATTGGTATCAGAGAAGGCAAACACGTCTAAAGACTTTATCAGTATTTGTTTGTAGCAATCTGAGTCTGTGGACAGAACCTCATCTCTGCCATATACGCATACCAAAATGCCTTCCAAAGATTTTAACTATGTCAAATGTCTTGGGGTCACCTCAAAGGATTACTCATTCGTTGATTCTTCCGAATCCCGAGGTAAAAAAAGGGATCTATCAAATGTTGATATTTGTTCCTCTAAAGAGACAGTTGATACTATCGCAAAAGCTAAAAAGGAGCTCACCAGAATCTCAAAAAATTCGACTGAGACTATTTATTTTCAGGATCATGCTCAGCTCATTGATGGATTTGAAAAGTCTCTTGGTCGAGAACGTGAACTCTATAATATCTTCGAGTCTTTCTCCAACAATATCGAAAAACTTCTTCAAGAAACTTCTCTACAGCGTGAAAAGATTAGTATTCTTGAGGATATTGTCAAGGAAGATTCAATTAGAGAAAAATGTTTGATCGAGACGCATTCATCAGAAATAAACAACTATCGTGATGAAAAAGAGAAACTTGTTGCATCTCTGCAACTTGCCCAAGAACAGTGTAACACCTTGAAAAAGGAAAACTCTGCTAAGTCATTCCCTACACCTTCTCCTGATACTCACAAGGTTTTACCTCGTGTAAAGAAAAATTCCTACAAGGAAGTACCTACTGAGAATCACTTGCAAAATATGCATGTGAAGGATGAAGGTTTGGATCAAGGCAATCATGTCCCAATTTCACGATGTTGTTCATTCTGTGGGAAAAAGAATCATTATGATATTCATTGTTTTGCTAGGAGGAAACAAATTTCTAATCTCCATAATTTGATTCTTTTTACTGTCAATGGATTAAATCGTCTGAGGACATCTACAGTGAATCTCTTGCCGACAGAAAACCATAAATCTTATGATCTCTCTTCAAGAAATCATCACAGGCTGCATATTCATCATTATGGTATAAACTCTTATGCCTCTAATGAAGACTTTCCCTGTGTTCATAAGAACAATTCTGGTAAGTCTAGATTAAGAAAATGGAAATCCTCCAAATTCCCTTTTCTGGAACCTATTTCTAGAGGTCCTAGACTCAGTCCTCAAAAAATTCCTTCAGATGGACTTTTGAAAGAATTTATGACTAGTTCCTCTGGAATATGTTATAATCAATGGAAAAAGGGGAATATACAAGTAAAACGATCAAAGAAACCTGTACAACCCTATTCCCATGTTTGGTAGTGAGATCACTTCTCACTCCTTTACCTAACTTTAGGTAATCTCATCCTTGAATCTATCTTGAGAGGTACAAGGATGATGACTATGGGAGTCTCAAGATTTGTTGTACGTCTTTTTTGTGTCGTTTTCTTTTGTCAATCAGTCAAAGTTATGAAAGACTGTTTTATGACTCAGGATCTAATTCTAAGGATTTTTGAGCAAGTATTGACAAACATTGTGTTTTTATCTTACTGGTAAACCTTGGCTATGCTAAAGATAGAGAATGAAAAGGTGTAAAGACGTAAGTGGGATTAGAACCATTAGATAGACTTGTATAATTCTTGTGTGAGCCATTTTGGCTAGATTCTTAGAGTTCTTGTGTGATTAACAATTAGTCTTTATTAACAACGATCGATTCAAAGGATGAACCAGTGGATCGTGGATCTCGGGGTAGGCGTGGTTTGTCAGGTAAAGAGGTGGGAATCTATATTTAACTCTTTTGTGACCATTGTTGTTTCTTTTACCAAAGTTTATGTTTAACAAATTCATGCATTGTCTGGTTGTGCTTTCCATGCATTGTTTAACTTTGAATTACGGAAGTTCTGTTATTTCTTTTAACCTTTCCATTGTTTGGAAACGAATCGTAATGCTTTGTTCGTCTCTATGAATTGTTTGGGAAATAAGAATTTCCATTTGATTGCTTGGAAAATCAGAATTTCCATCTGTGGTATATAGGATACTGCTCCTTCATTTATACCTACTTACTTTCGAGCTTTTATGCAATCACTAGGTGCGGAACGAGTCACTATATAGCTATCTAGGTGCGGCTTGAGTCATCATTTTATATAGTGTTTGGAAGGAGTTAGTTCCATATACATGATTGTTTACCTATATGAAGTTGGTTGTGTTTTAGTGTTAGGGAAAACATGAATTGTTTTCAAATCATTTCAATGATTACTTAAAAGTTAAATGTTATTCCTACGGGGAACCCCTTTTAGGGATGATGTGCTCACCCATTCCCACTTTCAGTTATTTAGTTCAAATCCATCTCTCTTTTGTGAACGGTCCGTGAACGTCCGTGTCCTACTCCTGTGAGTTCATAGGGTTTCCAAAACATGAGTTTCCTTCTCATGTTTACAAATACATATATACTCTTTATTGTGTTACTCCATCTCTATCAAAAATATATGGAGAACTCTGCAAAATCTCAAGAGATAGTGCATCTTGATGTGGAGGAAGAAACTCAAGGACGTGACTCAATTCAAGAGTTGGTTCTAAATAAGATGCTTGAAAGAAAGGATCACAATCCTGGATTGATGATTCTGTCAAGGATTTAACTCGTTTTCCAGAACGATTCAAAGGTCGAGTTTGTGAATCTTCAAATGCAAATAAACCAACTCTTAGATGGTCAGGCCAGAATCCTTGCTAATCAGAATATTCTGATACGGAATCAAAATAAGCTCATCATGGACTGTGTCAAGTCTAGACAGCTTGCTCGGGTTGTTGATCGTAAAGTTAGTGTTCTAACTCACGAACATGGTGTGTCTACGGTCAAGAGAGTAAAGGAAATCAGTGATACCTTGTTTGACGGATTCATTGAAAGGCATGAGGTTCTACATGAACTATGATTTACTTTGTCTAGTAAATCTTCTTTATATGTTTTAATTAGGAAGAATAACTAGAGTTTGGAATAGCCATTATTGTGATTACACATATCTACGTCCAACGTTTTCATCTTTATTTTTTTTAGGTTTATTTGTTTAAATTCTAAAAAATTGTTTGGAAGATGATTTTTGCAGTATTAATCTTTATGATTCTATATATTGCAATATGTTATGGGATATGTGTGTTTGCGTCCGTGAACTATGATTGTCCCATACGAAGTCAAAAGTTATCTCCTTCATATGTCGATATGCATGTATTGATAAAAGATCGATGAAATTTTGACAAAACAAAAATTGAACCTATTATGTCATTATGCAAATGATTGATGGAAGATAGGATGAATTTTTGTCTACAAAGATTATGCCTATTATATGTCGTTATGCAAATAGTGATGAAAATAGAATGAATCTTTGTCTATTCCATAATATTGATCTTCCCTGATCCATATTTTATGTATATACTGTGCGGCTCCATAAGTCTTCTTATGTGAGCATTTCCAACTAAACTAATCATGAATTCGTTTGTGGTTAACTTGGTTGAGTATTCCGATTAAATTAATCATGGGTTCTCTTGTGATTAGTTTAATTGAGAATTTTGGATACAAAATCATTTCCTTTGTGATTTTTGATGTCCAAAGAAATCCTTCTTTTCTTGTGAAAGTAAAGTCGCTCTTGTTATTCTTTCGGGAATGACATCAAATGGGGGAGAGTTCTTTTGAACTTGCGCTTAATTTCCATATCTTTGTGGGGAGTGCGGTTGTGGAATATTTTAGGAGTTATCTTGTATCTTTATAAACTCCTTGATGAATGCATTTAGCTTCGGCTATATGATTGCATCTAAACAAAGTTGATATGTACTTTTTTTTTGTCTTGAAGAGTCCCCGTGGAAATTTCATTAGGATCTCGTTTCATACCTTTGCCAATTTTATTGGAAAAATGCGGGGAATTAATGTGTAGTTCACACTACAAATATATATGATTTTCGGATCATTATGTAAGGGGGAGTGGTTTTCATGTTGAGATGAGTATTGACTAAGGGGGAGTGATACATATCACCATAGTATTGTTGTCAAAGTTGTGATACAATTGAACTTTGATACATATCACCATAGTATTGTTGTCAAAGTTGTGATACAATTGAACTTTGATACAGTGTAATAATACTATGACACTGTATAACAATGATGGAGAGCTTTTGTTTTCTCATTGTTATAGCTACGGATCTTCAACAACTATGATGTTGAACTAAACATATATGGAATCATGGGAGTACTTGGAAAAGACGAAGTTTTCAAGTAATGTTGAAGCACCAAGGAGATCAAGCATGTGGACGAGAAGCTACAAAGTTTTATTTATTTTGTAATCCATATGTATTGATAGTTTTGTCACAAATTGAAAAAGGGGGAGATTGTTAGAGCATTGCTCGGTCGAACTCGCAAGGTTGCTATCTCAAGCTTGTTTGTCAAATTTAGTTGTCAAAACTATATGTCTTGATTTCTAGTCTACTTATAGCTAAGTCTCGGACTAGGATAGTTAAGTGTAGTTGAGCTACAGACTCCACGACGATCATCTTACGAAGACGAAGAACTACTCAAGGAACCAGTGGAACTTCATCCGACTAAAAGGTATGTGGAGACTTGAACTTATCTATCACTCAAAAGTCTATCTACTCTATCTCTTACTCTTGAGACAAAAGTCGTATAAGTATGATAGTTTTCATACATACACATTTGCTATTTCGAGAAGAGTTTATCCCGCCTATCTATTCCTCGAAATATGTGTTGGTAAGCTTTCGCTTTAACCATTTTCATCTTTACCTGTGATGAAAGTCATGATGACGTTTCAATCTCTTGAAAATTGCTTTGATGATGATAGTTGTGAATAACGACTATTATAACATTATAGAAGAATGTTTCAATGATTGGAATGTAGAGTTGAGATTATGTAACCATCTATAGATATAAGCATATATAATGTGTTAGCACATTAGTGTATAAATCCATGTACCGGAAACCAAGTGTGTGCATATGTGTGCATACGGAATTGGTAAAGGAGACAGGTTGGGTACGCGTACCCGTACTCGTACTGGCGGAACTTTTCCTCCCGGAAAATTCTGCTGAGTTTTTAGTTTACAAATTAGTAAACCGGTCACCTTAGGTATGGGTACTGGCAGAACTTTTTTACCCGAAAAATTCTGCTGAGTTTCGAAACCAAAATCAAATCAATCCGGTTGCTAAGGTACGCATAACCGTACGCGTACTCAAGCTGGTTATTTTCTCAAATCGGTAGTTCATGAACTTAAATAATAAATTATAAGGAATGCAATCTTTGCAAATCGTGGCTATATTGTTCATGAATTGATTCAAATGAATCAAACCGATTTTGTTTCAATTGTGTCTATGTATAAATACCTAAGCAATTGAAAAACTCTTCAACTAGTTCTTATGAAGTTATTTGAACTAGTTATGAAGAAGATGAATACGGTTAATATGAAAGTGCTCATATGTGATGGTTTATCAAATAGTGATTGTAGTAGTAGTGGTAAAAAGGGGTCTTTTCAGACTTGTGAAGAAAACAATTTTTTTTAGATTTAAATTAAACACACAAATAAATAAAATAGTTCAAACCTTTAGAGAAAAACACCAAGACTTGGATTCCACCATTGACCCATTATTTGATAAATTCTAATAATTAATATTCATGCAATTTTTCTTTTAGAGTGATTCTAATATTATGCCTTTTATAGATTTTTGAAGTAATAAATGTAAACACCAAGCATGAAACATCAAGAGTCTTAAACTAAGCATGCTCCATCAAAATGAATCACAATTATTCAATAAAAATCAATTTTTCAATTAAAATTCCATGCAAATAATCATGTAATAATATTGCAAATAAATAATAAAGTTAGAATTATACCATAAATAAGGACCAATGGCTTCCTCCGTCGCCTTGGCTAATGGGTTTAGCTCCTCATCCCAAAAACACACTCACAAGATAAATTCATGGCTAAAATAGGTGTTCTTATTGATGAATATAAGATGAAAAAGGAATTTGCAACGCTGTAGTGGTGTTACAGCGCACTGTTACAAAAGAGTATGGTAATTTAAGAATGCTGTAAACGATAACTATCTACTGCTGTGAAACAACGACAGTGGTATGAAAATAAGTCTGCTGAAGAACGACTGACTCTGCGAGTCTGTTCTTCGTGTTCTTCAGAAGCTTTAATGGCAGCAGCAGCAGCAGCGTTGTCTCCTCTATAATTGCTTCTCCTAGGCTCTCATCGACTCTAAACTCTCTCCTCAAGGTTTCTAACCCTTATTTGACTTGAACCCTCTCTTATATAGTCTTTTAATCCCCAAAAATCTCTACTGAATCCGACTTTTTCTTTTCTTTTTCTTCTCGGCGTTGTTGAGAGAACAATCACCTCTTCAGTGTTTGTACGCGTCTGTTAGCTATAAAATAGGTACCAAACTCTTCTTAAGACGTGAAAAAGACTAAATACATTAATTTCCAGCGTCAAACTCTCCCAAATATCTCTCACAAATCTTTGAAACTTGAACAGAAAGTACGTGTCCTGTTTGAACTTTGATTACTTCTCCCGGCCATTCCAGCCCAATTGGTTGGGTCCAATTGATTGTATCAGGCCTGTTTAGTCATGCAGAGTCCATACGTACCAAATACAGCAATTGAATCTCCTAAAATCACGTCCAAAATTCGATCTTCAAATCTGCCAGACGCTGCATGCATTTTCCCGCCATTTTTTTAATTCAAAACGTGAAGAAGGTGGGTGCCCTTATCCTGTGCTGTTCTCCCTTTAGCAGCTGCCTGGAAATAGGTCACCCCTTAGTAATTAGGTTACCCCTTATCCAAAATCAAGGGTCCGTATAGCAAGTGTCCTCTGAGGCATTTTCCGCACTTTTTTCGGGGTTCCTCCGGGGTATTTCTGGGATACTTCCGGTACACTTCTGAGGCGCTTCCGGTACGTTATCAACGGAGGTCCAGATACCACATTTTTAGCCAAATTCGCCGCAAGAGATTATTTTCCAAAAACACCTACAAATACATAAAATAACCAAATAAGTACAATATCGAGTACTAACAATATATACAAATGAGCTATATTAGACACATAAATGCGTCTATCAAATACCCCCAAACTTATTATTTGCTAGTCCCGAGCAAATCAAATAGAAAATAAATCCTAACTCACTGTCGCAGGCATCGTCGATTGCATTTAGCGTATGCAATAAGCCTTTAAACCCCTAGGTGGCCCTAGTGGCCGAGTTATAGTCTCGGGAAGGCTTACCAGAGATATACCCACAAAACCTTAATACTCCAGACCTTAGCTATCTACGCAAAACCTTGGAAGGCACTAAAGAATCTCCTTGGTTGGCATACTTATTGACTACAGGAAGAAGTACCCTGATGCGAAATTCCAATTATTGTACACGAGTTTGCACTCAAGCATACTAAAATTCATATAAGTGACAGAGCTCTACTAAGGTAGTTTCACGATGGCCATCATACTCGGAGTCAGACTAATCATATGGATAGAAAAAGAGATGGATATACAAAAATGTAGATGGTTTTGATGTTTACTAAGTGAACGACGTTTCCCATATCTGTCTGAAGGCCTCCGCCAAAATGAACCTATCCTAATGGATTGAGATACCAGTCTGACTAATATCAACACACTGGCATATACAAGGGTACCAGTGGTCGATAACCTAACTCTAGGTCAACACAACTGGCATATACAAGGGTACCAGTGGTCGACTTTATTGAATTTATTCCTTTTGGTCAAATGGTCTGGTCTCAATTTCTTTCTTTCTTTCTTTCTTTTTTTTTTTTCATCTCTTTTTTTTTCATCTTTTTTTTTTTTTCATCTCTTTTTCTTTTTCAACTTTTTTTTTTTTTCATTTTTTCATGGTATCTCAATCACTCTAATTCACCCTAGCATTGGTAACAACTTGAATCGTGGGCCCCACCTATCACTTAGAGAAACATAGTTTAAAACAAAATAAAATAAAAATAGAAGTGAAAAGGACTCAACGAGATATGGTGAAACTATCATGTTATTTCTAACATCTGAGCTCTGTGCTTTTATGAATAGACTCTTTAGATGTTTCTATCTAATCAGATTGGTTCCTCAAACTCCTACAATCAAAATGCTTCCATCCACTTAGATTAGTTAGTGCAATCCTCAATAGGCATAAATTTATAGGCTCTGGAGTTTATTTATTGCAAAAAGGTGACAAAAAAATGTTTCTTCCCCACCCCAAACAAATCTTACATTGTCCTCAATGTTCTAAAGATGAAATTAAAAGCATGAACAAGGAGAAACTATTACCACTGGAGGGAAAAGAAATAAGGAAGGATATTACCGTATCACATGAACGCGGGAGCCTCCCAGAAATGCTAAATTTATAGTCATTAGCTAGACATCAAATACCTCAAAAAGAATTTTCACCTTCCAAAGTCGTATACCAATAGTCGAAACAATTGTGGGTCCATAAGACCAAATAGAACTGCCACTAATAGGAGACAAATGCTCAAGATCAGAAAAATGAGCAGATAGAGCACAACCTGATCTAAAGTTTCTCGCAAGACAACTGGATTTATCTGGGTGCCCACTTGGGCTTCATATGAGTGTCTCGGCAAACAGCTTCATCCGAAAAACGGGTCTCTAATATATGGATTTTTCCTGGACATTATCAGGAGGATCGGGTTGTGGAGTCTGAATAGACTCATGGAATACCTCACTAGGCTCGAGTCCCAAGATAGGGACTTCTATTGGGGATAATTGACAATCTCTACCCCCAAACTTAGAATTTTGGGTGCCTCTACAATGACTAGTCACAATGTTCCTAATTTCTAGACCATCGGGTTCTTGAAAAAGGTCAATTGCTTTCTCTAAGTCATAATCAGGTGGTTCATCCTCAGCTTGCTTCATATCTTCTATGGTCCACTCTAAGGCTTCCTTATTTTCTTGAAGCACGGTCTCTGGACTACTTTCCTGATCACTATCCAAATCGGAGGCTATAATCACAGGGAAAGACTCGGGTGGGCCTAAAAATGTATAATTAGACTCCAACTCAGGAGGCTCTTTTAAATAAGGTATTAAGATAGACTCAGAAGCTAGTAATGGTTCGAACCTATCTTTCCATATATCAATATCTAACATAGGAACAGAATCCAACAGAGCATTTACTTGTTCAATGTTACTATCATCGTCGAAATCCAGGCTAAAATGGGATAAACAACTCTCCAATGTATTTTCCGGTACGATGTTTGGTAATGACTCCTGAACTAAGGTTCCTATCATGTTCACCTCTTCAATACATGTGCTATCTAGCTCAGAATGTAGCTTGTTTACATTAAAAATATTCAGCTCAATAGTCATATTACCAAAAGATAGATTCATAATACCATTTCGACAGTTTATGATCGCATTAGACGTAGCTAAGAATGGGCGACCTAAAATCACAGGTATTTGGTTCTCTGGGTCGGGGACAGGTTGGGTATCTAGGACCACGAAATCCACTGGATAAATAAACTTGTCGACCTCAATAAGAACATCCTCGATCACACCACGAGGGATTTTAACGGACCTATCAGCTAACTGGAGTGTTATCTGGGTAGGTTTCATCTCACCAAGTCCTAGCTTAAGGTACACATGGTATGGCAGTAAGTTCACACTGGCTCCTAAGTCAAGCAACGCTTTCTCAACACGGTACTTACCTATTGTACAAGAAATGGTAGGGGACCCTGGGTCTTTATACTTAGGAGTAGTGGTATTCTGAATAATAGAACTCACATGACTAGCTATGAAGGCTTTCTTCTGGACACTGAGCTTACGCTTTCGCGTACACAAGTCCTTAAGGAACTTGGCATAAGAGGGAATCTGCCTAATTGCATCTAATAATGGAAGGTTGATATTAACCTGCTTAAAAACCTCCAATATATCATTAAAGTTGGACTCCCTCTTAGTCGGAACTAGCAGCTGGGGAAACGGGGCTCTGGGAACAAAGTGAGGCTCAACAGGACCCTCATTGGTCTCTTTGGAGACTCTATCAGTCTCCTCATTTTCTGGCTCAGCAGGGTGAACTACAGCATGTTCACTATCAGGCATGGGACCTTGTTGTCAACTTTCTTTCCACTTCTTAGGGTTGTGACAGCATTCACATGATTGTACGATTTCTCTCCTCTAGGGTTAGGATCAGTGTGACTAGGGAACCTTCCATCTCTCTCTCACTTATAAACTTAGCTATTTGTCCTACTTGAAGTTCTAACTTGGCAAGACTCTGGGAAGTATTCTTCAATTCCTGCCTAGTTTCTTGTTGAAAGCTCATGTGGTTCTTTGATAGCATGTCATGGTTACTTACTAACATAGTGATAGCTTCCTCTAAGGTAGAGATCTTTTTCTCGGAAGTGTTCTGAAACTGGGTTTGACCTGAAGAGTTCTTAAAACCAAAACCTGGGGGAGGCTGAGAATTGCTAGACTGGCCTTGACTCTGGCCCTTAGACCAAGAGAAATTAGGATGGTTTCTCCAACCAGGGTTGTAGGTTTCTGAGTATGGGTCAAACTTCTGACGGTTCTCAAACCTAGAGTTGTTATAGACAGCATGGGCTTGCTCTTCACTAACCTGACCTTCCCAAAACGAATTATCGGGCTCTATTCCACAACTAGAGACTTGAGAGGCTCTATTAGGTTCAACAAGGGACCTATTTTTAGCTGACCCATTTCTAAAGCTTCTAACCTTCTGGATAAAGCAGCAAACTTAGCATCTGACGCAAAACTCGTATCTACCATATTGGTGCTACTTCTATTGACCAAGAGTCTTTTAGGGGGTTCAACACAAGATTCCCACTGTTGGGATTTTTCAGCGATAGCTCCTAAGAAGGCAAAAGCATCATCAGCATTTTTACTAGTGAACTCACCAGCGCACATAGACTCAACCATGGCTTTGGTCGAATAGTCTAAACCATCATAAATAATCTGTACAAGTTTCATATTATCAAATCCATGGTGAGGACACTGAGATAGGAGATCATTGAATCGCTCTAAAAACCTATAAAGAGACTCTCCCTCTTGTTGCACACTAGCACTAATTTTCTGCCTAACAGCTGCAGTTTTATGCTTAGGGTAGAATTTCATATAGAAGGCAGCGATAAGTTCCTGCCATGTTTCTATGGATTCAGACGGTAGGTTGTTCAGCCAGGTCTTGGCTTTGTCTCTCAAAGAAAAGGGAAACATCTTAAGTTTCAAGACTTCATCGGTAAGGTCCTTTATCCTAATTGTCCCACAGATTTCCTCAAAGTCCCTAATATGAAAATAAGGGGTTCTCATCTTTTTCCTAAGAATATAGGGATCATTTGAAGATATTAGGTTTTATCTCGAAATTAGCCGTAGTGGCTGGCAATTTAATGCATGAAGCTCGGTTGGTCCTAGTTGGGAACATGTAATCTTTCAAAGTTGCCATCGCTGGCACAACAGAAGTACTAGGGGTACTATCCTCACAAAGAGACAGATTCTCAAAACAGAAGTTTCCAAAAACAGGGCTCTCAAAGAAGAATCTTCGAGCTCCCTGCTTAAATCAGAAGAACTACTAGGTTTTTCGCTAATCAATCGACCTAGAGTATCTCTTTTCCAAGCCCTAACAAAATCGGGCATACACTAAAAAGAATTCAAAAAGAAATAAAAATCCTAACAGGAAGGTTCTAGCAAACACACAGCAGGCTGACTCGACTTTACCACAGCAAACCTAAAGATTTCTAGCAAACAACAAGCATGATGGCTCCACTTAGATTGTTTCTAGACCAGCTTCTAATCCTTCGAAAGGGAATTCGTTACAATTTGAGCAAACCCCTCTGGAATCAATCCGAGTTAAAGCAAGTTGAATCGAGGCGAGGGAAGCTCAGTGGAGCTTTGATACCCAAAACCTCACCGATCCAATGCGGCGCAGTCACGCATTCAACTCGCAGAACCGTCAAGAACTTCGAGGTGTGCTTAAAAGAGTAACCAATATTTTTCGAATGATTGTCCTGTTAAGCTCGATACCCTATAGGTCTCTTTCTAGTCCAAATTTTAGGCTTAGGTTCGCTTTAGGTTTCGTTTTCCTAAGGCGGGCAAGAAGGGAGCGGTGATGAAATCCGAACCCTTATCTTATATGGTCCAGTCCTTGCCCTTTACTAGGAATTTAAAAACAGTCCATATTCAAGTCCTCAGCATA
Organism: Papaver somniferum; assembly: GCF_003573695.1. Taxonomy (NCBI): domain Eukaryota; kingdom Viridiplantae; phylum Streptophyta; class Magnoliopsida; order Ranunculales; family Papaveraceae; genus Papaver; species Papaver somniferum. The sequence continues at coordinate 84,344,756 of NC_039364.1, forward strand.
TATTCACCTTAAGGAGTCCAGTAACCCGCTTGCAGGAGATTCGCGGGTGTTTAGAATTTTACCTCCCGTACCAGACGGGCGAAGAACCGCTGAAGTCGACTCGGGCCACGACTCCTATGCCGTGTGCGAACCCGAGGGGCCGAGACGATATCGTAATCGTCGTCCTTCCCTGCAAACAGTTTATATTTAAGGATACCCTTCCGTAGGGTTTAAAAATAAAAATAAAAATGTCCCAAAATTAATGTCCAAAGTCCATAAAAAAAATACAAAAGAAAAGAAAGTCTAAAAAAAAAATTACAAAAAAAAATGTCTCTCTTTTTTTTTCTCTCTTTTATCAAAATAAATAAATAAAATTCTTCTTCTTTCGCTCCTTTAGCTTTGCTTTTCGCTCCCAAACTTTAAGTAAATCACCACAAGCTTTGGCAAAATTTCTCGCTCCAATCTTCAAAAATCTGCAAGGAAACAAAAAAAACCAAAAACGTAAAGAAGAACAAGAATAATAAAAATCTAAAAAAAATGCTAACTAAACACAGGTCCGTCGGCGGCGCCAAAAATTTGATGGTTTTCAAATAGTGATTGTAGTAGTAGTGGTAAAAAGGGGTCTTTTCAGACTTGTGAAGAAAACAATTTTTTTAGATTTAAATTAAACACACAAATAAATAAATAGTTCAAACCTTTAGAGAAAAACACCAAGACTTGGATTCCACCATTGACCATTATTTGATAAATTCTAAATTAATATTCATGCAATTTTCTTTAGAGTGATTCTAATATTTGCCTTTTAGATTTTTGAAGTAATAAATGTAAACACCAAGCATGAAACATCAAAGTCTTAAACTAGCATGCTCATCAAAATGAATCACAATTATTCAATAAAACAATTTTTCAAAAATTCCATGCAAATAATCATAATAATATTGCAAATAAATAAAAAATTAGAATTATACCATAAATAAGGACCAATGGCTTCCTCCGTCGCCTTGGCTAATGGGTTTAGCTCCTCATCCCAAAACACACACTCACAAGATAAATTCATGGCTAAAATAGGTGTTTTATTGATGAATATAAGATGAAAAGGAATTTGCAACGCTGTAGTGGTGTTACAGCGCCACTGTTACAAAAGAGTATGGTAATTTAAGACTGCTGTAAACGATAACTATCTACTGCTGTGAAACAACGACAGTGGTATGAAAATAAGTCTGCTGAAGAACGACTGACTCTGCGAGTCTGTTCTTCGTGTTCTTCAGAAGCTTTAATGGCAGCAGCAGCAGCAGCGTTGTCTCCTCTATAATTGCTTCTCCTAGGCTCTCATCTCTCTAAACTCTCTCCTAAGGTTTCTAACCCTTATGACTTGAACCCTCTCTTATATAGTCTTTTAATCCCCAAAAATCTCTACTGAATCCGACTTTTTCTTTTCTTTTCTTCTCGGCGCTGTTGAGAGAATAATCACCTCTTCAGTGTTTGTACGCGTCTGTTAGCTATAAAATAGGTACCAAACTCTTCTTAAGACGTGAAAAACTAAATACATTAATTTCCAGCGTCAAACTCTCCCAAATATCTCTCACAAATCTTTGAAACTTGAACAGAAAGTACGTGTCCTGTTTGAACTTTGATTACTTCTCCCGGCCATTCCAGCCCAATTGGTTGGGTCCAATTGATTGTATCAGGCCTGTTTAGTCATGCAGAGTCCATACGTACCAAATACAGCAATTGAATCTCCTAAAATCACGTCCAAAATTCGATCTTCAAATCTGCCAGACGCTGCATGCATTTTCCCGCCATTTTTTTAATTCAAAACGTGAAGAAGGTGGGTGCCCTTATCCTGTGCTGTTCTCCCTTTAGCAGCTGCCTGGAAATAGGTCACCCCTTAGTAATTAGGTTACCCCTTATCCAAAATCAAGGGTCCGTATAGCAAGTGTCCTCTGAGGCATTTTCCGCACTTTTTTCGGGGTTCCTCCGGGGTATTTCTGAGATACTTCCGGTACACTTCTGAGGCGCTTCCGGTACGTTATCAACGGAGGTCCAGATGCCACATTTTTAGCCAAATTCGCCGCAAGAGATTATTTTCCAAAAACACCTACAAATACATAAAATAACCAAATAAGTACAATATCGAGTACTAACAATATATACAAATGAGCTATATTAGACACATAAATGCGTCCATCAATATGGCTAACCATTGGTTAACTTTTTGTGAACCAACTAAGTGTACATGTTTAGGTACGGTTACTCAAACCTAAATGAAATACATTTCATTTGTGTATGACATGCCAAAGTTTAGATCTAACGGTTGAAAGATATTAGCTTGTATCTAATCAGGTTTTCATCTAACAGTTAATATTGAATGCTTTGTTACTAAGCTAACATTGATTGCAAACCCTGATTTGAGAACTATATAAAGGAGAACTCTAGTAACTGGAAAAACTAATCCCCACACCTCCTGTGTGATACTAGTTGGTTTCGCTAGAGTCGGTTCTCCTTTAACCTTAGGTTTCTTCTCGAGACCCTGTAGGTTAACGACTTAAAGACTTCATTGGGATTGTGAAGCCAGACGAAACTACTTCTCTTGTAGTTGAGCGATCTAATCTTGCCATTTTCTATCGTACGAGTTCAATTGAAAAACTGACTTGAGATTATATCACCGATAGGGAAAGATAAAAGGAAATCACAAACATCTTCGTCTCATTGTTTGTGATTCCGTAATATGTTGTTTCGCTACCATACGATTAAGATTACTGTGAGGTTATTGATAATTCTAGGTTGTTTTTCGGGAATATAAGTTCGGGTTATCGATTAGTTCCTGTTCACCTTGATTTTATCAAAAGACGGGACAAGACTCGTAGGTTTATATGTGGGAGAAAGATTTATCTATTACCGTAGACTTTTCCGTGTGATACAGATTTGTTTATTCAAGTCTTCGACTTTGGGTCGTAGCAACTCTTGGTTATGGGTGAGATCAGCTAAGGTAATCAAGTGCGTAGCATCCTGCTGGGATCAGAGACGTAAGGAGCGCAACTATACCTTGGATCAGTGTGAGATTGATTGGGGTTCAACTACAGTCCAGACCGAAGTTAGTTTGTAGTAGGATAGTATCTGTAGCGGCTTAATACAGTGTGTTGTTCAATCTGGACTAGGTCCCGGGGTTTTTCTGCATTTGCGGTTTCCTCGTTAACAAAACTTCTGGTGTCTGTGTTATTTCTATTCCGCATAATATTTTGTTATATAAATGAAATATCACAGGTTGTGCATTGTATCGATCAATTGTGAAATCCAACCTTTGGTTGTTGATTGGAAATTGATTGATCCTTGGATATTGGTCTTTGGTACCATCCAAGTTTATATCTCTTGTATTTAATACAGACTCACAGATTTCTATTTTCTTGAGTATAGATTAAATCAAGAGATCGAGATATTAACTCCTTGATATACTTTTTATTAAGATTGAGTTTGACTATCTAGTTGATTTTCTTAAAAGTATATTAGAGTTAGTCCATACAGATTGCTAATCGAAATATTGGGTGAGGTTGTTAGACCACCGCATTTTCACTATCAGAACCCAAAAGATTTGGAGGAACTAATGAAAATCAGTTCTATTAAGAATGATGGAGGTTGCAACACCCATTGGAGTAAGCCTTCTCCAGGATATTACACGATCAATGTTGATGGAGCTTTTCTTGACTCGACCTATGAGAGCGCTTGGGAGGACGTATCCAGAGATGAACTTGGCCACTACCAAGGGTGCATGAGCTGTTTTGGACATTCATTCTCCCCTCTTGAAGCTGAAATAAAGGGGTTTCTTTTAGGATTAAAACTGGCTAAAGAATTCTAACAAAAAGTCATTTTGGAAGGAGATTGCTTGACTGCGATTCATCTAATTAAAGGAGACATTAACTGCTTCCCATGGAAAATTTGAGGCCTACTACATGATATTCAAAATCATTTATCTAATTTTGAAAATGTTAACGTCATTTATAGCATTCGAAACACAAATGAAGTTGTCCATGAATTAGCAAAGTTATCTTTGTCTAACATAACTTCTAATGTATGGACTATAGAGGTCCCAAATTGTATAACCAGTGTTTTGCGCTCAGACATCATTTTAAGTTAATATATTCTCCTTTCTTAAAAAAAATGGTTTAGAAACTCCCAATTGACTTTGTCGAAAGTTTTCGACATGTCTATTTTAATTCCTATCCCCCATTCTTAGTCTTAAAATTTTTTTAATTAGTGGATGACTTCATGTGTTACAACTATGTTGGCGACAATATTTCTAGAGGAGTGACGAGGTGTCGAACTCGCAAAAATAAATTCCTTACTTCTCCTACACTAACTAGTAGCACAATGACAAGCACGTTCGTTCCTAAGGGAGAGTTGAGTCTAAGTTGCCAATTCGATTTCTGAATAAGAATAATGCAAACATGGGGATGAAAATGATCAAGGATTCTTTCTCGGTCACAAAACAAGAATCTTATCAATATATCTATGTTTCTGCAATTACCAACTACTAACAACCCTAGAATAGTTAGTACGCTCAACTATTCTGTTATTATCTCCTAAGTTTACCGGACACGGAAGCGCTCAACTACCGGATTATACTTGCCAAGATTCATAGAAGTACGCTCTCTAGGCGTGACTTAAACAAGTGCATTAAGTTCTGTGAGATAGTTTATTCCTAGTGACAAATACATAGGCTCGACTCATCTACTAGTGGCAATCTCTACACATGAATATTTAACAAAATCCCATCATCAATATCCACGTATCGCTACTTGTATCAAGATTCCCTAGAAAATTACGGGTCAAAGAGGTCTCAACTAGCATTAGAATCATCCATAAACCAATTTAATTTTCAACTTAAACGATTCACAAATAACTCATAAGCATTATTAGCACGGTAGAGAATAAGCAATAACGATAGAATTGCAAGAAACAGGAATTTTAAATATCAATACGAGTTCATGTTTCGGACGTCAAAATCGTCCCTAATCAAATATGCTTAGCTACTGGAGTTCATTATAAACACAACAAAATATAATACTAAACAAGCAAACCAATCTAGCAAACCAACGCAGCAGCAGGTGGAGTGAATGATGTATGGCCTGGTGGTGACGTTGTAAGGCGAGGTGAACTGTGGAGTTGTTATTGCTGCTGGTGCTGGTCGTGTACTCAGGCCTATGCAGCGCTCTAGTGGTAGCTGTATTGCTGCAGAAGGCCTGATATTGGAGCTTGCGATGGAACTGGTGATGTTCGAGTATGGACTGCAGGCTATGTTCTGTTGCTGCTAACAGATGACTGACTCCAGCTGCTACTGTGGTGGGTATATGCATGTGAGATGGGAGATGTAGGTTGTATGGAATGGTATGTGTGAATACCAATATTCTGCGGAGCACGTGTCACGATTTTAGTGGCCGCATACAAGATAACTGTGTAGCCCTCGCTATGCAGAGAAACCTGAGTAACATAGGATACCTTCGCAGATCTGCTTTATCTCATCCCAAGAAGGGATACTTCGACGGCCATGATGGAAAAAGTAAAGCCTAGTCTAGGAAGGGGCAGCTGGAGAGGGGACAGAGTTAGATGACACATCTAACCAGCATTAAATGCACAAATCTCTTATCTACACGAATAATCAAAGCACGTGAAGAGAGATGATGTGGCAGTACCTGATTGGCGGAGGCTGGCGGTGAACGAAGGTACAACCTGTACTAAGGTTGGGAAGTTCCCGAAGGAACGTGGGTCAGCTGAGATGGCAGAATACGACTGGAGAAAGCACGCGGTGAACGAAGGTACAACCTGTACTAAGGTTGGGAAGTTCCCGAAGGAACGTGGGTCAGCTGAGATGGCAGAATACGACTGGAGAAAGCACGCGGTGAACGAAGGTACCATTGGTACGAAAAGTATAGCAGCAAACGATGGACCCATAGGCACCAAAGATATACCTGGAGCAGAAGGGGCTATAAATACCAAGCCTCACCAACAAACTAAGGGCATTCAATATCTATGAGAGAAGATCTAGTCTTAAGCTTATACCTCTTCAATTTTTAGAACTTAAGTATTTACTTCAACTTGAGTTCTCTCTATTACTTTGGGAAGCATTTAAGATCTTTGTAACCACCATACTTAATACAAAACAATCACTCATTACACCGTGGACGTAGACAAAAGTCGAACCACGTAATCTCTTATGTCTCATGATAACTTAGAAGCTTTTACATTATATTGTGTTCTTAGTTATTATTGTGATCTTTGATATCTTTTATTACTTAGCATTATCAGTTCAACAGAGGTATCGATACTACTTAGCATCTGATTCTCTGAGCTGTATACATTACGTAGACTACGGGAAAACGAGTAGTCACAGTTTGGCGCCCTTCGTGCTTTTCTCACAAGCTTGAGTTTAGATATATCTTTATCTTTAACTTACGCATCTTCTCTAACGAAGGGATCTGTTCTTTAAAACGATGAATCCCACTTTCTAGTGATTTGTTCATCCGTTATTTATGTATGTTCTTTGAGTTCATAGCCTCTAAAGACGTACCATGTCACAGATCTACAAAAAATTTCACAAAAACGTACTCACAAAACGTTAAAACCTTTGTTTTGTACTAAAACTGCCTTTTTCAACAAAGCATCTTTTAGATCTAAGAACCTTTGACTGACAGAGGAATCTCAGTGAAGATATTAAGGAAGAAAGATCTTCTCAAGCATTTAATAACCTTGTTTTTTGCGAAGATCTGACACCCCTTTTTAATTGGTTTTTAACGATTAAGGTTGTTCTTTCCAAGGGTGTCATAAACATTTAATACCTGTCTTTCAAAGACGTTATTTCAGTCTTTTTTCTGAAAAAGCTGCTTAGCTGTCTTCTGTGTCAGAGCATTAATTGATGCTTTTGACGAAGGCACCCAAGTAGCAGGTTTAGTCAACTTTCTGTGACCGCAGGATAACATAAGCCGAAGGTATGCATAAACCAAATTATATACCAACAAGCTCACGACCAGCACTTACCAGAGGAAGATCTCAAAAGCCGTCTCAAGCGAATCAAAGAGTCGAAGCAGAGGACAGACAAAGCGAAATAGCAAGAAGAATGATTGATAACAAATCACCTATTCCTGCCGAAGAGATGGGGAAAACATCGGGAGCTCAACCACTTTACGGCATGACGTTACCGGAGCATCCCACCACTACACAGCCACCTGCGGCCAACGCAGGGTTACCCAGAACCTTAGTTCCTATGGGATGAGGTTTGGGAAACCTAACTCCAGTCCAGATAGATCCAGACACACCAGTTATAGAAGAAGGAGAGGATAACTCTGAAGATCCGGCTGACAACACTCCTCAGGGTGGTAGAATCCACAACGAAGACCAAGTGGCAGCACAAGTAGCAGCTTTGTTACTCCGTAACAGGGAGCATGAGGATGCAATGCACAAGATGGCCCAAGAGATTCAGAACCTAAAATATATGTTAGATACACAGATCGAAGGTTCCCAAACTCACCCTCTGCTAAAGAGGCATGAGAACGTATCTATCTCAGAAAGACGAAGGGTGGATCCCAACCCACCAAAGGCTAACTCGGCGGGGAGATCCAGGAGAACACGCCATGATCCAGACGAGAAGGATTCAACATACAATCCCTCTCAATCCTACTACGACGAAGAATTTTCCAAAGATGCTCACAATGTGAACATGGTTATGGATCAAATGGAGAAAATGCGGAAGGAGATAAAAGGCCTAAAAACTGGCCACGCAGGTGCAAGATTAGAAGAAGTGCTTCAAGAGGAAACCACATCCCCATTGTGTTTTCTCATTCTGAGGGAACTTATCCCTCCGAAATGCCCGGTACCTACGTTCCAAGCATACAAAGGTACCTCAGATCCCGCAGCCCACCTACGGTATTACACTCGTGTCCTTTCCCATTGGGAAAGAGATGAGGTAGTACTTTGTAGGTACTTACCTGCAAGCTTGACGGGATCAGCACTAACCTGGTATGAAAATTTACCAGCAAACTCAATTGACTCTTTTGAGCAATTGTCTCCGGTGTTTTTGGAGACTGTTTGAGGGTGAAAATGGTTTCTGCTGATTTTGGTAATTTCGGGTGTGTGGGTGAGAAATGAGTTTAAACCCTAAACAATGTACTGCAAGGGAGTACTTGAGATTCGAGAGATCAATCTGTACAAATCCAGCCTAAACCAAGAAATGGCCGTTCCAGACTTGCTTCGGTCACAAAGTGAAGGAGAAGGGTTGGTTTTGGGGAGGGAAGCGAAAAGAGTGTTGAGACCAGAATAGTTGATTCTGGAAGAGTAGTTGTTTCACGACTTGTATCAGAAAGTGGGAAGCTAACAGATGGAAAGCTAGCAAATGTTTTCTGAATGTTGTATGCTCCTGACCTGAACTTGTTGTTTGGTGGGAATAGGTAATGCCTATTTATACAAGTCGAAGTGAAACGTACTCTGGTCTCATTAAGAAATGGAAAACGGGTGAGTAAATGGGACGAGGTGGTAACCCGTAACGCCTAGAATTTATGTTCCATAAAAGAAAGTGTTTCACCATTACTCCCTGTATTTACTAACCGCCTCATCCTTATGACACTTTCTTATAACGGGCGTAGTGTACGCCGCACGATGTAAACCGCCAAACCAATACCCAACGAGCATCCCCCAGTTTGTGACATGCGTTGATGTCTCTAGTCCTTTCATGGAAAACATGTAGCACGCTGTTGTTGTCTGGCAAGTTGAGCTTGGGAGACTTGCCGACTCGGTGGTGACCTTCGACGGTCGAGATGTTGCATCTTAAGAGAAAGGTAGCCGTTGATTATTGCAACCCTTCGTTTGGTAGCCAGTGACATGAAAGCATGATCAGTATGGCTTTAATATAGCCTAGTTTAGGCGCGGCCAAAAGTTAGGGTTTTGGATTTGTTTAGGCGCAACCAAACTAGGGCCAAAGGTTCCCATGCGTTAGCTGGTAACCTTGGACGGCTAAGTCCGCACCTTAGATGAAAGAGTGGTCGTTGATTTTTGCAGGCCTTCGTTTTGGTAGCCGCATAGGGAAGGCCAGAATGGTATGGTGCGGCAAGGTGGTTGGCATGCCATTGGCACATGTGGCACGACATGCCTTGGCGCGGTTTGGTGTGGCCAAAATTAGGGTATTGGGCCAAAGGTTACCATGCGTTGTTTGGCGACCTTGGACGGCTAGGATTTGCATCTAGGATTGAAGGGTGGTCGTTGATCGTCGCACGCCTTCGTTTTGGTAGCCGCATAGGGGAGGCCGACATGGTATGGCGCGACAAGGTGGATGGCATGCCATTGGCACATATGGCATGGCCGGCATGCCTTGGCGTAGTTTGGGCGTGGCCAAAACTAGGGTTTTGGTATTGGGCCAAAGGTTAGCATGCGTTGGTTGGCGACCTTGGACGGATAAGATTTGCATCTAAGATGGAAGGGTGGCCATTGATCATCGCACGCCTTCGTTTTGGTATCCGCATAGGGAATGCCGACATGGTATGGCGCGGCAAGGTGGTTGGCATGCCATTGGCACATGTGGCATGGCATTCCTTGGCGCGGTTTGGCGTGGCCAAAACTAGGGTTTTGGACCAAAAGTTACCATGCGTTGTTTGGTGACCTTGGACGGCTAGGATTCGCATCTAGGATTGAAGGGTGGTCGTTGATCCTCGCGCGCCTTCTCTTTGGTAGACGCATAGGGAAGGCCGGCATGGTGGGGCCAATGCAAATGGTGCAAACGGCTTGGCATAGTAGGGCCAAGGATTTGTCACGGACGGCTTGGCATGGTGGGGCCAAGGAAGGTGTGGTTGGATTGGCATGGTGGGGCCAAGGCAAGGTGCGGTTGGCTTGGCATTGTGGGGCCAAGGGTTTGGCATGCCATTGGCGCATGGTGCGACTAGCATGGTTGGGGCCAAGGAAAGGTGTGGTTGGCTTGGCATGGTGGGGCCAAGGGTTTGGCATGCCATTGGCGCATGGTGCGGCTAGCATGGTTGGCATGCCTTGGCGCGGTAGACGTGGCTGGCATGGTTCGCTACTGGCACGGTGGTGCGGCTGGCATGGTCGACATGCCTTGGCGCGAAGATGTGGCCGGCATGGTTTTCCATTGGCACAGTGGTGCGGCAGGCATGTTTGGCATGCCTTGGCGCGGAGATGTGGCTGACATGGTTTGCCATTGGCACGGTGGTGCGGATGGCATGGTTGGCATGCCTTGGCGCGAAGATGTGGCTGACATGGTTTTCCATTGGCACAGTGGTGTGGCTGGCATAGTCGGCATGCCTTGGCGCGGAGATGTGGTTGGCATGGTTTTCCATTGGCACAGTGGTGCAGCTGGCATGGTCGGCATGCCTTGGCGCGGAGATGTGGCTGGCATGGTTTGCCATTGGCACAGTGGTGCGGATGGCATGGTCGGCATGCCTTGGCGCGGAGATGTGGATGGCATGGTTTTCCATTGGCACAGTGGTGCGGCTGGCCTGGTTGGCATGCCTTGGCGCGGTAGCATGAGAATTAGGGTTTGGCATAGGTGATGTCAGTCGATGTTAAGGGTTCTGCCGTGGAACACGGCCCATAAAAAAAGGGTACCCCGGTAATTCTTGCGTAGGCATGCTGATTGATTCAATAAATATGTTAATGGTCATAGTGACGTCATGTCAGTTGTACATTTTTACGATTTTAACCCTAAGCTAAAAACCACCATCAACATTAAGTCCCCTGCTTAGCTCGGAACCGGAGCATTGTTGCGAGGTCAGCATAAGATGGAGACGGGCAAGGATAAAAATCGAAACGACAAGTCGTGGAAAGATGGTCAGGAAGGTCCGACTAACCTTTTTCGGGAGGTAAGGAGAGTCCATGATCCTCGTGTTTGGCGGCCTTGCGTTGATTCTATTCGTGGTGTAGACCGTGAAGTGGTGAGATGAAGATCATCGGCTTAGTCTGGCTATGCATCACCTTGTTAGGGAACATCATGACGCTGGCTTGGCGAGTTGTTGGTGTTGGCGCGGTACGATGGTGCAAGGCATGACACGGTTTGGTGAGGCAAAGCATGCGCGGATGGCGGTGCAAGGCATGACACGGTTTGGTGAGGCAAAGCATGCGCGAACGGCTTGGCGTGGTGGGGCCAAGGCATGGTGTGGTTATGGCGAGGCTAGCATGGCCGACGGCTTGGCGTGGTGAGTCCAAGGCATGGCACGGTGGTCTTGACATGGTGATTTGTCTTCGCGGGCCCGGTTGCCTCTTTTCCTTACTTGACTCAAATAGGAAGTTCTTTCCTTATTCAAACTCCCAAGTATCACGCCTATAAAAAGAGGGCCGGCCTCTCCTTTTATTTCACACCCGGTAACAGTAAAGAGGACGAGCGAATTCCAGGTATGTCTCCCAACACTTCCTCTTTAACTTGCTTTTCTTGTTTTTTTTTTGTTAGTGCAAACCTAGCTGTAGGCGTACCTTTTCATGAACTTGTAGAAATATTGTCCTTCTGAGTTGGTATGAATCCTAGCCTAGTTATGCTTTGCACGAACTTGTAGTAACATTTAGGTACCGTAGTGATGTTGGCCGCCTCAATTAACGTGCAAAGTAGGCATGCATGAGCTGGTAATTGTCATTCCCTTCCCGTGAAAACCTAGCCTCTAGGGTTTACTCTTTTTTTCCTGGTGTGGCCGTATGTATGGTTCCCGTGGTGGGGTGCGCCTCCTTGGCCGGGCGCAAATTTCATGTTGCAGGGTACGGCCTTGGCATGAGGTGGTGATGCAGGGTCTGTCAGTCCCCATTTCTTTGCCTATGTGCATTATGACTTTGAAACAAATTGGCTTGCGTCCAGGATGGATCTCCTGCGTCTAATAAAATAATTTCCATGCAATTTCCGTAATAATTTCCCTTCGTATTGTTCCATTGTAGTTATTTCGAAGGTGAAAGTAGTGTGAGAGAATTTTCGTTAAGATGTCATTTGAGAAAAGTTTTGTCGTACCGAAAGATGTTGGCAATTCCAAGCCAAACATAGATGATGAGTTCTTTACAACATCCGCCACGATTAGGAAAAATCATCCCAAGTATGTGTAGATTCTTCTGACTGGTCCGGAAAATGAAGGAGAGGCCCGGTCGGTTCGGCCAAGAGGTGTAATAAGGTTTTGTCTTCAGAGGAAAGAGTATCATGCTTATCCTATTGACTTTAAAATACATGTGAGTCTGTTGCGTCCTTTTGAGAAATAGATGCAATTCATGATGAGCCAGGAATGTGTAAAAGCCAGTTTGACCAAGGCGCAGATCATTGATGCTGTCGCGCCTTCCGCAGTACTTCAAATAAGGAAAGATATTCCAGGCTTGGTTGCTTTTATTTCCATATGGTGTCCAGACACTCACACGGCCATATGCAGGTGGGGTGAAATGACTATTTACTTAGAGTGCGTGGTCGTGTTGCTGAACCTTCCCGTAATAGGAAACCTCGATGTCAAATTGTCTGCAGCTGAAGAAGAAATGCGCGCCGCTCTGGTTGCGAAATCAAAAGGATTCATTCGGAAAGAAAACGAGACGAGGTGCTTTTACGGCTGGTGGGTGTCTCAGTGGTTTCCCGATGAGTTGGACCCAAATCAGAAGAATAGTACGGTTCATGTCGCGACGTTCTTGGCTCTTTGGTTATCCAGAGATGTTTTCGATGACGGCTCGGGTAAGAAGGAGATAAGACAGGAACTTATCAAGTTTGCCATAAAATTGGAAAAAGGTGTCGTTCTCTCTATTGGCGGCTTGTTTCTTGGTTCTCTGTATACACACTTGGATCAGCTGGTCGCGGATATGTGCGCTTCAAATGGTTACATGAAAGTGGATTCGTATATTCATGCCGCCTTTCTCCAAGCGTGGTTGTGGGAGCACTTTGAAAAGTATGCTCCAAAACCGTTGGTCGTACTTCCCGAGTCTTGGGTGGCTCTAGAATACTGCGCTGGTCGAATAGGCGCCCAAAGATTGGTTCGAACCTGGTTGGATTCCTTGACAACTCGCACATGGTCAATTTTCGTCCATGGGCTCCGTTGCATGCGTTCATAACTCAGATCAGTAACTTTGCTCCTGCTCGGAGCATGTCTTTGTCTTCTGATAAAGAGGATATGAGTGTTGGAGAGATGGTGTTCATACGAAGCTGCACGACGGTCATGTGCCGTCTTTCTTTCGAGGATCTTGCAAAGCAGTCTCTTACAATATCGATAGGGCGGCTCGGCATATAGGTTTTGACCAAGGGGTCCCACTTGTTCGTCATCCGGTTGTTCCAGAAGTCTCGTTGCCAACTGTTCTCGATGCTACTGTTCTTGTGTCGGGTAAAAATTTCCCTTTCCTGCTTGCGGAACGAAATCCATCAACAACCTCCAAATATAACATATTTTGGCAGGATGAGTTTCTCTTTTTCCATGGATTCGTGAATGATGTGGTAGAAAACCGTCGCGGTAAGCCTTTTCCTGCGGTTTTAGCAGAGCATCCACTGTTGAGGGATCCTTCTTTGCCCAAGCGAAAATCCGTTAGCCCGAATGCAGATAGTCCCCAAGTGAAGGAGCGAAGATCTAAAAGCTGTGCAGATGGTTCCCAGTCAGTTTCGACAGCCCTACCGACTTTCAGTTCGTCCAATATGCGGGTACGTATGATTTTCCTCTTGACTTTAGTTGGATCGTGTATATCCTTGTTTCTTTTCTGAATATCCGTCTTTGTATCTTGCCTAAGGTCTCAGCAGCGTGAACGCCTTTACCAAACTTGCAAATGGTCAGAAAACATCGTTTCTCGAGACGGAGGGTGGCGGTGTGAGCCTATCCATGGTGATGGGGAACCTGAGAAGGATGAAAGTTCAGAGTCCAGTGATGGCGAGAGTAGTTTTTCCGACAGCAGTGCCGAATCTTCCTCTAGTCGGTCTAAAAGCGAATCAGTGAGACTCCCGCATGTTTTTTCTTCTTTCCTCTCACCCTTTATCTTTGGAAAATATCTAAGCCGTGATATCATAGGGGGAAGCCGTTTCTGAAAATGGCCCTGAGATGGAGACTGGCGGAGATACAACTTTGTCTCCAACTGTGGCAGCCGCATCGGGTGACCTTGAAATGGATGTTGCTCGAGATGAAAACGTCGTTGTGACTCAGACAATGGAGAGTACTCCAGTGGCCGCAGGTGCAATTGTCGTTAGGAATCCCTTGCCTGACGTTGATGCAGTCGCGGGCGCCACTTTCAATCCTCCATACCTGGTTCCTCATCCGGATCATGTGTTGATCGGGGGATTTAACGTGCCAGCCAAACATGCGGCGCTATACACTAAGATATGGGAAATCTACGGACATATCGCCACGACCAAGAAAATTACTAGTCGATTTGCGTTGGTTAAGCGTGTGGAGGAAGCTTTGTCTTCGATTGACGACATGTGCAACGTGACAGGTCATACTGTTTCTGAGGATGTAGTCTCGAGCTGGAGGTTCCATCGTGACGTGTGTGTAAACTTCGAGTTCAATGTTCCTTGGTTCGTTGAAGGTCTCTCTGAGGTTGAAAAGTTGCTGGCCGAAACAGTCGAAAGTCCTTCTGCGGATATGGTGAAGAAGCAGGAAGCGGAAGTCGAAAAGTTTTCCAGGAAGTTGAAGTTGAAGAGGGCGGCTCTCCAAAGCACGAAGGAGGCTTTCGCCAAGAAGAGCAAGCCATTGTTGAAAAACTTTCCTTGAATGCATTTCTGTCTTCTGAACTTCTTATTTTAGGGTTTTTTTTTTGAAAGGCAAATGAAACGCCTAGTTTATGGTTTTGATTTCCAGAATTTTTGGGTTGGTAGACAAATGTTACCCTGAGGGTTTTGAATTATTATTTGGAATGAATCATCTTTAGAATAATGATGTTTTGGTTATGAACATAAGTGTCATGAGTACCCCAGGAGAGTCATGGAATTGTGAATGTTGTGCGATAGAAGAAAGCATGAAGCACGGGAAAATATGGCTATTGGTTTTTATTTCCCTTGTGAAGACTTGAGGTAGTAGACCAGGTATTTTGTCTAGCAAGACTTACTCGGTTTTTCGGATCTTCTAGTGAAAAAGGAATCTCCCGGATGTAAGACCGAGTTTTGTGGGAAACACCGATGTGACTGTGGAAAGTCCCCGGTCATTCCTTGTTGTGCCGCTGATCCCTGGTCGGATCATTCGCTTCTTACCCCTCGGAAGTCCCCAGTCGTCCCTTGTTGTGTTACGACTGGTAATCGAGCCGCCTGGTAGCTGAGTCGTCGCTTCCTGAGCGGATCGTTTGATTCTACTGTCCTGACGTCTGGGTCGAGGTATGAGATCGAGGATTGAAAACTGACGTCGTGACCGAAACATCAATCTCCCACTGTGGTCGCCAATTGTTTGAGGGTGAAAACGGTTTCTGCTGATTTTGCTAATTTTGGGTGTGTGGGTGAGAAACGAGTTTAAACCCTAAACAATGTACTGCAAGGGAGTACTTTAGATTCGAGAGATCAATCTGTACAAATCCGTCCTAAACCAAGAAATGGCCGTTCCAGAATTTCTTCAGTCACAAAGTGAAGGAGAAGGGTTGGTTTTGGGGAGGGAAGCGAAGAGAGTGTTGAGACCAGAATAGTTGATTCTGGAAGAGTAGTTGTTTCACGACTTGTATCAGAAAGTGGGAAGCTAACAGATAGAAAGCTAGCAAATGTTTTCTGAGTGTTGTATGCTCCTGACCTGAACTTGTTGTTCGGTGGGAATAGGTAATGCCTATTTATACAAGTCGAAGTGAAACGTACTCTGGTCTCATTAAGAAATGGAAAACGGGTGAGTAAATGGGAGGAGGTGGTAACCGGTAACGCCTGGAATTGATGTTCCATAAAAGAAAGCGTTTCACCATTACTCCCTGTATTTACTAACCGCCTCATCCTTATGACACTTTCTTATAACGGTCGTAGTGTATGCCGCACGCTGTAAACCTCCAAACCAATACCCAACGAGCATCCCCCAGTTTGTGACATGCGTTTATGTCTCGAGTGTTTTCATGGAAAACATGTAGCACGTTGTTGTTGTCTGGAAAGTTGATCTTGGGAGACTTTCCGGCTCGGTGGTGACCTTCGACAGTCGAGATTTTGCATCTTAAGAGGAAAGGTAGCCGTTGATTATTGCAACCCTTCGTTTGGTAGCCAATGACATGAAAGCATGATCAGTATGGCTTTAATATGGCCTAGTTTAGGCGCGGCCAAAAGTTAGGGTTTTGGCTTTGTTTAGGCGCGACCAAACTAGGGCCAAAGGTTGCCATGCGTTAGCTGGTAACCTTGGACGGCTAAGATCTGCACCTTAGATGAAAGAATGGTCGTTGATTGTTGCAGCCCTTCGTTTTGGTAGCCGCATAGGGAAGGTCGGAATGGTATGGTGCGGCAAGGTGGTTGGCATGCCATTGGCACATGTGGCATGGCATGCCTTGGCGCGGTTTGGCGTGGCCAAAACTAGGATTTTGGGCCAAAGGTTACCATGCGTTGTTTGGAGACCTTGGACGGCTAGTATTTGCATCTAGGATTAAAGTGTGGTCGTTGATCGTCGCACGCCTTCGTTTTGGTAGCCACATAGGGGAGCCCGGCATGGTATGGCGCGACAAGGTGGCTGGCATGCCATTGCCACATGTGGCATGGCCGGCATCCCTTGGCGCGGTTTGGGCGTGGCCAAAACTAGGGTTTTGGCGTTGGGCCAAAGGTTACCATGCGTTGGTTGGCAACCTTGGACGGCTAAGATTTGCATATAAGATGGAAGGGTGGTCGTTGATCGTCGCACGCCTTCGTTTTGGTAGCCGCATAGGCAAGGCCGACATGGTATGGCGTGGAAAGGTGGTTGGCATGCCATTGGCACATGTGACATGGCATGCCTTGGCGCGGTTTGGCGTGGCCAAAACTAGGGTTTTGGGCCAAAGGTTACCATGAGTTGTTTGGCGACCTTGGACGGCTAGGATTCACATCTAGGATTGAAGGGTGGTCGTTCATCGTCGCACGCCTTCGTTTTGGTAGCCGCATAGGGAAGGCCGGCATGGTGGGGCCAAGGAAAATGGCGCGGACGGCTTGGCATAGTGGAGCCAAGGGTTCGGCACGGACGGCTTGGCATGGTGGGGCCAACGCAAGGTGCAGTTGGCTTGGCATGGTGGTGCCAAGGCAAGGTGCGGTTGGCTTGGCATGGTGGGGCCAAGGGTTTGGCATGCCATTAGCGCATGGTGCGGCTAGCATGGTTGGGGCCAAGGAAAGATGTGGTTGGCTTGGCATGGTGGGCCCAAGGGTTTGGCATGCCATTGGCGCATGGTGCGGCTAGCATGGTTGGCATGCCTTGGCGCGGTAGACGTGGCTGGCATGGTTCGCTACTGGCACAATGGTGCGGCTGGCATGGTCGACATGCCTTGGCGCGAAGATGTGGATGGCATGGTTTGCCATTGGCACAGTGGTGCAGCTGGCATGGTCGGCATGCCTTGGCACGGAGATGTGGCTGGCATGGTTTGCCATTGGCACAGTGGTGCGGCTGGCATGGTCGGCATGCCTTGGCGCGGAGATGTGGCTGGCATGGTTTGCCATTGGCACAGTGGTGCGGCTGGCATGGTTGGCATGCCTTGGCGCGGTAGCATGAGAATTAGGGTTTGGCTTAGATGATGTCAGTCGATGTTAAGGGTTCTGCCGTGAACATGACCCATAAAAAAAGGGTACCCCGGTAATTCTTGCGCAGGCATGCTGATTGATTCAATAAATGTGCTAATGGTCATAGTGACGTCATGTCAGTTGTACAATTTTACGATTTTAACCCTAAGCTAAAAACCACCATCAACAGAGACATACATGTACAACAAATCAACAAAGGCAGGGTTAGATAGGCTATTTGCTTTAGCTATCGGACTTCAGGAAATATTGATGCAGTACATAGACAAGTGGCAAAAGACGTGCCAAGCAATTGGAAAAGTCAATCCAGAAATTAGCATTAACTGCTATAAGTATGGACTGGATAGAACCTCATCCATCTTCGTGGAACTTCACAACAGAGCCCTCGATTACGAAGGTGAGCTCAGGGTTGTTCAAGACCGCTACATCAGACTCGAAGAAATCCAAAAGGACAACCCCATGGCACAAGAAAAGGTGACAACAGCTCCACAACGTACCAACTCTTTGGAACCAATTCCGAAGATACCTAAGCGACAAAACAAAGCCGGGGCAGGACCATCTCTCGAGACAAACGATCCAAATACGGGGATGGCAAAAGAGGCAAAGGAAGGGAAGAATTTGTAGATAAAATCTACACGAAGCTGAATACAACTTTCTCTCACATTCTAAGCAAGGAGGGAGCAAAGCCAGGCTTTCCTTACCCTAATACTAGGGGAAAGCATCCAGACAAAACTAAGGAGTCCAAGGAGTATTGTGCATACCACCAATACTACGGGCATACAACTGATGCGTGCTACCACTTACGAAACGTGATCCAGAGATTTATAGACGAAGGCAGATTCATGGAGTACGTACAGCTACAGCCAGCTGAAACTGAGGAGGCCCCGAAGAAAATGATAGAATTACCTTAGGACGAAAAATACATCAACATGATCACCTTCTTCAGCGGAGTTCAAGAATAACTGCTCGAAGACATCCTCGAGTTAGCTCGAAACAGAAAAAAAAAAGCTAGAAGCCCATGATGTGTTCAAGCTAAGTGGACCACCTACTAGCACTTGGGAAGAGTGGATGGCCACGCCATTAACATTCTCAAAAAAAGACGTCAATCAGGATGTCGAGATGCACAACGATCCACTAGTGATCACTCTTCCATTACACAGATGGAACGTTGACGGGGGCAATTCGTTAAATGTACTGTTTTACGAACCCTACCTACGCATTGGTTTGACAACGGAGCATATGGATTCTTCTACTTGCACAATATACGGATTCAATGGAGCAGTCTCTTGACCAAAAGGAGAAATTGTCTTGCAGGTGTGTGCAGGACCCTTAGTAACCAATACACGATTCTGCGTGGTGGAAGCACCTTCGCCTTACAATGTAATCATGGGCAGGCTATGGGTCCATAAATTACGAGGAACAACTTCGACATATCATCAATACCTACGATTTCCTACACCTATGGGTAAAATGGAAATAAGAGGTGACCAGCAAGACGCAAGGCTATGCAATCTAGCAGAGGTCATACTCAACGAAGAAAGAGCTGCTGCCCAGCAGCACGAAAAAAAAGACGCAAAGCAAACACTAAGGAGGTGAAGGACGGATCCTTCTCAGTACTCGAAGCAATTTCAGTTCCGGAGACAAGAACCTCCGCTACTCCAAGGGCAGACGTCTCCGCCAAATGACAATTACAGAAAAGCACTCCTCAACGACCTCATCAACAAACCTGCTCACCGGTGGAACCAACGAAGAAAATCAACATCGGAACGGAGACAAAATCAAAAATGCTCAACATCGGAACCTTACTTGAAGAGGAAGAGGAGATGCAACTACAAAGGTTACTAAGGGAATACGCAGACGTCTTCGCATGGTCAATGGAAGACATGCCAGGAATTGACCCGAATTTGGTCTCACACCACCTTCGGCTCAAACTGGAAATGACACCATTTAAACAACGCATACGCAAGGTGGCAGACATCTATCATAAAGCGGTAGAAAAGGAGTTGTAAAAGCTACTCGCAGCAGGATTCATACGAGAAATCAAATATCCCACGTGGATATATAACATGGTCATCGTACCTAAGAAGAACGGGGGCGTGCGCATTTGCATTGACTTTAGCAATCTCAACAAAGCGTGCCCCCAAAGACAGCTACTCACTTCCAAACATTGACCAACTGGTCAACGCAACCGAAGGTCACCAGAAGCTATCCTTTATGGATGGATACTCATGCTACAACCAAATAGCCCTTGCAGAAGTATATCAGGAGCATACTGCGTTCTTTACCCCACGAGGCTTGTATTGCTATACAAGGATGCCTTCTGGACTAAAGAACGCGGGGGCAACATACCAGAAATTAGTAGACAAAATCTTTAATCCATGGATAGGAAAGATACTGGAGGTCTACGTGGACGATATGCTCATCAAGAGCAAAGAAGCATTAAACCACTTGTCAGACCTAAGGGAAATATTCGAAGCCATGAGAAACTTCCACATGAAAGTGAACCCGTAGAAATGCACATTCGGAGTAACCTCAGGAAAAATTCTTGGGATACTTGGTAACTAAGCGAGGGATAGAAGTAGACCCCGAAAGGGTTAGAGAAATAATGGAGATGACATCTCCAAAAACTTTAAAAGGAGTACAAAATCTAAATGGAATCTTAGCTTCCATGGAAAGATTCATAGCAAGGTCATCGGATAAATGCAAAGCATTTTTCGATACGCTAAGGAAAGGAAACAGGTTCACATGGACCACAGAATGTGAACAAGCCTTTCACAAGATCAAAGAGTACTTAGCATCAGTACCCATCCTACAGAAACCAGAGATACTCACCTTATACTTAGCAGCAACAAGCTACGCTGTGAGCGCAGTGTTGGTACGAGACCAGGGGCAAGGAGAAAATCGCGTATACTACATCAGCAAGACACCCAGTTCAGCGGAGCGTAACTATACCAAGGTGGAGCAGCTATGCCTTAGTAGTGGAAACACAGAAACTAAGGATATATTTCGGTGCACACACCATCCGAGTCTTCACAAAAGCTCAGATAAGTCAAATCCTCAACGGCACGGAGAAAATCAGAAGGGTGGCAAAATGGAGCGCCATGATTAAACAGTTTCACGTAATCTTCGAAACAAGGGAAGCTGAGAAATCACAAATCTTAGCGGACCTACCTCTTAACGACGAAACAGAGATAGATGGAATCCCAGGAATGGAGGAAGATAAGCCGGAACCTGAAGACCTCTTGGAACCACAAAATTCACGAAGGTGGGAGATATTCGTAGATGGCTCCTCCAACGGAGAAGGCGTAGGCATAGGGGTTGTAATTACAACCCCTACTGGAGACCGACTCATCTATGCATTCAGGTTAGAATTCGAACAATACACTAATAACATCACGGAGTACGAGGCGGTCATACACGGTCTACGCTTTGCACAGGAGCTAGGCTTATCATATGTTCGTTTGACTAGTGACTCACAGCTGGTCATTAGACAAATCGAGCTCAAATATCAAACTCTGGATCCAATATTGTATTCATACCTAAAGTTAACACAAGAGCATTCGTCAAAAATCAACAAGGTCACATTCAGACATGTCTGTCGGAAAGACAACAGACACGCAGATGCCTTAGCATTCATATCATCAATGCTGAGGGATAAAAGCACCACCTCCATACAAATAAGGAGGATATATGAACCCTCGATAGAAGGTCCAATCTCAGGCGTTGAGGAAACCTTGGCCGTCCAAACTTGAGCCATGAGAGAAGCAGAACAAGAAAAAGAAGACGAAGGAATAGAAGAGATGGATAACGAAGCTGACGAGTCTGACAAAGATCAATCCATGTCATACGGAAGCAACTAAGACGAAGCGGAAGATGATTGGAGAACCCCAATTCACCAGTACCTTGACAAAGGTACCTTACCGACATATGTCAAAGAAGCTCGGAAACTTGAATCAAAGGCGGCGGTGTACAGCCTACGTGATGGAATACTGTATAGAAGGTCATTTCTTGGACCTCTAATGCGGTGCCTCTCACAAACCGAAGGTAGGAAAACACTGCATGATATACACAGCGGAGAAGCTGGCAACCATAGTGGAAGAAGGTCCTTGGCGATCAAAGCCAAGATGCAAGGATGCTATTGGCTAAGCATGGACGAAGATCCAAAGAACGTGGCTAAGCGTTGCGAAAGATGCCAACGCTTTTCCAGGAAGATTAAAGCACCAGCAACGGAGCTCAACTCAGTCATCATACCATGGCCGTTTGTCAAATGGGGGGTTGATCTTGTTGGACCCTTGATAGAGGGAACATCAAAAAGAAAATACCTTATCGTGGCTACGGATTACTTCACCAAGTGGGTGGAAGCAAGGGCTTTGGCAAGAATTAGGGACACAGATGTCTTTAAGTTCTTGTTTGAGAAAATCATCTGCTAGTTTGGAATACCAGCCGCCATCTCTGACAATGGCAAGCAGTTGGAAGGAAAGAACATAGACATGTTGTTCAATACTTTCAACATTCAGAAAAACAAGTTCACTCCGATATACCCTAAGAGCAATGGAAAAGCAGAGGCGACTAACCAGACGATAGCAATGAACTTGAAAAAGAAGCTGGGAGCATACAAGAAGAGATGGTGCGAGCAGCTACACAATGTCCTTTGGGCCTACCGAACTACAAGAAGGGAGGCTACGGGATAAACCCCATTTTTGCCAACCTACGGAGCCGAAGCGGTCATCCCAACGAAGATAATACTCCCAACAACAAAAATGGAGGCATGGGAAAAGAACCTGACGACGGACCTAATGCTAGAAAATATCGATGATCTTGAAGAAAGGCGAGAAGTGGCATTGCAAAGGATTGTAAACCATCAACGAAGGCTAGCTCGCGAATATTACAAACGGGTTATCCCAAGGAACTTTGTAGTCGAAGAATACGTGCTACGACAGATACCGCCATATCAAAGGAAGAAGGAGTGGGGTAAGCTAGCTCCGACATGGGACGGGCCCTACATCATACATGACATTGCCGAGAAAGGATCATACTACCTAAGGAACCTCAAAGGTGAAGAATTACAACACCCTTGGAACGCAATATACCTAAAGAAATACTACCCGTAAGTGAATGGTTATTATTCAGGAGAAGAAGGGAAGGGGCAACGACCCACCATGTTCTATCCCTGACCAAAGGTATTATAAACCTTACTAATCAACGAAAGAAACTTTTTGCTAAGAAAAAGTCTATTTTGATTAAATGCAAACTGGGTTAGAATGGACACCCTCCATCAGGACTGACGATGAGACAAGGCAAGGCACAACTGCGCGTGTGTGAATACTCGGATCCTCGGAGTGATAGCTCCATTCATGAGGCAGTAAGAAAAAGTAAGATATCCCCTATAGAGATACCTTGTCGAAGTAAAGCAGCCTTCACGCTGAACGCGTAGGGTTACAGGAAAATTATTACCCACGTAGGAGCCCTCGCCACCACGGTACCTTCTGGCCAAAGGATACTTGAGTAAGATGATGAATGTTCCGCCAAAGTTTAAAATACCTTAGCACCTTGTGATAACTCGAATGTGCAAATAACTAAACATAACACGTCTACATATATATATTCATGCAATACTAAAGGTACCATAATAGTGTTACCAAAATACGACTAACACGTCTTAAAAGTTGCAGATGACAAAGGTTCAAACCATAACAAAGTATTGTTTCAAGGAAAGGAGACAACAAAGGCCCCTCAGCTGGGGGAATAACACAATAAAGAGTTCAGTTAAAGAGAGACGGAACACATCAAGGATAAGAAATACGAGGAAAGACAACTCCTTTGGCTTGGAGCTCGGCTTCTGCAAAGGAAATGTTAATATAATCAATGGTCGAACGCTCGAACTGCACCTTCATCTGAGAAGCTTGAACCTCCAAATCCGAAGCCGACTTTTGATGAAGCTCCATCATCTAAGCACTAAGATGATCGTTAGCTTGCCGAAGCGCCTCAGCCTTAAACTTAGCAGCAACATCAAATTAGCGAGATATCTCCAACGAAGATATTTGACCCTCAAGACGAGTAATCTTGGCATTTGCACCCACTAGCTGCTCCTGGAGACCTGCAGAAACGAAAGGTATCAACAGCAAGAAAGGGGCAATTAAAGACACGAAGGGTGCTGCGGAAAAATAAGTATCCTAAGCTACCTCCTGCATGGCTAAGGGATTCTTCTACACTATGTTGAGCCTCAACAAGATCCACCTCAGCGGCATCGAGATCTTCCACGAGGGTATCCCGTTCCGTCCGGAGATCATCAACATCAATCCGGAACGAAGCATTCTTAGAGGATAAAGCTTGGTAACCATTCCCTAACTCTTCTAACCTTTTTACTAAAGATGCATGAGACATGGAAGAAGACACGGAGCCAGCCTCGATAAGTTTGTTTTTAAGAGAACAAACCCCACAAGATAGGACATTTCATTCTGCAGTAACCTTAGCTAAGGAAGCACAGGCATCTTCGAAGTCTATGTGGTACTTCTTGCGGATAACTTCCTGGGCTGAGAGGCGTCTCTCAACTAAGGAAATATCCTCCCTTTTCTTTTAAATAAGACTCTCTTTACACTTAAGGGTTTTACCACACTCCTTGCGAAGCAAAGCCATCTGCTTCACTAGATCTGCATTATGAGCAGACTCTAGGGAAAGTTGGGCCTCGTTGTGAACAGTCATGTTCATCAACCTATCTGATTTCTTCTAATAATACCAAACATCAGACGATAACGTGGATACTTGTTCCCGAAGCTGCATAAGTTCGTCAGAACCACCAACTGGCAGGGATAGGTCGTCTCAGGACTATACAGCCAAGCAATAATACAGACAAGGTAAAGAAAGAGGAAAACAAACCTATGTCTTTAGAAGACTCAGCAGCTAAGGCAGAATCGGCAGCTTTGCTCCCATCTTCAGCAAGCTTGGCAACAATATTAGCTCTCTCAAGAGCCAGCAGACAAGCCTCCAGGGATCTCTGAGTCTTTCTCAGATCGTCCTCCAATGAGGATATCTTAGCAACAGAAGCAGCATTACTCGACGAAGGTTGTTGCACGATAGCAAGCGCATATTCTTGACGAGCACCTTCCAACAGAGCACCCAAGTGAGTACACTTAGCTCTATAGACCTTGAATAAGGTATAACCAACATCGATCTGCTTGCAAAGCTGCCAACAAAGAAGTATAAGAGCAGAATGAAGGACCAAAATCAGGAAGCAAAACAGTAAGGCAAGAATTACTTACTGAGAATGCTGAGAGACGAGGAAGGAAATCGGTGTAGGCGTCCATAAAAGCCTCCATCTCTTGGATACTACCCCTAAGGATCTCACCAAAACTCTGACTAGAACGAAGGCAATCCGGGTCAAAGAACAAGTCCTTAGCCGCACGGTACTGAGCCGATAGCACATCTAGCTGCGAAGCTACCTCAAAGGAACTGCCCAGATGATGGTGATCAACCCCAGCAGAAAAAGGACCCTTAGAGCCCCGCAGAATGGCTTCGAGGATAGCATCATCAGAACTACCAAGACTCAAGTTCTCAGGCAGCTTACCCTGACTAGGCTCAACAACAACTCCCTCAATCGCTTGAGAACGAACGTGGGGCACAACTGCTGAGCCCTCACCACGACGAAGAGACGACATGGTGGATGAGCTAGGAACTGAAGGAAAGGCTTGAGCACCACCTAAGTCCAAGTCACCAGCGGAAGGAAGATTACCCAGTCTGGTCAAATCTGGTGACGAAGGCGGAGGTCCAATAGCTTTGCTAACAGGGGAAGTAGAAACAGACTGAGCGCTCCTTAACGAGGTCGGCGTAGCATTGGAGGAGAAGCTAGCAAGTGAAATCACAACCTTCTTCTTCGGCTGAGAGTCTGAACTGCTAACCCTCACCGCTGGGGTAACAACCTTATCAAACGAACCACTTGATTTAAGCGAGGTAGAAGGAGATGAAGGAAGACTCTTGGAAGCCATAACAACAGCTTCAGCAGTAGCCGAGACAGCATGCAATGCTCCGTCGGGAGCAGAAAACGAAGGCATCTTCAAAGACAAAGTAGGAGTTGGAGCTTGAACACTAGCAGGCTCGACCAACTGAGCACTAGTACCAGCAAGGAGATTCTCACCCTCGACTGAGCCAGCTCGAACGGGACTGGGGATATCCTTGGAAAATCTGCCTCAATATCATCCAAATGAGGGTTGAGGCCAGTGTCCTCGATATCCTCCATGTCGTCATCATCTGGAACCTCTCCAACAGCCTTGGGATCCTCATCCAAAGCCTCAAGATCAATAACAGTCTTCAGCTTACCCTTTCTCTTGGAAGACTATGAAAGAACACATGCGTCAGCTAAGAATCAGGGGCAAGATACTAAGGAACTTACAAACACAAAGGTATGGTAATGATCCTTACCTCCGCAGGTGTTGGTGTAGTTGTTTCAGCCGGAGCTTTCCTCTTCCTAGTCCTGGTAGCCACGGAGTTACCAACAGAGCCCGGACCAGTTCCAGCAGACGAAGCAGGGGCAGACTACAAAAGAAAGCCATCAGAATATCAAACAAAGATACTAAAGCGAAAACATTCAAAGCAAAAACCTTCAAGGAAAAACGAAGGTTACCTCATGAGAAGCAGTAGGGTTGAAAACCCAATGCTGATATCCATCATACTTCTCAGGCAAAGAAAAAGTTGTGCGGGGAACGTGGGGATCAGCGGTAGTAAAACCGGGCCTAAGGACCGACCACACGAAGAGGAGTACGATCCCAGCTATCATCATGGTCAAGGCGGATGCGATCAGACTTTGGAAAAGGCAGCTTAGCGGAATAAGGGATGACAGTCAAACCGGTCTTATTGATCTCTTCCAACAGACGAAGGCTATTACCTTCCCTGATTTTCTTAGCAGTAACATGGATACGACGAGGGATAACACTCTAAGGAAGAAGATTACTCTTCTAAATAGCATCAACATACATAGCATTGAAGTTGACGGGGGTGTAATCCTCTCGCTTAGACCTCCCCTCAGCAAAGGGATCATAAGACTCCAGAGTTGTTTTACCCTTGCTACGGTACCAGCTCTCGCGAAGGACACGCCAGAAGTTACCAGTATACTGCATAACTTCTCGGACCTGAGTCTTGTTCACCGGGTCATCCCTGGTAGATAAAACGTCATAGTAGAAGGGATCCTTTCTACTAAACAAAGGGAGGAGCATACCTGCGTCCAATTGGCCAACACTAATCAGGAGGTTATTCTCATCGTAAGGAAAATCCCGGATAAGGGACTCGGTGAGAACATCAGGACCATTGACGAATGAGATCTTGAATTTACGGAGGCGAAAATACTTGGCGATCTCAGCAATGAACAGATGAGCGAAGCTATCCTTGTCACGCAATTGAAGCCTCTGAAGCTCATAGTGAGGAGGAGGAGGTGGAAGGTCCTCAACAACAACTTCTTCAACCTCAGGGTCCGCAACATCCTCAGGAACCATAGCCATCTCAATGCCAGTAGGTATCTCAGTGTCCTCAGGGGCGCGGGGATGGCGTAGCATCAGGATGATCCATCCGCGGAGGTGGATCAGTTGACGATGAGGTCCTCGGACCCTTACGCGTAGGCTTCTTCGGGAGTCTCCTAATTCCTAGCACCAACAGGGAGAACATCCCATCAACAATGGCGGACGAAAATCACAGTCCACTTCAAAAGAAAATAAAGGGAAAAAAACAGTATACTTTGGGCATGGGTTTTATTAAATCAACCAAAGAGAGGGTTTAAACTCATCGTAAGGCATAATCAAGGATCATTCACCACCAAAATCAAGGTTGCAGACGAAGAACAATCATGGCAGAATCGTCATCAAAACACGAAATGGGATAAAACCCAAGTTCTCATACAACATGAACAAGCGAAAAAGAACTAGAATCCTCACATGCAAATACAACAGCAACATCAAGCGATCAAAGAAGGAAATACAGGATTGAGCATGGAGAAATATGAAAACAACGGCAACGAGTAAGAACCACTTACTTTTACAACCAAGTGTTGAACCAGAGCCTTGAGGAATCGAAGGAGAAAGGGAACAATTAGCAGCAGGAGAAAAATCTCTATGAAAGAGATGGAGAGCGATAGTTCGAAGAAGAAAAAGGAGTTAATGAAAATTCCTTCTCTTTATTCCCTTCTTATAGGCGGCTGGAGAATCCAAAAATTTGGATGTCCCGAGATTCAAGGGGAAGTTATTGCATGAAAGGACATGTAGGGACCACCCAATCAGTATGTGCAAAAATGGCGGCTTAACGGAAGTTTTCTTCCAATCCTACCAAACGGTAGAATACGAAAGAAAAGGGGAAAACTGTGAATACCAATATTATGCGGAGCACGTGTCACGATTTTAGTGGACGCATACAAGATAATTATGTAGCCCTCGCTATGCAGAGAAACCTGAGTAACAGAGGATACCTTCGTAGATCTGCTTTATCTCATCCCAAGAAGGGATACTTCTACGACCAGGATGGAAAAAGTAAAGCCTAGTCTAGGAAGGGGCAGCTGGAGAGGGGACAGAGTTAGATGACACATCTAACCAGCATTAAATGCACAAATCTCTTATCTACACGAATAATCAAAGCACGTGAAGAGAGATGATGTGGCAGTACCTGATTGGCGGAGGCTGGCGGTGAACGAAGGTACAACCTGTACTAAGGTTGGGAAGTTCCCGAAGGAACGTGGGTCAGCTGAGATGGCAGAATACGACTGGAGAAAGCACGCGGTGAACGAAGGTACAACCTGTACTAAGGTTGGGAAGTTCCCGAAGGAACGTGGGTCAGCTGAGATGGCAGAATACGACTGGAGAAAGCACGCGGTGAACGAAGGTACCATTGGTACGAAAAGTATAGCAGCAAACGATGGACCCATAGGCACCAAAGATATACCTGGAGCAGAAGGGGCTATAAATACCAAGCCTCACCAACAAACTAAGGGCATTCAATATCTATGAGAGAAGATCTAGTCTTAAGCTTATACCTCTTTAATGTTTAGAACTTAAGTATTTACTTCCACTTGAGTTCTCTCTATTACTTTGGGAAGCATTTAAGATCTTTGTAACCACCATACTTAATACAAAACAATCACTCATTACCCCGTGGACATAGACAAAAGTCGAACCACGTAATCTCTTGTGTCTCATGATAACTTAGAAGCTTTTACATTATATTGTGTTCTTAGTTATTATTGTGATCTTTGATATCTTTTATTACTTAGCATTATCAGTTCAACAGAGGTATCGATACTACTTAGCATCTGATACTCTGAGCTGTATACATTACGTAGACTACGGGAAAACGAGTAGTCACAGTATGCAGTGGATGCAGGCGATATGCAGGTGATATACGAGTCTTGGTGATATGCTGGTGGTGAAGGTTATGCAGGTGGGGATGAAGATGATGTATGCAGTGGTGATGAAAGAGATGAACTGGATGGATGATTTTGGAGAGGAGCAAAGCTCCTCCCTGTTGGTGGTGGAAAACAGTCGCGAGGGGTATTAGATGTGTCTTCTATGTAGCTTTAGGTTAACCCTTTTTATAGCTCTACCTTGTCCTGCAATTTCAAATCTGAAGCACCCACATTCCTGAATCAGACAGACTTCTAAAATCACTTCTTCATCTCCTCCGTTCAGCACTAAATCGCACGGCAGAAACATACTTAATATTAGCTGAATTCTAGCTCAACTTACCCAAACCGACTAACTTGAACCCCTGATTTATCGAAATTCTCTCTTGACCCATTGAATACAACCCTCAAGAACCTGGTTAGCTGCGGCTAGAATTGGCAAGGCACCTGGCTTAGTGACATGAACATGGCAGTAGAACTAGGTCTCATTCTACCTGATTTCTTGGCTTAAAACATCTTACAACTCCTGTTTGGGAGCAACCCAGGTTCTCTCTCTTTCGTGGCTTCAAAATCCTGTCTAAACCCTTGGCAACCTGCTTTGGACCATGGCCAGAGCAGCGGTAGGGAGAGAAGACTTGAACTGATGCTGCAGACAGGACCACTCATTCGAACATTTCTACAAACACCTGATATGCCACGAACAGATTGGTGATGGTCGTGTACAGATTGCATTTTAGACCACACATCAACTCCTTCCCTGCAAGCAATTACGAATTCAGAACAAACCCATTCATTTAACCATTCGACAAAATCAACAACAACCACCAATCTTCATTATTCACTCACAAATGGTACTGTTTCAGCTCCCTCTCTTTGGCTGGTTTCTTGAACAAACTCTGCCCAAATCTATCACAAATTGGTATCCCAGCTCCGTCTCCTCACTAACTTCTGAAATATGTCCAACAATTCGAACACAATCCTATAATTTCACATCTCGGACCAACGAATTCCAATGGTAACAATACCTGCTCTTCCATGTATTTCCGGCACAAAGAAAACCCAAAACCATCACAGACTCATACACAAGTCTACCGTGTTGTTCTTGCCTTTGTGAACCTGTCCTAGCCAGTCGAATACGACCCCTGGTCCCATGGTTTTCCTGCGAGAACTTGGTGCAGCTGCTGCTGTTGTGACAGGAAGAAATAGAATCTGTCTTGTTTGAGCTCGACCTAGGTTTGATGTAAAGCAGGAGGATTCACCCCTTACCGAACTGTAATCTGTATTTAACAATCCTCAGATGGTCGCCTTTAAAATGACATTCCTTTCCAGATTGCAAATGTTTCTTATTCTTTTATTACTCCGATGACTCCAAAACACCTATAAAATGCAAATAATATACATAATTTACAAGAGAAATAGGTAAGAATAACGTACGAAATTGACACTCAAATGATATAATTAAGGCACTTATCAAAGTCCCCCACACTTAATCGTTGCTAGTCCTCGAGCAAACAAAACAAAACTAAAATACAACAACTCCATGACGTTGAGGATACAGTTACTTTTAGCATAACCCCTAGGTGTCCCTAGTGGACGAGTTATAGTCTCGTGAAGGTTTACAAGAGATATACCTAAAAAACCTTTTACTCCAAATTCCAACTACCAGTGAACAATCTATGAATAAATCCAAAATGATTATAGGAGGAAGTACCCGGATGCAACTCCAATTCATATATAGGTGACAAAGCTCTACTCAGAAAGTCGAACAAACCACAATACTCGGAATCTAACTAACCACAATCACACATGAATATATTAAGAAGATGGATATAGAGATAGATGTTTGTGAATGTTGACTAAAGTGAATGGTGTTTCCCATATCTGTCTGAAGGTCACCGCCAAGATGAACCTATGAATCCTAATGGATTGAGATACTGGTCTGAATTCTAATATCAACTCAACTGGCATATACGAGGGAACCAGTGGTCGATAATCTTAATTCTAGATCAACTCGACTGGAAAATACAAGGGAACCAGCAGTCGATTTATTAATTGAATAATAATAATAATAACTTTTTTTTTCTTTTTCTTTTTTCTTTCACTTTTTTTTTTGAATTGACAACATGATTAGATCTTTTGGATCCAAGCACATACTTCTTATCAGCAGATTACATGGTAATTCCCGTGGATCATGCGTTCCACGCTTGTGTAGGCTATGGAAACAGGGAAAACATACACATATTGCTATCCAAGTGTCAATCTATTTTTCTTTTTAATTTTTTTTTGATACATACTCCGATTGGTCTGGTCTTTTTTTTTTAGTAACTCAATCACTCTATTTATCCTAGCAGTAATAACAATTCGATGTTAGTGACCCACCACATCACTTAGATAAAAAAAAAGTTTGCAAAAATAAAAACAGAAAGTGATATGGTGACGATTCCGAGATATGGTAACAACTATCATATAATTTCTAACACCTGAGCTCTGTTTTTTTAGTTAATGGGTTCCTCAACCCCTGCAATCAAGATGGTTCCATCCACTTATATTATTTAGTGTCATCCTGAAGGCACACGTTTCTAGATTTTGAAGTTTATCATGCAATTTTTTTCTCTATAACTAAAGGCATCAAACTCTACAAATTATATACAAATTACATAAATTGATACTCCAACTCATACTTATTTCTGAACAATAGAGGATAAACACTAAACTAGCTATTTAGTTGGCATCTAATCCCAACTCAGCCAATATATACCTCACCGTCAAGAAAAAATGCCATCTACTTAGAAAGGCTAGTGTTCATTCTAAATTGTTCAAAAATCTCTAAAAGTTGGAGTTTTGTATACGTCAATTTTTTTGTTCATATTATACCCTACCCCCACACTTAAATCAAACATTGTCCTCAATGTTTCAAACCATTGCAAAAAGAATAAGAGGAATACTTGAAAAAGACAAGGAAGTAAGAATTGGAATTGTTCACCTGATTGACGCATACGAGAAACATTCAAAATAGACTCCCCATATATCAACAATCTGAAAATTTGAGGATCCACCCACAGAACAGTCTGCATATATTGCAAAAGCTTCACAATAATGTTAGCAAATGGTGGGAAAAATGAAATTATCATCCCACGAGAGTCACCCCCACACTTAGTCCTTTCTACACTCAGAAGTGTATACAAAACATAAGTGGAAGGCCCTTCGATTGGTTCGTCTTGGCAAACCTGCATGGTATTAGACTCAAACACATATGGTGGATATTTGGAAGCAAGAAATTCGGAAAGAACTTTTGAAGCACATAATTCCATCCCCAAATGAGGTATTTTCCTAAAAGATGGATTAATAACTTTATAAGAAACAACTTCAAGTTTGGGAGGATCATCATTAGATAAAGATTCATGTAAAGGGTTAGACAAACCTTGCATAATCTAACGCATTACGGGATCCTCAGTACTTCTGAAAAAGTCCATTGATTCTCCTA
Source organism: Papaver somniferum (assembly GCF_003573695.1). Taxonomy (NCBI): domain Eukaryota; kingdom Viridiplantae; phylum Streptophyta; class Magnoliopsida; order Ranunculales; family Papaveraceae; genus Papaver; species Papaver somniferum. The sequence continues at coordinate 84,377,210 of NC_039364.1, forward strand.
CATCACAAGTATCGATATTCTCATTCAAACTCTTTACGAGCCATTCTTCATCAGTTTCTTCTATATCCAAGTCCTTCTCATCGGAAAAGAAATCAGAATCTTCCATAAGCAAATTGTCGTAATCCTTATGTGCTTCGTCACAAGTTGACTTCTCATTCAAAGTATTCACAATCTCTGAATTAGGGGTGTTATTCACAAAGAAGTCATAATCATCGTCGCTCTCATACACAACATAAGTCTTACCATTAATAACTTTAGTGTTTCTAGACTCAACTTCTTCCTTTTGAATAGGTGAATGATTATTATCACGATCAAGAGTTGAGCTAGTTACACCATCATTATCAACATTTAAGTATTCGTATTCTTCGGACTCATCATACTCTATATTGGCTTCCATGGGAATGTTAGAATGAGTTTGAACCTCTTCTTTGTTCCGCTCTTCTTGAATTTGATTCATGCCATTTCTGATGTTGTCTATATTCCGTTGAAGTTCTTGGAGTGATTCATTGTAACTCAGCTGAAATTCACAAAATTGTTTTGTTGTTTGAAGCATCTGTTGCATCACGGGAATAGCAGATTCAACAAAACTATCAAATTTTTGATTTGAAGATTGCTCCACCAAACTTGGACACACACCACTTTCATAGTTTCCAGCTCAAATCACATCCCTTTGAATGGGTGAATGATCATAAATACGATCCGGAGTTGGGCTAGACTCATTGAAACAAGGTCCGGTTACCAAGTTGTTCTACTGCCTTTAGCTCATAAAGAATGTGATCGAGCATCTGCACATGTCAAGAATTAAACTGATTAAAAGTACAACTATCCTCCCATCCTTGTGATCGTTCATCATATCCAAAAGATTGGTTTTGATTACATCCCAAGTATGGTTGGAAGTCATAAGAATGAGAATTAAATTGATCACTATAGTATGTACGGTTTTATGAACCATATTCGTTGTTCCCAAAAGGAAACATCTTGAAATATTATGCACACAACTCATTTAGAGACTTACCTCTTGTTCCCAATTGTGCACACGCAAAAAGGATGATTTATGGTACCTGAAAATAAGATTCTTAAAAAGAGAAATTAGTAAAAGCTAAAAAGCTAAAAATAAAAACTATATACAAAAACAGAAAATTAAATAACAACTCAAACTACCGACTGCTCCCCGGCAACGACGTCAATTTTGACGAGGTGTCGAACTCGCAAAAATAAATTCCTTACTTCTCTTACACTAACTAGTAGTACAATGACAAGCAGGTTCGTTCCTAAGGGAGAGTTGAGTCTAAGTTGCCAATTAAATTTCTGAATACGAATAATGCAAATATGAGGATGAAAATGATCAAGGGTTCTTTCTCGGTCACAAAATAAGAATCTTATCAATATAGCTATGTTTCTGCAATTACCAATTACTAACAACCCTAGAATAGTTAGTACGCTCAACTATTCCGTTATTATCTCCTAAGTTCACCAGACACGGAAGCGCTCGACTACTGGATTCTACTTGCCAAGTTTCCTAGAAGTACGATCTCTAGATGTGACTTAAACAAGTGCATTAAGTAATGTGAGATAGGCTATTCCTAGTGACAAATACATAGGCTCGACTCATCTACTAGTGTCAATCTCTACACATGAATATTTAACAAAATCTCATCATCAATATCCACGTATCGCTACTTGTATCAAGATTCTCTAGACAATTACGGGTCAAAGAGGTCTCAACTAGCATTAGAATCATCCATAAACCAATTTAATTTGCAACTTAAACGATTCACAAATAACTCATAAGCATTATTAGCACGGTAGAGAATAAGCAATAACGATAGAATTGCAAGAAACAAGCCTTTCAAATATCAATACGAGTTCATGTTTCGGACGTCAAAATCGTCCCTAATCAAATATGCTTAGCTACTGGAGTTCATTATAAACACAACAAAATATAATACTAAACAAGCAAACCAATCTAGCAAACCAACGCAGCAGCAGGTGGAGTGAATGATGTATGGCCTGGTGGTGATGTTGTAAGGCGAGGTGAACTGTGGAGTTGTTATTGCTGCTGGTGCTGGTCGCGAACTCAGGCCTATGCAGTGCTCTAGTGGTAGCTGTATTGCTGAAGAAGGCCTGATATTGGAGCTTGCGATGGAACTGGTGTTGTTCGAGTATGGACTGCAGGCTATGTTCTGTTGCTGCTAACAGATGACCGACTCCAACTGCTACTGTGGTGGGTATATGCAGGTGAGATGGGAGATGTAGGTGGTATGGAATGGTATGCAGTGGATGCAGGCGATATGCGGGTGATGTATGAGTCTTGGTGATATGCTGGTGGTGAAGGTTATGCAGGTGGGGATGACAGTGGTGATGAAAGAGATGAACTGGATGGATGATTTTGGAGAGGACCAAAGCTCCTCCCTGTTGGTGGTGGAAAACAGTCGCGAGGGGTATTAGATGTGTCTTCTGTGTAGCTTTAGGTTAACCCTTTTTATAGCTCTACCTTGTCCCGCAATTTCGAATCTGAAGCACCCACATTCCTGAATCAGACAGACTTCTAAAATCACTTCTTCATCTCCTCCGTTCAGCACTAAATCGCACGGCAGAAACATACTTAATATTAGCTGAATTCTAGCTCAACTTACCCAAACCGACTAACTTGAACCCCTAATTTATCGAAATTCTCTCTTGACCCATTGAACACAATCCTCGAGAACCTGGTTAGCTGCGGCTAGACTTAGCAAGGCACCTGGCTTAGTGACATGAACATGGCAGTAGAACTAGGTCTCGTTCTACCTGATTTCTTGGCTTAAAACATCTTACAACTCCTGTTTGGGAGCAATCCAGGTTCTCTCTCTTTCGTGGCTTCAAAATCCTGTCTAAACCCTTGGCAACCCTCTTTGGACCATGGCCAGAGCAGCGGTAGGGAGAGAAGACTTGAACTGATGCTGCAAGACAGGACCACTCATTCGAACATTTCTACAAACACCTGATATGCCACGAACAGATTGGTGATGGTCATGTACAGATTGCATTTTAGACCACACATCAACTCCTTCCCTGCAAGCAATTACGAATTCAGAACAAACCCATTCATTTAACCATTCGACAAAATCAACAACAACCACCAATCTTCATTATTCACTCACAAATGGTACTGTTTCAGCTCCCTCTCTTTGGCTGGTTTCTTGAACAAACTCTGCCCAAATCTATCACAAATTGGTATCCCAGCTCCGTCTCCTTACTAACTTCTGAAATATGTCCAACAATTCGAACACAATCCTATAATTTCACATCTCGGACCAACGAATTCCAATGGTAACAATACCTGCTCTTCCCTGTATTTCCGGCACAAAGAAAACCCAAAACCATCACAGACTCATACACAAGTCTACCGTGTTGTTCTTGCCTTTGTGAACCTGTCCTAGCCAGTCGAATACGACCCCTGGTCCCATGGTTTGCCTGCGGGAACTTGGTGCAGCTGCTGCTGTTGTGACAGGAAGAAATAGAATCTGTCTTGTTTGAGCTCGACCTAGGTTTGATGTAAAGCAGGAGGATTCACCCCTTAACGAACTGTAATCTGTATTTAACAATCCTCAGATGGTTGTCCCTTATCCTTTGCTGTCCTCCTGATAGCACTCGCCTTTAAAATGACATTCCTTTCCAGATTGCAATTGTTTCTTATTCTTTTATTAGTCCGATGACTCCAAAACACCTATAAAATGCAAATAAAGCATAATATACATAATTTACAAGAGAAATAGCTAAGAATAACGTATGAAATTGACACTCAAATGATATAATTTAGGCATTTATCAAGGAGATGAAGGCAGAATGATAAGGTGATATCATTCTTTCTAGATGCTTTTAATGTTATTTGCCATCAGTTCATATTAAATTTTATATGGGGTGTTACTTAATCCTATTGGTCTGAAATTGTTTGGCATACCAATTGCGCCACTATGGGAAAACTACTGGGTGATCGAGTTTATAACGAGCGTTATTATCAAGAACGTCAGCGATATCATGAGTATCGCTGGCGTCATACATCCCATCGCGAGATATAAGTAGTATTCCTGGCGATATTAAGATTATCGACTAGTAGATATTTTGCAACGGCTATTTCACTCCTACTGGTTCCTATATATACGCCCTTGTATTTCTCCAAGTTACTCACACCTACTTCTACCTATATTTCACCACTTTCTCTATCTCTATTCTCATTTTAAATTTCATAATCATCAATGGCGAGATCCAACGAAGAGAGGAATGTTATTATGAATCGGTTTAGATTACAACAAGAAATGCATCGAAGGAGGTTGCAACAACTTGATGATGAGGAAGCTGAAGATAATAAACTAATCGACACTTTTATGCTTGTACATACGGGCCAAATACCTAGAGTTCCAGAGCCACAAGAAGTATTCTCAAGAAGGTATACGTATCGAGGGAGGGAATTTTACCATCAGAAGCTGATGCACAATTATTTTCTTCCCAATTGTGTGTACTCTGATCAAAATTTTCAAGGTCGATTTTGTATGCCTCGTAATCTGGTGATAAAGATTATTAAAGAGCTTTGTCGAGTAGAACCTCAATTTAATTATCAGTTTGATGCACTCAATATTAGAGGTCATAGTCCTGAACAAAATATTACTTCGGCTTTAAGGATTCTAGGTTGTGGCATACCAGCGGATCATGCAAACGATGAGTACCTTCGTATGGGTAAAACAACTTCTTTCACTTATCTTTCATTGTTTTGTGAAGTAATGATTAATCATTTTGGTCCAACATATTTACGAAAACCAACCAAGGAAGATGTTAGAAAAATATTGGGGGAGAATGAGGAAAGGAGATTTCCAGGAATGATAGGTAGTCTTGACTGTATGCATTGGGTATGGAATGGATGCCCCGTTTATTGGGACGGTCAACATAAGGGTCACTATCCTAAACCAACCGTTATCCTTGAAGCTTTTGCTTCTTATGATTGTTGGATATGACGCACTTTTTTTGGTCTTCCGGGTACACAGAATGATATTAATGTTATGCAAAAGTCGCCTCTGTTTGAAGATCAGAAGTATGGAATTTGTCCCCAAGTCCATTTCACGATCAACGACCATCAATACACTCATCGGTATTATCTTGCAGATGGTATCTACCCAAAATGGTCCACCTTGGTTCAATGCTACCGTCAGCCTCCTGCCGGTGCGTTGGGGCGTTCATACCGGTATTTTAACACCGCCCAAATGGGAGCGAGGAAGGATGTGGAACGCGCTTTTGGAATTTTGAAGAGGAAGTTCGCTATCATTTGTGGCCCATATCGTAGGTTGAGTGCTCGTGAAATGCACAAGACCATGCTCACTTGTATAATTCTTGATAACATGGTCATTCAGGAAACCCGTCATGATTCAGAGTGGATTAACTATGAAGATGAAGATTTGAGGCCAGAGATTCAACCACAAAAAGGGGTCCCTGCAAGGAATTATGCTCAAATGACTAATTACATTCACAACGAGAATTTGTATGACAGTTTAAGAGATGATCTGAGAGTGAATCTTTGGGCAGAGCATGGAGATAAGTTATGTATTTTAAGTTATATTTAAGTTATTTTGGTTTATTTGTTATGTATTTTGGTTTAATTATTAAGTTATGTTGGTTTAAGTTATATATTTTGGTTTGATTATATTTATGTATTTTTGTTTAATTATTAAGTTATGCATTTTAAGTTATGTTCTTTGGTTTAATTATATTTATGTATTTTGGTTTAAGTTAATATGCGAAACTTATTTAAGTGGACTGCGACAATATTTCAAGTTAATCAACTTTTTATTTCAAACTAAATATTAAGCAGAATGCAAGAACAACATATCAAATTAAAATGCAATACTTCAAATTAAAACTTAAATTAATACATCAATCATCTAGAGGAACTACTACATCGAGCCCATCATCGGACTCATCCTCGTCATCACCATGGTTGTTAGTAAATCCAGCTTGTTGTTCAATTTGTGCTTGAATCCTGTCAAATTCGATTTTTCACACATGTTTTTGTTGGGCGTTCATAATTGAAGTGTTAGCTTGAAGAATGTTATGCTTGTCACAGTCAAACCCAAATTTTTCTTGAGAAAGACGACTTTTCTTACTCTCCTTGTTTTGAAATTTCCTATCAACTGCTCTTTGCTTCTCGATGGTCTTTTGATGTTCCATAAACTCCGTCATGTTAAATCCACCGGAATTTTCGCCTTCTTGGGCTAATTTTCTAGCCCCTGGAAGTTTTCTCTTACCACCATCATCATTGAGAACTAAGTTCGCATTTAGGTTTCTCGGGGTATCTGGTGAAGAATTTGATGGACTTGGTGAAAATGGTGAAGAATTTGGTGTTGAGGGAGATGAATTATATGGTGACCTTTCAGGTACTTGTTGATTACCTACTAACACATCTGGATTATATTTGTTCAACACCTTCAAAATATGATAACAACTTTCGAAAGCTAACTTTTTGCCATGTTTTAGCTGCCAAACCGTACAAACCTTTCTTTCAACATCAACATCCACAAGACCACTCTCCCAGCCTCTCTTGGCTTGCATTATCAATCCAACATAAGCGGTTACTTCCCTGTTGATTACAATTAAGTGTTCTGCCAACCATTTTGCATCACGAGAATTGATGTTCATGGTTTCTTCTTCATATTTACGAAATATATTTTCCCACCATCGATACAATCTTGGGTAAAAAAAATATAATTACGACAAATGCATTCATCTTCTATCATGGTGTATTTTGCACCCTGGACTTTGACCTTTTTACCTTTACCGTTGCCTTGGCTTTGAGATTGTGAATCCATATTACAAGAAATTAAGAATTGTAGAGAAGGTGTGATTGTTTTAGATTTGAATAAGATTGAGAGATTGAGAAATTCTAGAAAGATTTAGAAATTCTGGTGTGAGTTGAAATGAGTTCGAAATTGGGTATTTATAAAGGGGAAGAATTGTGGTCGTTGGATGAGGAACTGATAAGCGATGATCAGATCAGTGAGCGGTGTACTGACTAACGTTGGCGCTGGAATGACCAGCGAGCGAGATTATGACCATCGAGCGATGAAACTCTATCCCTCGCTGGAAACTCCACCGTGTATGTTATATGTTATAATTGACATATAGCCATATGAGTTTGGCAGTTTGGCATACCCATAGTGAGTGCATATATGACAAAATCGGATGTTTGCCATATGCATAGGAATAGGCCTTAGGATGTTTTATTTTTGGTATAATAAAAAAGAGATATTTTGTAAAAGGGTCGTAAGTTTATTTCCTAATTAGGGTCTGGGTCTTAGAACATGCGGTTGATGCATTAGGGTCGTAGACTAACCAATGACCGTTAACCAACTGTTAGCTGACCTTTTTTTTATTGCTTAATACCCCGACCTTTAATTGACCAGCGTTGACAGTTAGAGTTTGTTAAAATTGATAGTTGTCTCGTCTTTTTCCATCTTCTTCCGCTTCTAACGAGGAATTCTAGTTTTTCCTACCATCTAATAGAATTCTTTACCGTCAGCCTCCATTTCTACTAACGCCACAGCAGCTCCACCAGAATCAAAAGAATGTTTGATAACTCTAAAGAAATAAAAATTACAGCTTCCAAGTATTAACAATTTTTCAAAAAAGAAAACTCCTTATCAACACCATCGGTATGACCAGTTCTTTTGGCATATGCATATACTCAAATATGATTTAAGATTAACTATTTGACAGAAGATTAACTATTTTGACCGATATGATATGACATCTATTGATCAGATTAGTTTGATTAATATTTGAAGTTGGAATTAAGTCTTAAAATCTTTCCCCAAGATCGCACTTCTTATAACGCTTAACTATCGTTGCATTCAAGCTAAAACAGAGTACCTATTTTCCTATATATGAACCATTGATTTATTCTCAGAAAAAAAACTCAAGACCAAATTTGATCAGAACTTATCCCAAACTCATAACCCAAATTCAAAATCAAATTGAACTTAATCCTAAAATCCATTTGCTACACAGAAACCCCTAAAAGCAATTAAATGTTCAAGTCAAAAACTTAAAAAACTTAGAATTCTAGATTATGAAAAGTTAATGGTGTGAGCATTTCAACGGATCCTTCATTAATTTTGTTGTGTGTTTATGTTTTATAAATACAAATATTGTGTCGTCAAATTTACTGTATAAAAACTAAGTTGACGAAGTTTGGATAGTTTGAGATTTGAATTCAAATATCCGCCAATTAGTTATTGGGTCCGGTAGGGTGGAATCAGGTTATCTTTTAAAACAAAGCAAGGATAAAATTTCAAATATCATTTTAATAAGGGTCTTTTTGTAAGAATTAAAGATGGTCAAAATGGTCTTGGGTGAGTCAACGACCCAAAGACATCAACTACATGTTTTACGACCCAGATCCTAATTAGGTATTAAAGTTACGACCCATTTACAAAATAACTCTAAAAAAAATGAAAGTTTCATTTAGTTCTGGGTTGATTGTCTTAATTTTGAAAATTTCTTGAATCGAAGTTACAATTTGAGATCCTATTAGCTCCCAGTTATGTTTAAAAAAACCAACTGGGAACCCATCTGGTCCTGATGATTTATTAGCTTACATGGTTTTGACTACATTCCATATTTCAGGCTCACTAGGGAGGGCCATAAGTCTGTATTGTCTTTTTCAGTTGTTATATTTGGGATGAGATTCAGAATCTCATTGTGAGTCGTGGTGGGGGAGACAGTAAATAAATCAACAAAATGGTTTCTTATGAGACCACTCATTTCAGATCAATTCTGTTAAAGGGGCGGCATGATCCATTAGAGGGGCGACAACCTAATAAGACAAAAAGGGTCATTACATGGTAATTCATGCCACCCCTTATCAAAAAAAAATATGGAAATGACCAATTAACCCTTATTATTAATAATCAAGATTAGTGATGATAATCAAGATTAGTGTTGATAATCAAGATTAGTGTTGATAATTAATTTTCACTTATAATAACTCTAAAATCATATTTTTAGAGTTGAAAAAAAAATTTGTGAAGAGAAGAAAAAAGACATTTTTGTGAAACCCTAGATTTTGATTCACTCAACCAAAATGAGTGATTCCAGTGACAAATTTGAGATGGGTGAATCTCTAAATTAGTTCCCATTAGCTTTGTGTCGCTCAAAATTATCTAAAGTACGTAAAAAAAATCGAAACTTTTAAAATTTCAGAAGAACTTACGGTTGGAATTTAGCTCGTTACCAACCGTAACTCTCAGTTACGGTTCCAAAAGTATCGAATACCAACCGTAACTGGTTCAATTTGGGGAAAACCTAATCGTAATACCAGTTACGGTTGGTAGAATGACAACATATAGCAACCGTAACAAATTACGGTTGGTAACTAATGAATCGAGATCAACCGTAATTAATCTACGGTTGGTAAGGTTATTTGAGTTACAAGTCGTAACTCAAATACGGTTGGTAACAGTGATGCAATTACAAACCGTACGTAAAAAAAATATGAAACATCCAGGACAACTTACGGTTCGTAACTTAAGTAACGAGACCAACCGTAAGTAATTTACGGTTGGAAAAAAAATTCGTAACTGAATATTTTATCTCAAAATCAAGAACTTACGGTTGGTATTTGAGTTAAATGAACCGTAACATCAACCAAATCTATAGTTACGGTTCCAATTGGAGTTATTACCAACCGTAACTCACATGCAACACAGAAATTTCAATTTCAATTTTGATCCAAAACCCTAATTTTTGATACAAAACTAACTTAAATCAAACACAATAAACAAAACCCTAACTGGGTCTTTTGGAAATATAGTTTTCAATCAACGATTATCAATTTTTCAAATCGCTGATTAATCGAGGACGGTGAAAATTTCAATTTTAATGGAGGAGGAGAAGAGAAGAGAAGATGAAAAAAATCAAAAAAACTGTTTTGATTTTTCTGATTCCATTAAGTTAAAAATAGGAGTAGGGTAATCTGGTCAATTTACACCCCCTATAGGACATCCCCTAACCAATAAGAGGGACATTTCTATCACCCTTGCCGCCTCTCCAATGGAACATGTCGTCCCTTTAACAGGATTGTTTCAGATTTATCTGAGACAACCTGGCCATTTTGATCTGTCAAACAATTTATTTTATTACATTTCCTTCTTTTTAGAGTTTTGATGTGAAAATACTTAGTATTACGTTCACCTAAATTAACCGTATTATCTCGTGATAATTGTTTTGCTACTGATTCTTGAATATCGTGTAAATTTTCCAGTTCTAGAGTTTTTTTTCCAGTTCTAGAGTTTTTTTGCTTTGTTTTCATGTGTGAAAGGATTATTGGTGTGTACTGCATTAAGGTTCTCTATTTGTTTCAAGACCTTCATGATTTCCCGGTCAAGCGCTCCAAAAACGAGCTTCTTCCAGTTAATTAGGTTTTCGCCTAGTGTTCTAAGGTTTTCTAAAAAAGCCTCTTTTTAAAAAAAAAGGTAGCCGACAACTTAATATTAAGAGTACGAGGGAACCTCTTTTTTTAGAAAAAAGGAAAAAAGATGCAACAAATTACATGGCGGAAAGCAAATTTGACGTCGTACGAGGAAGAGGGGTTTTCTTTATTATAGTATAAGATAAGATGAGATATTTTTAGTTTCAATGTTTAAATTATATTATTGGATAAAAAATATAACATTAACTTGTTAAGCTAAGCTCCAACAACATAGTACTACATTAATTGAACAGGTTGTTGTGCTAGTCTACCATCGAGTCTCATGAATAACCTAGCCAAAGCCTACCATCGAGTCTCATGAATAATCTAGCCAAAGGAACTGAAACAGATGGGGCTGAGATTGTGTTACAAGGAGGGCAAACTAACCTACCTTCCATGTTAATTTTTTTTATTTTTAATCGTTTCGAAATAACAAAAAATGATATGGAAAAGATGTAAGCATGAATAAAGTATTTCAATCTTGCGCAGTATGCGAAAGAAATGGTTTTATCTGATCAACCAGCACTTGATGCGTATCAGCCGACCGTCAAATGTGAGGTTAAAAGCTTTTCGATTTTCTTAAGTGAATTTTATGGTCTTAATGGTTGTACATGGTAAACGTCTTTCATCTGTATTCATACAAATTCCCTTCGGTTTCTGATATTTGTGTCCCAAAAATGTTGCTATGAACATTAGCTGCTGATGGGAAAGGTGAAACGAGAAAATTTGTATATCATATTAAAAGCAGAATACCAGTGTAATTATAACAAAACAGAATAGGAGCAATAGGAGATTATATGTTATACACTTATACTACGAGTTGTGAGTGCGAGCCAGATAAGACCATAGAAGAATCCGTCTTGGTCGATCAAGATACCTAGCTTGCCAAGCTGGCTCATCACTTTCATATACAAAACCACTCTTTCCATACAACCTTCTCGCTGGTTCATTCTCAAAAGCTACATGGACGTATAGATCAGTTATGCCTGAAAACAAAACACAAACAAATATGAATTCAAGATGGCCTTCAATCATGAATTTTCTGTGTAGATTGGGTCACACTAAAAATCCACATTCAAGTCTAATTAGATTTGTACCTGGCACTACAAAAAACAGATTTTGCTACTACCTTTATCACTACAACCAAAGAAATCAGTTTTGAGGCCTTCAAACTTCACAAGCTGGAATATAAACCGTAGAACAACAACAACAGAAAGACTTTTGAATGTTCAAGAGCAACTACAAAGATTTTGAAATTATACCTTCCTTCTTTACACATCAACTAAATACATCTTTTCAGATTTTCAAACATCCCGTTTCTCAAAATCGCTAAACACAAGTATAACTTACGAAACTGCTGCTGTTTTCATCTTAAATTAGTATACCCTAATGTCATGGAACCGTTTGGTCTTTCTATAGGCTTTATGTTTTCATCAGCGAATTCTTCAAACATATGACAATAACTATTCAACGTTTATATATAACTGAAAGAGATTGTTACCCCATTCTTGAGCAACTTTTTTTGACTTGGATACCAATAAATAGCCGAGACCGTTTCTCTGCAGCTCCTTGGCTACACATACATTGCTCAAATATGCCCTTGAAACATCAGCACCACTGCCCTGTTAAAGTGCGCAAGGAAAGATCATTTAGAGAATGCCAGAACCGCAGGAGCTAAATTAAATAACATCTTAGTACCAGAAAGAGATGGTTAGAAGTTCCTCAAACAAATCACAATAATTTTAAGGTTGAATACTTAACCTACACATGGAATTAGCGTCTTTCTCATCAATTCTGACACATTTTTGCTCAACTTGAGTAGACCCAATACAAGCCTGGATGGTAGCTAGGGTTGACAAATAAAGAAACACCAATAACCATGCTCTAGCTCATATAAATAAAATTATGCTATGATGACTCCCTCCCTCCCTCGGTACCAAAAATGAACAATCTGGAGTTCATTTCTTCAAGATATTTGAAAGATCTCTTTGACGAGATAACATCAAGGTAGTACAGAAGCAACTACTGTGCCTTTTTCTCAGGATTAAATATATAAAGGTCTTTCCTTGCATGCAGAATATATATGCCATTGACTGATACTATTCCAGAAAAATGTAACTTTCATCATGTGCCTACTATAGTTATACGCCGCGGCTTCGCCGTGCGGCGCTTTACTCCCATGACAACATAGATAATGTGCGAAATAATATTGAGACCAATACCTGTGGCCTCTTCCCTGTTATTTCATCCGGAAGTCTCACGCACTGGTTTATGTCAAGAGTTCCAATGACTACTCGGTCTTCTCCATTAGCAGAATACTACAAAAGATGATCATTAAAAAACCAAGTAAAAACTTTTATTTCACCGACAAAAAACAAGTTAACAAAAAATGTGAAACATAAATGACTGTATTTTATTCAAATACTAGTATGTTCTTTGGATGGATATGTGTTTAACACAGAAGACATTTCCAATTTAGTCTTAACCATATCTGTGCATTATGGGATTGAGTTTGCCATACCTTGCATGCTGAACATAGTTCATCCGAAGAGCTCGACATGCGTGACAATGGAAGAGTGACATTTACGCAACACACCCTTTTAAACCCTTCCCTTGTCCCGGCGATGCGTTCTTTGGACGCTTCAAATTCAAGCTCGGCCAAGTGCTTCTTGTGATCCTAATAGAACTTAACAAGAAATGCATACCTTCAGGACCAACAAAGATAAACTATACATTACTTTTTCCTATTGAATGAACTCCAAAGACTGCATCACATAAGAGTAAATCTTACAGAGTTATGATAAATACTACTTAAAATCATAAATAGCTTTAATTCATTCTAACTATGTCAGCCACAAGTGCAATGCACCAGTACATGAGTAGGCAGATTGACGAGGCATTGTTTAAGCCCAGAGACGTTGGTAAACGTATAAAATGGGACATATTAACTAGGCACTCTGTAAATCCAAAAATCACCATGATTAGATATTTTTACATTGTGTAAGTTCCACCCTACTTGCTCGCATGGTAAGCTGGCCTTAGATGTAGCGCCCTTCTGGATGCCCTAATTCTTGGAATGGAAAACCGTTTGGTGCAAATGCCATGATCCGAGGGTTATCAGGGCACCAAGACGAGGTGAGTAATTAGCGTGGAACTATCATTTTCGATATTTTTACACGATGGAAGTTAAGCCGAGCTTGACAGGCTGGCGTAAAAACTATGTTATACATTTATGAGATGATCTCTAGCCTACCCGGTACTTGCTGCTGGAAAAAGGCTTTGGTTTTGGTTTGGAAGTTAAGCCGAGCAACATAAGTTTCTGAAAAATAAAATTCAAAATAAGAGAAATATTTAAAAGCATTGAATTTATGAATCCAATACTCACTTCGATACCAAAAGATTGCTTGAAATCATAGAAAGATCGAACTCGAAGGCAAGCAGAAGCCCAAATTTCATCTTCAGCAACAGCAACAGAAATATCTAAAGCAGAGGTATCTAAAGTAAGGGTTTTATCACTTGTACAGAGTTGACTACAAATAAGGGATTGGAATTTGGTTTTAGAAAAGAGATGTACATTTGATTTGCTGATTCTAGGGTTTCTTAAATTAGGGAAAATTATTCCAGAATTACAGTGATTTTGTCTCGAAATTAAATTGGGAAGAAAAATCGATGAACAAGAAGAAGAAGTTAGAATCGCCATTGAAGATTCTCAATTTCTTGTTCTATCCTTTACTTGGCTATTTAAAATATTCTCCTCCTCTGAAATTCCATATTTATAGACACGTTTTTTTTTTTGAAGCATTAGACACGTATTTACCCAAACTACAACTTTCATTTTTTTTTTTTTTTTTGCGGTAAAATTGCTGACGCGTACATTTTGCGTTTGGCATAGTGACCTTGTTCTAGATAAAAAATAAGGTGTCCTCTTTAACTTGTATACGTATACGTGTTAAGGTGCATTAAATTAACATCTTTTTGCATTGGAAACAAAATTTATTTGTTTTATTGCAATGAAAACAACAATTCTTTGCATTGGTAACATGATTTGTTGTTTTTAATGCAATAATTACCAATTTCTAGTAGAATAAGACAAAAATACACAATTTTCAGTACCATTAAACAATTATTTATTAAATTTTAACATGTATACTGGTATACAAGTTAACATAACCCAAAAATCAGAGCTACACAAATCTTATATTTCCCCAAAAATGTGGGAGTGTAGGATTTGGTGCAGACATTGCCTAATAAATTGCACTCCTTCCATTTAGATTTAGGCTAAAATGAAGAGAAAAAAAATCATAATAGTATATATTTTATAGAAACGGAGGTAGCAGAGCACAGAGTCAAGTATTCATCCGGTTACTCATTTATCAGTATTACAAATCCCTAGTCTTCAATTTTTCTCTCTCATTCCTTCTTCTTCTCCAACAAAACCATCAAAAACAACTCTTCTTTGACAGATTTCTTCATTATTCCTTGCTTTCTAGGTTAGTTAGTAGATTAGTTTAGTTTCTATTATGTTTTCTACTTATCTACACTGTTTTGGTGGTTTTATTTACTCTTAGGTTTATCTTCTGTTTAATGACGATTTTGGGTTATTGTGTTGGGTTCTAAGATCAAAAGTGATGCTCTCCAACGACGAAATCTCCATATTTGTTGTCTCCGGTGACAAACTCTTCATCGGAATCTTCATCATCAACTTATCCGGCGACGAAATCTTCATCGGTGGTCTTTTTGACGACGGAAGCTTCATTACTATTTACAAGAGATTTGAGCAAATCACTCCTAATTTGGGAGCATTTCTTTCTAAAGAAGAAAAACAAACTAAATGGTTGGAATTTAATTCCGAGAAAAACCATCGTTCTTCCAATTTAATCGGCTTTTATCCATACTTGTATTTGTCTTACTCCTGTAATCCTTCTCTTTCTCTTGTCGGATTTCTCGGTATTGTACTCTTACGGTATGTTCTTGTTACTTTGTATTCTCTTATTTTCGATCTTAAACTCATTGTAACCTTGAAATCCCATTAATGAAAAGATTCCTTGTTTATCGAAAAAAAAAATTTACAAATCCCTAATTTTTCTCATTAGCTGACTGCCTGCACCAAAGTTTTCCATACATGTTTCACCTAGAATAAGAATTCTAAGTAGATCACTGCAAATTCATCCAAGCTGCAACCAAACACATCGTCCACCATATGAATGTCTAAAACTCCCAACATTTCATAAATGACACATTTCCAAATAAATACGAAGCGGCTAAGCCCTGTAGGCTGTAGTCACTTCAAGAACCCACACCCCCTTTTTTTTTTTTTTGCATAAAATACAGAGAACCTGAAGCAGATATTAATGAGCTTGAAAAAGAAACTCAGGATTGATTACGAAGTAGTTGTATATCCATTTTATCCATAAATGTTGGTTCTTTCTGTTTGTACCCAGTAAATACACTGTAACGATGCTTATATTCAGAGTACATTGAAGCTCCATATGTACTAGTTTGGCAGCAGAAAACAATTTCAGGAATCTCAATACAATGAATGGCAAATCAACAAGCAATAGAGGTTGTTGAAATTTAACAACTTAAATGATCCCTGTGGAAGCCATTCACTTGGCACTATATTTACAAGCTCACAACAGTGTACAACCACCAAAATAATCAACCAATCCTTTTTTTTTCTATGCAAATTTTAGTCCCAAGTAACGGAAGGACATAACAAATCTTACACGAAAAATAATGGATAATTAGGAATTTTCTATATATCACGCTGTTTCTCTTGTGTTTTTCATTCAGCCACCAGCAAAGAAGAAAACCATGATCTCCGACTCTCGGTTTGAGATGCAGATCTTCGTAGATTTGACCTTGAACACCTACCCAAATGATCTCTTAATCTTCTGTCAGTAGCACAATGAACTAATGAAGGACTAGTATCTGGTGCTCCCATACAAAAAGTAGATGAGTTGATTTTCATTGATGAGAACCTCTGACAACTGAGATTGCGGAAAGAAGGTGATGCACAAAGGGGTAATATCCGGCTGCAATGATTGTCAGGTTTGGAATATGGGGCTAACATTGAAGTACGGTCGGATGCTTCACCTGAACATGCACAGAGAGTTAAAGACAAACTTGTTCTCGGAAACTCTTTATTGATTGGAGCTGTACCGGGAAGTTTAACAAAAGAAACTATCCCATGACGACAAAGAGGGCATGCAATTGAGCCTGGAGGGCTGTGTGGAATGGTCGAGTTGCTGTTGGTAGAACATAGATATAATGCACATTGTGTGCAGAACTCATGATCACAACCTGCAGAAGGTTAAGAGTATCAGAATTTCCACTTGGTTGGATATCAACCATATCAAGAAAGAGATAAGGATAACACCTAAAAGTACTGACGTTGCGATGTGCAAATCAGGGTTAGTTTCAGAAACCATTTCCACTCCAGTTTAATTATTTTCAGTAAAATGAGAACTGAGAACAATAACTCCCTATATTAGGTTTTGTAATGGAGGTTACCTTCTGCAGCCACTGTGCATTCTCTCTCCAAACAAACAACACATGGATCAATGGTTGTGGCTTGTGTATCATTGTTCTTCCATCCACATTCTCTGCAAAAGTAAGAGTGATTGTCAAAGACATAAAATGTTCCAATTCACATCAAACTGAAGAATATAGAAAAATATGATTTAAACTAGGTCCAGTTCAACTAGACATGAAAACAAACTACCAAATTGAAAAACCATGGATGAGCTAATAACAGGGAAATGATAAAACTGGAACCAAGACTGAATTTTTGAGTCTCCAGAAGAAGTTAAAATATGTCAGGAAAATTGATATTTCAACATGTAATTTCCACGGTATATCCCCTACAGAAATTTAGGCTATCATTTTTGCTTTTCGCCATTCTCCATGAGCAAAGTTAGCACTCTTCCCTTCTAACCTTCGAGGAACTCCTTGATTTGTAACAAAATTCTGATGTATGTTAACCACGCCATATATTTTGGTCAATTAGCTACCCCATTTAAATTAAATTGGGTTCTCTTTTTCGCTATAATTTTCTGTTTAACACTCCAAGTTCTCATCCTTAATCATCATCTAAGTTTATTAAGTATCTTACAGCAAATTTCCTCCTTTTCCACCTTGCATCAGATAGGTTGAATCATAAATTGAAGGTAACTGGGTGCGAGGATGTCTTCCCACAACTTTTTATGCCATTCTAACATTAGTTAAAGAAGTTTGGGTTAGAGAAGGAATTTAAAGGTGAGTGTGTCTGCTTTCCGATGTGGCACAACGCTTATATACTAAACACTTGAGCACTGGAGAGGCTCTAATTGTGATTTTGTCATTAAAGCACCTGTCATACTACCAAAGCATCCTTCAGTTTCGTAATTTACAACTTAGTAATTGTACCAGATTTTTGATGCAGTGTCATGTACATCAATAAGTATCCACATTGAAAACCTCACTCACCTAGCAATCTTGATAATGCTCATAAGGGGGAGAGAGAGATACGATGAAGGAGGAATTTGAAGTCGTTCTTCTGGCTGTTTACTCAGAAGTTCGTCAAGACCCACTCTATGCCACGAACGAGCAACCATCAAGGGTGTCCACCTAAGTAGTTAACACAATAAAACAATATTTAATTGGAAAACACTTTAACCAAAAGCAGAAATTATAACTCAATGCCATAAGAAATTGGAGCACACTTATTAAGCGCATAAACACATAATAAGTGGTAACGGTAAGTATTTTTCAGACAGCATGTTTCTCTAAGGAAACACAAAACATTTTACGACATCGAACTGTTTAGTACTACGAAAATTTCAGAAAATACATACCCAGTGGCATTTTCAGCATTCAGGTCAGCACCTCTTGCAATCAAAAGCTGGATTCCAAATAAGATAAGTCAATACTCATTCTCAGCATCATATTTCCATAGCTTGTCAGTAAATTACCACAAAAATTCAACATACTTGACAACATTGTGCATTTCCGCCACATGCAGCATAATGAAGTGGTGTGCTACCTGCCCCTGCAAGGATGCAACAAATACGATAACATAAATCCACCTAGAGTGAGAGAAAACTAATTATAATGAATCAAGATTTTAGATCCTTTATTTGGTTTAAGAGGCGTTGTAGGCCCCAGCTCAAGGCAGGAGTCCAGTGGTTTCCGCTATATTTGCTTAAGCGGCCATCATGAAAAAATCGACATTCAAAGCCTTCACTATAAGTTACTTGCTATTACTTGTTTCACCAAAACATACATTCTAACAAAAAGAAGGCCAAGGGATTATGATGTGTCAGTCAAATGCCGAACCTAAGCACTGTGTTAAGATGCATGTTTCCGTTTGTCAACACAGTGAAAAATGAACAGAAGTAAAAAGTAAGGGGGGCTACCAATTAGGTCAATCGTTGTTCCGTCTTCCACAGTAACCTCAGAAACACGAGCTCCCAAGTCCAACAGCAAATGGACGGTCTCGACATGCCCATTCAGTACTGCCATATGGAGGGCAGTAATACCCCCATCTGCGGGTGTATTAATTATTTCATGAAGAGCACTGTAAAAACAAAGTAAACCAAATAAGAAAAATGAAATAGAGAAGGAAAAAACAAAAAATTCTATAAAGTTTGACTTTACCCTTCATCAAAGTCTATTGCAAGTTCTTTACTACATCTTTTTCTCATGATACTCCAAAAGTTGGGGATGCTGGGAATGTAATCGGCAAGAATGAGACGAATGCATCGTGAATGCCCGTTCAATGCAGCAAAATGCAGTGCTGTACCCCCATTCAAATAGTCCACTCTATGAATCTAAAACACAATTACCAAAAAAAAATTTCTTCAGATATTACAGTAACTGAAATTATAAAGAGGAAAAAACACAGAAGAAAATTTTACATTGGCTCCGAAAAGCATCAGGGTTTGAACAACCTCCCAGTGACCATGTTGACATGCTTGCATCAAAGCAGTCTGTTCATCTCAATAAAATCAACAGATTATAAAAAGGAATCAATATCACAAAAAATCCCTGGTTAACCTTTGAAATTTCCTAATGTGTTGTAAGGAATCATTACCTGTCCACGGTAGTTCCTGACGTTAATATCAACTCCTGATTCAACCAACAGGTAGACAATCTAAAAACAAAAACAAGAGTCACGTCAAATTTTGAAATGGTCAAAACAAGTTATCACAAGCTAAAGACAAAAGCAAAAGAGACTAATTGCTCTACATGAATTGTAAAACCACTGAATTCAAAACAATGCAAATTGATATTTGCAATCCCATTCTTTATGCTAAATGCAATACCCATCAGTTCAATACAATCCAAATGAATACCGACAATTAAAAAAACAGACACCTATTGACATGAGTTGTATTGCCCTTAAATTCAATACATTCTAAACGGATATGATAACCAAGACACACAGATACAATAAACCAATTACAGCAAGTGGATTTAATAGAATTGGAATTGGAATATTACCTCATTGTGACCTTGGGAAGCAGAATAATGAAGAGGAGAATTTCTAACACCAAAAGTAGAATACCTAGCAAGACGAGGATTATATTCTAATAAAGCTTTAGCTTCCATAACATCACCATCTCTTGCAGCTGAAACTAAACGTTCCCCAGAAGCCGAGCATCCAAAAGAATTTCCCATTAAACTTAAAAATCTCATCATATACACAGAATACAACCAAATGAAATATTCATACTGAACACTTTCATATTTCCCATATCAAAAATTGCTTAAATTGAACATGAAATCTTTGTCACTGTATTATTAGTGAGTGATACAACGCAACCCATACAAGAAACTCACAATAGAACACCAATTCCAGAAGAATTATCAACAAACTAAAAAGGGAAAATGCTATCTTAACAAACAAAAAAACACCTTAATTTTGAAAAGATAGAGATTAAGTATGATAAAGAAAAGAAGATGGAAATCTCTGAGACTCAAGTTAGAATTTGACGTTATTTTGAAATTCTGATCAAATTCCTTCCTGGGTCTAACAGAGGTGAAAAGGAAAGAGGAGGAGAAATGGAGAAAGAAAAGGAGAATACAGTAGTTTCAATGGAGGAAAATAAAATGACCTCATTTTTTTTGTTGTTTAAACGAGAACAAAACAGAGATAATTAGTAAATTACTTCGTGGGTTAATTAATTTGTTAATTAAGACTTTTGTAACAATAAAATAAAGAAAAAGACTCGAGGAAATGGGGGATGATTAATTAAGGGAACACCCCCCCCACTTTGGAATGCTGCAGGCTCAAACCAACATGTCTTCCTGTAAGAAAAGCCTGTCTCCAACTCTCCCCCTCTCTCTCTCCATGATTGGATTTGGACGTGTTAAAAACTAGGTCAAAATAGTGGTAGTTAGGCTTTTAAGTATCATCATAATGTCACTTCTTTCTTCTTCTTTTTTTGGCGGAGAAACACGATGCAGTAACAAAGAAGAAAATTACAAACATCAATTGCGGGTTCTTTCCTCATCAAACTATCTTAAAAAAAAAAAAAAAAAGCCCCAATATCTTTCAAGCTAAATTTTCTAGCCCGACGTGCAAGCCGGTTAGCTAGCTTGTTCTTAGAACGCTAATATACACAAGCTTAAAACCAAAACAACTAGAAAAAGAAATCCGACATTCTTCCAAAATATCACTACATCTCCAATCCACTACACCGTTGCCTCTATTAACAAAATCCACCAGATGTAGGCAATCACTTACAACAGAACTTTAGACAGATTCAACTCCTTAGCCCGGGAGATTGCCAAAATTAACGCAGTCGCCTCAGCACCAACTGCGTCTGTAATCAGCCCAAAGCCCGATCTAGACCTCTTTACTTTACCTGCAGAATCACAGAGAATCATACCCACACCCATATTAAAGTTCTTGAATGAACCATCATAATATCACTTTTTGGTCAATGCATTTGGATCGGTTAAGTGCAAACGAGCATATTTGTCCATTCTCACCTCATAGTGGGTTGTCGTGCCAAGGAGGTGGGCAAACACTCAAATTTGGGAATTTACCCTTTCTGTCTCAGATTGAGCCGAACGTTTCAACAAGAGACGATCGGTTCAAACAGAGCCGCTCGTCTCAGTCAATAACGTTTATATTCATCCGACGGTCATAATCGCACTCCTTATAAATTCAATCAATTCCAACTCCAAAATAGCACCTTCTTCATCCAAAATTTCGTATATTTTCAATTCTCAAACTCTTTATCTCTAAAACAGTAGAAAAAAGTTAAAAAAAATGGCCATTCATCACAAAACCAAAATATTACAACAGAAAATCTCAAACTCTTAATTTCTAAAACAGTAGAAAAAAATTTAAAACAAATTTCAAAAAATGGACATTCATCACAAAACCAAAATACTATAATAGAAAATACTTCAAAGAAAACCCGCGACCCGAAGTATAATATGGATGAAGATAAGACTATTTGCAGAAGTTATATAACATTTACTCTTGATTCTATCAATGGTGCTCAACAACATCGTAATACTCTTTGGTGGAAAATTTTAAACAAGTTTGTCAATAAACTTGGAATATACAAAAACGCGATGCTTCGGGATTGTCGAGTCATTTTAATGCAAAGACAAGTTAGGTTGAATAGGGAGCAGAGATACTGAAGTCGGTTTGGTAAGTCACATTTCAAATGGTTTAATGGGTCTTTAAAACGTGTTATCTTTGTTGTAATAACTAATTTCAAATTATTTAAACTGCGGCGTAGAAAAACTCAGGAGGAATGGCAAAGAAAAAACTCTCCCGGTTTCAAGCACGAAACATGTTTCACATCCTCAGAAAGCTGAACTGATATAATCCGATCTGTTGAATGGATATCAAGTACCAAAGGAATCACCTTACGAGACTATAAATGTTTCTCAACAACTTGGGTCTCCTTATTCTTCACCAGAAACAAACTCAAACGTTAATCTCAATACTGGAAGTTTCCCACATGGTAATTATAATCTTAGTGTCAATGGAAATGCAAATAGACCTGATGAGGTGGTTGTCAAAAAAGAAAAAAAGAATCAGAAAGCCAACTCAAGATGCCGAACAATCATCAAATTTTTAGGATACCACCTTCAAGAATTTTTTGACAATAAAAAAAAAATTAATATTATTAAAATAGTAGAGCGTAAGAAAATGGTTTCATAAATGAGGAAAGGGTTGTAAGGCGGTTGAACAAAATTTGTTCAATGCGCACATCAGAGGAATCATGGGAATGGACATGTCAAGAATGAATGCTGCACAATTACAATTTTGGTAGGATGAATTTGATGAAGTTCAAGCATAGAAGGCACGCCAACAACAGTTAACATTGATTCTGATAAAGATGACTTAGAAGAGAATGAAAATGAAAAATAAAAGTATTGTCATTATACTTGTTTAGTTTGAGTTTTAGATTATGGATGTAATAGTTAGTTTTCAATTCAATGTAATCCTTACTTTAAAATACAATGTAATCTTTAGTTTTAATTTCAATTTCAACATTTGTTTAATCCAAATTACACAAACCATAAAATAAAAACAAACAAAAAATCCTATGATGATTTTTTCTTCTAAATTCAGCCCAATTATGCACAGTTAGATCCTACCTTAGTCTTAAATGTAAACCTCAATTCTTTATCTGGATAACTTGTCCAACTGGTATCCCGTCGTGTCTCCTTGATTACCATATTATGCAAAATGATGAAGGTGAGCATAACCCTGTTCATTTATACTGGTTTAAATGAACGATATGGTCCACAAATTATATGGAACTTCCTATTTAAAATTCCAAATGCTCGTTCAACATCCTTCCTACATGCCATCTGCTTCCCGTTGAAATGTATTCTGACACGGTGCACCTCCTTTTTGAGTAACTCTGTGTAAGCTTGAATTAAAGTTGACCACGCTGGATAAATTCCGTCCGCCAGAAAATACCTCATCTTATAGTTTTTACCACTGACAGTGAAATTTGTATTTAGAGCATCTCTATACTTTAGTTCTTCAAACAAAGGCATATTGTCGAAAATTATTGATGTTGTTATTTGACCCTGGGAGTCCAAAAAACATGCCATATCCAACAATCATAAGAAGCCACAGCTTCAAGAACAACTGTTGGTTTTGAGTAGTGCCTCTTATACTGCCCTTGTTAAGCATAAGGACATCCATGCCACACTCAGTGCATGCAATCAAGGTTACCTATCATTCTGGGAAAGTTTGTCTTTGCATTTTAACTAGTAATCAATCTATATCATCTTGTGTTAGTTGTCGCAAAAAAATGTGGACCAAAGTTTCGCAAAACATACCGAGATTTTCGTATGTTGTTGGTTTTGCTGTACAAATGTACTCATCACAGGAATCTGCTGGCATACCATAACCTATAATTCTTAAGGATGTTGTGACCTTTTGTTCATGACTATGCCCCCATATATTTCGTGCATCAAATTGATAGTTTAATTTTGGATTTACCCGGCAAATCTCTTCGATAAGCCTATTTACTAAGTATTGCGGCATGCGAAAGCGTCATTGAAAATCTTCATCGGAGAAAATACATCCGTTGATAAATAGATCAGGCATCATTGACTGATATCCTTTCTCTCGAAATATCCACTTATATCTTCTTGTCATTCTCGCGATACATGGCATGTGTATAATTGTATCATGACGTTCGACAAATTTTCCTTTTCGTCTGAATCTTCATCCATCTGATCATCCTGAAACATTTATTTTATTGTTGTTGGAGATATAATAATGCTACTGTCTACGCTTCCTTATTTTCCAAATTAGGATCCATAGAGAGAAATAAGTCTAATTGAAACGAATTATAACAAAAGGATTATATTGATAGAAGAAGTTTGATAGATAAAAGTTGTGTGAGTTTATTGGTGGATGGAAGATGATTTACATAGCTATAATAGGCATAGAGTTGTTGGGTTTAACGGTTAAAAATGTATACTGGTAGACACATTTTTGTGTCTGAGTTATCTCAATCCTCCGTAATGTTAGTGTTCATTTTTTGTATTTATTATGGTGTTTTCTGTGTGTAGGTGTTTTTGGAGAAATAAAGTTATATGGAAAAATTGGCTCGAAAAGTGGTATTTTTATCCCCGAAAATTTTTACCGACAACACCCTATATATTACTCAACCCCCCCCCCCCCCCCCCCCGGACCCCAATAATTACTAGGGAACCCCAGGTCCGGATAGGGTGCTCCAATCTTATTCTCGGATTAAAAGAAAATTTGGCGGGAAGATATGTTTCGAGAGATTTTCTCGCTGATTTGGACTGTTATCATCCTATTTTGACTAAACATGGTTGCTAAGTTACTCATAATCTAAGGAAGAGGGGTTGGCTGCACACAATTAGGCATGAGAGTATCCCGGGTTTTATTTTCTTCCCCGAGTTATTTGTTTATTTTTGGGAGGTTGGCGTGTGTTTTTAACGTTTTTGACTTCGTCTGGAACGTAAGTTCAGTGTGTTTGAAGTATATCAACACAAGCAGACGCGTGAAGGAGATTAGGAAAGAAAATATTTTCAAAATATCGCGTGTATTAGCAGGGAGTAAATGAATATTTTTAAGAGTTATTGACGCGTCATTCTATGATGTTGTGGTATTTGTAAGGTGTTGAAGGTGATTAGAGGGTTGATAGGGAGTTGGGGGAAAAATACAAAGCGAGAAATCACGAGTTTCAGAAGTTTTTCTGTTGGTGCATAGCAGTCTTTTATCTCGGAGTTTTTCTGTTCCTGAAGATCACGAAGAACATAATACTGCAAAAAGCAGTCTTTTATCTCGGAGTGTCGTTTATTTGAAAAACCTTGTAATAGTTGCTTTGAAACGTTTAGTTTGAATTTGCAACACTTGCTTTGTAACAGAGATTATGTAAAGCCTTACATTAAATTGCTTGCCACTACGGCTAATTATGAGTTGAAACCTGGTATTATTCAGATGATCCTTATATTTTTAGAAAAAGATGATGAAAACCCTTATTTCCATGTGAGGTACTTTGGAAAATATGCAGAACAATTAGGATTAAAGACCTTAGCGATAAAGTCTTGGAACTTAGGATGTTTCTATTTTCCATGAGTGATAAAGCTAAGTCTTGGTTGCAAAACCTACCATCTGAGTCTATGGAAACATGGGATGAAATTACTTTTGCTTTCTTTCAAAAATTTTACCCCAAGCATAAAACTGAATCAATTAGGCAGATAATTAGTGCCAGTATGCAACAAGAAGTAGAATCTTTTTATAGGTTTCTAGAAAGATTCAATTATCACTTGTCGCAATGTCCCCACCATGGGTTTGAGAAAATAAAACTAGTCCAAATTCTTTATGATGGTTTAGACTATATGACCAAAGCCATGGTCAAGCTTTTATGTGCTGGTGGGTTCCTTGAATAAAATTGTTGATCAAGCATATCCCTTTTTATAAGATATATCCGAAAAATTCCAACAATGGGAATCTTGCGTAGAACCCACTAAAAGACTCTTGGTTAATAGAAGTAACACCAACATGGTAGATGCGAGCTTTGGGTCATATGCTAAGTATACAACTTTATCTAGAAGGGTAGAAGCTTTAGAATTGAGTCAGTCTAAACATAAGTCTTTTCTTGAAACCGATGATAGGCTTAAAGCCTCTCAAGTCTCTAGTTGTGTGATAGAACCCAATATCTTTTGGAAATGATAATTAATAAAGAGTAAGATCATGCTCTTTATAACAACTCTAGGTTTGAAAATCGTCAGAAGTTTGACCCATATTCAGAAACCTTTAACCCCGGCTGGAAAAAAATTCTAACTTTTCATGGTCTCAGGGTCAGAATCAAGGTCAGACTAGTAATCTATAAGTTCCACCAAGGTTTAGTTATCCCAAGAATCCACTAGAGACAACCTACTCTCAAAACCCTTATGAGAAGAAAATGACTAGCTTAGAGAAATCTCTTACTATGTGAGCATAGAGCCAGCTTAGATTTCAACAGGAAACCGAACAGAATTTTCAATTTAATGCCCAAACTCTTACTAAGTAAGAACTTCAAGTAAGTTAAATATCCAAGACCCTAGGTGAGAGAGAGAGAGAGAATGGAAGGTTCCCTAGTCAAACTGATTTTAATCCTAGAGGAGACAAAACTTTCAATCATCTGAAATTTGTTACGACCCTTAGGAGTGGAAAGATAGTTGACAATAAGGTAGTCATACCTGATAGTGGACATATTGTAGTTCCACCTCCTACATCCCAAGAGGATCCATTATATGAAGAGACTGAAAAATCTCTAAGGATTCCAAATCAGTTTCTGATAGGACTACCTTTGTGCCTAGAGCCCCATATCCATAGTTGTTATCTCCAACAAGAAAGGAATCGACTTTCAACGAGATATCGGAAATATTTAAGCAGGTGAACATTAATATTTCGTTATTAGAAGAAATTAGGCAAATGCCTGCTTATGCCAAGTTCCTTAAATATCTTTGTACAAGAAAACATTAGCTTAATGTCCAGAAGAAAGCCTTTTTAGCTGGTCAAGTAAGTTCATTCATTCTGAACCAAATACCCCCCAAGTATAAAGACTTCGGATACCCCACCATATCTTGTGTGATTAGTAATCACATAGTTGATAAGGCATTGCTTGACTTAGAAGCTAGTGTTAACTTACTCCCTTATCATGTGTACACCCAGCTAGGTCTTGGTAAGTTGAAGCCGACCAAAATGACACTGCAGTTAGCAGATAGGTATGTCAAAGTCCATCGTGGTGTCATAGAATATGTTCCTATGAAGGTCGATAGGTTTATTTATCCAATGGATTTTTTTTTGTTCTAGATACCCAGCCTATTCAGGATCAAAGTGCTCAAATACCTGTGATTTTAGGTCGCCCATTTTTATCCACATCTAATGTTGTCATCAACTGTAGATCCATACTAATGAACATATCTTTTGGTAATGTAACTATTGAACTAAATACCTTTAATGTTACTAGACAACCTTTGGAGATTGATGATTTAAAAGAAGTGAATATGATTAACACTTTAGTTAAGGATCATTTGCAAGATACTTTGTTGGGTGATTTTTTAGATGAATTTGACGATAGTATTCTATTAAATTAGATGTGCGACCAGTCTCTAGAAAAAGTTCTCGAGTATTTTTCAGACTCTAAGGACCCTGAAATTCAAGCAATAATTTTAGGTATATCTGAGAGTAGTGATTACCCTGAGTTTGGAGGTAGTGATGATTCTTATGATCGTCAAGTATCCTTATTTGAAGTCCCTAACTTGGGACTCGAGCTTTGTGCGTCTAAGGTGTTACTTGAGTTTCTTCAGACTCTGCAACCCGGTCCTCCCGATACTACCCATGAGGGAATCCACCTACTAGAGACCCGTCGTTCGGTTGAAACCGTTTATCTGAACACTCATATAGAGCTCAAATGGACACCCCAGATAAATCTACTTGTCTTGACGAAACCTTAGATAAGGTTGTGCTCGGTTTGGTTATTTGCCTGGTCCAGTTCATGTGTTTAATATTTGTGTCTGCTCTATTTGGTATTGTTGACCCATAATTATTTCAGCTATTGGTATATGATTTTGAAAGGTGACTAGCCATTTTGTGGTACTTGGTGTCTAGATGAAGACTTTAAATTTAGCACTTACTGGGAGGTAACCCATGTAATACCCGATATTTTTATTTACCGTTTCGGGTCGGGTTATAACCGCCTTACTTTTTTACTTAGGTTGTAACTTTTGCCTTAGTCTAGTTGGGGTGTTTGGACTAGAAAAGCTACAAGTTAGGGTGGAAATAAAGTCACCTAATTTTATTTTAACAAGTAAAATAAAATAAATAGAAAATGAAAAGACAATTAAAAAGAATTTTATAAGTTAGAAAACATAAGGCTAGGAGAAGAAGAAAGAGAGGGAGCTAGAGATTTTTAGAGAAGAAGGATAAAGAAAAATCAAGATGAGTTTGTAGCAATTGATAGGTAGAATGTTTAATCCCTTTTCTCTTTGTGTTTCTTTGTTATACTTTGCTTTCAATTTTGTTTATTCTTACATCATTAGGGTTCTGAAATTTTTCTATTTAATTTTATGCATATTATTGATGATCAGACTTCTATCATTGGTATATAACATGATTGGGTATCAATATTTAAAATTTGAGAGTATTCCACCGTATATTCAGCGTTGAAAATTTTGTTTGAATTTGGGTGATAATTTTTGAATTTCTGGACAGTTTCGTGTTGATGTGGTTTTGATGTTCTTAGGCAGTTTTAATGATGTTAAAATGATTTGAGGTCTTAACAAAAGTTGTATATAAACATATTATCTTTCATTTTTCTTTGGAATTGCTTGATTTGAGAATAAAATGAATTTACTGTGAATATTTTTTAATATGATGTTATCTGCCCAGTTTTTAGAATGATCATATAAACCGAATATCTTTTGTTTGAACCGTTGGTTTTGTGTGAATGTTGGATATGTAATATATGAATATGTTAAGAATGTTCCTGTAAAATATGAAGATGATCAGACAAAGTTATGACCTGAAACACGTAATGTAAAATGTATGCAGTTAGTGTGTTTGATAAAATGCCTGAGATAAATGCATAATGTTTGTAGTATATTCTTATGCCATGGTTGCTTGTGTTGTGTGTAAAAATGTTTTATAAAAGGAAATGATTTCATGTTTTTCCGTTATATGGAATGTCTTTTCATGCTAACGGCGGGTAATGATCCCCGAGAGCAAATGGGTAATGATCTCCATTCCCGACCATCGATGGCGGCTGTCCGTGACGATAAACGATAGGTGGTGTACGAACCAAGGTTTTCATACTGTGAATGAAATGGACAATGATCCCCGAGAGCAAGTGGGTATGATCCCCATAGGAACTTTTGTTCCTGACCATCGATGGAGGCTGTCCGTGCCGATAAACGATAGGTGGGTGTGCGAACCAAGGTTTTCGTACCGTGAACTCATGGTTTGAGGTGACTTATAAATATGTGAATAGTGTGTTTGAAATCTAAATTAAATGAGTTATTGAAAACATAATCGATGTTATGAACTCATTTGTGAAATTCAAATGGATGAATTGTTGAAAACAATATTGTTGTTGTGAATTGATGAGTTGAATTCTAAATGGATGATTTGATAAATGGTTTGTTGATAGTAATATAAATGTTGTGAACTCACGTGCGAAATCTATTTCAATGAATTGTTTAACTCAGGTGTGAACTTAAATGGATGAATTGTGAATTGATGTATTAAATCCAAAATGGATGATTAGTTGACAATAATAATGGTATTATGAACTCATGTTTGGTTGGTGACAATGTTAATATGTGAATGATGTGTTGAAACTTAAATTGATGATTTGTTGATAATAATATTAATGTTATGAACTCATAGACTGAATTCTAGATTGGATAATTTATCGAAAATATTGTTGGTATTGTGATTCTTGAATATATCATGGATTCGTTGAAGTTGTACCATGTTCTTTTCATATGTTTTTCCTTGATAAAAATGATTATGTTTGCGCATCTTTAGAGAATTGGTAATGCATTCTACTGAGCTGTCATCTCACCCCAATTGACATCCTTGCAGATTTATTAGAGGTTCCCCGGCGGAAGCTAGGATTGAGTAGCTTAGTGCTTTGAATCTTTTCATTGTATTGATTGAAATGTAATTTGAGATAATAAGTTTGCTGGAAATGTTGTTACAAATAATTAGCAAATTCATATGTTTAAATTCATATTAGAAAGGCTAAATTATATTTGTTGTAAAAAAAATAACTAAGAGAAATATTTATGCATAAGTCTCTTTCCGACTCGTAACGCTTCGAGTTCGGATCTCCATATGGGGTTGAACCTGTTCCGGAACTCGGGGTGTTACAACCTATGTTCATACAACACGATGATATTCTTCCTTATTTCTTTTCCCTCAAGTGGTAACAATTTCTTCTTGTTCATACTTTTAATTTCATCTTTAGAACATTAATACAATTTTATTTTATTTTTGGTACACAAAAGGAAAATAAAAATAGGAAAGTTGATTATCTATCTTCGATCAAAAGAGAAGTTATGTCAGCTGGGATTTGAGAACTTGTCCACATAGCTTGGACTTTGTGTGTTGAGGCATAATCTGCCAAACGGTGAGCAGAGGTATTGGATTTCTCTGGGATGTGCTTGATCTCGCTATAGTTGAAGTTCCTGAGAAGAAGCTATATGTCATCTCTTAGTTTCCATATTCTCCAGGGGGAACGATAAGAGATATTAGTTAACCTGTTCACCACTACCTGGCAATCCCCTTCAAGAATAACGTCTTTCAAGTTGAGCCAAGTTGCCAATTCTGCAGATAACAAGAAACCATCAGCTTCAGCAATAACTGGGGTTTCACAGTGACCCATACGAGTTTCAGCTCCACAAAGTCTATTGTTATGGTCTTTTGCTACAGCAGCACTAGAATAAGACCCATTCTTCCAATTGGAATCAACATTGGTCTTTATGTAAGGAGGGTTAGGTGAAAAAGCGGGGGTACAACAACCACACCCAATATTTTGCTTAGCAATCTGTATGGAAAAATTCCAATATACTTTCTTGAGAATCAACTAGATAGTCAGACTCAATCTAGATAAAAAGTATATCAAAGAGTTTATATCTCAATCTCTCGATTTGATATATACTCAAGCAAATAGAAATCTGCGAGTCTTTATCAAATACTAGAGAGATAACTTGGATGGTACCAAAGACCAATATCCAAGTGTCAATCAATTTAAATCAACAACCAAAAGGTCGGATATTCTAATTGATTGAACAACGCACAACCTGTGATTTTTCAATTATATAACAAAATATAATGCGGAAAAGAATTAACACAGACACCAGAATTTTGTTAACGAGGAAACCGCAAATGCAGAAAAACCTCGGGACCTAGTCCAGTTTGAACACACACTGTATTAAGCTGCTACAGACACTAGCCTACTTCAAATTAACTTCGGTCTGGAATGTAGTTGAACCCCAATCAATCTCACACTGATCCAAGGTACAATTATGCTCTTACGTCTTTGATCCCAGTATGATAATACACACTTGATTCCCTTAGATGATCTCACCCACAACTAAGATTTGCTACGATCCAAAGTCGAAGACTTTAATAAACAAATCTGTATCACACAGAAAAGTCTACGGTAATAGATAAATTCGTCTCCCACGAATATACCTACGGGTTTTGTTACGTCTTTTGATAAATCAAGGTGAACATGAACCAATTGATAAACCAGACTTATATTCCCGAAGAACAGCCTAGTATTATCAACCCAACTATTACAATTGTACTCGTACGATAGAAACAACAAGATCAGATCACACAACTACAAGAAAGTAGTATCGGTATGGCTTCACAATCCCAATGAAGTCTTTAAGTCGTTAACTTGGTTTAGAAGAAGAAACCAAAGGTTAAAGGAGAATCGACTCTAGCTTAGCACAACTAGTATCACACAGAAGGTGTGGGGATTAGGTTTCCCAGTTGTTAGAGTTCTCCCTTATATAGTCTTTCAAATCAGGGTTTGCAATCAATGTTAGCTTGGTAACAAAGCATTCAATATTCACCGTTAGATGAAAAACTGATTAGATTCAAGCTAATATCTTTCAATCGTTAGATTGAAAACTAGATTGTTACACACAAATGAAATGCACGTTTCCAGGCTTGTGTAACCGTACCCAAACTTGTACATTTGTTGGTTCAACAATAATCAACCAAATGGTTAGCCATATGATCACTTTCATATAAACCATATTCTTCTTCACCATAACTAGTTCAAGTGACTCAAATAAACTAGTTAGAGAGTTGTTCAATTTCAAGGAAATCTTATGTAACTACACAAGACACAATCGAAGCAAAAACGATTTGATTCACTCGAATCTGTTCATGAACTATATAACCACGGTTTGCAATTTGCATTCCTTAGTTTATATAAAATTAAGTTCACAAACATCGTTTTTAGATATAACCTACTCAAGTTCGCGGACTGGGTTCACGGAGTTAAGTTCCCGGACGGAGTCCACAAACTCCAGCAGAATTTCTCGGGTCGAGAACTTCCGCCAGTTCGCGGACTTGACTCACGCCACTGTTTCGGTACTCTTGATCAACAAAGTTCGCAAACTTCGGTTCAAGGAATAAGGACTTATACATATATGTGTTTCCACAACAATGCTTATATCCTCCAGAGGTTATATAATCTAAACTCTTATTTCAATCATTGAAACATTCTTAGAGGACGTTGATATTCTATAGTTGTTATTCACAAACTATTTTCCGTCAAAGTAAGCAATTTTCAAAGTGATTGAAACTTGTCATGACTTTCGTCACTAGGTAAAGATGAACTTGGCTAAAGCGAAAGCTTACCAACACATATTTCGAGAAATAGATAGGCGAGATAAACTCGGCTCGAAATAACAGATGTGTATAATCTAAGTCTATATAGAAAAATGACTTTTGTCTCAAGATAGGAGATAAATAGACTTTTGAGTGATAGATAAGTTCAAGTCTCCACATACCTTTTAGTCGATGAAGATCCACCGGTTCCTTGAGTAGTCCTTCGTCTTGTATGATGATTGGCATGGAGTTATTAAGCTCAACTATACTTTCTATCCTAATCCGAGACCTTAGCTATAGTAGACTATAAATCAAGACTTATAGTTTTGATCATTAACATTGACAAACATGCTTGAGATGGCAACGCATGCGAGTTCGACCGAGCAATGCTCTAACAATCTCCCCCTTTGTCAATTTTAGTGACAAAACTATCAGTAAATATGGAATACAAAAAATAAATAAATAAACTTTTGTAGCTCCTATTCCACATGTCTAATCTTCAACATTACTTGAAATCTTCGTCACTTCCAAGTACTCCAATGATCCCAAAGGTTGTAAGTTCAGCATCATCGTTGTTGAAAATCCGTATCTATAACAACGAGAAAACAAGAGTTCTCAATCATTGTTATACAGTGTCATAGTATCATTACACAACGTCAAAGTTCAATTATATCACAACTTCAACAACAATACTATGGTGATATGTATCAATCCCCTTTAGTCAATACTCCATCTCACATGGAAACCACTCCCCCTTACATAATGATCCGAAAACCATATGTATTTGTGGTGTGAAATACATATTAATTCTCCCCCTTTTTGTCAATAAAATTAGCAAAGGTACAAGAACGGGATCCTAATAAAATTTCTGAAAGAGATATTTCATGACCAAAAGAAAGAAACACATATCATCTAATTTAGATGCAATCATAGAGACGAAGTTAAATGCATTCATCAAGGAGTTTATAAAGATACAAGATAACCCCTATAATATTCCACAGCCGCACTCCCCACAAAAATTTGGCAATTAAGCACAAGTTCAATTAAAAACTCTCCCCCATAATATGTCATTCCCGAAGGAACAACAAGAGCGACCTTAATTTCGAAGGAAAAGAAGGATTTCTTTGGACATAACAAATCACATACAAGTATGAATTTGAATCCAAAATACTCAATTAAATTAACCACAAGAGAATCCATGATTAATTTAATCGAAAATGCTCAACATAAGTGAACTTATGGAGACTTAAAAAATATACAATTAGATTAATCACAAGAGAACCCATAATTAATATAATCGAAATACACAACCAAACTAATCACAAAAGTAATTAATTGGTCATGCTCATCATAAGAAAACTTACGGAACAACAACTAAATAACCAAACAAGATGATTAATTTAGTTGAATATGCTCGACATAAAGTACCTCACGAACAACAACAAAGCTAATCATAAAAATAATCAACTTGGTCGTTTTAGTGCTCAACATAAGACACTTTATGGAGCCTCACAGTAATACATAAAATATGGATCAGGGAAGATCAATACTGCGGAATACACAAGGATTCATTCTATTTTCCATCACTATTCGCATAACGACATTCAATAGACATAATCCTTGCAAACAAAGGATTGTAACCTATCTTCCATCAATAATTGACATAATAGGCTTCACTTTTGTATTTGTCAAAATTCTACTCATTCTTTTATCAATACATGCATATCCACATACGAAAGACTTTACTTTTGATAAGGTATGGGATAATCATAGTTCACGGACGCAGACACACATATCCCATAACAATATTGCAATATATAAAACCATAAAGATTAATAATGTAAAAATCATCTTCCAAACAAATTTAGAATTTAAATAAATAAATCTAAAAACATGAAGATGAAAACGTTGGACATGGCTATGTGTAATCACAATAATGGCTATTCCAAACTCTAGTTATTCTTCTAAATAAAACAAGAAAAATAGAAGATTCACTAGGCAATAAGACCTTTGAAGAATTCTTTATCGTCCTCGAACTCCTTGTCCTCAACGACCATTGGGACATAAGGTTCATTAAGGTAGGAGTTTATATCTATAAACCTTCTTGGATGATGATGTCGAACCAGGGCCTTCTGAATCTCATGAGTCTTATACACAAAAACCTTTATTTGTTGAATCTCCTTTCGCATCTCCTTCAACTCTTCAAGAACATCAAAAAACTTCTGAGAGTTTGAAGGAACGGCGCTTGGCTTCCTCACATTCCTTCTCTTTCTTTTCAAGATAGGAGATAACGGAGATTTCTCTTTTTCCTTCATGATTGATGGCTTAACAATCATATTAACATCTTTTTCATCAGAAGACATCATGCTTGGAGTATCCATAACGTATGGGTTTGTGAGAGGAAATCACAAATTGAACTCAACAAGTAGTCTTGAGATAAAAAGAGGTTTTGAGGAAGGAAAAAGGAATGTAGGGTTTCGAAACCTTTAGACAGGTTTGTACATGTCCAACTCATAACCCAATAAAGGGTAGAATTGTCGATAATAACCCTCCTTTGTTGATAGATAGGTAAGAACAAAAACTAAGACAAGAAGAGAAAAAAAAACTTTTCATAAAGCCTGAGAGGTACAAAATCATTGTCTCTTTTGATCAGGCACATAAGACAAGATTTCCAAAACAACACAATCAAGTTGCGTTATGGTGAACAACAATTTGTCCACCATTTTCCTCTTGAGAGGAATCCATAGACCTCTATCTATCAAAACGACTCGACCATACTTTCTTCTCTAATGGTCTTGGTTTATCCTTGGAAACTAACTTCTTAGACGAAGTTAAAATCCTACATACCTCAGCGGTCTTCTGAGCAAGTTTAAGCTTATTTGCTAATTGATTTGCTCTTCGTTGAAGTTTGTTGACGTGCCTCAATTGGTGTTTGTACTTGTAACATTTTGAAAGTTCATGACCCTTTAGAGAACAATACGAGCACGTCAAGCTAGGATAAAAGTCAGGCTTCTGAGATGTGCACGCAGCTAGACACATGGTGGAACCTGAAACATTACAAACAGAGTTTCCAAGAAATAGGTCAACTTTTTTCTTCCAGATTAGATGGGTTCTCTTCTGAAAGAATATCGAGATTGATGTATGTATTGCTACAGTTATCAAAATCAATATTTTCACCAAGAAGTGCAACACTTGATTTCTCGTCTTCATTAGAATTATAGTTGTCAGACATTTCATCAAGAGTTGCAATAAGACCTTTGTTCCCAGTGTATTTTCTACGATTTGGGCACTCGTTTGCAAAATTACCAAATCCCTTACACTTAAAGCACTGAGGCATATCCTCATCATCAGTTTCATCTGTTTCCCTATTTTTGGAGGAATACGATTATGAGGTTTAACTGATGCTTTAGGCTTATCTCTGGAGAACCGTTTACTTCTCTTCAACAGAAGATCCCTAAACTGCCTTGTGATCATCGAGACCGACTTGTCAAGATCTTCATCTGATGAATCTGTCTCAGAGTGATCATCTTCAGAGATATATACTTTTTTACTCTTATCAAGTAATTTAGTGTCCTTTTGTGCTTTGAACGCAACATCCTTAGTTTTGGATGAATGTTCGTGATCAAAGATCTTAAGCTTCCCAGCCAGCGTATTTCTGGAGAGATTATCAAGGTTATTTCCCTCAACAATGGCATGCTTCTTAGAGTCGTATGTATATGGCAGTGATCTGAGAATTTTCATCACAATGTCCTTTTCAGGAATAGTCTTACCCAATGCAAAAGATGCATTAACAATTTCAGACACTCTGTGATTAAACTCATCAAATGTATCTTCATCTGCCATATGAATGTTTTCCCAATCGGAATTAAGGTTTTGAAGCCTAGCTTCCTTTTCACTGGAGTTACCTTGGAATATGGTTTCTAAGATATCCCACGCATCTTTAGACCTCGTGCAATTTGACACATGGTGCTGAAGATTTGGGGTAATGGCATGTATAATGGCATTCAAACCGTCAGAATTTTGCTTTGCAACATTTATCTCGGCAGGGGTGTATTCACCAATATCTTTGGGAACGTTTACATCTCCAACTGCCACGACGGGAGCATTATAGCCATTAACAACATATACCCATGATTGAAAATCACGTGCTTGAAGCAAAGCTCGCATAGAAATTTCCCACCATAAGTAATTAGAGCCATCGAAGACTGGTGGTACGTTAATTGAGATAACACCTCTTTCCATAGAGTCAGATCGCTACAAACACAGACTTGTAAGGTCTTAAACGTGCTTGCTTGCTCTGATACCAATTGAAAAAGCGGGGGTACAACAACCACACCCAATATTTCACATAGCAATCTGTATGGACAAACTCCAATATACTTTCTAGAGAATCAACTAGACAGTCAGACTCAATATAGATAAAAAGTATTTCAAAGAGTTTATATCTCAACCTCTCGATTTGATATATACTCAAGCAAATAGAAATCTGCGAGTTTTTACCAAATACTAGAGAGATAACTTGGATGGCACCAAAGACCAATATCCAAGTGTCAATCAATTTAAATCAACAACCAAAAGGTCGGATATTCTAATTGATTGAACAACGCACAACCTGTGATATTTCAATTATATAACAAAGTATAATGCGGAAAAGAAACAACACAGACACTAGAATTTTGTTAACAAGGAAACCGCAAATGCAGAAAAACCCCGGGACCTAGTCCAGTTTAAACACACACTGTATTAAGCCGCTACAGACACTAGCCTACTCCAAATTAACTTCGGTATGGACTGTAGTTGAACCCCAATCAATCTCACACTGATCCAAGGTACAATTATGCTCCTACGTCTTTGATCCCAGTAGGATACTACGCACTTTATTCCCTTAGCTGATCTCACCCACAACTAAGAGTTGCTACGACCCAAAGTCGAAGAATTTAATAAACTAATTTGTATCACACAGAAAAGTCTACGGTAATAGATAAATCCGTCTCCCACGAATATACCTACGAGTTTTGTTCCGTCTTTTGATAAATCAAGGTGAACAGGAACCAATTCATAAACCAGAATTATATTCCCGAAGAACAACCTAGTATTATCAATCACCTCACAATAATCTTAATCGACGCAGCGAAAAAAGATATTGCGGAATCACAAACGATGAGACGAAGTGTTTGTGATTTCTTTTATATCTTGCCTATCGGAGATATCAATCTCAAGCCAATTATTACAATTGTACTCGTACGATAGAAACAACAAGATCATATCACACAACTACAAGAAAGTAGTATCGGTATGGCTTCACAATCCCAATGAAGTCTTTAAGTCGTTAACCTGGTTTAGAAGAAGAAACCAAATGTTAAAGGAGAATCGACTCTAGCTTAGCACAACTAGTATCACACAGAAGGTGTGGGGATTAGGTTTCCCAGTTGCTAGAGTTCTCCCTTATATAGTCTTTCAAATCAGGGTTTGCAATCAATGTTAATTTGGTAACAAAGCATTCAATATTCACTGTTAGATGAAAACCTGATTAGATTCAAGCTAATATCTTTCAACCGTTAGATCAAAAACTAGTTTTTTACACACAAATGAAATGCACGTTTCTAGGCTTGTGTAACCGTACCCAAACTTGTACATTTGTTGGTTCAACAATAGTCAACCAAATGGTTAGCCATATGATCACTTTCATATCAACCATATTCTTCTTCACCATAACTAGTTCAAGTGACTCAAATGAACTAGTTAGAGAGTTGTTCAATTGCAAGGAAATCTTATGTAACTACACAAGACACAATCAAAACAAAAACAATTTGATTCACTCGAATCGGTTCATGAACTATATAGCCACGGTTTGCAATTGCACTCCTTAGTTTATATAAGAATAAGTTCACAAACATCGGTTTTAGATATAACCTACTCAAGTTCGCGGACTTAAGTTCCCGGAGGAAGTTCACAAACTCCAGCAGAATTTCTCGGGTCGAGAACTTCCGCAAGTTCGCGGACTTGGCTCACGCCACTATTCCGGTTCTCTTGATCAACAAAGTTCGCAAGCTTCGATTCAAGGAATAAAGACTTATATGTGTTTCCACAACAATGCTTATATCCTCCAATGGTTATATAATCTAAACTCTCATTTCAGTCATTGAAACATTCTTAGAGGACGTTGATATTTCTATAGTTGTTATTCACAAACTATTTTTCGTCAAAGTAAACAATTTTCAAAGTGATTGAAACTTGTCATGACTGTCGTCACTAGGTAAAGATGAACTTGGCTAAAGCGAAAGCTTACCAACACATATTTGGAGAAATAGATAGGAGAGATAAACTCGGCTCGAAATAACAAATGTGTATAATCTAAGTCTATATAGCAAAATGACTTTTGTCTCAAGATAGGAGATAAATAGACTTTTGAGTGATAGATAAGTTCAAGTATACACATACCTTTTAGTCGATGAAGATCCACCGGTTCCTTGAGTAGTCCTTCGTCTTGTATGATGATTGCCATGGAGTTCTTGAGCTCAGTTACACTTTCTATCCTAGTCCGGGACCTTAGCTTTAGCAGACTAGAAATCAAGACTTATAGTTTTGATCACTTACATTGACAAACATGCTTGAGATAGCAACGCATGCGAGTTCGACCGAGCAATGCTCTAACATTAGGAGCTTGCCAAATTTCAGATCCGCTATTAACTGTTTGAGGTAGAGGAGTGGTAACTTCAGTTTCGCTATCAGCTGCATCATTATAGTAAAGATTGAACCAGTAGAAAGCAATTTTAAGAGCTTCTCGAACACTTGTTTTTTTTTTTCAAACACCTTCTCATTCTGTAGTTTCCAGATGGCCCAACAGATAGTTAAACCAAGGCAAAGGGAGTAATTGTTGTCACCCCTATTAAGCCACGAGATAATTAGGGAAGACAATGTTAATTCAGAGTTACCTTGCAGCCTAAGATCCAGAGGAGAGGCGAACCAAATTGCTTGTGCCAGGTCACAATGCAACAACAGATGATCAACTATTTCGACTTTATTGTTGAATATGCAGCATATAGTCGAGACCCCTTCAACAAATTGTCCTATTTTCTGAGAAACACCTATTTAATTTCGCATAGCTATCCAGGCAAACATCTTTATTTTTGGAGCCACCTTATCTGTAGCCCAAAATTTCTTCCAGGGAAAAACATTCTCAGCAGTAGAGGACGATTCACCTTGTTGTTCAAGCAAGAGCTTTTGGAATGACTGACTAGTAAAATCTCCATGAGGGTTTAATCTCCATACAATCCTATCTTCAGCAGATTTATTGATATCTATCTTCTGAATTTGCAAATAAGTGAAAGGGTCCACCATTTGTTGAATAAGATTCATGTCCCGAGCTCCAGTTACGTTGCTAATCAGTTGTTTAACTTTAAAAACATCTTGATGTGTTTCAGTAATTCTGGTTGGTGTGGTGTTAGGCAAGGACTGAACCCAAGGATCAATGAATATATATGTCACCAGAACCAACAAGCCAGTTGCAACCTTTCTTAAGGTTGTCTCTGCTGTCCAACATGGCAGACTAGGTGGTGGAACAAATCCTCGGCTTATTAATGTCCCAAAAAGACTTCTCCTTAAGATATTTGGCACGAAAAATTCTTGCCCATAAAGAATTGTGATCTTGCAGGAACCTCGAGGTTAGTTTGGCCACAAGAGCTTGGTTGAGATCAAATAAGGATCTGAGACCCAGCCCACCTTTTTCCTTAGGGAGATTAAACCATTCCCACTTCAAATAGTGCATTTTTATTTTGTCTTTGTTATAACCCCACCAGAAATCCCTTATAATTTGAGAGAGTTTGTTCAACACTGTTTTTGGTATGAAAGAGGTAGCCATGTAGTAAACTGGAATGAGAGCCAAAACTGATTGAATAAGAGTTATTCTGCCAGCATGGGAGAGAGAAATCCTTTTCCATCCTGCTAGTTTTTCTTCAAACTTCTCAATAAGGAAATTAAATTTGGAAACTCTTGCACCTTGCTGTAGGATCTTCACACCTGAGTACTTCTCTTCTTTGTCCATTCTGGTAACTCCAAGAGAGGTGATGATTTCTTCTTCATAGGAAGGAGGGACATTCTTGCTGAAGTGGATGGAAGACTTTGAGTAGTTTACTACCTGCCCAGTCACCTTATAGTAATCTTGCAGAATGGTGGATATAGAGTTGATAGTGCTTGTGTTGGTGCTGCCAAAAAGCATTATATCATCTGCAAACATGATGTGAGTGACAGATGGAGCTCATCTATTTATATTGTAACCACAATATGCTCCTGAATCTTCCATTTTATTTATGATGCCACTGAGAGTATGAGAACATATAATGAAGAGGTAGGGTGATAGTGAACAGCCCTGTCTAATTCCTCTTTCAGGGTAAAAAAACCTTCTGGTTGGCCATTTAGAAGAATAGAGAAGGATGTTCATCTAACACAGTTCATAATGAGGGTATGAGCCATGTCAATTGTACCAATATTCAGTAAAGATTGACTCAAAAAATCACATTCTATTCTATCTTAGGCTTTGCTCATGTCCAATTTAAGAGGAAAGGAACCTTTGGATGTGTTGGAAGTATTCATGGAATGAAATAATTCTTTGGACACTACTATATTATCAAGTATTTGCCTACCAGGAACAAAGGTTGTCTGGTTTTTCTCAATTAGACCATCTAGAAAATGGCTGAG
Organism: Papaver somniferum; assembly: GCF_003573695.1. Classification (NCBI taxonomy): domain Eukaryota; kingdom Viridiplantae; phylum Streptophyta; class Magnoliopsida; order Ranunculales; family Papaveraceae; genus Papaver; species Papaver somniferum. Next base: position 84,418,744 of record NC_039364.1, read on the forward strand.
TCTGTTTGTGAGAATCTTGGTGACTATTTTATAAAGAACATTGCACAGGTCTATGGGCCTATAGTCTGCAGCAGTACAAGCATCATGTTTCTTTGGAATGAGAGATAGATAGGTGTGGTTCAGACCTGGAGGTAAAAGTAGAGAATCTGAAGCAGTCTTGGATCAACCGGACAACTTCTACACCAACAATGTCCCAACATTTGTTATAAAAAAGAGCAGGTAAGCCATCTGGTCCCGGTGACTTCAAAGAACCCATTTTCTTGATAACATTGAAGATCTCTTCAGCACTTGGAATAACACTTAAAGACATGCAATCATCTTGGGTGAGTCTGTTAGCATTTTCCAAAACAAAAGAGTTAGGATTCACTTGTGTATATGTAGTAAAAATATTTTGGAAATGAGATATAATTAAGTGTATCCTTTATATGATCATGGTCAGATATCCAGTTACCATCTTGGCTCTTGATAGCAAATATTTTGTTTTTGCTCCTTCGATGAATGACTGAGACATGAAATCCCTTAGTAATCTCATCAGTAGATGGTACCCATTTATACTTGTTTCTCTGCTGCCAAAACATCCTATCTCTTTTTTCTAGGCTTGTGATGTTGTTGATGATGATGATGTCCTCCTCTCTAATGTCTGCCAAGTAAGCTTTAGCCTGCAGGTCAACCAGTTTTTGCTTTTCATTTTCAATCTCCCTCCTAGCATCACCAAATGTGTTCCTGCTCCACTTGTTAAGACCTTCACCCACCTCTTGAAGTTTGGAAATCATGCCGCCTGAAGACTTTTCTCAGTTGGTCTTCAAAACTTCTTTAAAATCAGGATGCTCAGTCCAATAAAACTCAAATTTGTAATTTGGTTTCCTTTTTGGGGGATTTCTCATAATATTTAGAATAATATGAGAATAATCACTCTCTATTCTTGGCAGATGAAGTACAACTGCATTAGGGAATAATAATCCCCAATCAGTGTTGCATATGTCTTTATCTAGTCTCTCAAAAATGGGGGTGGATTGAACTGTATTGTTTGACCAAGTAAAGGCAGGTCCTGTATATCCTAAATCAATGATATCTCTCTCTCTGAGCATGTTTCAGAATTCAGTACAAATGATGTCAGTATTGGGAGAACCTCCCTGCTTCTCATAGTTATGCAGTAAAACGTTTAGATCCCCGATAATACACCGCATGGAGAAGTAATGGTGGTTACTGGATCACTAATTCCTTTCCAGAAATCATTTCTGTTATGTTGAGCTGGAGGACCATATATGCAAAGGAGATCCCACCCTGGTAAACAAAGACATGGGCCAATGGTGCAGTGGATTAGATTCTGGTTCATTGTGATAACTTGTAAATCAACATTGTCTTGCCAAAGAAGATCAAGACCTCCACTTCTACCATTAGCAGTTGTTAAAGTGGAATGTCTGAAATTCAAAAAATTGCACACCCTCTTACTGTTGTTCTCGTTTAACCTTGTTTCTGAAAGAAAAAGAATAGATGGGTTGCAGCTGCGCAAGAATGACTTTAAGATCAGAATTGTCGTATCATTCCCTAATCCACGACAGTTCCATGATTGTATTAACATCGATCTTGCGACTTTTCTTGTCAAGTCGCCACTGCCACATTAGTTTCACAGCAATGCTGCTTCATTTGGGGGGGGGGGGGGGTCATATTCCATTGGTTCAGCTTGTCTTTTGTACCCAATGATAGATTTTGGGTGGAGTTTTTCAGCACTCTTATTAACTCTGGCATGTCATTTTTACTGTCGAACTTTCTTTTCTTCCAAAACATCAGGGTCACTTGTAGGTGGGTTATCTAAAGTTGAGAATGGATTGGTCGACGATATGGTGGTGGGTGGAGGAGAATGGGTAGGCTCTGGGAGTGAGGTGGTAGGTTGGCAGGGAGTGTTACCTTGGTTTTTTCTAGGGATAGGTATCACAAGACATTGTGGGGTAGTTGAATTAGGCTTAGCCAGATGGATAGTTTTGGATTGTGTAGCTGGGTTTTGGGACGAAGGAGAGGTGTTAAGGCTTGATGGGGTTGAAGAGGCTGAAAAGTTCATGAGACTTGGGATGGAATGTTGTGGGTGTGCAGAACTGGTGGCTATGGTGGGTTTTTTATGGGGTATGGGAGGTCCATGAGTAGCTATGAGTTGCTTTAATATTGGATAATTCCCTCCAATATTCTCTGACGTAATGTTTGAAATTTTTTCATGCAGAGAATAATTCTCCATTGAATGAGATCCATCTTTATTGGGTGATTTTTTTTATTTTTTATTTTTTTTTGGGGTGGGGGGGAAGATAACTGTGGAAGATTTTGTGTGTGTGGGGGGGGGGGGGGGGGGGGGGGGAGATAACTGTGGCAGATTTTGTGGTGTTTTGTTTTATATTCTCCAGTTGTTGTGGGGTATTATTTGAGTTTTTATGGGAGGTTTTTACGGTTGAGGGTTGACTGTGTTGGAGGACTGGAGTAGAATTAGGAGTCTCAGATCTGTACAGATTTTCTATGTTATGGTAACTTCCTAGCTTGTTTCTAGGATTTTGGGATGAAAGCGTTGGTTTGGGTTTAAAACCTGCATTGATCTCTCCTGTGAATCTTGCAAACTTTGAATCCCGCATTTTCTCCATGAATGTTTCAGGAGAAAAGAAACCCATCTTCTCACATTCTTTAGAAAGGACTGGACATTGCTTCATAATATGCCCTGGAATTCCACAAAAGAAACAGATTCTAGGTAGACGTTCATATCTTAAATTTACCTTGCAGGGCTTCTTTGATGGGAGGGTGAAGTTTAACTCTTGTATGATTGGATTTGTGACATCTATCTTGACCCGGACTTTGGTAAAGCTTCCCCATTTTTCATGTTCAGATGGTTGAATCGGATATGGAGTACCGATCTTTGATGCAATGAATTCGACCATCTTGATCTTTTGTGCGCTCATAGATAAACCATGAATCTGAACTGTGAAGTCAGCATACTTGAATTCATATTCATGAGACAGCCTATCTGGATCACAGATTTCCATTAGAAGAAGATCTTCATTAAGAGCCCAAGGTGATCTTAGGATAACATTGTTGTAATCGCAACCTAACTCAAACTTGACACGATAGATTGCTTGATCAAAACTGGATATCTCAATACCGACTGAAGGTCTCCATGATCTCTGGAGCATATTGTAAAGAATATTTAGCCCGTATTCACGACCAGTAACTGTTGTGATAGCTAATGAATATTTGTGGTCTTCACTTGGTTCATCTATCTCGTCTGGTATTTCAAAAGGAGAATCATCCTCTTGTAACAGTGATGCCATTCTAGATATAAGGTCATCACAGTCAGGATCTTCTGATAGTGATGTTGTTGAGGTCATGTTTGTGATGTGCAGAAACCCAAAAACTTGTTAGAGACGAAAAATGATAAACCGACGGACAGATCTGGTGAACAGGGAGAGAATTAGGAAAATGAAAGCAAAACTCTGATAACCTGCAAAACATAAAGAAAACTTAACAGAAGGGTTAGAAACACTAGAGTAATCGTTCTTCTACGAGATAAAATCATCCTAAAAGATGAATGAAAAAATCGCCCTAGAGGAGAGAGAAAATCGTCATTGTGACGAAAATTACTTAATACGTGCTTTACACATACCCAACATTAATACAATGTTAGATTTAAGTTTGGGGGTAAGGGAGAAACTTCTAGAGTCACATAGACACTGGTCATCTTTAAACTATTGGGCCTAACCAACTTTTGAAAACAAAAATTGAGTGCTCATATACTTATTAAGCCTGTCAGTCCTGGATGAAACTGGTTTCATCCCTGCATATTGAAGAAGAAAAATTGGGCAGGTTGCAACCAGTATCATCCTCCACATTCTGGCAAGAAAACGTATTCATCCGGCACATTTTGACAAAAATATCTTTGGGCTTGGTTTCATCCTACATATTTTGACAAAGAAATATTTTTCATCAAGATGTATCTAGTTTCATCCTGCATATTCTGATAAGATTGTATGATTTTTCAACAAACTAAAGTGTATGCTAATTTTAAGTAAATTTTTCATATTTGATTAACCTGCAATTAAGATATATACATTCTTAGAAGAATTCAGGTTCATAAATGTAGTAAAGATAGAATTTTACGAACAAAAAGCTTAAACTTAAACTACATCGATCAGTAGTTTTTTTTATTGACCTATAACTAAACAACCTAATGACACAACGTTTGTAATTCTCGTTCAACTTCCAACAACTAATTTCATCATTGAATATTTCTTATACGAGGTCTACTCATTTTGGGCCCATCTTCTTCCTTAGAATTTCTTCATCTCCAAAGACGCAACTCTTCGCCATCAACCATTCTATGAAGTAGAGAACATATATTCCAGATTCAAGACTTCAAAACCAAGTCTTGATTTAGTTTGTATTTTTATAAATGAATTACAATAATAAATTTCAACACATGATGAAACCAATTTCATCCAGTGGCAACACATGACGAAACTAGGAAAAAAGGCAAGTGTACGTGAAAATAAAAAGTTCAGAACTGCACTGGTTTCCTGAGCGGGTTGAATAAAGATTCTGAATAAAACCAATGCTTGGATTTGAGTTAATCACATAAAACCAAAATTGTCGGTGTCACTGTAGTACAGTGGTAAAGTCATTGGGTGATGATACCAGTGACCTGAGTTCAAATCTCGCCAGCACCAAATTCTTTACTGATCAAACAAAACACGTAAAACCAAAATTGCTAAAGCAATATGCCAACAATATCCTTCGGGTTTAACAATACCAAATTAAATAGCATGTAATGAGAATATGTAAGTAATAATACATGATGTACAAAGGTTTCATCCTGCCAAAAAATCTATTATTTTATCAGAATAGGTCTAACTAGAGTGTACACTAAGATGAAAAATATTCAACAAAAATATGAACAAGGATGTATTCAACTGCACCAAATTTTATATTAAGTTCAACAAAATATAAACTAGTATGTATACAAATGCATTAAAATGAAAATTAAAGCATTACATACACGCTCCACAATTGAAATATGTAATCAGGTACGTCAAATTTCAAATAAGACGGAAACCAATTTGAGATCACACATAATCAAAAAGAAAAGAAGGGTTTGGAAACTGGTGCAGTATTTAGGGAAAGGATATATACACGTTTATTATTATTATTCTTTGATTTATTATTATTATTTAGAAAATAATATTTTAATTAATTAAGATAGTTTCGTTTTTATTATTTAGGTAATTTTTTAGAAGTGTCTAATAGTATTTATTTTAGTATTTTATCAGTTTAAAAAATATCCATTAGATAAGGTAATAAGTATTTTCATAATTAAAGAAAATATATGGTTATTAATTTGGTAAGGAGTTATCTATATAAAGAGCTCCATGTTTTGATATTAATGGAGAAGATTTTGATTAATTGAAAAGTAGTGTTTTCCTTGAGAGTGGTATCTCGGAAACATGTGGTTTTAGTATTAATTATGTTCAACGATTCCGCCCTGCATCAGAAACCAACCAATTTGAGCATATTCCTCATTTCCAATCTTGTGAAATTGATTTGACACAAAACCCTAATTCCTTATGTTTATGATTTTTGAGAAATATCAATTAAACTAGGGCACTTTATAAATTTTGAAAATTTTAATTAAATTAATGCATTTAGAAAACTCATTGTGGATGGTGGTGGAGGAGATGATGGTGGGGTTTGTGGTAGTGGAGGAAAAACATGATTTTTGGGTTTGTGGCGGTGACAGAAATGGTATTGGTAGTGTTGATGTAGTCGTTCGTGCTCGTGTTATGTGGTGGTGGAGATGGTGGAGGAAGACGTTGTAGATGGTGGAGAAGAAGACCGATGCTTTTGAGAAAAAAGTATGAAGTTTCTTCTTTTTTCGGAGGAAGATAAATTTTGGTAGAGGGTTTAATAGTCTGTCTTACAGTAATGTGTCTTTCGTCCATTTCACCTGGTACGGTAGTTTACTCACCCATCACGACCAGGTTTGTTGGATATCCGTCCATTTGAACCCTTTTCTCGTATTTTCTGGTTCTTTGTACTTTAAGAGCATCTCCAATAAAGGTGATTTTTTTTTCATGACCCGAATTAACAAAAATCCATTTCCAATGGTTGGATCCTACAAACTAGGAGGGATGGGAAAATAAATATGAACGTGCTAAAGAAAGTCTTATTTACTCCTTCGCTTGCACCTCCACGTCATATTTTCAAAATTTTTTTTCGAAATTAGTTAAAGTAAAAATAAACGGTTATGATTTATCATATAAGATATTTTAAGGATTAACTCATTTGTATATTTTAAGTAAAAATAAACGGTTATGATTTACTACAATGTGTAAAATTTCCTAAGAGCATCTCCAATAGTAGGTCAAAAAAATCCTACGTGGATGTTATTTTTAGACCGCCATTTATTTAGATTTTATCTCTGGAACCTAATAAGACCCTTATACTAAAACTCATCTCCAGTAGTTAAGGTTATACAATGTATTTTAGATTTAGATAAATAGTAAAAAAATAATATTTAGCTTGATTCCATATTAAAAATTATCTTTTTAAAATAAAATTGATAACATGAAATTAGTTAAGGGTCGTCCCGAAGGTGTAGTTAAGACTTTCTTTAACACCTTCGTATTTAGTATTTGATCCTCCTAATTTGTAGGACCTAACCATTGGAGATGTTTTTATACTAAATGGGGATCTAAAATTCTATGTGTCATTCAAAAAAAATATTTTCATCTTCTACTGGAGATGCTCTAAATAAAAGTCTTAAATAGACTTCCAAGTAGGAATTTTTACACCCACCACCGTTGGAGATGCTCTAAAAGAGGTTGTAGTGGGTGCTTTCGCCATATGAAGATCCCGAGTTTCAGGGAGTTCAAGGGTACTTTAACAACTTCTGTTACGACCTTGTCGTTTCTCATCGGAAAATAGTATATTTTAACACAAAGTACTGTACTTTTCTGATTTTAGCAATCTAGACACCACCTCGAACAAGTGATGTATAAAAAGAAAACAGAAATGCTAGATTTGCGATCAAATCTCTGCTGAAATCTCAGTCTGTTATGGTTTAGTAAATAGTTTGGAATCACTAAAGTCTTCCAATAGAGGCAAATCATGATGTTCATCATTTGGTGCTTTGCCTCATTCTCTGAAGACCATCCACAGTTTGAACTGTTCTTAATGGCGCCAAAGAATATCCCAACTAGGGCTGCACAACGGGTAGGGTGGGTAGGATATGGCCTATACCCGCCACCCTACCTATTTACCGGCGGTTAAGAAAATCTTTACCCGCCATCCTACCCGCCAAATAATGGATAGGATAGGATACGGTTAAAAAACTGGCGGGTAGGGTAGGGTTGGCGGGTAGGAATAGGGTATGTGCACTTCTAGGTAGGGTGGGTAGGATATGGCCTATACCCTCCACCCTACCCGCCAAATAGTGGATAAGATAGGATACGGTTAAAAAACTGACGGGTAGGGTAGGGTTGGCGGGTATGGGTAGGGTATGTGCACCTCTAATCCCAACCTTTAAATACATTATATTTGGTCGCTCGAGTTGAATTTTTTTTTTCTTTCTCCGAAGCATTCTCATTTAGTCATACATGCGGCTTATAATTTTCAAGAAAAATAAAATAAAATACGGTTTTCGTCGCTACAAAGGGACACTACAATATACAATACAATGGTAAAAGAACACCATGAATAAATTTATAGAATAACTCATTTGTATATTTCTTTCTAAAACTTTACACTTTTTTTTTTATATATATATATAGAAAGGCATTCAGAAAGGCTAATGATCCCCTCAACTGCTAGTAGTAATCAATGTAGTTAATATCGGATTTCAGTTTGTCTTGCTGGAGGACCGAGACATTGGTTCAATTTTATATCGGGAAGATTCCGATTTCAAATCTCGGTATAATATCGGATGTGTTTCCAGTTAATATTAGACGGTGGATCTTAATTTCCACCCGGCAATTGTAGTAGATCTAGACCTAGGTTACCCCCATTGATCAGAACCACATACTTATTCCTTTAATCTAAAAGCTTGAATTCCTAATACTTACTATTTCACATTTTTTGGTCTCTTTCTTCCGTGGATTAGAACCAAATGATAACCACGTAATTGAGTTAAGTGGTAGAACAGGAACTTGGTCTTTCAAAAGAAAAAACAAAGGAATTTGGATTTGATTAGGATGGGATGGGACCCTGACCCTTTGAAATGGACCAATCAAATTAGCTGAAACCATAATACTTAAATAACTTCTGGATACACCATAACAATTAACCTTATTTCTTCCCAAAAAAGCATGTACGAGGTAAGTTCTATCTCAGCAAAACACGAGTTTTTATTCTGTTGGAAAATTTCCTTATCTCGGCCGAATTTGAAACAAAATCTCGGACCGGAATGACCGATTCAGACGATTTTGTCAACAAAATATCGTCTCGGCGAAATTTACATCTCGTCTCGCTTCATTGGCGAAACCGAAAAAACCGGCGATATCTCGGTCGAGATGAACGAAATTAACAACACTAGTAGTAACCAAACAGGAGGTACAGACTAGTACATGGAATTTTGTTTGTTTTTGCCCATTGAGCTAACTCATGGACTACAGAATTACAAATACGAGGTTGAAAATTAAAGATACGAGCTACTAATTTAGAAGAAAATAACTGAATGTCTTTAAAAATAGCATCCGTACGAACATCTCCATCAAACAAGCCAGCTGAAAATTGTTCAATGAGATTCTTCACATCACTTTCAATAATGATGTGTGTTAACTTCTGTTCGCAGGCTTTCTTCAAGATTGCCCAAATAGCTCTGGCTTCAGCTTCTTCTGCAGACATTACGTCAAAAACCAGGGAAGGGCAAAGGGAGGCTTTTTTTGAGAAATCCCTTATCACATATCCTGCACCATTAGCTCCAGTAATGTCATCATAAGCACCATCAGTATTACACTTTATCCATCCAAAATATGGGGGCATCCATTTATCACATAGATTGACAGGGGTAGTAGGTGAGACAATAAAATATGGTTTCCTAGTTAGAAGCATGGCCCTGGCTCTTTCTATAACAGTAACATGAGCCTCTTTTAAATTTTGAAAGATGAAATTATTCCTGCTAGTCCATAGAGACCACATGATAGTAACAAAAAAATATTGAGCCTCTTCACGAAGACTAAAACCATGGTCAGTTAGCCAAAACATTAACCATTCAATGAAAGTTTTGTTTAGAAAAAATTGAGTGTTAATGCAGAAATCAGGGAGGAACCAGACTCTGCTAGCAAAAGGACAGAGGACTAAAGCATGCATTATGGATTCATGAGGATCATTACACCTAGCACATTCAACACTATGCATGGTCATTCTAGTATGCAAGACAATTCTGGAAGGAAGAGCACTTCTAGCAGCTTTCCAAGTAAAGACTTGGATTCTGTAAGGAACCCTAATTTTCCAAATACGCATCCAAATATTTTTACAACGGGAGGGCCTAAGACTTCTCAGCCCCATGTAGGCAGATTTTAAAGAAAATTTGTCATTCTTTGAAAGATCCCAAGCCCTCCTATCAGGAGTGCAAAGCTGGCTTAAGGGAATGGTGACAATCTTCTTAACAGAAGCATTATCAAAATGAGTGTTTAGTTTAGACAGATTCCAAGTTCTGGTATGAGAATCAATGAAGTAAGAGACTTTAATACTAGGATCAGGTGGGACTAAAGGGTTAGGTGTGGCTGAACCCAAAGTTGGGATCCATTTGTCACACCAGGGGTCAATGAAATGACCATCCCCAACAATCCAAGAGATGAAAGGCTTAATAAGTTCTTTTATAGCATGCACACACTTCCAAGTCTAAGAACACTTACCGGTGCACGTGGCATTCAAGAAATCAGTTCTAGGAAATTATTTGACTTTAAGAACAATAGCTAGCATACAAGTAGGATTTTCTAGAATTCTCCAGGCATCCCTAGCCAGCATGGCCAGATTATTTAACTCAGCCTTTCTAAAGCCTAGACCACCTTCATCCTTAGGGGAACATAGAATATCTCATCCTAAAAGATGAAGTTTCCTGTCTTTAGGATCTAAAGTTTCTCCCCACCAGAATTTACAAAGATGGGAATCCATTTGTTTACAAAGGTGTTTAGGAATGCAGAAAGCTCTCATTTGAAAAAGGGGGATAGTTTGACCAATGTGTTTTATCAAAGTTGTTATAGCAGCTTGAGACAGGAGCTTATGTAGCCAAATAGAGATTCTGGCATCCACAGCTTGGAGAATACCCATGTGGGTTTGAATTTTAGAGGCTTGGAACACAGTTGGAGTGCCAAGATATTTTTCTCCTAAATCTCTGCTCTTAATTTCTAGAATGTTAGCCAGAAGAGCTTTCATGTGTTCAGGAATTTTCCTACTAAATAAAATACCAGATTTATCAAAATTTATTTCTTGCCCAGAAGCCAGACAGTACTTTTGAAGATAATCTTTGATAACTTGAAAGTCTTGAATATTAGCTTTAGAAAACAAAAGAGAATCATCAACAAACAACAGATGTGTCATTTCTGGAGCATCTTTACAAACTTTGATACCTTCTAAAATTACTTTCTTTTGAAGGCTGTCAATGTAAGAAGATAAAGCTTCAGAGCAGATGATATAAAGATAGGGGGATAAAGGATCCCCTTGTCTCAGACCTCTTTCAGGTTGGAAAAACCCAGTAGGGCTACCATTGAGGAGGAAGAGTATGAAACAGTAGAAACACAATGGTTAATAAGTTTGATTCAGTGGTTTGAAAGTCCCATTCTAGTCAAGACACTCTCAAGAATAGACCATTCTAATTTATCATAAGTTTTTGACATATCAAGTTTAATGGCAACAATGCCTTCAGTTTTGTCATTATGATTGACAACAAATATAGCTTCATTAGCTAGCAGAATATTATCATAAATACTCCTCTTAGGAATGAAAGCACTTTAATTTTGAGAAATAATATTGTTCATGAAAGGTTTGAGTCTATTAGCAAGAGTTTTTGAAAGAATTTTGTAAATGAAATTGCAAAGCCCTATAGGTCTATATTGGGATACAAGTTCAGCAAGAGGAACATTAGGAATAAGAGCAATATTAGCATGATTGAAAACTTTAGCAATATGCCATGTCCTAAAGCAGGTTTGATTCATGTCAATGACAGCCTCACCTACTATATCCCAATTTTTTTGATAAAACGGACCTGTAAAACCATCCCCATTTGGAAAACAACATTCTTGATTTTCTCAACAGTACGAGGCAAATTTAGAAGAGAATAATCCTCAACAGAAAATTCTATGGGGAGATCAATAAGGATTTCATCTTGAAATTGTTGAGGATGAGAAGAATACAGGTTTTTGAAATAATTTATAAAAGAAGTTCCAATACTATCTCTTTCAGTTAGAATAGTATTTGAGGAATCCTTTATCCAACTAATATCATTTCTTTTTGTCCTAAAGAGGGTGACTCTATGGAAATAGGGTGAATTTCTGTCACCTTCCATGAGCAAAACCTCCCTAGATTTATCCTCCCAATATAGTTCCTCTAAGTTGTAGAGATATTCCAGTCTAGCCTTGAGCCTGGAAGTAGTACTAGTATCTGTTGGATTAGAAATTTGGACCTCTGCCAACTCTTTCCTAATGGTAGATATATTAGTTTGAATATTACCAAAAGAATTTTTATTCCAGTCCCTAAGACCTTTTTTGTGTTTAAAAGATTATCTTTCAGTTTATAGGCAGGAGAACCTACCACATTAACAGACCAAGAGTGGGCAAATGATGTCTCTACAGGTTGGATCTTCCATCCACATAGCCATGAAGTGGAAAGGCCTAGGAATACAAATGTCCTCATAATTGAAACCAATATGCATGGGACAATGATCAGAAGAGTCTCTAGGAAGATTGTTAACACAAAGTTTGGGGCATAAATCCTCAGCAGCTTGGTTGATAAGACATCTATATAATCTTTCAAGAATTAAGTCAGGACCCTGTTGCATATTGGACCAAGTAAATCTAGGACCAGAGAAACCTGGATCATGCAAATTGAAAATAAAACAAAAATTCCTAAGATTTGAGAAATCAGAGTCATCAACTTCTAACCCACCATTTTTATCTTCAGTTCCTAGAAGAGCATTAAAATCACCTATGAAGAAAACTGGTTCATCTAAGGGAGCATTAGACTGTTGGCATTGTTGTTCCCAAAAAGCATGTCTCAAGCTACTGTTAGGTTCACCATACATAAAATGGATATGGCAAGTTTTAGAGTGAATAATGTCAGTAGATATGACATAGATTCTCCTCATGCTGGATAATGTAATGTTGAGTTGAATTTACTTCTTCCAAGCCAAGACTAGACCACCACTCCTACCAATGCTGGAAACATTAAAAGTACAAGGAAATCCCATATTTTTTAACTTCCTAGCAGCCAGATCTTTGTTCATTTTTGTTTCCGATAAGAAAATGATGTCAGGATTAACATTTTTACATAGCAAGCTAAGTTCCTTGTTTGCAGTTTTTTACCTAAACCTCTAATGTTCCAAGCAAGCAAGTTGACATTATTGACAGGGAAATGATTTATGGGGGTAGCTGAAGCAGGATCAATTAAAGGGGGTGAAGGGATAGAATTTACCTGAGTGGTGGAATTAGACCCGCCACCAAGAGAAGCACTAGTAGTATCACCACTTTGAGAAGTATCTTGGGAAGAATCGAGATTAGAAGTAGCTGCATTGAGATGAGAATTATTGCGGACACCATTGTTGTTTGGAGAAGTATCATCAGGTACATCATAGCTTCCATAGGAATCAATTAAAGGTTGGGTATTGAGAGAACAGTTTGAGAGATTGATAGCAGGTAATTCCCCCAATTTAGTAATTGGAGGGCACAACTCAGCATATTCAGGTTCAGTAGAATCTTGTTCTTCTGGGATAACCACTAGACTAGCCAGAGTTGAGTTAGCTCTAGTACGTTTCCTCAAATCAACACTGGGATTAATCTTTCTTTTGAGATTAGATAGAGCTTGCTCATCTGAGATAAGAGATCCTCTGGTGATAATGGGATTGGGACTAGGAACAGTAGAAATTTTGAATCTTATTGAAGAGTTCGATGTTCGAATCGGTTCATTAATGACCGTTTCACGGCCAGTGATCGAAGCTTCAACAATAACATTTTGAGTAGTAACCTGTTTGAAGATGATTGGTAACCCATTGTTCTGCTGAGTCGAGTTTTGCTAAATTGGACCAACATCAATAATCTTCAGAGCTGTGGATCGGTTGACAAAAGGTCCCATTTGAAACGTATTTGATAAACCTTTTTGGGTAGTATTTTCTATCTTATGATTATTATCCTTAGCTTTTCCTTTTTTGCTTATAAGGTCAGCAGTGGATTCAACTTGAATATCTGGCACAATCTCCGTATGTTGCATGATGGTATCCGTTATTGCAGTAGAGGTAGAGACATTTTGTTTGTTAACTGGAGGTGATGGCATCAAAAGTCTTGAGACAGCAGGAAGAAGATATTTACTACTAGAAGAAGCAAATCCTTAATGGCTTTATGTTTCATTTTCCAAGATGGACAATTGACATCCTTATGATCAAGAACACGACATGAAGTACAGAAATATCTTGGAACTTTCATGTATCTACACTCAATAAGGAAGGGTTGAGTTCTTCCACTAGTAAATAGGGGGATGCCTACTGGTAAAGCTTTCTGCACTGGAATCCTGACACACACCTTGTTTCTTTAAAGGGTGATTTCCATAAGGATCTCGAGCTTCAACAAGTTCTCCCATCTTGAAAGTAAGTTTCTGAAGATCTTCAAATTCAGTACATTCTTTTGGAATATTACACAGGATAAAACACATTAGTTCTTTAGTGAAAGATAGTTGATAATTTGCTGGCAATCCCTCTGTTGAAACAACTTTTAACACCATTAGATACCCACAGACAAACCAAGGCCACTACGAATTGATTCTATTGAAATAATCTTCATCTAAGAGCCATATAAGAACTTTGTTGCGCATTCCACTAAAGGTTGTAACATTGGGAGATTGAGCAAGAGGCTATTGATTACAGATGTAGTAGCGGATTGAGGAGGTAGGAACACGAGTCTCAAAGGATATATATCCCACCATACACTACTTCCAATTACTATCAGACTCAGCTAGAATGACAGTTTTGTCAATGAAAACTGGTTCATAAAGTGTAGAAGGTAAGCTTAATTTTTCAGCCATTTGAGCAGAAAGGTTTTGAATTTCTTGATTTATCTTTTGAGAATTATCTGGTAGATTTGATAGGCTCATTTGATATATAAACTGGATATATATGAGGAGAGATTGATTGGGGTGAAAAGCACAAATAAGAACTATGATTTGAAGGTGAATATAAAGGAATCTCTTCTTGGTACTATCCTGATAGAGTTCACAGGATATATGGATGAAGAGATGACAATAGGTTTTTATTTTTTTTATGAACTAGAACCTTAAAAAAGGAATGAGAAATCTTCTTTATATAGTTTGACAAATTCTCAAGAGAAAATTGGTGTAAAGTAGTTGTTTTTATGCTGCTACTTCTGCTTTGGAGACAAGATTTTTCATACGAGTTGTCCCTATCTTTCCCATGTTTTTATGTAAAGATAGAGTTGGGGTATTTGAATTCACGTGGGTTATATGATAAGAGAACCAAGTATAGACAAAACCAATGATCCATTATGAACTTTTCTGGAGTATATGTAATTGGTACGTAAGCATGATAAGGTTGTGGGTTGGTGAATCATAAATGGGTTTGTCTTTTTTTGGATAGACAAAGGTATGGTGGTATAACCTGCCAAAAGTAATAATGGTATTTGCATAACAAAAAGGGTGGTGAGGGTTTAAATGATGGCAATGGAGGGAAAAGTTATGTGGTGATTTTTGGTTCTGATTAATCATATGCCTCTTGGAAATGGGTTTAGGTTTGATGGATAAATTGGTTTTGGAGATAACCCATCTGACAGATATCCTCCAAACCTCAATGGTGCCTCTCAACAGGTGCTGCATTCTCCTAATCTGCATAAAACACAAGATTTTAATTAGGCCCCAAAATTTATTCTCAAAGTTAGATGACCTACCCATACCTCCCTTAATGGCAGTTCTAAAAGGAGTAATGGTTATGGTATTTCTTAGGTGTTGAAAATAAGTTTTTATAGGGTAATTATGATCAAGAGAGTGAAAGAATACGTATGATTTTGAATGGGCGTGGGAAACAAAGCGACATGACGCTTAACCAAGCGTCATAAATGGAAATTAATAGGCACAATAGGGTCTTTAAAAGGATGTTTGGAAAAGAGATTATCATAGCCAAAGTAGTTTTCTCTGTGTTTTTGACCAGAAAGGGAAATAATTAGAGGAGAGAAAGTAGATTTAGATAATGGCAGATCAAAATGATCAGAATCTTCCCAGAGCCGATGAGGGGAGATTGCCGGTTGTACCACCATCATCAGCAGAGTACGAATATGCTAGGAATCTCGCTCTTTCCTTGGATACCGCAGAGCTTCAGAAGTTGAGGGATGACATTCAGACAGAGATTGATCGGCGAATTGATCCATCAAAGAGAAGAGAAATAGAGGATTCGTAAAAGAGAAGAAGAGAGGCTTGACAAACTATATGTCGCATGGGAACCAAAGTATCTTGCAAGGAGAGAAAGAAAGGATGAAGAGTGGTCTGAGAAGCATTCCAGATGCCCAAAGTATGGGAGTACGACTGAAAGTGAATTAGAAGCGTCAGATGAAGGTTTTGAGTATGGGTTAGAAGAGATTGATACCAGTGATCTTGATTCAGATGCTGCATAGGAGAAGAGGATGATGGAGAGATACCACGATCAGAAATTGAGGAAAAGGTTGGAGGATGAGCTTGCAAATCCGAATATTTTCACAAGAACCATACAGGAAGGTAAGGAGAGGGTTGAAGATGAGGAGATGCTAGAGGATGAGACTGATGAGGAAGGACCTGGAGAAGATAAAGACAGTGATGATTCTGAATCTTCGGATAATACTTCACCTGCGATATCTAACATTGATGATAATGAGAGATATGAGGAGAAAGGATGGGGCACTGAAGAAGATGACTTTTGGTAGCCTCTTTGCAAGTGTCGGAAATAGTTAGGATTTCAGGTTTTGAATAAAGCTTGAAAACGATCAACAAGTTTTTAACAAAACAGCTTTTATGATACTTGGTCTTGCACCTATTTCACTTTATTTTGTTGCAGATGTTGATAAGTATTTTTTTTTCCTTTTCAATCCTTCGGCCGACTTTCTTTCTAGTTTGGTGGTGATGTTGATGTGTACAGCTAGTGGAGTTCTGGATGTTATTCTGGTAAGTAGTAATGTTTGCTTCAGTTTTAGTTGTTTGGTATTGAAGATGATGTTTGTGGTGGTTTAGGACATGGAGAAAACAAATCAGGTTTTTTTGCTCAAGACAACTGCTAGTTTGTCTAGGAAGTAGTAGTAATGTAACAGTTTAAGAGCAGAATTGGGATGTAATGATGAATACTGGTTTGAAAACTTTTTAAATAGAATTTAATGAACTGTTTACTTTTGATCTGGAGATTGTTGAATGTTTTCTTATAATTGTTCTTAGTGAAATAAATCTTGTTTGAAAAGTACTTTCGATCAAAAGAGGTACTGAGAAGGGAGTAAATTGTGCATATGATATAACTACCAATGATGATAACAAGAAAGAGAGCTAATTGATGAATGCTAGTAAGATGGATTTTCAGGATTTGAATTGCAAGAAACATGAAGAGAAATTGAGTGCTTACGTCAGGATGACGAAGCAGGACTCTAATTTTCTCAGTTTTACATTTTATGTTGTAGCCTGTTTGTTGCCGAAATATTCGAAGTGATTTTCTAAATGTTTGTAAAGTTTTGTTTTGATTTAGCATACAGGTAAGGTGGCTACATAATTCATGGAACCATTGAACATCACCACTACATTACGTTCTTTACTTGACAAAAAAACAATCATGATTACCGAAATATAAAAATGTAAATTTGACACTTCTGATTCTGATATTGGACTACATTATTCCACCATAAATTCCAAATGCGTCAATTCTCAGATTTTAACATTTGACTATGTAGAAAAATAATACTCCAAGAAAGAACATTTCAAGTTTGAAAAGTATATATAAAAAGGGACACATGTCATGCACATGGGTACAATTATTTTGTTTTTTCAGGCATTAACAAGTGATAATGATCCCACACAAAGAGTCATGTATGAACAAACCCTACAAGTTAAATATGGCTGAGAAGACTCTTTGTTCCATTAAAGCTCCGTGTCTTACATTCTTTTCTTTTTCTAATGGCAACTACATTTGGTGATTTTTCTTTTTGATGGTTACATAATAATACTCTCTACGTTCATAATAAGATGAAGTATTTGGTTTTAAACTTTGTCCAATAAATAGATGACCTATTTCACTAATCAAGGAATATTTCTAAAACTATCCTTTTAATTGATTATTTTTTCTATGAGAAATATGTATAATTTGATAGTCATGTTTATATTCGTTGCGCAGGTGTTTTAAAATGCTTTTCAACGGGATAAAGTTTATAAAAAAACGTGGTATAATTTAATAGATAAATCGTTTCTAAATTTTACTAATTATTGACCATAAGGATATAAATGTAAAAAATAGTTAAAACAGCTAGATCATCTTATTATGAACGAAGGGAGTAGTATAAAACAGCTTACAATTAAATTGGTTTTTGCACGTCACGTTCGCCGATTCGAAAGGGGCTTAGAGGTTGCAGGCTTACCTATTAGTATATGTGATTGATTGACATAAGTTAATCAACAAGTTTGCTGAGTTTTACGTGTTTTTCGTATTTCTATTCTTTAAAAATCCTTTTAGTTTGTTGTAACTTGTAAACCTTCGTTGTGCCATGAAGTCAATCGATTGGTGAAGTAACTTTTCGTTCATCAAATCCCATTTTTAGTTATTGACTTAATAGTTGCGCTTTCTGTTCCGATCAATTATTAGTTGTGGATGGGTCGGACTGCCCTGAGCAACCAGTATGTGACTGAAGAAATTTTTATTTTTTCAACTCTCTCGGTTTATCTCGGCCCTGATTATCACATTTCAAAACAAGAAACGCAAAAAGACTGGCATTCGGCTCATTCTATTCTATATTTTCCCTTAGCTGCCTTTTTCCCTTAGCTGCCTTTTTAGCACGACCATCGGCAACATTGTTTGCCTCCCTAAATTGATGGTAACGAAGATAAACCATACTAACAGATTAATTCAACAGTACAATATTATTGCCTTTTCTAATGCTAATAGTAGTGATATGATACTGGTGTATTTTTTCTGCAGCGACTAACAATTGGGGCGGGGTCAGGTGGTGTCACTTGGTCCTACCAATGTGAGCACTAGGAATCTTATAGCGCATTAACTTTTGCTAATGATGATTTCCCTAATCAAAAGTAACTATACAGAGTGGAATCCCATTTAGCAAGTTTAGGATCTGTTCAGTCAACAAGTTTTGGATCTCGTTGTACGATGTTGTTTATAAGGTTAAGTCCTACGGTGTTATAATTTCACAAAATGGGCTATATAGCCAAAATGACACTTTTTCCGGTTGATATGGACGAGTAAGCTTTTCGTCTGGGTGAAATGGATGAGAGATATATAAAAGAGTAACTGACATAAATGCCCTTTATCTATCTTATATCTATTCTCTCTACGCCATCTCATTCTCTCCGCCATCTCAAAAACATCAGTCACACCGATCTATTTCTCCCCCTTCTGTTTTCTCCACCATAATCATCTTGTTCCAACGCCGAAATTGGTTTCTCCGCCGTCCTCATCATTGTTATCCACCATTTTCATCGTTTATTTCCATCGTCTACATCAATAGTATCATCATCTTTGTCCACCGTCAACATCAACTGTTAAAATTGAAGACTTTATTGTTGAAATTGGTTTATCTGGCTCTGCAAACACCATCTCGAGCAGCCTAATTAGGGTTTGAAACAGATCAATTTCAGAGAATGTCACCTAGAACTCGTAAGTTCCCAGACTCTAACTCCATTTTGAAACTGGTTTGCATCTTGTTGTTGTATCTCTATTGAATGAAAATGGTTTTCAAAATTGCATGTTTAAAATTGCATCTTGCTGTTGTATCTCTATTGAATGAAAATGGTTTTCAAAATTGCATGTTTAAAATTTTGAATTGGTTGAAGTACCTGGGTGTAATTTTATACATCATGCTTTACAGAGTTAATCAAATTAAAACTATGAGTACATGAAACCCACTTTTAATTTGATTAAATTTGTCTAATTTTGTTTTAATTGAAGTTAGGATTTGGAACTCTACTTTATTCTTTTGCTTACATAAATACTTTGTTGAGTTTTTTTACATTTTGGTTTATAATCTGGTGCGATGGTGTACATATATGCATCATTGTTTACAGTTTGTTAAATCTGCACTTGGTTCCACCATGTATTTTCTCTGGATGAAACCGGTTTCATCTAAAGAAAACAATTCTTTTTGGGTTTGCTGAATAGAGACCTCTAGGTATAATTGTTTCAGCAGGTTTAACTAGCTAACATGTTTAATATGTTGTTAATTTATGTTGGTTCAACATGTTTAAACTAGGATGAAACCAATTTCATCGAGGTTTAACATTTGATGTATATGGTTTCATCCAAGTTTATGTACTAGCTTAATTTAGAGATTCAAATTTATGTACATGTTAGTTTTCTTGTTGATTACTGTTGGAATAATGTATTGATATAGTCTGTTTTGAAATTGATTTCATCAATGATTTATAGTGAGATGAAACTGGTTTCATCTGTTCTGGATTGAGTTGAAATTATATTCATCCATGTTATACTAGGATGAAACCAGTATCATTCTATTTTGGATTGACATGAAAATATTTGCATCCATGTTATACTAGCATGAAACCAGTATCATCCTATTTTGGATTGACATGAAATTATATTCATCCATGTTATACTAGGATGAAACCAGTATCATTCTATTTTGGATTGACATGAAAATATTTGCATCCATGTTATACTAGGATGAAACCAGTATCATCCTATTTTGGATTGACATGAAATTATATTCATCCATGTTATACTAGGATGAAACCAGTATCATCATGTTTTGGATTGAGCTGGAACTATTTTCATCCATGCTTATACTAGGATCAAACTGGCTTCATCATGTTTTAGATTAAGCTAAAACTGTTTTCATATAACTTTAACAAAGATGATAATGGTTTCGTCCTTTTTTTTGAATAAAATTGTATTATTAGTTGATGGAATACATACATGCTCAAACTATATAACTACGTGAGATCTAATGATGCTTATACTTGAATGAAACTGGTTTCATCTTGATTTAGGTTAAGCTAAAAAAAATCATCCAAATTTAAACAAGGATGAAACTGGTTTCTTCTTGTGTTTTCATTGGATACAACTGGTTACATTTTATATTTTTACTGGATGAAATTGATTTCATCATGTGATGTCACTCGAGTATCCTGGTTTCATCCATGTTTTATCATATATTGACCTTTTTTTTTCATTTATATAATACAAACTAAATCAAGACTTGGTTTTCCAACCAACAACCATTGATCATGCAAATTCAATTTTTAATGATAAGATTTTTTTATATTGCAAATATAGTAGCAGAAGCTCTTGATTTCAATAGGTTTGTTGGTTGTTCAGCCTTCAACGGAAAGAAGTGTCCATATTACTTGCACATCAATGGTTGTTTGAACGTATTATCATTTAGTACTTTGACTGATTTTTGAGTGTTCCTAGTTGCTGATTTTTCATGGTTGTAGAAAATTAGTGGATAGTTGTGTACAAATATATTGTTGATGATTTAAGCAATTTGATTATTGTATGACTAATAAATTTTATTTGTACAGATTCTGAAAGTGGGTCTTGATTGTATCCCTAAGAAGTGGACCATGGGGTCAACTATTTGGTGGTGCAGAAGTCATCATCTTTTGCTATAGGAGCAATTGCAGCCTTTACTCTGTTTTTTATCTGTTTTATGTTACTCTGTTTTATGTATGTTTTATGTTACTCTGTTTTCCAGTTACTCTGTTTTTTTTATCTGTTTTATGCTACTCAGTTTTCCAATTACTCTGTTTTTTATCTGTTTTATGTTGCTCTGTTTTCTTTTCATGTAAATTTTATATGTACAGATTCTGAAAGTGGGCCTTGATTGTATCCCTAAGAAGTGGACCATGGGGTTAACTTTTGCTGGTGCGGAAGTCATCATCTTTTGTTGTAGGAGCAATTGCAGCCTTCTCCAGTGGACTAGTAGCTATATCGACTCTTCCACGATCATTTATGTTACTCTGTTTTCTTTTCCAATTGTTGTAGGAAATGTCCACATACTCTGTTTTATGTTACTCTGTCTTTTTAATGTAAATTTTAGTGTTTCATTGTGGTAGGATATACTTTAAGGGCATACTGGTCCCTTTCTCTAAAAATCCATCTCGCTGAGAAGAAAATACGAAGGTGTTTGTGTCACTGTCGACTGAGAAGAAGTTTCTTCTGTAGAAAGAAAAAAAATCACGTTTAAAAACGTTGTTTAAAACGTTGAGGGCTATTTTAGGTAGAACGTTTTTTTTTTAATTATTTTCCTAGGTGAAATATCCAAAATGGATAATTGAACAGTATTTTTCTTGTTTTTGTCCATCTCAGCCGTCGGATAAAAAAATAAATCAATCTGCGCTGAACCAAACATCGAAAAGTTGATTTTCTTTACGCTGAACCATTCAGCGAAACTATCCCGCTACTAGTTGGAATGCGAGATATATCTGGAAAAAGAAGTAGTGTTAAAGAATATGCAACTCTTTTTGTGTAATCTGCAACGCTTTTTGGCTAATCTAGCCCATAGGACTTACTCTAACTTCTTCGAGTTACTTCCTTCAAGAAACTAAATACAGATTATTATGAAACCCACTTTGCACTGGGTATGAGTTAATTGTATGAAACAGGGGTTAGTAGTATTCTACCTGGCAAACCAATGAAGGAATGGATAGAAAATTTTGGTTTGCCAATACAGGTCTCACAACCATGGAAAATACAAGAAGACGAAAAATGGAAGCCACAACTTGTGGGTTCATATAGAAATCTAGGTGTGACAAAAGCTTTAGACAGGTACAGGTCAAACCAGAGACGACAATCTCACAAATCAACTACCATCTTAATCATTCTTACAACAAAACCTCCCGGTATACCCTAAACAGAACCCCCACATCCACCCAACTCCAAAACCTCCAACTAAAGTTGCCAACAAATATTAAGACTGTTATAACTCACTGCTTTCATCAACTTCACCCAAATCACTCTCTGGTTATTGTCTTTGTTTCAGATGAAGAAAACAGAATTGGAGGCACTAAGATCTTCACATGCAGAGTAGACACAAAGATGGAAAGAAGCAAACTTGGAGTATTGACGGCAATGAGGTGGGCACAAATGCAAAACAAAAAAATCTGCATTATCCAAGTAGAGGACATGAAACTAGTAAAAGATATGAAGAAGAAATGGAGTAATCACCAGTACCAGTCCAACAATGTTCTAATAGATGATTATGTAGATTATATTTCTTATTTCTTATTTCCGTATATTTGATTGTAATTCCCTAAGGCATGAGTGGTTGCCAAAACTGCAGGAAATAGCCTCAAACTATTACTCTAACTCTATACGGTTTGAGTTAAGTGAGTTATATCATGACACCGATGCTTTTGTAAAACACTATACTCGACATGCACTATGTCTGCCAGAGTAATCCTTTAATTAAAATCGTTTCTTTCAACAATTCTTTTTTTTTTGGAAATTCTACGGAGTTGAGAAAAGAGGTTCTCCCCTCATAATTTATCCCGTCACCAGCACCAAGTAATAAACCTGTTTTTTCCATTGAATCTGCAACGAAATTAGTTTCTTTAAAAATGTGCTCAAAACGAATAGAGTGATAACTCTCTAATAATAAACGAGGTGTAACAAACCATGGTACCGTATCACTTGAAAAAGCTTCAACAACATACATAGAATCAGTCTGAATCAAAACTTGGACGTATACCATATTTAACTGCCCATTCAAGACCAACAATCATATGTCTTGGCTAAGTAGTTTGTAGTTATGCCAAGCTCAATGGAAATTCACCCAATACAGCACAATCAACATCTCTAACTACTACTTCAGCTCCAACAACATCTGGGTTCCTCTAGCAACACCATCACAACAAAGCAGCAGTTCCCCCTCCCTTGGTGGCGTCCAAATACACTCTATTGGTTGAAATTTACCAAGCTCGCTAGCTTATATGTGTTAAAGTAGAATCAAGTTTAATAAAAACTTAAGTTAGTCGACTGTCGACGGAGTTAAAACTTAAAGAGGCGCGATCCGCTCACAGAGTTTGTTTGACAGACTTTGTCACAAACTCGTCTAGCCAATGGATCTTGCGAATTCTTGCGGCTGAGATTTTAATAAAAACATGCGGGTTTGGTAGTTGGGTCCATGACCCGGGTTGATAGGTGGAAACTATTTGACTGTTGATATCTCTCTCTTCTACTAATTGATTTCCTCTCAGTTTTTCTTCCCCTTTTCTACAGCAAAAAGAGATCTTAGTTACCGTCAATAATTGATTTATACTAAGAAGCTTTAAATATGAAATTAATCCTCGTTTTTCACAGGTAAGCCACATATTGCTGTTATATATCGATTTTTAACCAATCTTCATTTTTAGGGATTTCTAGGGTTTCGATTTGGAATTGAGATTATGGGTTCTACTGTTTTGAGAGTAATACCATCTTAGATAAGCAATTTGATTCCTTAATTAACATTTCAACACTCTTAATTTTCAATTCGTTTATTACAACCTCCTTTTATTTTATTTACTGGTTTTTCCCTTTTTTTTGTGTCAATATGATTTCGAATTTCGAATTTGGTTTAGGTTAATTAATTTGGGTGATTGTGGGTTGCACTGTGTTTGTTGTATATGGGATGAATGGATTATGTCAATTTGAACAGTTTTTATTTTTTGTTCTTGTGACTGGTATTGGACTGGTGTTGGTGTTTGTCTTTGTCTTTGTCTTTGGGTTCTGATTTAAAGTTGGATTGTGATTAGTATATAAATTTACAGAATTGCTGGTGCACGATGGTTTCTTTGGTGAAGAACAGTGGAAGAAAAAGAGAGAACGATAAACCCACTCACTAAAAATCTCGGTCGAAGACTAGTGGTGCACGATGACAGGCATTCCCTATATTATGAAGTTACGAAAACTGTGTTACATTCGATTATTTAAAGCTTTTTATAGTTAAAGAATCCAGTGATATCATCGATCTGCGACTATTAATTTTCTTTTGGTACAGAACAGTGGAAGAAAAGGAAAGCACGAGAGAGAAGAAAAAATGGGAAAGATGAAACTAAACTATTCAATCGGGTCATGGACCACTTAATAAAACCCGCGTGTTTTTGCTTAAAATCTCAGCCGTCGAAAATTGTAAGATCCATTGGTTGTATGAGTTTGTGACAAAGTCTGTGAGACAAACTATTACTCTAACTCTATAAGGTTTGAGTTAAGTGAGTTATATCATGACACCGATGCTTTTGTAAAACACTATACTCGACATGCACTATGTCTGCCAGAGTAATCCTTTAATTAAAATCGTTTCTTTCAACAATTTTTTTTTTTTTTTTGGAAATTCTACGGAGTTAAGAAAAGAGGGTCTCCCCTCATAATTTATCCCGTCACCAGCACCAAGTAATAAACCTATTTTTTCCATTGAATCTGCAACGAAATTAGTTTCTTTAAAAATATGCTGGAAACTCTCTAATAGCCAATAAACGAGGTGTAACAAACCATGGTATCGTATCACTTGAAAAAGCTTCAACAACATACATAGAATCAGTCTGAATCAAAACTTGACGTATACCATATTTAACTGCCCATTCAAGACCAACAATCATATGTTTTGGCTAAGTAGTTTGTAGTTATGCCAAGCTCAATGGAAATTCACCCAATACAACACAATCAACATCTCTAGCTACTACTTCAGCTCCAACAACATCTGGGTTCCTCTAGCAGCACCATCACAACAAAGCAGCAGTTCCCCCTCCCTTGGTGGCGTCCAAATACACTCTATTGGTTGAAATTTACCAAGCTCGCTAGCTTATGTGTTAAAGTAGAATCAAGTTTAATAAAAGCTTAAGTTAGTCGACTGTCGACAGAGTTAAAACTTAAAATATTAAAAAACTTAGAAGTTTGCTAGTGCAAACTTAGACCCTTTGTTTTGTTTAAATATTAATTTGGTAATCCATACAATATTCTATAAGTGAATTGCAATTGCTCACATTGCTAAAATAAATTCGTACCCTTCGGCCGCCTTGCCGATCAATGACATTTCAACCCAACCCAAAGAAAAATACTAGGCCTGACAGCGAGCATCCAAAAAGTACGATTCTATTCTTCTATGCTTAATTCATAACAAATTTTACTTCTTTGAGCCTAGGTTGCAAGGAGACACCCAAAAAAAATGATGTAATCGTATCAGACATGACACGCGATACACATGCCACATCATGTGTCCAATCAAAGTTGATATTGGACACTTTGTGGATACTGGTTAGACACACCATAAATGATTCATATTGGTTTTCAAAATCAAAATAAATTAAATTTGTAATGCTAGTTTACTCTCTTTTAATCAAATCCCAACATCATTCATGAAAGACTTGATCATGATTTCATATATATAAATATATATATAAATGATTCATATTGGTTTGCAAAATCAAAATAAATTAAATTTGTACAGCTAGTTTACTCTCTTTTAATCAAATCCCAGCATCATTCGTGAAAGACTTGATCATGATTTCATATATATATATATATATAACTACCTTAACAAGATTTCAACAATAGGCGATCCGTGAGAAAATGAATGAATATGTCGAATGACGTCGTTTTAGACTGAATTCAGACGAATCCATTCATTTTCTCTTACCAAGTTGTGTGTGTTAGAGCACTGATAGGTCGAACTCGCAAGCGTTGCTATCTCAAGCTTGTTTGTCAAGTTTAGTTGCCAAAACTATAAGTCTTGATTTCTAGTCTACCTATAGCTAAGTCTAGGATTAGGATAGTAAGTGTAGTTGAGCTTTAGACTCCACAGCTTTCATCAAATAAAGACGAAGAACTACTCAAGGGAACTTGTGGAACTTCATCAAAAAAAGGTATGTGGAGACTTGAACTTATCTATCACTCAAAAGTCTATCTATTATATCTCTTATTTTGAGACAAAAGTCGTATTGCTATATAGACTTCCATTATACACATTTTGCTATTTCGATATGAGTTTAACTCACTTATCTATTTCTCTAAATATGTGTTGGTAAGCTTTCGCTTTAACCAAGTTCATCTTTACTCTTGACGAAAGTCATGTTGATTATTTCAATAACTTGAAAATCGCTTTGATGCTAATAGTTCGTGGATAACAACTATTGCCATCCTCTAATAAAGTTTCAATGATTGAAATGAGAGTTTAGAACAAGTAATCATGTTTGGATATAAGCATAGTGTGTATTCACATTTGTATATAAATCCAAAACCGGGAACCTAAGTATGCGTACTGGTTGGTTGTTGGAAGTCCGGAATCTAAGTATGCGTACCCGTACGCGTACTGGCGGAAGTTTGGGTTCCGTGAATTTATGCTGGAGTTTGGAATGTGAATTGGGATGCGTACCCATATGCGTACTGGCGTAACCAAACTCAATCCGGTTACTTAAGTACGCGTACCCGTTCGCATACTTAGGTAGGTTATTTTATAAAATCGGTTTGTTCATGAACTAAAACATTTTTATTAAGGAATTCAATCTTTGCAAACCGTGACTATAATGTTCATGAAACGATTCGAGTGAATCAAAACCGATTTTGCTTCAATTGTGTCTTGTATACTTCTATAAGATCTAAGCAATTGAACAACTCTCTAACAAGTTCATTTGAGTCATTTGAACTAGTTATGGTGAAGACGAATAAGGTTGATATGAACCTGCTCATATGGCTAACCATTAGTTAACTATTGTTGAACCAACTAAATGTACATGTTTAGGTACAGTTACTCAAACCTAAATGAAGTTACATTTCATTTGTGTATAACAAGCTAAGTTCGTTCTAACGGTTTAAAGATATTAGCTTGAATCTAATAAGGTTTTCATCTAACGGTGAATATTGGATGTTTTTTTACCAAGGTAACTTAGATTGCAAACCCTGATTTGAAATCTATATAAAGGAGAACTCTAGCAACTGGGAAACCTAATCCCCACACCTCATGTGTGATACTAGTTGTATAAGCTAGAGTCGATTATCCTTCAACCTTAGGGTTTTTCACGAAACCCTGTAGGTTAACGACTTAAAGACTTTATTGGGATTGTGAAGCCAGACCCAACTATTTCTCTGTAGTTGCGTATTCTGATCTTGCTGTTTTCTATGGTGATTGTGTACTATCTTCTTTAAGATTTGCTCGAGATTTATCTCCAGTAGCCAAGATTGAAAAGTAGTCACAAACACCTTCGTCTCATCGTTTGTGATTCCACAATATCTTGTTTCGTCAATCGATTAAGATTATTGTGAGGTGATTGATATTTCTAGGCTGTTCTTTGGGAATATAAGTCCGGTATATCAATTGGTTCCTGTTCGCCTTGATTTATCAAAATGTGGAACAAAACTCGTAGGTTTATCTGTGGGGGAAAGAGTTATGTATTTAATAGACTTTTTTTGGTGTGATACAGATTTGTTTATCAAGTCTTCGACTTTGGTTTGTAGCAACTCTTAGTTGTGGGCGAGATCAGCTAAGGGAATCAAGTGTGCAGAATCCGGCGTGGTTCTTGAGGTGTAAGGAACGCGACTGTACCTTGATCAGTGTGAGATTGATTAGGGCTCAACTACATTCCAGACCGAATTTAACTTGTATTAGGCTAGTGTTTGTAGCGGCTTAATACATTGTGGTGTTCAAATCTGGACTAGGTCCCGGGGTTTTTCTGCATTTGCGGTTTTTCTCGTTAACAAATTTTGGTGTATGTGTTATTTCTTTTTCGCATTATATTTTTATATAATTGAAATATCACAAGTTGTGCGTTGAGATTGATCAATTAGATAATCCAACCTTTGGTTGACCTTTGGTTGTTGATATAAATTGATTGACACTTGAACATTGGTCTTTGGTACCGTTCAAGTTGTTTCACATAATAATTAGGCTCGCGGATTTCTATCTGTTTGATTTGCTGATTACATTGTGAAACAGAGATATAAACTCTTTGATATGCTTTTCTATAGATTGAGTCTGACTGTCTAGTTGATCCTCTTGAAAGTATATTGGAGTTTATCTATTCAGATTTCCAAACGAAATATTGGGTGGGGTTGTTAGACCCCCGCTATTTCAATTGGTGTCAGAGCAGGCAAACATGCTAAGACCTCATAAATCCGTGTTTGAAGCAATCTGATTTTTATGGATAAGTCTATCTATAATAACATACCAGTTCATAAATTACTAGATGATTTTCAAAGATTGGATTCACCTGAGAAAACCGTCACATCTAGGTCAGTATCTAAACATTCTCTTAATGTATAACCTGTTGAAGTCTGGTAAATACGCCTAGAAGAACAGTTGGATGAACTTTCTGATGAAGGTGATTCAGATATTGATAGAGATGTTGATGAGGAAGTCTCAGAATATGTCAAGGTTTTGAATTCACTGGAAAAGAGGAAGATGACAACTTCTCATGTCACACCTCTTCTGACTCCTCTCTGTCGAGAAAACAAGAAATTGAGAAGATGTTACTGTTGATGGTGGATTTTAGTTCATGGCTAAAATTGTAAAACCAAATTTATGCGCTGACATCCTGTAAAGGATAAAGCCACTGATAAGTGATGAATACTTCTCCACTTTACTAATTCACCTAAAATGGAGCATGTAGCAACAATCCCATATACCTTGTGAATTTATAACATTATTAATGTATGACCAGCCTTGTATTTCATGTACTGCTCCATTCTCATTATTGGTGCGGCATGACGACTGAGTGATCGCTCTCAGCAGAGCAACACGAATCTCCAAGCATTAAATAAGGAGGCATGTACAGGCTACAACTCTCGGAGTTTTATACTAGACCGATCGAGCATCTGGACTGTCTGTATCAGTCTCAGAAACGATCACGACCATCTAACTTCACCAGCATTATTGGATGGCTTAGATCGGATCCATAACCCCCAAGAAGGTATTGGAGTATTCACCACTGACCCAATGCGTGCCCCGCATGGTCGGCCTCTCCAAAAGGGTAGCATGGATTGCCAAATCGTCCAGCCAAAGCAGCGCGGACGTGAAACCCTAATTTAGGGTCTGCGACACATTACATGTGTCGCAAAGCAGTCTCAACCATCCATCTTCGCAGGCATAGATGGAGGGTGTAGATGTAGATTCAAAGGGCCTAAAGCATGTCAACACAATCACCGTGGGCCCGCCTACACACATGAACGATCGGTCAGGACCAACTATAGTAGATCGTTCCAGTTCATGCGCCCAAACAAGGCATGACGCACAGCCGGTGAAACCCTAATTAGGGTTTGAACATCACGAGCGTCCATTTTATCCTGCACGAACGAAGGGTCCAGGAATAGACTAGTAAGGTCCGGTGCGCATCAATATGATCACCGTGGGCCCATCTATCTCCACACTCGATCGGCCAAGGCATATCATGCCTGGTTGCCTCGATTCGCACGCCCAAACTAGGCGTGGTCACACCTCCCAATTGTAAACTAATCTCGACCACTCAACTTTTCCGGAAAAATTGAGTGGCTTAGATCACGTTTCTATGAGACAATGAAATACAGGCGTGTACACCAGCCCGTCGTCTGCACACCAGACTAATCGGCCAAGACCGACCAGGCATGGTCGCCTCGAAACGCCCGCCCAAAGTTGGCATGACGCGCGGCCTTTGCGGCACAAAATCTCTGTCACAAATCAATCCTATCCACTCAACTTCGCCGGACAAATTGAGTGGCTTAGATCACAATTTCACGAGACAATAAGGTATGGGCGCCTACACCGGCATGCCGTCTACACGCATGCACGATCGGCCCGGCCAAAATTGCGTCCCAAGCTTGGTTTCGACCAAGCTGAAGAGCGATGGTTGCGCACCTCTTCATAAACCCTAATTCCACTAACAGTTGCAGATGAGTGTATCAAAGATCATCTCGTCCGTTCAACTTCACCTGCTTGGTTATGCAACCCTGGTCAGGAGTTAACTGGTCAATGAGGTGTTGTGGTGATTACCATCCGCCACTCTACCACACCAAGTGATCGGTCAAGTCAGGACTTACCTGTACATCCCCAAACGATCACTTGAAGATGGCTAGACACGCATCTATTCTAAGACGCTTAATTGTGACTTACTCCATTAAGCCTTAAAATAGAGATGCTTCATATATGCTGAATATATTCGATGCATTACATGCATAGGATTCACACGATATTTCATAAATATCGACTTCCTAAATAACTTAGTTATTTAATCTAGCATTACATGATACTTTCTGTGGGTCCCATGATCCACATACTCGAGACATCAACCAGTCACAAACTGAGGGACACATACTAAGGTATTGGTTTGGCGGTTTACAGCGTGCAGCGCACAACGCGCCATCACAAGAACGTGTCAGGAAGTCATGGACGGTTAGTGATGATGGGAGAAGTGGGAAAGACTGATCGTGTAACACTAACACACTCAACTCCACTACTCCATCACTCCACTTTCTCCACTTCCCATGAGAGACGTGGGTTAGGCTCAATGACTTGTATAAATAGGTTCTCCTCCCTATTTTCAAAAAAGACAAGACAACAGAATCAAGTGTTGATACAATCGTATTCCAACACCAGAACTGATAGCTTTCATTCTGTAAGCCAGTTCAACTTTCTGATACAAGTCATACATAGCCAACACCTTCACAATCTCAACACCTTCTTCGCTTCCCTCCCTAAGATCAACCCCATCTCCTTCACTTTGTGACCGAAGCAAGCCTGGAACGGCCATTTCTTGGTTTAGGCCAGAATTATACAGATTGATTTCTCGAATCACAAAGCACTCCCGTGCAGTGCATTTGTTTAGGGTTTAGATTCATTCCTCATCCACACACCCCAAATTACCAAATTCGGCAGGAATAGTTTCACCCATAAACAATTGGCGACCACAATGGGAGATTAATCTCTCGGTTGTGAAGTCAATTTCTTCAATACCAATTCAATTTTACTGATTTCGAAAATGGTGAATCTTAGGTCTGGATCAGCGACCAATCCTGACGGGACTAGCGTTGACAACACTCTCGGTGTTGACATCTCAAGTGTCACCGTGCAGCCAGTCAATACCATCAATGTATCTCGTGGAATTGCTTCCTCTACTACCAGCAGCAGCGGAGCAGGAGATGTTCCAGTAAGTGTAACACCTCCCATCACCAGAGCCAGAGCAACCGCAAATCCCGGCATCTCCTCAAAGTGTAACGCCTCCGGCGGACACCAGAGCAACAACTTCTGTAGTTGCAGGAAATCCTACAACACACCCCTTGTATTATCATGACTATGATTTCTAGATCTAAACTTATTTGATATGAAAATAAATATAAAGATAATGAAAATAGAAAATAACACACAAGATTTACGTGGTTCGATCAATTTGATCTACATCCACGGGTTTAGGTTTCACTATGATTATTGAATTACATATGAATTACATTGAGACTCCATTAATGAGTATTTGGAGCTCTCTCCCTCTCTCTGGTTTTTGGGTAAGAATAAGAAGATAATAATAATACAAGTTACTTTTCTCTCTCCTACCTTTCTCTTTATATAGGATGCTACCTAGTGGATGACAGCTCATATACAGCTAAGATTTCCCCTAATCTCGGATCTGGCTTGCGATGATATCACAATCTTATAAATGTTAATTTCGCAGATCTTCTAATCTTCGCAAAGTCATTACATTTATGTTTAAGCTAATATCACCTATTGTGTCGTTTCTCAAAGTGCTCTGCGACATTTTTGTAATGCGTTGTTAAGAATTTCGCGAGCGTATCGTTGTCGCGAAATTCTGATCCTACATCTTGCCTCTTTTTTCTTGAATATTGCTTGAAGAGCGATCTTCAGGGAAAATCCATTGTTGTAGTTTTTGGAGAGAGATACGTGTTGTTGGAGTAGTCTTTGATCTTTGTTGATGAAGGAACGAGCGAAAGAATACTGGACTTGAAAAGTACGTACTTGCCTCTATTCTTTTGTGAAGTTCCCGAGCGTTGCGAAGTAAATAAGAAGTATCATCTCTTGAAGTATGCGAAGTATGAAGTATCCTTGAAGAAGTATAAGAAGTACTCAATCCTCGAAATATATAAGAAGTATGAAGTATCCTTTGAGAAATATAATAAGTATGCAATCCTTGAAATATAAGAAGTATCCGTCCTTGAATGAGAATAATAAGTATTGCCTCTATTCATGCGAAATTATTACTCCATTTTTGGTGATTCTTGCCGAGAAGATAAAGAACATAAAATGTTTTCTTGGTAATACATAGTTGCCTCTGTTCTTTATCTATGAGGGTATAATCCTTGAGAAAATGTTGAATGTGCGAATTGTTTCTTCATTCTTATCTTGCATCTGTCTCATGTTTTGTGCTCATGCGATAGTATAATCTCTTCAAGTTGCTTATAATTGTGCGAAATAATTGAGCGAGATAATCACATCATTCGAAATAATCACATTCTGCGAAATTCTGACACATTCTACGAAATTTCGAATCATTCTGCGAAGTTCTGAATAATCTTGCGAAATTCTGAATAATCCTGTGAAATTCTGAGTAATCCTGAATAATTCTGCTAAATTCTGCGATATTATTGCGAAGTTCTGCAATATTATTCCGTACAGTTTTGTAAAGTACTTGTGCGAATATAATGCTTATGTGATGATTATGTTATGAAATGTGTATGCGATGTTTATGCTATGAAATGCTCATGCAATGCTTTTATGATGCGAGTATGATGCTTGTATGATGAGAATGCTTATCTATTGCAATGTATAGCTAATGTTTGTGTTACTTAGCTCATTTTGCACGCTAAAATTGATGTAGCTTTAAATTGCCTCCATTCTCCATTTCTCTGGATTTTTCTTTAGTGTATGCATTCCTCTTCGTGTAGTTATTGTTCCTCACAAGTTCTTACTTGTGTTTCATCTTTCCTTTTTCCTGCACTATTAGTATCTCATAACAGTATGATCATAGTATCAAGTCTGCGGCATTTTCACTGCCTCAGTTTCATTTCCATATACATATTCGCAAGCTTATTTGCTTACATATAATCATCTTCGCAAGCTTATTTGCGTACCCTCTTCTGTGGTCTTATTTTTCCTTCCTAGTTAAAGGTCTTATTTTGCCACCTCTTGTCATTGCGAAAAAATCGCAGAACGTCTTTGCACTTTCATGCAAAAACCCATTGATCTTGCCTTAACTTTTTCTTTTGTATCATTGCCTCTTCAGGATTGTTGCGGCAATATGACAGGCCTAAATATTCTTGCGAAAATAAAGCCCCATGACATTGTCGTCTTGCGACGAAATCGCAGGATGTCCTTACACTTTCATGTACTGACCCATTGATCTCGTCTTATCTTTTTCTCTAGTATTATTGCCTCTTCAGGATTGTCGCACAAATATGACAAGCCTTAATACCCTTGCGAGTAAAAAGCCTCATGACATTTGCGTCTTAAGACAATTATCAGTTCCCTAATGGAGGGTGCCGCCCTTATCTCCCCCATGGTTTCCCCTTCAAGGAGGCGTACTTCTACCATACAAGGTTAGCTCCTCCCATCCGGTCTTAACAACAACCAGTTGTTTTCACAGCCTCTTGTCCCTTTTACCTATAAATCTTATGGTTACGAGACTGCACCCTAAGTGGGGTTTTCTTCGGGCCGAGTGCAGCATAAGCCAAGACTTGTCAAGAATGGCAAGGTACGCTCTAGACGCCCCTGGCACTCTTGACTCAACCGTGTACCTCGGCGCCTTGATCATATTCTGCACTCCTTGGGAGAGTCCTTATTACCTTAGTCGCCCAACCTAAGTCATAAGCTTAAGCTGAGAATCCAAGGTGCCTCTCCCGGATGGGCTTTATTGACCCCAAATCTCCATGACTCAGGTTCCGGTGGCGGTGTAGCCTTTCCCTGAGCCATGCAACAGGTACCCCCTTATATGCCGTACTTTAGGTCTTACATTTTCCTCTTGCGAAATTGTATTCACGAACTAAGGTGTACGCCATAAAGGTTCGCCCCTTTCTCTTTTTGTTTCTGCGAAATTTTCGCGTCTCTTTGTTTCTGCGAAATGTTCGCGGTTTTTTATTCTCTCATTCATCTTTTCATTTCTGTCATCTCTTTCATTCATTCTTTCATTTCTGTCATCTCTTTCATTCATTCTTTCATTCTCATAGTATCATATCATTTGAATCAAAGTAAATGTTCAAGAGAAATTCTAATACATGGTAACTCTGAAATCTTTGTAGTTGTGAAATCTTTGTAATTCTGCGATTCTATCGCGTTTTGTAAATCAAATCAAAAATCTTTTTATTCTCTGCAAAAGAAATATTCTAGAGAAACATATAAATTGAATTTTCTCAGTTTTCAGTAATTTTGAAATCTCGAAATCTCTGTAATTTTGAAGTCTTTGTAATCTTGAAATCTTAGTAATCTTTATAATCTTTGAAATCTTGAAATATTTGTAATCGTGCGATTGAATCGCTTTTTGTAAATCAAATTAAAAATCTTTTATTTTCTGTAAAAGTAAAATGTTCAAGGAAAGTGGTACTTAGCTTTTATGTGATTCGTTGTTGTTGTCAATCTCGCGCGAAAAATACGTTGCATGAAGTATAAATGTCGCTTAGCAAAAATAGATGCGAGAGGCAAGAATTGAACCCACGACCTACTACTTGCATATTCTCACACCATACCAACTGTGCTAAGCCTCTCTTGCGAAATAATCAAAGTTCTTGCGAAGTAATCAAATTCCAACTGTGTGAGAGACAATTCTGTATAAATTTCGCGTAACAAAAATAAACATGCGAGAAGCAAGAATTGATCCCGCGACCTGCTATTTGCATTCATGCCTCCTGACCAACTGTGCAAGCTTCTTCTTTGCGAAATATCTCTGCGAAATTATCATCAACTCTCTTCTGTGCGAAATAATCAAAGAAATATCTGTGCGAAAAAATACGCATGTGTTGGGACTTGATCACACGACCATGAACTCATTAACTTCGCAGATGACCAAATGTGCTGCCTCTTGTTTGCGAAATAATGAAACAATATTGCGAAATTATTCATTTTTTTTCTCTCTGTAAAAAAGAAGAAAACTATGTTCGCAGGCGAATTCGAACTTGCGACCACGAACACACATACTGCTCTCTGGACCAATTGTGCAAGAACCTCTCCGCATAACTTTTTTCCTTATTCGTTTATTCTCCCATGCAAATGAGAAGAAAATGAAAAATATGTGTCTCTGCGAATTCGAACACGTGACCTATTTATTGTTAGCTCAACCTTAAACCATCTGTGCGAATTTCTGTTTGTGACAGAAATTACAGCGCCTGCCTCTTATCTTATCTTCTTCTTTCCCTTGTTTCTTCTCCTGAACATGAAAATATTCCACTGAAACTTCCATTTTTTCCTTAAATTTCACCACAACAACTAATTTTTTCTCTCACTCTTTTCATGTCTTTGAATTGTTGATGATGTTTACTCCCTGAAAGTGTGATTTCTTCCATAAAATTTCCATTTTTGAACCTAAACTTTGTAGATCTAGAAAAATATGAACAATAGCTAATCTTCATGAAAATTTCTTGATCCAACAAGTTACATGAAGGATAAATCCTTTACTCCTCCCTGTTTCTAGCGCCAAAAATATAGTTGCAGGAAATCCTACAATACACCCCTTGTATTATCATGATTATGATTTCTAGATCTAAACTTATTTGATATAAAAATAAAGATAAAGATAATGAAAATATAAAATAAGACACAAGATTTACGTGGTTCGATCAATTTGTTCTACATCCACGGGGTTAGGTTTCACTATGATCATTGAATTACATATGAATTACATTGAGACTCCATTAATGAGTATTTGGAGCTCTCTCCCTCTCTCTGGTTTTTGGGTAAGAATAAGAAGATAATAATAATACAAGTTACTTTTCTCTCTCCTACCTTTCTCTTTATATAGGATGCTACCTAGTGGATGACAGCTCATATACAGCTAAGATTTCCCCTAATCTTGGATCTGGCTTGCGATGATATCGCAAGCTTACAAATGTTAATTTCGCAGATCTTCTAATCTTCGCAAAGTTATTACATTTTTCTTATGTTTAAGCTAATATCACATATTGTGTCGTTTATCAAAATGCTCTGCGACATTTTTGTAATGCGTTGTTAAGAATTTCGCGAGCGTATCGTTGTCGCGAAATTCTGATCCTACATCTTCCACCCCTTTATCAGAACGAGGATCTGGAGGAGAAATAGGAGAACCATCTCCCAATACCATCGCATGGATAGGCAGGAAGTCCTTGCTAAGACTCAAACGTATATGGATGCAACTCAGAAAGAGGTACTCACTTTTCTTGAGACATTAACTGATCGATTGCCACAAGAGCCGCGACATCCGCTGAAGCAAACAAGGAACGCATTCAACGCACCCGGAGAAGGTACTTCAGCGGCACGGACCTACATGGATCTGATCAAAGAAGCGACATCAGATATGAACGGTCCTGTCATGGAGATTCCTACACTGGTGACTAATCCTCACAACGATCCTCCTCAAGTAAATAGTCTCACTATGAGCCGGAGGCCGGTGGATCAGGAAGCGGTTTCTCTAGTGGAAAGTTTATGCGAACTTTTACACCTCTCGAAGAATCAACGGGCAGAGACGTTTTGATGCAGTCAACCAGAAGAAGGTCACAACCGGGCCCTACACGTTACTGCACGCATCAAGGATTCAGAGTTCAAGAGGGCCCTCATCGACACGGGAGCATCTTCGAATGTGATTACTCTCAAGACCCTCAGGATAGCCAAGGTTCGCTCAGGCAAGATCGTATGGCATCCTACCACAATGACAGACTTTGAAGGAAACCAGACCAGCACATACGAGATCGTCCCTTCAGCGTATCACCAATGCCTGAAGACTATGCTGGATAAAGAAGTCGTTCGTATTCCTGCATCATTGTCTCCTTATGCACCAATATGCGGAGTATAACTGTTCGAATTGAGGGAAGCTCCGCGGGAAGGATCAGACAAAGTCCATTGCATCCCACTCTCCACGTGCGCGTCAATCCAGGAGGAGGACCGACTTGCATCATTGTGGGCTAATCCCCACGACGCACCTTTGCTGACAAGGCATTCCTCTTCATCTGGTGAAGACACAACCCATGTTTCGTGGAAAGCCGTGACCAGAAAGGGAAAACTGTATACCGACGTCTGTGTTAGCAATCAATAGGGGAGACTATTACCCAGTCTCTCCGCCCAACAGAATGCTACAAAAACGATCAGCCACAAGAAGAAGTGCTAGACGCTCGACGACAACTGCAAGATGGTACCAACTCCACAACTGATGAGCTCGACGATGAGGAATCTCCTAGGCCTATCTCCATCAGCTCAACCTCGTGTAAGCATTCATACAATCTCCGATCCAAACCGGTCAAACAATCTCCAAGGCAATTCAGGCGCGAGATCAGGTGTTGCATGGATTCCATTGACTTGAAAGAATGCTGCCCCAAGGAAGACTTTCCCCTGCCTAACATCGACATGTTAGTAGACGCCACCAGCGGACACGACATGTTCTCCTTTATGGATGGTTACAACGGCTATAATCAGATAAGGATGCATGAGCATGACGCAAGTAAGACAACCTTTCAAACTCCTCTTGGAAATTTTTACTATACTGTTATGCCTTTTGGTTTAAAGAATGTCGGTGCAATGTATCAACGCGCTATGACGGCAATCTTCCACGACATGATGCATAAGCAAGTTGAAGACTACGTGGACGATATAGTAGCCAAACAAGACTCAAGCTATCCTCACAATGCCGATGCCGCGAACCGTTAAGGGGCTCCACAGCTTCATGGGCAAGGTGAATTCGACGTTTTATACCTGGCTTAGCCCAGCTCGTTGCTTCATTCACTCCCTTGCTGAAGAGACGAGAAAGTTTCGTCTGGACCGCACTATAACAGGAAGCGTTTAGGAAGATTCAACGAATATTGTCATCTCCAAATCATCACAAGGGTTCACCTATCATGTCATCCCGGACAAAGAGCGAGCCAGGGACATCTTCGGATCTACTGGAGCGTCCCAAAGTCAGGACACTTGAGGATCACGATCCAAATGTGACTGAAAAACAAGTGGTGTAATTGTGCATCAATATGACGGAACCTGTCTATCGCGCTTTTTCGAAGAACCTACGCTTTCAGACATCCTCTGAACTCCGTAAAGCTGCTAAACGCTTAGTTGCGACAGCACCTGCGCTGCTAGAAGAACAAGCCTGCCAGTAATGAAGAGCCTCATGATGTTCGCAGAAGCATACATCTCACCAACATGCAATACAACCTTAAGTCTTCTGTAAGCAGTTTAACTGAAGCAGTAAGAGGAAAACCACCGAGATACAATATCCTGCGCGTCCAAGATCGCCAACTCCAACTCCAACTCCAATAGCACATGCACGACCGCCACAATGATTAAACAACGTCCAAGATATTCCATGTCTGGATCGACGACAACAACATCAATGAGAGACGCTTTCAGAATTTTGTCTCCCGTGGAAGAAGTAGCTGCTTTACCAAAGGAGATTGCACCTGGGTCTTAAGAGGTACATATAGATTCTCCATGTCAAGAGCTTCATCATTAGTTAAGTCATTCGCATGAAGGAACTTCCCTACTCCTCAAAGACACTATCCGAAGATGATAATGGGTAAGGAGTATGACACTTAGCACTGCCCATCTCAAAGATGGTGAATTTAGAGAGATGCAAGCACGCTATCGTTCCAAGATGTCCAAAGACGAATATATACTCAAGAGTGCAGAAGTATTGTCAAAGGCCGGTGATATTCCTGGACATCTGTGAAGCGCAACGCAGGCGTAAAGACGGTCTCATGAACCCAGCGCGGCAACATCTATCAAGTCGAAGGCTCAATGGATACTCGTGGGCAGGGGACTGTCCCCATATTCTTCATTCCATGAGGCAACATCAAGAAGCCATCGGTTCCATCATTAGATTCTCCCTAAAATAACGAGACGAGCTCGACCACTATATGAAGACTGGCAAGTTCGCTCCATCTTCCTCCCATTCTCTTCTGATCGCAGCTGCGGTTGAGAACCGTTGTTCAAGCTTCACCGTAGAAACAACCACTACGGACAGAGGTAATCCGAACTTCTGCGTATTTTATTTTCCCACGGAGAAGTAGTAGAGTCACGGAGGAGAGATAGTGATATCTTTATTATGGTAAACCCACTGACCATACAAGATAGAACCATGTAAATCACGTTTGGGGACTGAGGCTCAGTATGAAGTTCCTTCAACGTCAGTCAGGGACTTCTTCAACACGGTCAATCAAGAAGCATGTAATTCGCAAGTGTAAATCAAACTGAAGAGGAAGATGCTTCACCGCTCTTCCACAAGAAGCTTGCTTCAACGCTCTCTCCTGAAGAAGCTGCTTCAACACTCTCTCCTGCAGAAGCCGCTTCAACACCCTCTCCAGCAGAAGCCGCTTCAACGCTCCCTCCACCAGAAGCTGCTTCAACGCTCTCCAGGACCTGCTTGCTCCAGAAGCTGCTTCAACACTCTCAGCGGGACCCATACCACGTTCGAACATACAAGGTTCACGTTTGGGCAAAGCAAGCACGCCTGGGTGCCACGTTCGATCAAAGGGAATACCGATGTTGGTTAGCAAGACCGGTGTTAGTCAGCAAGACCGGTGTTGGTCACAGAAGCAAGGCCGGTATTGATAGAAGTTACAAAGATGGTATACAAGACAAGTCCGGTGTTCGAACGAAACAAGACAGCAAGGCCGGTGTCGGTTGAGGCAGCGATGTCTGTCAGCAAGGCCGGTGTTCGTCAAGGAAAGGCCGGTGTTGGTCAAGGAGCAAGTCTGGTGTTGGGTGAGGCAACAACCATCCCTAAGCAAAGCAGGCACGCGACGGGTCCCACGTTCGGGCAAAGCAAGCAAGGATGGTGTTGAGCCACGTCAGCAAACGAGGCCGGTGTTGCCCAAGTCCGCGAAGATGGTATTGGTCGAGATCGCAAGGCTAATATCCCGTCACGCAAGCAAGACTGATATCACGTCACGCAAGTAGGCTGGGGTCACATCAAACCGGTATTGGTCAAGGACGATCAAGGTCACAAGGCTGGTATTGGGCCACGTCAGCAAGTAAGGCTGGTATTAGGCCACGTCAGCAAACAAGGCCGGTGTTGGTCGAGTCCACGAAGCCGGAGTTGATCAAGGTCATAAGGCTGGTATTCGAATGAAATAGGCGCACACAGCAGGGACGGTTTTCAGTCGAAGCACAGGGACGACGTTTGAAGCATGTACACGGTGGACCCGTGTTTAATTGAAGCATGCACATCTTCCCATGTTCGGAGCACGCATGCTTACATCGGGTCCCACGTTCGAACAAAGCAGGCACATAGTGGACCCACGTTTAACCGAAGCAAGCACAACAAGCCCACATTCGATCAAGCAGACACATGATGAGTCCCGCGGTTGAGCGAAGTAGGCGGGCCCATATGCGTATCAAACAGGTGCAACAGGGTAACGTTTGGTCGAAGCACATACATGGTGGGGTCCACATCCGTTCAGGGTTACATGCACGGTTGTATGTGGGAAAAGGAGCATACAAGTTCTATTCCCTTCTTGGCTCAAATATCTGAAGGAGGAAACCGGTCCCACCAAGGTCGTCGTCACACCTGGCGTACTCCCACGAACGAAGCAGGCGCAACATTCCGTCGATTAGGCACATCAAGCCCACGTTCGATCAAGCAAGCGTAATAGCCCCTCGACCGAAGCAGGCATAGCAAGGTCGATCGAAGCAGGAAAGACCGACATCATGCTAGGGGAACGCTCGCCTGGACGCCTCTTGAACGTGACAGCTCCAAGGACAAGACGACCCGTCTCTCCTGGTAACATCTAACTTTGTCTCATAAGTTTTATCTTTAACTGTCACCATCTCATGCCTACCCACAATAATGCAACCATTATGTGCAAGGCAGGGAACTTAATGTTGATTGTGGATTTTAATTCAGGGCTAAAATTGTAAAACCAAACTTATGCTCTGACATCCTGTAAAGGATAAAGCCACTGATAAGTGATGAATACTTCTCCACTTTACTAATTCACCTAAAATGGAGCATGTAGCAACAATCCCATATACTCGTGTCAAAAACAATCCCATATACCTTGTGAATTTATAATATTATTAATGTATGACCAGCCTTGTATTTCTTGTACTGCTCCATTCTCATTCT
Source organism: Papaver somniferum (assembly GCF_003573695.1). Taxonomy (NCBI): domain Eukaryota; kingdom Viridiplantae; phylum Streptophyta; class Magnoliopsida; order Ranunculales; family Papaveraceae; genus Papaver; species Papaver somniferum. The sequence goes on from NC_039364.1 coordinate 84,460,354, forward strand.
TGGTGCAGCATGACGACTGAGTGATCGCTCTCAACAAAGCAACACGAATCTGCAAGCATTAAATAAGGAGGCATGTATGAAATACCCGTACAGGCTACAACTCTCGGAGTGTTATACTAGCCCGATCGAGCATCTGGACTGTCCGTATCAGTCTCAGAAACGATCACAACCATCCAACTTCACCAGCATGATTGGATGGCTTAGATCGGATCCATAACCCCCAGGCAGGTATTTGAGTATTCACCACCGACCCAATGCGGGCCCCGCATGTTCGACCTCTCCAAAAGGGTAGCATGGCTTGCCAAATCGTCCAGCCAAAGCAGAGCGGACGTGAAACCCTAATTTAGGGTCTGCGGCACATTACATGTGTCGCAAAGCATTCTCAACCATCCATCTTCGCAGGCATAGATGGAGGGTGTAGATGTAGATTCAAAGGGCCCAGAGCATGTCAACACAATCACCGTGGGCCCGCCTACACATATGACCGATCGGTCAGGACCAACTATAGTTTATCGTTCCAGTTCGTGCGCCCAAACAAGGCATGACGCACAGCCGGTGAAACCCTAATTAAGGTTTGAACATCACGAGCGTCCATTTTCTCCTTCACGAACGAAGGGTCCATGAATAGACTAGGCAGGTCCGGTGCGCATCAACATGATCACCGTGGGCCCATCTATCTCCACACCCGATCGTCCAAGGCAATCATACCTGGTTTCCTCGATTCGCACGCCCAAACTAGGCGTGGTCACACCTCCCAATTGTAAACTAATCTCGACCACTCAATTTTTCCGGACAAATGTAGTGGCTTAGATCACGTTTCTATGGGACAATGAAATACATGCGTGTACACCAGCCCGTCATCTGCACACCAGACTAATCGGCCAAGACCGACCAGGCTTGGTATCCTCGAAACGCGCTCCCAAAGTTGGCATGACGCGCGGCCTTTGCGGCACAAAATCTCTGTCACAAAATCAATCCTATCCGCTCAACTTCGCCGGAAAAATTGAGTGGCTTAGATCACACTTTCACGAGACAATGAGGTATGGGCGCCTACGCCGGCATGCCATCTAAACGCATGCACGATCTGCTCGGCCAATATTGCGTCCCAAGCTTGGTTTCGACCAAGCTGAAGAGTGATGCTTGCGCACCTCTTCATAAACCCTAATTTCACTAACGGTCGCAGATGAGTGTCTCAAAGATCATCTCGTCCGTTCAACTTCACCTGCTTGGTTATACAACCCTGGTCAGGAGTTAACTGGTCAATGAGGTGTTGTAGTGATTACCATCCGCCACTCTACCACACCAAGTGATCGGTCAAGTCAGGACTTACCTGTACAACCCCAAACGATCACTTGAAGATGGCTAGACACGCATCTATTTTAAGACGCTTAATCGTGACTTACTCCATTAAGCCTTAAAACAGCGATGCTTCATACATGCTGAATATATTCGATGCATTACATGCATAGGATTCGCACGATATTTCATAAATATCGACTTCCTAAATAACTTAGTTATTTAATCTAGCATTACATGCTACTTTCTGTGGGTCCCACGATCCACATACTCGAGACATCAATCATGTCACAAACTGGGGGATGCATACTGGGGTATTGGTCTGGCGGTTTCCAGCATGCAGTGCACAACGCGCCATCACAAGAACGTGTCAGTAAGTCATGGACGGTTAGTGATGATGAGAGAAGTGGGAAAGACTGATCGTGTAACACTAACACACTCAACTCCACTACTCCATCACTCCACTTTCTCCACTTCCCATGAGAGACGTGGGTTAGGATCAATGACTTGTATAAATAGGTTCTCCTCCCTATTTTCAAAACAGACAAGACAACAGAAACCAAGTGTTGATACAATCGTATCCCAACACCAGAACTGATAGCTTTCATTCTGTAAGCCAGTTCAACTTTCTGATACAAGTCATACATAGCCAACACCTTCACAATCTCAACACCTTCTTCGCTTCCCTCCCTAAGATCAACCCTATCTCCTTCACTTTGTGACCGAAGCAAGCCTGGAACGGCCATTTCTTGGTTTAGGCCAGAATTGTACAGATTGATTTCTCGAATCACAAAGCACTCCCGTGAAATGCATTTGTTTAGGGTTTAGATTAATTCCTCATCCACACACCCCAAATTACCAAATTCGACAGGAATAGTTTTCACCCATGAACAGTTACGCAGGTGTTTATGTTTCAAATCGTTCTAACGAATCGATCCTAAAGGATTCTGAGGAAAACCTACGTATAAAGTCACTTGAATGTTATAATCGTTATCAAAAGTATTTTTTGTTGAAAGAAAAACTTGCATAATCTGAAGCAAGGATTAACTCCCAGCAAACAAGTTTTGATGACAGCGAAAGTATTTATCTTGCTCGAGAAAAACGCCTTGAGGTTTATTTAACTGCTGCTCTTGATAAAATAAAGATGTTAGAAGATGACTTGAAAAAGTTCAATACTAGTTTAAGCAAATTAACCACAATGCTAGGAGCAAGTAAAAATCATCGTGATACACAAGAATTGGGGCACACAGATTATGTTCGATAAGGATGTAGAATTCGATTCGATTCTTATAAAAAGGTTCTTAAATGTTTAGGTTTGAAAATAGTAGTTAGGGATGTTTGAACTTCATGGTACACATACCAGGTATGTATATCATTATCTAAAATCAAAATCCAGGATTTTAGTATGCATACCCGTTTGCATACTGCTCCTTGTCATGAAAATTCGTCTGCAAACCGGTATGCATACTTGACCGTAGAGGTCGATATTCGGTAAACTTGTTTTGGCCGTACTTCTTCATCCAAACTCGGAATTACCTCATTCTTTGCGTTCCCTTCCTATTTGAATTCTCTTCAAAATGGAGATGAGAATTCCTGAATTTGGATGAGTTAAGATTGGTCTTTGTCCCGTATCTTGTTTTTGAGTGTTGTGCTCCGTTTCGTCACACTTGTTCCACTTCTCTTAAACTTGGGCACTTGGATTCTTGGAGTACTACTCTTATAAGCTCATTTGTAGCTTTTACAAGAATGTTTTTGGTAAATCACAAAGAAGGAAGTTCAAGAATGGGCAGTAGTACGCATTACTATGAGATTCTTGAATGTGCACAATCATCTTATGTAAACTATGATGCATGGCCTTTATTGACTTTGTATGTTCTTCTTTGTTAAGAAAATCTTTTTATATGCATTTGGTAGCTATTCTTGGTGTAAATCCGCGCGAGAAAGATTGATTCTACCTTCTAAGGACAAAGATTGATTTTGCAGTATTAATCTTTATTGGTTTTATATATTGCAAAAATTGTTATGGGATATGTTGTTTTCGTCCGTGAACCTTGATTGTCCGATATTTGTACAAAAGTTAACTCTATTATATGTCAGTATGAAAGTATTTATAAAAGATAGAATGAACTTTTGACTACAAAAGTTAAGCCTATTATGTCATTAATTGATGGAATATAGGATGAACTTTTGTTTACAAAGATTAAGTCTATTATATGTCATTGTGCAAATAATGATGAAAAATAGAATGAATCTTTGTTTATTCCGCAGTATTGGTCTTTCTCTGATCCACATCTTTGTGTTTGTAATGTGTTGCTCCGTAAGTTCTCTTATGTTGAGCATGACCAATTTGAATTGATTATATTCCTTGTGGTTAATTCAATTGAGATTTTTGGATACACATTCATGTTTCATGTGATTTGTTAATGTCCAAAGAAATTCTTCTTTTCTTGTAAAAGTAAGGTCGCTCTTGTTGTTCTTATAGGGGTTATCTTGTATCTTTATAAACTCCTTGATTAATGCATTTAGTTTTGGTCATGAAGTGTCTCTATGGAAATTTCATTAGGATCCCACTAATTTTCGTACCTTTGCCAATTTTGTTGACAAAAAGGGGGAGAATTAATGTGGAGTTCACACTACAAATATATATGGTTTACGGATCATTATGTAAGGGGGAGTGGTTTTCATGTGAGATGAAGTATTTACTAAGGGGGAGTGATACATATCACCATAGCATCTTTTTCAAAGTTGTGATACAATTGAACTTTGATGTTGTGTAATAATACTTTGACACTGTATAACAATGATTGAGAGCTACTGTTTTCTCATTGTTATAGCTACGGATCTTCAAGAACAATGATGCGGAATTGAACACATTTGGAATCATTGGAGTACTTGGAAATGACGAAGATTTCGAGTAATGTTGAAGAACCAAGGAGATCAAGCATTTGGATGAGAAGCTACAAAGTTTATTTATTTTGTATTCCATATGTATTGATAGTTCTGTCATAAAATTGACGAAGAGGGAGATTGTTAGAGCACTGCTGGGTCGAACTCGCAAGTGTTGTTATCTCAAGCTTGTTTGTCAAGTTTAGTTGCCAAAACTATAAGTCTTGATTTCTAGTCTACTTATAGCTAAGTCTCGAATTAGGATAGTAAGTGTAGTTGAGATTTAGACTCCCCGACGTTGATCGAATGAAGACGAAGAACTACTCAAGGGAACTTGTGGAACTTCATCAACAAAAGGTATGCGGAGACTTGAACTTATCTATCACTCAAAAGTCTATCTATTATATCTCTTATTTTGAGACAAAATTCGTATTGCTATATAGACTTCAATTATACGCATTTGCTATTTCGAGCTGAGTCTAACTCACTTATCTATTTCTCGAAATATGTGTTGGTAAGATTTCGCTTTAACCAAGTTCATCTTTACTCTTGACGAAAGTCATGTTGATTATTTCAATAACTTGAAAATCGCTTTGATGTTAATAGTTCATGGATAACAACTATTGCCATCCTCTAATAAAGTTTCAGCGATTGAAATGAGAGTTTAGAACAAGTAACCATGTTTTGATATAAGCATAGTGTGTATTCACATTTGTGTATAAATCCAAAACTGGGAACCTAAGTATGCGTACCCGTACGCGTACTGGTTGGTTATTGGAAGTCCGGAATCTAAGTATGCCTACCCATACGCGTATTGGCGGAATTTTGGGTTCCATGAATTTCTGCTGGAGTTTGGAATGTGAATTGGTATGCGTACCCGTACGCGTACTGGCACAACCAAACTCGGTCCGGCTACTTAGGTATGGATACCCATTTGCATACTTAAGTAGGTTACTTTCTAAAATCGGTTTGTTCATGAACTAAAACATTTATATAATAAGGAATGCAATCTTTTGCAAAGCGTGTCTATGATGTTCATTAATTGATTCGAGTGAATTAAAATTGATTTTGCTTCAGTTGTGTCTTGTATACTTCTATGAGATCTAAGCATCTGAACAACTCTCTAACTAGTTTCATTTGAATCATTTGAACTAGTTATGGTTAAGATGAATAAGGTTGATATGAAAGTGCTCATATGGCTTCCCCAACCTAAATGCAGTTACATTTCATTTACAAGCTAAGTTCAATCTAACAGTTGAAAGATATTAGCTTGAATCTAATCAAGTTTTCATCCAACGGTGAATATTGAATGCTTTGTTACCAAGGTAACTTAGATTGCAAACCCTTATTTGAAATCTATATAAACAAGAACTCTAGGAACTGGGAAACCTATTCCCCATACCTCCTGTGTGATACTAGTTGCATAAGCTAGAGTCGATTCTCCTTTAATCTTAGGTTTTTCACGAAACCCTGTAGGTTAACGACTTAAAGACTTCATTGGGATTGTGAAGCCAGACCCAACTATTTCTCTGTAGTTGCGTGTTCTGATCTTGTTGTTTTCTATCGTGATTGAGTACTATCTTCTTTAAGATTTTCTCGAGATTTATCTCCGGTAGGCAAGATTGAAAAGTAGTCACAAACACCTTAATCCAGAATATAGGTAACCCCTTCCTTGGAGCGGGCATGGGTCGTGGTGGTTGGTTCCGACACCAAATGTTAGGGTACCGATCCCAACTCGTCATAAACCCATCTTCTCATGGGTAGAACTCAACTCAAAAACCGGTCTACAAGTTGTGGGATCCTATTGACTTATAAACTACCTAATTAAACCACACCTAACCAATGTGGGACTAGGGTCCCAACACGGTAGGTGACAGTAAAGAAGAAGAAGAAAAGAAAAAGAAAAGAGATTGAAAGGGAGTGCAAAGAAAAAGAGAGTCAGTGAGTGCCACTCATTTTAGGGTTTAAGATATGTTACATATATGTGATAAAATAGAGGGTATGGATTAGCAAAAAAAATTATGAAATCAATGGTTTATACTACAAACGGATTATCGGTTCGGCTCGGTCAGTTTAGGGGGTATAAAATGTGGACCGAGCTGTAGATCTAAAAGTTAAGACTTTTGAAACTGTTAATGACTGTCGGATGAAACGGTTCGGTTAGGTTCGGTTTAATATTAGCCGGTTTCGACTCGATTGATCGGTCTGGTACTTGTGCATCCTGTTGATGGTGGTTTTTAGTCTAGGGCGAAAACTGTAAAAGTCTGTATACCTGACCCGGCATCAGAAGTAGTAGACCTTGATATGTCTGTATTCCGCCAGGAATTTGAAAAATATATCAAACTGATAAGTGCATATGCCTCTCTTCATATTGTATTGAAACTCAAGCTCCTAGATGAATTGTTCACTAGTACAGAGCCTAATGAGTATTTAAGCTCATAACTGCATTATTCACTAATGTCGGGGTCTTCTGAGTATCAATCCTATGCTGTGTTCCCAGATGAACTCTTAACACTAACATGACATGACAATTAATGTTCACTCTCAGCTGAGTAGCATAAATTTCCAGAAGTGTCAGGATTAAGATGCGCATGAAGGTACTCAATCAGAGACACGCTGAGCTGCGCTGCTCTCAAAGATAAAAATTAGTGATTTTGTATCAGCGTGCAAAATTCACCAAAAAAAATTGATTTATTTTGTGCCAACTCACAAAATTCAATTTTTTGACTTCATTTTGTCGATTTACAAAAATTATGTTTTTGCCCCAAAGCGAAGCCTGCACGATATCTCTATCCCTATTGGTCGAGACTAAATCTAGGAAAGCCAGGAAACCGGCCCCTGGAGCTAGTAGAAATACAATCCTACCAAAATTTGGAAACCAGGAAGAAAAAGGGAAACATGACCAATTTTAGTTGTAGCAAAAAGAGGCGCGTCCGCACCACTTGTCCGGTCGATTTTCCCTGGATGGCACCTCCCATCACCGACCAGCCTTGCTCCAATTCGTTGTCCATTGTCCCCTCTTCCCGATCGGCCAATCATATCGCTTCTATCCTACCTGCTGCTACTCCAAATTGTTAGCCAAAATAGGCTAGCCTAGCTGTTTCTATATAATAAAAATAATCTCGACTGTCCAAATCAGTCGCGAAAAACGATCACGACCACACGAATTGGCCGGTCAATTTGAGGAGTTTGGCTATCTCCTGGCGCGACCAAACAAATTCCATGATACTCACCGACGGACCCACTTTTATCCCATCCAATCAGAACTCTCCTAGCCCGCAAGAAGTGTTCACAATTGCCAGCCAAAGTAGGCCAGTCGGGCGCCCAAAAAAGGGTTTTAATTATGTTAATACCGCCCATGGAAGTCTTAAATCGACCGCAACCGTCCAACTTAGCCAGCCTAATTGGCCGCTTAGATTATATTTGGGGCGACCAATGAGGTGCCATCGTGATCACCGGTCATCCTCTCCCATGAAGACTGACCACCTCGACCTCAACCCACCTAAATAGCTCCTGGAAACTTCTCAAAGTGGGATGGTCACGCTCCTTACGAAAATTCAACGACAATCAACAACTGCCGCAAATCATCTCAACCGCCCAAATTGACCAACTGAGTTTACCGGCCTAGATTTAATTTGAGCTAACCAATGAGGTAACATGATGATTACCAGTCATCCATCTCCTATGAGGGCCGATCACCTTGTCCCTAATTTGCACGAACAACACCTGGAAGCTTCCCAAAGATGGACGGTCACGTCCCTTTTAAGCGATGCTTCATATGCATCGATTATTTTGAGCTGCTTGATTAAACGCGATGCTTTACATGTATCACAAACGATATTTTATAAATATCTATTTTATAAATAATTTAATTATTTAACCTAAAAGAGCCATATGCTATTCTTTGAGCGCTGGCTCACGACGAGTCTCATTCGTACAATTTGACTTGCCACTTACGGATATCATCCAGGTAAATCAAATTATACGAGTAGGCTTTTACCTGGCAACCTTATTAATATAAATCATGCAAGTCATGACTAATTGCTATTTTCTACCAAAATACTCGAGACATCAAACATGTCACAAGTGGGGGATGTTCATTAGGGTATTGGTCTGGCGATTTACAGCGTGCAACGTGCAACACGCCCATTAAGAGAAAGTGTATGGAATATCGGATATGCGACAGGTTGAGGAGTAATGGGAGTTCAAACCATCCAGTCTTCCCATAACTACAAGACATGGTTTTTTCCACTTACCCATGATCTTCACTACTTTACAACGCCATCTTTCAGCGAGACCAGTGTGTTCGACTATGACTTGTATAAATAGATTTTTAATCTATTTCAACCAACAACATTGGTTATTAATGCAAGTATTCAGAAACCACCCAGATCTCATAGCTTACACTTTGCAAGCAAATTCTACATTCTGATACAAGTCATAAAATTACAGTTTACAGAATTTATCATTCTGATCTCAACACCTTCTTTGCTTCCCTCCCTAAGATCAACCCTTCTCCTTCATTTTGTGACCGAAGCAAGACTGGAACGGCCATTTCTTGGTTTAGTAAAGGATTGTACAGATTGATCTCTCTAATCTAAAAGTACTCCTGTGCAATACATTTTTCTAGGGTTTAGATTCGTTTCTCATCGACACACCCAATTTACCATTTTCAGCAGAATTAGTTTTTACCCTTCTACAAATTGGCGAACACAGTGGGAGATTAATCACTCGGTTGCAAAATCAATTTCCCAATTTTCATCTCAATTTTCTCAATTTCAAAATGGTAGATCTTAGGTCTGGTCAGTAACTAATCCTGATGCTACTGGCATCGACAATACTCCTGGCGCCAATATTCCTGCTGCTGAAACCAACGTACCACCTACCGGCGTTGTCAATACATTCCATGGTGTTACATCCTTTACCAGAAACACAATTGGCGCTGGAAACGCTTCCTATGGTCACCAGATCCAGAGCCGCAGCTACTCTTCATAACGTTTCTTCGAGCGTGACACCTCCAATCACAACTAGAGCTACTACCATTCATCCGTCAGGACGGGAGGCTGGAGGAGCCCGAGAAAACTAACCTCCTATTACCATTGTCGATTTAATGGAGAGACAAGAAAGTTCTTTCCAAAGCTCAGACAGACATGCTAAAACTCAGAAGGAGGCAAGGAACACTTTCATGACTCCTGGCGCAACCAATTCAACAGGGAGTGCCTTTATATATGAAGAAGCTCGTGTTGCTAAACATCCATCAGAAAGGAATCAACAATCTAATTTCATCACACGTGAGGATCTGGAACGACTTCTCCAAAATCGAGGCAAGGAAAACTCGGCCACCATTCGTCAGCATCAACCTCCTTACCCTCCTGATGTGCAAAGTGTTCCTCTTCCAAGAGGATATTCATCTCATCAGTTTTCCCTTTATGACAGTACTGGTAATGCTCGTGAACACATCTCACGTTTCTTGGAATCACTAGGAGATCATGAGTACAATCACGTCTTCCGCCTGAAGGAGTTCTCAAAATCACTCACTGGAAGGTCTTACACCTGGTACATCAACATTGCTCCAAACAGCATAGCCAATTGGTGTGAGATGGTTAGTGTTTTCTACAGAAAATATTTCTTTGTTTCTAAGAAAATCACTTTGTCATACCTAGGAAGGATGTTTCAACGAAACAATGAGCATCCAAACGATTATGTCAAAAGATTCAGAATTCAGGTATTAGATTGTCACGATCCAAAAATGACTGAACAACATCTGATGGAATTGTGCATCAATGGCATGGTACCTGTATACCGTGCTTTGCTGGAGACCCTTTGCTTGCAGACATTTTCTGAGTTTCATGAAGCCGATAAACGCTCAGCTACAATAGCACCAGCCTTGCTAGAAAGAACCAGGACTGCCAGGAATAAATAGCCTCACGTGACTCGTGGAAGCATAAATCTCATCAACGAGCAATACAACCCTCGACCTTTTGTAAGAAGTTTCACTGAAGGAGCAAGAGGAAATCCACCATTTCAGATATGCAACCTGCACTACATCCCTTCCACCAGCTCTAACTCCAGTACCACAGGCGCGACTGCCGCAATGAGAAAACCACGTCCAAGCTACACCATATCTGGCTCGACGACAAAAACGTCAACAAGAGAGGCGCTTTCATAATTTCCTCTCCCATGGAAGAAGTAATTGAATTACTGGAGGAGATTGCACTTGGGGACTGAGGGGTGCACAGGGACTCTCTCCATGTTAGTAGCTTCATCATATTTGCACAACCCCATCCTCTACATCCCAGCTTGGAAATGGGGATTGGGGTGGAACCTCTCAAGAAATTACTTGTATTCCTCCTACTTATATTTTCCTCCAGCACCAAGGAGTTGTATCCAACTCTCCCAAGGAGTTGAAGCCAACAGATATTATGGTCCTTAACTGGGAGGATGGAAAAGACGTGTGTTTAGATGTCACGGGTGTTTCAGCTTTCACAAGTGGGAGGACACGCAACTTTATGCCAGGACATGCTATCTCTATGGCAACTACACGCAAGTGCCGCAAATACCAAGACAAATGTTCTACACATGGATATGGTTTCGGTGTGCTGGCATTCATCACCTTAGGGGAGCTAGGGGACAACACAATTGCATTCCTGAAGAGATTGAGGAACTGCCTACTTAATAAATATGCCAACCATAAAATAGGTAGTTCTCTATTTCATAGACTTGGAATTGTTATCCAAAAAGGTGTCGGCGCCCAGCTTGTCGCCCGGCTTCCTACTACCGTTGTGTAATGACTCTTTCTTTATAATAATAGTAATAGTTATGCCAAAAAAAAAAACATCTGCCAAGTTGAAAGATCCATGGGTACTTGTGGGCAAGGAACTGCCTCTCTCTCTTCAGCTCCTTCCATAAAGTTATCGTCAACTCTTCTACCAGGCTAATTGATCCTATCAAGGAAGCCTAATGAGTTTTACATGCTTCAGTCAACATCAAGGAAGCTACTAGCTCCATCATCAGCTTTTCTACGTGTCTCTCATTTTCTACCTTGGTGCTACCTGCTACAAGTTGAGTCATCATCTCATGTTATTGTTCTCGCTCGATGCGCCTGTCCATATTACCGCTGCTATCTCTAAGGAACGAGACGAGCTCTACCACTATATGAGGACTGTCTTGTTCGCGTTTATTACTGCAACAAAAACAAGTAAGACTACCTGCTTTCGGAACATCGTCACTTGGCATATATGAAGCAGCTTCCAGGAGAGGATGCAAGTTCATACATTTGAAAGTTCCACACACAAGTAAGTCTTGTTGAAAACCCTCTTTACAATCAGCTATTCTTCATCCCATCAGGACCTGGGGACTTGATCCGTCTATCAATCCAAATGTGACTAGGAAATGTGAATGGAAGGCTGGCCCCTTTTAACATTTTATGCTTACAAAGCAAGATCTCGATAAACTCAAATTTTTTGCAAAACAATTACCTACTTATTCAAAAACTAGAAAATCAAACCACAAAAGAACACTCTCATATCTCTTGAACAACACCTTCCTTCAACTCCAGTTCCTGAGTCAGCTTCTCAATCTCTGCTTCGCTTTGCCTGGTGAGACCACTAGAAAGAACCAAACCTGTTGCAATTTTCAAATCCATGGCAATAGCAATTCCTTGATGGAAACAGAAAAAATTAAACCCGAAGTCTACACAATTATCGATGATACTCCCGATCTCTCATTCAGAAGCAGCATGCCTGGTCATACTCACATCTCATCCACTGAAGATAGAGCTTCCTCCACGCTCTTTGCTAATACAACATTTTTACTGGATTTCTTGGTCGTGACAATGTGTCCATACTTCTTCCATATTCGGAGATGCAACTCGGCGTACTTAGCTCATACGCTGAACCCTCCAATTAACACATGATCCATAAGAGAAGCATCAAATTGGTGGTCGAAGATAACACCTGCAGCAGAGTGAACAACTATTTTATTTTCGGTTCCGAGGGAACCACCATTGGGAATATTCACGGTCATGATAATGATATCTTCATCTTCCCTGGAAGGTGCAGTCACATCCTCAACATCATTGGTCGCCTCCATCCCTGGACTATCTCGCGGTCCTTCATGCATCATCATCCAAAATAATGGAAAGTATTACCTTCGTTGTCATTGGATTCTGAATCTGTTCGGTTTTCATTGTCGTCATATGGAAGCGACTCTGTATCACCAGATTTCTCCTTCTTCTTGAGGTGTCTTGAACGCATCGTCATCCCGGATACCTGCAGCTAGCGCGAGTCTAACAAATGCATTCATCTTCCCAGAGCACTAAAATTACGGAAGAAGTTGAGCAAGATTAGTTTAAAGTTACCCAGATAATTTAGCCAGTCAAACGGAGCAAAACATGTACATACCCGTACATCCGAAGAATTGAAGATCATTGTAGATGCTCGGGTTCCACCTGCAATCCTAGATGACCGAACCTATTTCTCTTGGGGACTTCCTCCACCTTGTCTTGGTTTTACCTGACTCTTTTTTTTTCAAATATTAAAAAAATCACATGAGGAACGATAACTCGGCAACACTTGGAACGAATCGGTATTGGTACCAGAGGATACCACTCAGACGCCCACCAAATAACTTAAAGTTAAGGTCTCCTGCAATTGAAAGGGTCAACAACGCAGCTACACTCTCCAAGATTATCCCTGACATGATCATTGCCGAATATATATCTCATCCATCCATCCCAAGAGCGCAATGGAGTTTGGAAAATTTAGAAATCCACTGGAGAGGCTGGATACTCATTCTTCTGGAGACGGAACCTTATTACACGTTCCGGAGAGATCGATGGTGACATCTTATCCAAACAAAAACTTTTACGCTCCTATTTACTTTTGGGTAGCTACATGTGCAAAATAGAAAGTGCACATACCTTGAGTTTTCTTTGCTCTCCTTGCTGCTGATCATAACTATTGGAGATTGCTTGTTTGTCGTTGATGCTCGCTCTACAGCTACTAACAAAGAAAGTCATTCACACCGAGCTAAATATTCAAATTTCATCAACTACTCGTGGATATTACACTCGCAGCTAAGATACAGCTAGGGTTTATACCTTGAAAAAAAAATACAAAGACGAGATGAACTTACCTTGCTGCTGGTTGGCGTACACGATGATGGGGTTGGTCCTGTTGTTCGTGCAAAACAGGAAAGAGAAAAAGCTCCCTTTATACCCGACAAATTTCTAAATCCGGAAAGGGATTCTTCCTCTCGCTCACACGTACGGGATTAGAGAAACCCGGTTGAGCTCCAAGGCCTTGACCGGACATGCTCGCTTTCCTTTTTCCTACTATTGATGTTCGATGAGCAAGAGCGGTAATTTGTTAGTAGCCCCTGTTGATATCTGCTTCACCAGTATGACTACCAAGAAAGTTCAAACCAACTGATATCTCTCTGGTAACATCTATCTACTTCATCTTACTAATTTTATCTTTTGTCTGTCACCATCTAATGCTTATCCCGCAACAATGTCACTCTTACGTGCTAAGTAGGGGACTTAATATTGATGGTGGTTTTTAATTTAGGGAAAAACTGTAAAAGTCTGTCTACCTGACCCGGCATCACAAGCTGTAGACCTTAATATGTCTATATTCCGCAACGAATTTGAAAAATATATCAAAATCTGATGAGTGCCTATGCCTCTCTTTATATTATATTGAAACTCAAGCTCCTAGTTAAATTGTTCACTAGTATAGAGCCCAATGAGTATTTAAGCTCCTAGCTGCATATTCACTAATGCTGGGGCCTGCTGAGTATCAATCCTATGTTGTGTTCCCAGATGAACTCTTAACACTGACATGATATGACAATTAATGTTCACTCTCAGCTGAGTAGCATGATATGACAATTGTGAAGGTATTGGCTGTTTTATGACTTGTATCAGAAAGCTGAACTGGCTTGCAGGATGTAAGCTATCAGGTCTGGTGTTTGAATACGATTGTATCAACACTTGGTTTCTGTCTTGTCTGTCTTTTGGAAATAGGGAGGAGAACCTATTTATACAAGTCATTGAGCCTAACCCTCATCTCCCGTGGGAAGTGGAGTGATGGAGTAGTGGAGTCGTGTTAGTGTCACACGATCAGTCTTTTCCCACTTCTCCCACCATTACTAACCGTCCATGTCTTCCTGGAACGTTCTTGTGATGGCGCGTTGCGCGCTGCACGCTGTAAACCGCCTGACCAATACCCCAGTAAGTATCCCCCAGTTTGTCACATGCTTGATGTCTCGATTGTGTGGATCGTGGGACCCGCAGAAGGTAGCATACGGTGCTAGGTTAAATAACTAAGTTATTTGGGAAATCGATATTTATGAAATATCGTGTGTATTCTATGCATGTAATGCATCGAATATATTCAGCATTTATGTAGCAACGCTATTTTAAGGCTTAACGGAGTAAGTCACGATCAAGTGTATTAAAATAGCATCACGTCCAACCGTCTTCAAGTGATCGTTTGGAGGCTGCATGGGCGAGCCTTGCTTTGGCCGATCACTCTATGTGGAAGAATGGCGGACGGTGATCATGGGGATGCTTCTTTGGTCGCCTAATTCCTAGCCTGGGCTTCCTAACCAAGCTGGTAGAGTTGTACGGATGAGATGATATATGACGCTCATCTGGGACCGTTGATGAAGTTTTAGGGTTTTGAAGAGGTGTGCAAGCATCACTCTTCAGCTTGGTCGAATCCAAGCATGAGAGACGTTTTTGGCATGACCGACCGGGCATGCGTGTAGACGGCTTGCCGATGTACACGTCCGTTCCTCACTGTCCCATGAAGATGTGATCTAAGCCACTCAATTTTTCCGGAAAAGTTGAGTGGTTGAGATCGGTTTGCAACAGAAATCCCATGCCGCAAAGAAGTTGGAAAGCGCGCGACATGCCTACTTCGGACGCGCGTTTCGAGACGTCCGGCCATGGTTGGCCTTGGTCGATCGGTCGTGCGTGGAGATGGGCCCACGGTGATCATGTTGACATGCTCGGGACCTTTTAAGTCTACATTTATACCCTCCGTCCAAGCTTGCAAAGATTGACGCTCGTGGTCGATTAGTGACACATGTAACATGCCGCAAACCCTAATTAAGGTTTTGGATCGGTCGTGTGTACACGACTTCAACCTAACGGTTTGGCAAGCTATGCTAGGCCGACCATGTGGGGCCCACATTGAGCCGGTGGTGAGCATGTGTGTACCTGTCCCACAGTCATAGGCTTGATCTAAGCCATCCAATCATGCAGGTGAATTTGGATGGTCGTGATCAATATAACACTAGTGGACTTTCCTGTGACCCTTAAAGCATCACGCCGGCCGAACTTCGAGCAAGCGTTTGCTCCTCCCTGGCTAGGTCGTGAGAAGGTAGGTCAAGTAAGTAGAAAGGGGGCCCGCCGGTGTACAGGACAACGCTTGTCCAACCAGTCATGGGACGATCTATGCCGTCCAACCATGCGGGCGAAGTTGGACGACCGCGATCTGTTTTGAGACCGACATTGGCAGTCTTGTGCGTACAAGCTATTCCAAGCTTCTCCACACCAGCCCAACCATCCTACTTTAGGCTGGCGTTCAGTGGTTGTTTGGGAGGCGTGGTATGTATTCGACCGACCAGGGCAAAAACGGGCCCGCTGGTGGTCATTAAGGTGGTAGCCTGCTCCTGCTGAGGATCGTCTAGGCTGGTTATATCATGCGGCCAACTTGCGTGGCCGTGATTATTTCTGAGACTGACACGGGAAGTCCAGATATGCTCAATCAGTCTAGTATAACACACCGAGAGATCTCAATCGGGATAGTATAACACACCGAGAGATATATGCTCAATCGGGAAGTATAACACACCGAGAGATGTAGCCTGTACGGGTATCTCGTGCATGCCTCACTATTGGTACTTGGAGATTCGCGTTACTCTGCTGAGAGCAATACTCAGTCGTCATGCCACGCCAATAATGAGAGTTCTGTGGGAACAACACAGGAAATACAAGGCTAATCATGCATTATAAATAATGCTAAAAATTCAGAGGGTTTTTGGGATTGTTGCTACATGCTCCATCCTGGATGAATTTTGTGTATTTTAATTCACATAATACTGGGATTGTTGCCACATGCTCCATTCTAGGTGAATTAGTAAAGTGAAGAGGTACTCATCACTTATCAGATAGCTTTATCCTCTGCAGGATGTCAGCGTATTAATTTGGCTTTTACAATTTTAGCCTTGAACGAAATCCACCATCAACACTTACATAGAAGCCCATGTGCATAGGTCCAAATCAAGCAAGCAAGGAGCCCCTTCACCACTGCCACGTCAACAATGTTGACCAACCAAAATCGGCCACGTCAGCGATGCTGACCAACCAAAATCTACCACGTCAGCAACGACAAGCCACATCAGCAATGATGACCAACCAAAATCTTCCACGTCAGCATCAGAATGACACGTTGTCAGCATAAGCACGGTCAGCAGCTGACTGGGCACTTACGTCAGCAGATGCTGATGCCATAGGAATATTCTGTTACCGTTACTAACACCGTCAGAATATGTCGTTACCGTTAACAGTGTCATCACGCCGTTAGCATTTTCCGTTATGACGTCAGCATGACGTCATCATCGTCAGCAACAGCAGTGGCCGGCGACTGCATCTTCTCCGGCAACGGTGCAGCAGCAGATCGCTGGTGGCATGCCAGTTCCGTCATCTTTTTCGGCAACAGTGATAGTTGCAGGTTGCCGGCGGCAAAGCCCGGCGGAGGTGTCTTCCGGCTGGACAGAATTCCGTCCGGCAGCAACAACGATTCTTCCAGTGCATCTCGGAGTAACCTAACATCGTAGCCCCAGGATGTTTACGCCCCGCTCGTTTACACTGGCGGATTTTTACACCTACCGATTTGAACTGATCCGACTAACTGAGTTCAGTCGAGTTGAATTGTTGACTCATTGTTGTTTCAGCCCAACACCATTTAACCTTGCGGATTTATACGCCCCACTGTGGGCTTGAGTAAACTACTTGGGCTTGGCATTTTACACTCATTTGTTTGGACCAATCCTTTGCACCCTCTTGCTTAACTAATTCCATAATCCTAGTGAAATTTTCTAGAACATTCCTCGAGGCATGCAGGGAATATCAATGCCAGAGCCATGCAGTCATGCAGGGAATATCAATGCCAGAGCCATGCAGGCATGCAGAGAATATCAATGCAGGGGATTTAATACAATTTATATTTACCTCGAAATTAGAGTAAGGCCCTAATTGACAACATATAATTACATGGGTTCACATCCCCAAGAAGTATGCAATCTTCCCCATTAAAATAATCTGTGAAAAACCTAAGCTTTTTTTTTTTGGCTGAATATGAAAAACCTAAGCTAACTTAAGCATCGGAGGGTTTTTTGCAGGTATACCCCTACACTGTTCAATTGGTGAATAAGGGAACGGTTCGATCTTCAATCAATCATATCAGATTCGTGTTTGAGGTAGAAGTATTTTTACCATCCAAAAAATAACATACCACCTTTTTTGGATGACTAATTCCACTAGTTTCACAACTTTCCATCTTCACTAAGAAGATATTTTTATAGGTGCAGTTCTCTCCTAAAATTACAAAAACACACTCCCGAAGACCAATTAAGCACAAGTTCACAAATGAACTCTCCCCCATTATATGTCATTCTCAACTTGAACAACACGACGATCTTTACAAGTAAATGATTTTCATGGAAATTTACAAATTTACAAGTAAATTTGTATCCATCATCATCAAAAGTTTACTTCTCCTATCCAGGTGCGGACTCAAGAGTTAAGAGCATTAACTTTTGAGGAAAAAATATCATGAGATGATATTCTAATCATAAAAATATGATAACACAAATCTATCTCAAGGAAATCAAGCAATACATAAGTATAGTTATGAGGATCAAGTTACGATCGTATTAACTAAGATAAAACTTGTATTAGAAGATTTCATTTACCCTTAGAAGAAACTTTTCCACAAGGAATTATACCAAGAATGACAACCAAAAGCGTACAAAAAGGCCACCTTGGAAAAGAAGAAGATGTACATACATATGTTGACTAAAGAACCTGCACAACTCATCATCAGTGTTCTAATATGTCAGTGAACCATCAAGTAAATTTGGATTTCGGTTATTCTCCAAGAGAAAATCAGCTCGTAATCTATCAAAAAAGTTTTGGAACAAAATCATCGTCTCGGAGTTCAACAACTTTTTATATCTACAAGTTCTTGTGTCCATATTAGTTCGTGTACTTATTAAAATCACTCAGTTGCATACTAACCATATCGGTTTGGGTACTTGAGGATTCAAAAGTTCCCAGGAACATGTCAACATCAACTAGTTCGCGAACTGACGAAATCAGTTTATGCACATGAGTTAATAAGATATTGTATTCATCAATAACATTATCATAGTTCGTGTACTGACTAAATCAGTTTGTGAACGTGAATACAACATGATGTCTCCATTTGAAAAACTGTTTTAAGAACCGGACCGGACGTCGAACCGAAATAAGTACTGGGTCAGAGTCAGTCAACAGGTTCAACCGGGGGTCATTGGGTCAATATAAAATAAATTATTTCATCTTGTTAGAAATGGTTAAGGATACAAATATTAAGGAGAAAGAGGATGTGAGATTGAGTCTGACTGATCAGGCAATTTACACAAAAGAAAAAGACTAATCATGTTAGTTTAAATTAAATTATATTGTGTTACCCACCTTCTAAAAAAATCATTATTTGCTCTTTTTATGTTAACTATTTACATCTTCCGTCGTTGAAACCCTAAACTTTAGTTTAGAGAATTGTGTATTTTTAATTCTAACACCAAAGACACTCTTTATTTCTCTCTGTTAAAATATTCACAGTTCACACCCATGATAACTCCATCTCTATTAAGCAGAATCACATCCTTAGAAGAGCTAAAGATTTGTTGATAATTTGTTGGAAGACTAACTTATTTCTCCTTTTCTAACTCTATAACTTAATGATATTTCATCCTATCCTAATAAATATTTGGGTTTTCATCAAGATTATTTGATGAACCAATTAGTGTGTTGAAAGGATCTCATCAAAATAGAAGTTCAAGCACTAAAATATCATACATATATATATCGTAACTGTTATTATACGAGATATATATATTTCCATTCGAATGGAAATAACTGAACATATATACAAAGAGGGAAGAAATTCAGGGGGGAATAGTGATGGAAAAGCAACCGGGTGAACATGCTAAAAACCCGTCTGGGTCAGTTGGTTCACTGCTTGGACCGGACCGTTCACGGTATACAGGGTTGTTACTGATATTAACGGGTCAGTGATGAACCAGCCTAGTTTTGTGTTGGTTCATCATACTGGTTCAGTGATGAATTTGTTTGTTTCTTCTAACCTGTACATTTAATAAATTAAATACAAAGAAATTTAACATGAATCATACTCATGGTGTATGGATCATCAGCCGTATTGGTTTTAAAATATAAGCACTTCATCTTTGATTTCTTATCATCACTTAACTAATATTGAACGATGTTCTCGTAGTTTGTATGATTATCATGTCTTCAGAGTTCTGACCCGAAATTGAACCTAAGTTTAAATATCAACGCTATGATTAGATAAATTATCCAAGTGCATATATTTCTTAGATTTTTATGTAGATATCCCAACTAATCATTTTTTTACATCTCTTACTTAGGAGTCAAATAGGCAGGGAGAACTCTACAAAGAGCATAAGAAGTGTTGATACCACATCAAGTCATTACATTTTAGGCTCTCTATTAGCGATGTGGTAGCACCTTGAATCAGATATACTATATTGAATCTTTTTAATTTATAGGTGCATAAAAGACAATCATGACAACCACTTTGGAGATTTAAGTCATAACCATTCTCACAAGCATGTCATGTAACCTCTTGGCATGGATTCATCCCTATGGAGCATTGGCTCAACATGAAAAAGATGTAAGTTATTGTCTTCAAAAAACTAGGTATTCAACTTCAAGTATATATTTAAAAAAATAATCATGATGATATTAGGATTCCTACCAAATCACCTAGCGAAACATATAAATGAAAAAAAAAATGTTTTTGGTAGTAATAAATCACGGTATCAAGCATATGTTAATAAAATCATAAAACTTAATCAAGTTTATAGAATAATTTTTATAAAAAACTATATCATGAATCTTACGGCTTCACCAAATATTCAATATTTTACCAATATAATATGTGGACCCTAATTCATGTGCTTCTCTCACCATTTTTTTATGAGGATGCACTTTCAACACAATCAAGATGTGCTGGGGTGCTTTGTTCACCACAAGTAATTGAAACAAACTTTTCTATGTACAATTGCAGATTTTTAACCATATGTATGTGTTGGCTTCTTCTTCTTCATATTCTTGTTTTCCACCTTCGGATTATCATAAAAGGGATCACTTTTAAAACCATTGAGATATATTTTCCATGAGACTTTCAACATCCATAATCATGGAAATAACCTCATGTAACACACACGTAAAATTTTTCAAGGGATAGTTTGTGTAGCTTCATGAAACATCTTTTTATGGTGAATGACCACGACTAAGTTGCTTAAAAATTCAAGCCACTTGGTCTAGGAAATAAAACATAAAAAATTGAATAAAATATGTGTAGAGTCACGTTTTTGAGGTATAGTTCTCAAATTGTTTACGGAAGGTCGTGTATTGTTTCATATTCACGAACTCAACCTTTAGCCACAGTTTTTTCAGCTTTACTGTTTCACTCATAACTTCATCGTTATACATTCGACATTGAGTGATTATATGCATGTTGGTTTCAAATTTTTATTAGCTATATATAACATGGATACCATTTCAAGCTTAATGGTTATTCTCACTAGAGTATTAAGATCAAAAATCCTCGAATCTATGTACAAAAGTATATCTACCGTCGTAGGAATTGCACTTCCAAAGAGTGAGCACTTTATTTCGCTAGATAAAGAGGTAGAATAAACAAGAGAATCAAGTAGTTGTTACTAACCTTTACTGAAGTTCTCCATAGATGTCTTCGTGTAGTCTTCAATCTTCAGTCTTCAAGGATAGTTTTTCTTCCGAAACCGTCTTTTGTAGACTAAATCAAGAATGCATTTGGCATTTAAATTTGAAAATTGAATTGAAATATCAACGCAAGTGGGTTCAACAGAGCAATATTCTAACACATGGGATATTTTTTAGTATTACTATTGACGTTTCGAAAAATTAGAAATGTAGCTTTTAGAAACCACCGAGCTTTTGAAAAACAGTAACTGTAGTTTTTAGAAATAACTGAGTTAGTCAAAATATGTGATATTTACCAAACTTTCGAAAACCAAATCTTAGTTCTATGATTCTGGAAAATAGACGTATTTTTACTACTTGTTGCCAAACTTTCGTATATTGAGTTACCTAACTTTTAAAAATTGATATCTGAAACTCTTTCGGGATAAATTTTGAAAAATACAAGAGAATTATTTTTGAAATTTTTAAGGCCTAATTCATGACTTATTTCTTTAAAATTATGATTGGATAAAAATCTTTGCCGCTAAAGGCTGGACCTTCTACTTGTTCAACTTTATCACTTTGGCTATATAAGCAACACTAGAATACAATCCCATTTCCACTCAAGGGGTATTCATCTTGATTAAGGCAAGTATGTAATTTATGTAAGTTAGTGATAACTAGTTATAGTTATATAATTATATCTAAGCAAGATTTGTTTACAAAAACTAACTTCGGAAGTTTAGTGATTCAAGATTGCTTGTTGCTGTTATACTTAGCATAAGCATTAATAAGCTTGTTGTACTTAAGGCTTGCTATAACTGCTAGTGTCCATATTAAGAGAAATGCATTAAATGCAAACAACTATAACTAGGAGTAAATCTAGTGGAAATTTTGAACATGAAAGGAATAGATTTTAGTAATATACGATATTGTAAAAAATATCTTTTCCATCAGTATAAGTAAGTTGTTCATGGTTGTATATCCTAGAAAATCTAGCTAAGTAATATATATGAAAAAAATTCAAAAATGGTGTGTTTGTATTTTCGGAATCACTTAGCTTCACAAAGTTAAGTGGCTTAATTTCGAAGCTGATAACCTTGGTCAAAAACTATAAATAGAGACTCTCTGCAATACTACATCCCCATCTTATTACATGAGTACGTGTAATAAAGTTGCATAGAGGGTTCGCCAATTCTCCCTTGAATCTTCGGTATAGGGAAGCGACTTTGAAAGTATATTTATTGGGATAGAGATGCCTGAAATATATCTACTTAGGTAGAAGTAAAACTGGTGTTTACAATTTCTTTTACCTTTTAGTAATTTTGACTTTATTGATGTTAAGTTCTTGTCTATTCTAATGTAATTCACTTCTAACATAAGCCATTTAAAAATGGTCAAGAAAAGTTACAAGCTTCTGTAGAATCCTAGAGGAATATAAGGACATGACTCACAGGATGTTTGACTGGTTTACCGCATGTGTTTGTAATGAAGGGATCAAGGAGTTACTAGTTAATATAAGAACTTTTTTTAAGGTTTCATATCTTGTTACGATCCACACTGATTTTTAGCGATCATAAATCGTTCTTTACACTTTATTGATTTGATAAAAGAAAGAAAATATTAGTCGTCCGGCTAAAAGCCTAGTGGCGATAATATTCTCGACGGACTGAAAATAACTCCCGGATATTATATGACATATGCTAGAGGATTCTCATGTGTTGGCTAGTAATTATTTGTAGGGGCTGAAATACTGCTGAAATAGAGTAATTGAGTGCTAGTATATTCCTTGTCAACCACACTAGACGGAAGTCTGATAGTGGGCGAGATAGTGGCTTAACTCGGTGAGTATTGAATACTTGACTAGGCCTCTAACTTACAGTTTTTCTCGTTAAAACATCGTTGTTGCTTTTAATTTTGTACATCTCCATTATATTGATATATATCTCTATAATCAAAGCGAAAGTTTAGACGTTAAACATCTTGTCATTTGGGTCCCCATAAAGTCATACATAGCGTATCTTGGAATGGGGTAAACGAGATAAATTGGTAACAATTTTGCTAGATCCACCGAAAAAACAACATGATTTGCACGGAGAGAAATCGAACGGACACAAGGGAGCGTTCTGTGCATTGGATAGGGAACAACAGGAGTGGGCCCCACCCCTCTCACACGATACAATCACGGTTCTTGTTTTTCGGTATGTAAATCATTTTAGGATTGGTAAAGTACTCAGTATTATCGTCTTTTTAATTAGAATTTACTAAGCAACTAGTATTAAGGCTTTTACGCTCAATAATTGAAGTAGAACTCTTTAATAATCATCTCTTTAGGTTTTTCACAAATTGACCCTTACCTCGTTCATTTTCACATTTTTAATTATGTCTTCTAGTACTAATGTTTGTGGTACTACTGTTATTTTTATGTTTTATCTAGTATTTTTGGTGGATTTTTATTTTATTTTGTTTATTTTTTACGGAAAATGGGTCATTTGTCCAAATATTTTTAAAACATGGTTCTAATGGACGAGTAAAAATTAGTATGGGTTAAATGGATACCAAAAATATAGCAAGGATGAAACTGGATTCATCCTGGCTTAAACTTAAAAAATAGCGAGGATGAAACTGGATGCATCCTGATGTAAATTAAAAATAAGAAAAAGTATTTGAAAATGGATAGGATGAAACTGTTTACATCCTAGCTATATTTACATTTTTGTCCATTTAAACAGTATCAAAATCCAGTAATTTCGACATGGGTTCCATTTCTAACTTACACTGGTTTGGCGTTAACGACTTAGTTGTTGTATGCGTAAAACTCGAAATTGCAAGTAAAACACGATTATTTGGGCCGGATTGCTGATGGTTGCGAGTACCGTCCACCAACCTTGAATGGTTTTAATTCACCCGACGTTGCTACATATCCTCCAGACCTTCCCGCTATTCTCTTCCACCATTAGGTGGCGTCATTTAGACCCTAGATTGTATCCATTTTGATCTCCATGGAAAAACAAGGGTCCCATCATTATTGAATTTCACCAATACTTGCACAATATTGAATTTCACCAATACCTGCACAATACATAGGCGGTGGAAAAGAATGGGGGAAGGGGCGGTGGATATATAGCATTTTCGTAATTCATCTACATAATTCCCTCCATATCTTATATGGCTGCTAGACAGAGAGTGATACACCTGCCGCACACAATTTCCTCTAAGAATTGACGTTCCAACAAACATGAACGCGCGAATGCTTCGGGAAAAAAAAACACACGAACGCTTGAACTGCTACGAGAGAACTCACATTAATCTTACGCAGTTGGCGTGAACTTTTGGAAAAGTTGGCATTGGTGTGAAATTATGACCGTGGTAGTACTAGAAAAGGGGGAAAATTTTGTGTAGTTGGACTTGAGATGGGAGCTCCAGGTGTGGGTGTTGGTATATAATCCCTGCATGTTAAGTATGTTAACGAGTTGTGCTGAACTATTAATGTGCGAAAATGCTCGGGAGCCGCCCTTTTTGTATCCCAAAACTTGACACCGCTTATGTGTCAAGTTTTTATTGGCCCATACTTAAGGCGGACTCCTATTTTTCCTGATGGGGTAGGGTAAGAAAAAAAATCAATGGTGGATCTTGGTGACACATAGTGGTGTCAATGCATGGGTATAAAAGCGGGGGCTCCCTAGCACTTTCGATTAATGTGTGGAGTCTGTGAACTACTCATGCTACGATGTAAATGGATCACTGGATCAGTATAGTGGGTATTTGAGTCAAAGCTAACTAGTGTATGTGGACTTAATTGGCAATTGCACACCATGGTTTTAAGACTAGTGGACCAATACGTTTGGGCCTGAAGGACTTGTTCATGATTGGCCTAATGTAAATGGTGGTCTGCTCCACTGCTTGGTGGAAATGAATTCCAGGAATTGCACATGCAGTGGGAGTAGTGAGTAGATATGCAAGCAACTCAGGAAAACAACATTGGGAAGCTGTGAAGTGGATTCTCAGGTAGTTGAGAGGTAACACAAACGTACCATTGTGTTATGGAAAAGGTGGTTCTATTTTGAGGGGTTATGTGGATGCAGACTTCGCAGGTGATGTAGATAAAAGGCGAAGTACGGCCGGTTATGTTTATACTATGGGGTCAGCTGCAGTGATTTGGAACTCAAGGTTACAGAAATTGGTGACATTGTTTACTGCGGAAGCGGAGTACGTAGCGATGACGGAAACGAGCAAGGAGATGATTTGGTTACAAGGATTATTAGCTGAGTTGGGCAAGGAACAAGGAGATAATGTTCTGTTTAGCGACAGTGAAAGTGCTATACATTTAGCCAAGAACTCAGCCTATCATGCTAGGACGAAGCATATAGATATTCGTTATCATTTCATTCGGGATCTCTTAGAAGAAAGAGAGTTGAAGCTCGAGAAGATTCTTGGTTCGAAGAATCCGGCGGATATGTTTACCAAGGGAGTTACATCAGACAAGCTAAAGCTCTGCAAGGATTTAGTTGGTCTCTCAGAATGAGGATCTGGGAGGGGAGCCGCACTAACAAGGAAGATGTTTTAGCACCATCAATCCAAAGTTGAAGAATGGAAGACAATCAATAAGTCTTCAAAATGGGAGATTGTTAGTTATTGAAGACTAATTAATTATTCCTAAAGTTAGCCGTGGTTATTCAAGGAAGGGGTTTCCTAAACCGGTTGGAATTCTTGATGACCAAGTTTGTAACCTATATAAATAGGTAGTTAGGCCTTGTAGAATTTGTGCATTGTGTAGAAAACGATTAAGAGATCGGTGAGAGATTTCTTGTATAGCTTTTAGGGCTAAAGCTAGGGTTTCGTTGTGATAACATATTGGTGAGGAACAAGAGACAAGGTTATCATCTCGGGTAGTTGTTGCGGTGTAACCAAGGGTTTGCTGGGATTCACACGACGTTGTAATCGTTTTTCTTCATAGTGGATTTGAGTTGGTGCGGCTCAAAGTGGACCTAGACAATATATACAAGTTGTATGTATTGGTCGAACCACTATAAATCTTGTGTCTTGTGAGTTGATTTATCTTTCTCGTATTATTATGGTTGCTTGTGCTTGGTTTACTTATTATTCATCATAATATCTCAAGATCCGTTATTCTGCGGTTGTCAATGATTATTCCCTAAGTAAATCCTGACAACTGGTATCAGAGCTCGGGTTAGAGCTTTAGGGTTTATCGTAGTACGATTGGAGTGGGAGTTACGGGTGATAATAACGAAAGTACGGTAGCTAGGGTTAAAGTTTTTAATGGGAAGAACTTTGCGTTTTGGAAGTCTCATATGGAAGACTACCATATGAGAAAGACATTGCTGATCCATTGGGCGGAGTTGCGAAAAAGAGAGCACGCAAAGACGATGAATGGACAACTCTTGATCGGAGGTGTGTATCCGTGATCCGTAGATGTCTAACGGAGGAAGTCTACAATAACGTACAAGAGGAAACTAGTACGAAGGATCTTATGGATAAACTTGAAAAGTTATATCAAAAGTCATCAGCCTCGGAGAAGATTATGTTGTGTGAACAATTATTTAATCTGAAGATGCAAGAAGGCGAAGCGATTTCAGCACATCTTGGGAAGTTTAAATTGATTATTTCTAAGCTTTCAAAAGTTAGTATTACTTTTGATGATGAAGTTCAAGCTTTACGGTTGTTGTCGTCATTACCAAAGAGTTGGGAGACTGCAAGGACAACCATTAGCAATTCTGCAGGGAGCGAGAAGTTGAAGCTTGATGTTGTGCAGCAAAGGTTGATCGCTGAAGAGGAGAGAAGAATAGAACAAGGTTATGTTTCTAGTTCTTCAAGATCGTCCTTAAGTATGCAAGAAGAAGATAGAGGCAGGAGTTCAAATAGGAACAACAACAAAAAATCCAGATGGAAGTCTGAGGGAAGTCTAGGGGAAGATATCAATCTCGACCTAGAGGTGTTGTTGAGTGTTGGGAGTGTAAGAAAGTAGGACACTTCAAGTGCGATTGTCCGGAAAACAAAGGTGCAAATAATGGTGGAAACAAAGGTAATCAATAAGAGGTCAACGTAGTTGCAGCTGCGGAACCGGTGAAGGTCCTTGTTGATAACAAGAAGGTGATTACGGAAGGTTTTCTACTACTCTGTGAGGACAAGAAAGATGAGTCTTGGATCATAGACTCAGGAGCTTCTTACCATGCAACGGGTGATAAGAGTATTATGATCTCTTATAAAGAAGGATACTATGGCCAAGTATTCTTAGGTGACGGTGAATCATGCGACATCATCGGTTTGGGTGATGTGATCTTGAAAGTCAATGGTTCGACATGGAAATTGAAGGATGTACGACACGTTCCAAATTTGAAGAAGAACTTGGTGTCTGTGGGCCAAGTTTGTGATGATGACTGTGAAGTTTTGTTAACGAAACACAATTGGAAAGTGAAGAAATGAGCTATGGTATTAGCTCGTGGAGTTAGAGTCGGTACTCTATACCGGACTTCAGATAGAACTACTTTAGCAGTGGCTAGTAGTGGTGAAGACACTAACTTATGGCATAGAAGATTAGGGCACATGAGTGAGAAGAACATGAAGATTCTATGTTCGGGAGAATATCTACCTAAGGTGAAGTCTGTTGATATGAGTTTTTGTGAAGACTGTGTTCTTGGAAAACGAAAATGGGTTAGTTTCAGAAGAGGAGGAAGAGATTTGAGAAGTGCAAAACTTGATTTGGTTCACATGGATGTATGGGGACCAATTGATGTTGCATCTCACAGCGGGTTCCAGTATTATATCACCTTTATTGATGATCACTCAAGGAAGTTGTGGCTTTACTTCATGAAGAATAAGTTCGAGGTGTATGAAGTGTTTAAGAAGTGGAAATCTTTGGTTGAAACAGAAACTGGTCTGAAGTTGAAGTGTCTAAGGTCAGACAACGGTGGTGAGTATGACAAAACTTAATTTTTACAGTTATGTGCTACAAATGGAATTCGTTTGGAGAGGACAGTTCCAAGGACACCACAGGATAATGAAGTAGCAGAACGTATGAATTGGACGTTGAATGCACGTGCAAGGTGCATGAGGTTGCAGTCTGGTTTGCCCGGGAGCTTCTGGGCACATGCAACAGAGACGGCTGCTTATCTAATTAACAGGACACCTAGTAGTCCATTAGATATGAAGATACCAGAGGAGGTTTGGACTGGAAAAAAGGTAAATATTTCCTATTTAAAAGTTTTGGTTGTGTTGGTTATGTTCATCTTTGTCCCGGTGAGAGGTCTAAGATAGGTGCTCAAGCAAATAAGTATATATTCCTTGGTTATGGAATTGACGCTTTTGGGTACAAACTTTGGGACTATGAGGGTCACAAAGTTATTAGAAGTAGAGATGTCACTTTTAATGAGAATGAGTTGTACAAGGACAGGAATACAGCACAAGTTGAAGATGTCAAGTCAAGCAACGTCGATAAGGAGTTGTATATCGATATTGATGATGTTTCTGGAAGAAGTGTGGAACAAGAAGAGCATGATGTTGCTGATGGCAGAGAAGTACAAGTTGAAGAGACTTCTACTTCAGTGGGAGTTATTCCTACAGTTTCACAAGAAGTACGAAGATCGTCAAGAACTCCTAAACCAAACGCAAGTTATGCTTTGAATTATCTATTACTTATGGATGGAGGCGAACCTGAAGATATTAAGGAAGCCCTAGCGGCTGATGATTCAGGAAATTGGAAACTTGCTATGGAGGATGAGATAAATTCACTTGATGAGAATGACACTTGGGTGTTAGTAAAATTATCAAGAGGTAAGAAGGCGTTGCATAAAAAGTGGGTTTATCGGATGGAATATGAAGCAAATGGAGAAATTCGCTACAAGGCGAGGTTGGTTGTGAAAGGTTTCCAGCAAAAACCTGGTGTTAATTACAACGAGATATTTTCTCCAGTTGTGAAGATGACTACTATTCGAGTAGTGTTAAGTCTAGTGGCTTCTGAAGATCTCTACCTTGAACAGTTGGATGTAAAGACAACTTTTCTTCATGGTGACCTAGATGAAAAAATTTACATGAAGCAGCCAGAAGGATCCATAGTAAAAGGCAAGGAAGAGATGATGTGCAAGCTAAAGAAGATTTTGTATGGTTTAAAACAAGCCCCAAGACAGTGGTACAAGAAGTTCGATAACTTCATGCATAAAAGTGGTTGCTCAGGATGTAATGCAGATCATTGTTGTTACTTCAAAAGGAATGGTTCTGACTACATCATATTATTAGTGTATGTGGATGATATGTTGGTTGCCAGAACATCTCTACAAGAAGTCGATAATTTGAAGAAACAATTAGCAAGTGAGTTTGCTATGAAAGATCTTGGGGAAGCAAAGAAGATTCTTGGTATGAGGATCATAAGAGACAGAGCTAAGGGTGTACTTATGCTTAGTCAGGCTGAATATATTGAACGAGTGTTGAAAAGGTTCAATATGGAGAATGCTAAACCAGTTAGTTCTCCACTTGGAAGTCAAATTCGTCTTTCAAGTATGCAGTGTGCGAAGACAAATGAAAAAAGGAGTACATGGCTAACGTACCATATTCTCCGGCTATTGGGAGTCTAATGTATGCTATGGTATGCACGAGACCGGATATTGCACATGCAGTGGGAGTAGTGAGTAGATTTGCAAGCAACCAGGAAAACAACATTGGGAAGCTGTGAAGTGGATTCTTAGGTATTTGAGAGGTAACACAAACGTACCATTGTGCTATGGAAAAGGCGTTATGTGGATGCAGACTTCGCAAGTGATGTAGATAAAAGGCGAAGTATGACCGGTTATGTTTATACTATGGGGTCAGCTTCAGTGAGTTGGAACTCAAGGTTACAGAAGTTGGTGACATTGTCTACTACGGAAGCGGAGTACGTAGCGGTGACGGAAGCGAGCAAAGAGATGATTTGGTTACAAGGATTATTAGCTGAGTTGGGAAAGGAACAAGGAGATAATATTCTGTTTAGCGACAGTCAAAGTGCTATACATTTAGCTAAGAACTCAGCCTATCATGCCAGGACGAAGCATATAGATATCCGTTATCATTTCATTCGGGATCTCTTAGAAGAAGGAAAGTTGAAGCTCGAGAAGATTCTTGGTTCGAAGAATCCGGCGGATATGTTTACCAAGGGAGTTACATCAGACAAGCTAAAGATCTGCAAGACTTTAGTTGGACTCTCAGAATGAGGATCTGGGAGGGGAGACGCACTAACAAGGAATATGTTATAGCACCGTCAATCCAAAGTTGAAGAATGGAAGACAATCAATAAGTCTTCAAAGTGGGAGATTGTTAGTTATTGAAGACTAATTAATTATTCCTAAAGTTAGCCGTGGTTATTTAGGGAAGGGGTTTCCTAAGCCGGTTAGAATTATTTGTGGCCAAGTTTGTAACCTATATAAATAGGTAGTTATTCCTTGTAGAATTTGTGCATTGTGTAGAAAACGATTAAGAGATCGGTGAGAGATTTCTTGTATAGCTTTTAGGGCTAAAGCTAGGTTTTCGTTGTGATAGCATATTGGTGAGGAACAAGAGACAAGGTTATCGTCTCGGGTAGTTGTTGCGGTGTAACCAAGGATTTGCTGGGATTCACACAACGTTGTAATCGTTTTTCTTCATAGTGGATTTGAGTTGGTGCGGATCAAAGTGGACGTAGACAATATATACAAGTTTTATGTATTGGTCGAACCACTATAAATCTTGTGTCTTGTGAGTTGATTTATCTTTCTCGTATTATTATGGTTGCTTGTGCTTGGTTTACTTATTATTCATCATAATATCTCAAGATCCGTTATTCCGCGGTTGTCAGTGATTATTCCCTAAATAAATCTTGACATTGCCAACCCAATTTTTTCTATTGTTAATTTAGTTAACTTTTAATTCCAAAAATGCTAAAACACCTTTTGGGGTGAGGCTGTTAGAAATATCAATTACTATATTTTCTATTGTTTTCAGTGTGTTCGAATGGTACTTGTCTTTCTCTACTAGTTAGACGATGTGCAATTACAAACTTTAATTGTAGGTTTCCTAGCATACCATTCACCAATTCAATGAAGTATCCATCAGTCCGCTTAGCTTCACCAATTTTATGGAATTACTAATAACCATTATAAATTAAGGATCTTATGCGCGACATAAGAAGTGGAGCTTCTTGATTATTCCACACATACAAGTACTAATCTTAACAAAGATATTGAATTAGTGAATTCGCAGCTGGAGCCAAAGTAAATCCTCGTAGTTTGATTCCTTCATTGATGTAAATATTGTTATCTACATTGGTACCAAAGGCCCAAATGGAAAGCGTAAGACGCTAAGCCCAAACGGGTAGAATAATATGGAATGTGAGCAACCTAATATCAAGAGGGAAGAATTGTAAAACATACGCGGCCAACTAACGAAGCTTTGGAGAGTCACTTTAATTTACATTTGATCTGAGATATTTTTTTTTTTGAAGCATGATATTTATTAAGATTAAATCAAAATTACATGGGGTAAGTTGTACCCACAGAGTCAGCCATTACAATAGGACTAATATACAGGGGTGTTTTATGGTCCCAAATTGTTGTTGATAGATTTCCTAGTGAGCTTCCCTCCGCTGCTCGATTTTCCAATCGGTTCGTCGCTTGATTTCCTTCTCTATAGTGTGCAATGTGGGATTTGGGCCAATCTATGCTTGATTTCAGCTGTTATATTGATAAGTACCAAGGTGGTTCGGTGGTCGACGTTAGAAATTCCAGAAGATTTTCCGAATCTGTTTCGAATTGCACCTTTGGCCATCCTCGTTCTGTTGTAGTTTTTGACGCTATAAGCATGGTCCAAGTTTCGGCAGTGAGGGCGGTGGTTATACCCAGAGGTTTGGCAATCATTAAAATTGTGATAGCTTCACCGTTTCTTCATATAATACCCGCTCGTGGTAATCACGGGTGTCCTTTTTCTGCCCCATCTGTGTTGATTTTGATTCAATCTAAATGAGGTTTGATTCACCCCACTAGGGTTGTAGTTGAATTTTCAAGTCCTATGCTCCGGGTTTGTAGATAGCTACATTCCAAGTAGTCATTTGAGAGTCACCGATGGGAGGTTGTTATGAGCCCATGCGTATTTCTGCTGAAGTTTGGTAGTCATTTGAGAGTCACTTTAATTTACGTTTGATTTGAGATATTATTTTTGAAGCATGATTTTTATTAAGATTAAATCGAAATTACACGGGGTACGTTGTACCCATAGAGTCAGAAATTACAATAGGACTAATACACGAGGGTGTTTTGTGGTCTCAAATTGTTGTTGATAGATTTCCTAGTGATCTATCGTCTGCTGCTCGGTTTCCAATTGGTCTGTAGCTTGATTTCCTTCTCTATAGTGTGTAGTATGGATTTGGGCCAATTTATGCTTGATTTCAGCTGTCATATCGATAAGTACCAAGGTGGTTCGGTGGTCGAGGTTAGAAATTCCAGAAAATTTTCCGAATATGTTTCCAATTGCACCTTTGGCCATCCTCGTTCTGTTGCAGTTTTTGACGCGATAAGCATGGTCAAAGTTTCGGCAGTGAGGGTGGTGGTTATACCCAGAGGTTGGGAAATCACTAAAGTTATGATAGCTTCACCGTTTATACATATAATACCCTCTCGTGCTTATCCAGGGTGTCCTCCTGCTACCCCATTTGTGTTTATTTTGATTCAATCAAAATGAGGTTTGATCCACCCCACTAGAACTGTAGTTGAATGTTGAATTCCTATGCTCGGGGTTTATAGATAGCTACATTCCAGGTAACACTGATGGGAGGTTGTGATGAGTCGATATGTATTTCTGCTGAAGTTTGGTAATCCATTTGCATTATTGTTGTCGGATTTGGTTGCTTTTGGTTATATATGACATTGTTCCTGGCTATCCATAAGGACCAAAAAAGAAATCAGAATGCTGTAGTGACTTTATCATGGGTTTAATACCCGCTCGTGCTAATCCCGGGTGTCTTCTTACTGCCCCATATGTGTTGATTTCGATTCAATCTAAATAAGGTTTGATCCGCCCCACAAGGATTGAAGTTGAATTTTGAAGTCCTATGCTCGGATTTTGTAGATAGTTACATTCCATGTAGCACCGGTGGGAGGTTGTGATGAGCCCATGTTTATTTCTGCTGAAGTTTGGTAATCATTTGCATTATGATTGTCAGATTTGGTTGCTTTTGGTTATATATGACATTATCCTGGCTATCCATAAGGATCAAAAAAGAAAGCAGAATGCTGTAGTGACTTTATCATGGGTTTTTGTTTGAAGGAGTTGGGTTATAGTTGTTTGAGGGTTTAGGGAGGTGGGTACTCTTTGGGGGTGTTTTGAGAAGTTGATATACGAGTAAGGAGGAGGTTCCACGAATCTGTAGCTATCAGACAATGTAGAAGGATGTGTGCGGCAATTTCAAGATCAAAATTGCATTGGGGACACAAGTTTGAGTTGGTAAGGTGAATGCGATTGAGGATATGGAAGGTTGGTAGACCCTCGTTAAGTGCTTTCCATAGGAGAAGCTACTTTTTGCGGACAGGGTAATTGATAAACACATTTTTGTGTCTGAATTGAGTCGATTCTATAT
Organism: Papaver somniferum; assembly: GCF_003573695.1. Taxonomy (NCBI): domain Eukaryota; kingdom Viridiplantae; phylum Streptophyta; class Magnoliopsida; order Ranunculales; family Papaveraceae; genus Papaver; species Papaver somniferum. Next base: position 84,494,172 of record NC_039364.1, read on the forward strand.
ATTGTTAGGGATCATTTTTGTACTTATTATGGTGTTTTATATGTGTGTAGGTACTTTTGGCCAGTAAACATTTTTGTCAAAATAGGATCGAAAATGTGTTAAAGGCACCCTGATGAAGTTATATTGGCACCTACTCTTTAGATAAGGGGCATCCCACATGGGCGCCACCAAGCCAGCTTCTAAAGGTACCCCTACTCTGCAAAGGGGGAGCCTCTTCTTCTTCGCAGTTCAAACATACTTTTTGAAAGGAAAGAAAGGCTATCAACTGTGAAGTTCCCTTGATGAATTTTTCAGGGCTTTTAATAGGATTTGCTCATATCTTTGGATCGGGATAGAGTCAGCGAGATAAACCAGGGTTGGTAAGACTTGTAGATTCGAAAAAGAAGGAGTTTCCATCGAGTTTGGATAAAACAGAGGCTTGGAGTGTTTCACAAGGTGTTTGGTTTCCTAGAAGAAGTTGTGGAGAATTTTACTCGGAGTTTTGACGTGGAGTAGGATTTCAATTATCCTGTTAGTCCATGGTCCCAGATTCGAGAAAATAGGGATTAATCCTCGGTGAGAAGAAAACATGGGAGGTGGAATTATTATCGGATTTGTGGAAGTTCCAGGAAGACCTATGAGAGGATTTAGCGTGCGGGATTGAATGCATGGGGTCTTGATAGAGTTTGGATGCTTTTGATTAATAAAGAAGCCGTGTATAGGAGAAAAATAAAAGCAAAGTCCTTGACTTTCGACAAAATAAAAAGAGAAAAAAAAAAGGGTTTAATCGAGACCTGCAGGAAATCAAACACCCCGTGAAAAAGAGGGAAAGTCCTTGACTTTCTCCACAACTTCTTCTAGGAAATCAAACACCCCGTGAAACACTCCAAGCCTCTTTATTTTAGTATTGATATCATCTTTGTCTGAGTTTGTTATAATTATTAGTCAGTTTTCTATTTTAGTTTTGAATTTAAGTATAAAAATCATCCTTCATAAGTCTGAGAATCGAATCTATTATTACCACTTTCTACAACTCATCAATTTTTGGCGCCGCCGACGCGAACTTATTTTTAGAGTTTTAGATTTATTTATCTTTTTAGGTTTAGTTGTTTTTTTTGTTCTATTTTACGTTTTTTTTGGTATTTATCTTTTGTGTACAGGTTTTGGATCATAAAGAAAATTGAGTCAAAAAGTTAGGTGATTTCGTAAAGACTTGGAACTAAAACTTAAAAAGAAAAGATCGGAAAAGAAGACAGTTTTATTTAATTTATTTTTTTATTTTTTAGGGTTTTGTTTATTTTCCTTTTTAGAAAAAAACTGTATTGGGTTTATTTATTATTTTTGTAATTTCTTTTCTTTTTGGACTTTGGGACATTATTTTTATTTTTATACCCTACGGATGGGTACTATTGAATATAAGTTGTTTGCAGAGAAGGATGACAATTACGATATTGTCTCTGCACCTTGGGCTCGTACACTGACATAGGAGTCGGTGGCTCGAGTCGACTAAAACCGGTTCATCCCCCGTCTGAACGCGAGGTAAGATTCTAAACATCCGCGAATCCCCAGTCAGCGGGTTTACTGGACTCCTTCGTATGCATATATGTCGAGGACTGAATATGGATATTTATTTTTCTAGTAAAGGGAAAAGGCCATACCATACAAGATAAGGGTTCGGATTTCATCACCGTTCTCTTCTTGCCCGCCTTAGGAACACGTAACCTACGTGAACCTAAGCTTTAAAATTTTGACTAGAATGAGACCGATAGGGTAACGAGCTTACAGGAAATGTTTCCGGTGAGGCGGGGGTATTCAAGCTCCCTTGAGCTTCTCCTGTTTCCATTTAACGTACTTTAATTCAGATTAATTCCAGAGAGGTTTGCTGAAAATCTAATGAATTGCCTTTCAGAAGAATATAAGCTGGTCTAAAAATAATCTAAGTGGAGCCATCATTCTTTTTGTTTGCTAGAAATCAGTAGGTTTGATTTGGTTGAGTCAGCTTTGTTTTGTGATTGCTTAGAATTTCCTTCCAATTTAGGAAATTTTTCTTGTATGCATGAACGTAAAAGAGACGTTGTAGGTCGATTTACTATAGAGAAACCTAGTAGTTCTAAGGATCTTGATTAACTTAATTTAGAAAGTCTGAATTTCGGAGAATCCAGTTTCGAACGTCCGTCTTTTACTGAGGAGAGAACCACTAATACTCCGATAGCGCCAGAAATGACAACTTTGAAAGCCTTGTTAAATCCGACTTGGACTACTCGCCCCTCGTGTATTAAGTTAGCTGACACGAAAGAAAATTATGAACTTAAACCTGGGACCATATAGAAGCTTTCACTATTTTAAGGGAAATAAAATGAAAACCCGTATTTCATGTTAGGGATTTTGAGGAAATTTGTAGTGCCCTAATAATTAGAGGCTTAGATGATAATGCTTTAAAACTTAGGTTATTCCCTTTTTTCCTGAGAGATAAATCCAAATCGTGGATATATAGTTTGACTTCCGAGTCAATCGAAACATACGAACAACTTACATTTATCTTTTTCAATAAGTTTTTCCCTAGGCACAAAACATCGTCTATTAGAACGCAAATCTGCACGTTTCTCAACAAGAGGGAGAATCTTTGTATAGGTATTTGGAAAGGTTCAATGATTCGTTAACATAATGTCCTCATCATGGTTTAGAAAAGGTTAGGCTAGTTCAGATCCTTTATGAGGGTTTAAAATATTCCACAACAACCATGGTAGAATCTTTGTGTACAGGTGGGTTTGAAAACCAAACTGTTGATGCGGCGATGACATTTTTGAATGACATCGCCGAAAAGACCTAACAATGGGAGAATAGTAGGGAAACCCAGAAAACAATTCTTCTAGGCAGGGGAAACGTAAATAGGGTAGAAGAGTCTATAAGTCAGATGCCAAAATTGCAGCGATAGCTAAAAGGTTAGAAGCTTTAGAATTGGGTCATACTAGTGGTCTGAGGGTCAGAGTCAAGGTCAGTTTAGTAATTCTAATGTTCCCAAAAGTTTTGGCTATACTAATAATCCTTCATGACCAGCTCAGTTTCAGAATCGGTCAGATAAGAAAATCTTAAGTTTAGAGAAGTCTCTCGCCTTGTTAACTCAGGAAACTACAAAATTTCAGTTATCAGTAGAACAGAGTCTACAAGCTAGTAACATGATATGAAAAAAAAAAGTCAGGCTATTTCCGAGTTAAAAACCCAGGTTGGTCTAATAAATGAGTCTTTGTGAGAAAAATGTAAGTTTCCTAGTCAAACACAACCCAACCCTAGAGGAGTTCATGAATTAGTGCAAAACCATCGAATCAATTGAATGCTACTAGGACCCTTAGAAGTGGTAGAATTGTAGATAATAAGGTAACCTTGCCCAATAGTAAACATATTGTAGTTCACCCCTCAGGACCACCAGTAGATGAGGATACTGATAAAGTTTCTGATGATTCCAATTCGGTTCCTGAGAGGAATGATTTTGTTCCTAAGCCCCATTTCCACAGCTATTAGTACCAACAAATAAGGAATCGAACTTTAATGACATATTGGGGGTTTTTAAACAAGTCACCATAAACCTTCCTTTATTAGATGCAATTAGGCAAATTCCTGCTTATGCCAAGTTCCTTAAGGATATGTGTACGCGAAAGCGAAAACTTAGCATCCATAAGAAAGCCTTTTTAGGTAGTCATGCAAGTTCAATCATTAAGAACACCACAACTCCTACGTATAAAGACCCAAATTCCCCTACCATTGCTTGTACGATAAGTAACTTCTGGGTAGAAAAAGTTGTACTCGATTTAGGAGCCAGTGTGAACTTACTGTCGTACCATGTATACTTACAACTATGACTTGGTGAAATGAAACCTACTCAGATGACACTGCAGTTAGCTGATAGGTCTGTCAAAATTCCTCGAGGATGTTCTTATTGAGGTCGGCAAGTTTAATTAACCAGTGGATTTGTTGTGTTAGATACCCAATTTGTTGGTATAAATCCTACTGTTTGTATGTATCAGATTCATTTAGAGGAAGACTCCAAATCTTCTAGGGAGATGCAACGTCGACAGAACCCTAATATGAAAGAGGTAGTTAGAAAAGAGGTGCTTAAGTTGTTAGATGCGATATTATCTACCCAATTTCAGACAGTAAGTCGGTCAGCCACGTTCAGGTTGTTCCCAAGAAATCAGGTATCACCGTAGTCCAGAATGATAACAATAAGTTAATCCAAACCAGAGTGACCATGGGATGGCGTGTCTGTATTGACTATAGGAAATTGAACAAGGTCACAAGGAAGGATCACTTTCCCTTTCCTTTTATCGACCAAATGCTAGAGCGATTAGCTGGACATAGACATTATTGCTTCTTAGATGGATACTCCGGATATAATCATATCGTTATTTCCCTAGAAGACCAAGAGAAAACCACTTTTACCTGTCCCTTTGGTACCTTTGCGTACATACGCATGCCTTTCGGGTTATGTAATTGTTAGAGCATAACTCGGTTAAACCCACCAAGCGTTGGTATGTCAAGTTTGGTTGTCATATTTTAGTATCAAAACTCATCTAGAGTCGCTTTATTAAATACTAAAGTCAACTTCGTTTAGGATAAACTAGAAAGTCTAGGAATATTGAGACATACAAGGTATTACTCCGAAGACCTGAATAATGAGAAGAAGTAACGACTACAACGAAGACATCATCCTTTCACTTGAGGTTAGTAATATTGACTTGATCTTGTTTACATTCCTAACGCATCTTTGAAGTCGTGCTATATTGAAAATATAACATGCGAAGCTGTATATATTATATATAATACTCTAGTGGTGAGACTTGGTCATAATAGTATGATCAAAGTATCAAGGAAAAAATATTACGAAGTATAAACACTTATCTTTTAGAACTTCTTAGATACAACATCGACATAATCTATTTTATATAGTTATCTGATTATGTGTGCATTATATAGGTATGATTTCATCCTAGAAAACTACGTATCTTTACATTAGTTTAAGGAAGTAGATGTATGAACTTGTTTTCATAATTGAAAATATCTTTTGGATGACCAATGGAAGATGACTATGGTAGAACCTATCTTAACTTTGTTGAGACTTTAGGTATAACTGGTCATAGCATATATAATATATCTAGTTGTAATCGGTCATGAGCTACATTGGAAATCAAGGTATAACAGATCACAAGCTATATTGGAATGCAAGTGATAGGTGTATAATACACCCTATTTATTATCTATAGTTTATAATTTCTTTGCTATTTTTCTTGTAAATTATGTATTTTACGCGTGTTTTTGAGTTATTAGGTACTCTGGAGTCATATGGAGGAAAAGAAGAATAAATCATCCTAAATTGAGCAATAAGGGAAAAAAGGTTATTTCATACGCCAATAATATTGGGCGCCGAGTCAAGGTTAAGAGGAAACTCTCTCAGAGGAGTATTAGAAACAGCCAACTGATGTTAAGGGGTGGCCACCTGTTATAGGGTATCACTGGGGTGTCCCCTAGCCTATGTAGTGGGGTGTCGTTATCCATTCCCTACTTTTACATAACCCTAAATCGAGAAACCAATTCTCATAGTGCTCAATCATTGTGAACCGGAAATAGAGAGAAGAAAGCAGTCGATGCTGCTGTTATTGCCGAGAGGCCAAATCGAGAAATAGATAGAGAAATCAAGAAATTGAAAGGGAATTTAAGATAAGGGAGATGTTGTTCAACAACAGAGATCGAGACTCAATTGAAGTTGAAGGTTAGGTTTCGCTATGAAGACCTCATAGATCGAAGAAGAAGCTGTTATTGGTACTGGAGTTGGATAGGGAGAAGATCTGTGATGAAGAAGAGAAGCTCACAGATTAACAGTGAAGAAATTAGAGTTTGATGCTTAAAGGGATCTGAATAAAGATGGGTTTGTTGCTAAAATAGGATTGTGGCTTCGAATCAGTGCAGAGACGAAGAATTGATTCTAGGGTTTCAGATGAATGGAGCAGGAGAACATGAAATACAGATGGGTTTATTGGCATGAATCTGTAGAAATTGATGTTGATGGTGCAGTTGTGGGCTAAGTGAAGCATTGTCGTGCTGATAGATTGCGAGAATGAATGATTCATTAGATGTATGCTAGAAAACTCTATAGAATGTGTGCAAGTATGAAGAAAAGAAAGGCCTGAATTTGGACGGGAAACACCAAAGAACAGACTAAACTCGGTCGTATTTCCATTATAAGAGTCAACTCGTTACTAGCCTATAAATGATTCAACCCCTTGACTCAGCTGAGTAAGATCCAGTAAGCTCAGTATGACTGACTGAGAAGCTAACTCAGTGGATGACTCTCTCCTCACTTGACCCATTGACTACCAGTTTGACCTATTTGACCGTTCATTTTGACGGTGCCGTGACGGAATATTTTGTGTACATATCAGATGATTTCAGGTGGCCGACAATGACTTTTCTGGCAGTATTCCGGTGATCCCGAGATTTTTTCGGCGACCCAAAATAACAGATTTTTGTGCGAGCTTTTTTCATGGGTGTGAAGAATTGGATGTGGAATTTGACTTGGACTTAAATTTGGAAGAGAAGTGGAGGAATTTTATAAAGACAAGGACTTGGAAATTGAATGGGAAAGGGATCCTAATCCTAATAAGATTGCAAGCTGAAAAAGTGGGGGTACAACAACCACACCCAATATTTCGCTTAGCAATCTGTATGGACAAACTCCAATATACTTTCTAGAGAATAAACTAGACAGTCATACTCAATCAAGATAAAAAGTATGTCAAAGAGTTTATATCTCAATCTCTCGATTTGATATATACTCAAGCAAATAGAAATCTGCGAGTCTTTATCAAATACTAGAGAGATAACTTGGATGGTACCAAAGACCAATATCCAAGTGTCAATCAATTTAAATCAACAACCAAAAGGTTGGATATTCTAATTGATTGAACAACGCACAACCTGTGATATTTCAATTATATAAAAAAATATAATGCGGAAAAGAAATAACACAGACACCAGAATTTTGTTAACGAGGATATCGCAAATGCAGAAAAACCCCGAGACCTAGTCCATATTGAACACACACTATATTAAGCCGCTACAGACACTAGCCTACTCCAAACTAACTTCGGTATGGACTGTAGTTGAACCCCAATCAATCTCACACTGATCCAAGGTACAGTTATGCTCATACGTCTCTGATACCAGCAGGGTGCTACGTACTTGATTCCCTTAGCTGATCTCACCCACAACTAAGAGTTTCTACGACCCAAAGTCGAAGACTTTAATAAACAAATTTGTATCACACAGAAAAGACTACGATAATAGATAAATCCGTCTCCCACGAATATACCTACGAGTTTTGTTCCGTCTTTTGATAAATCAAGGTGAACAAGAACCAATTGATAAAACAGACTTATATTCTCGAAGAATAGCCTAGTATTATCAATCACCTCATAATAATCCTAATCGACGCAGCGTAAAAATATATTGTGGAATCACAAACGGTCAGACGAAGTGTTTGCGATTACTTTTCTATCTTGCCTATCGGAGATATAAATCTCGAGCCAATTATTACAATTGTACTCGTAACAATAGAAGATGCAAGATCAGATCACACAACTACAAGAAAAGTAGTATCGGTCTGGCTTCACAATCCTAATGAAGTCTTTAAGTCGTTAACCTGGTTTGAGAAGAAGAAACCAAAGGTTAAAGGAGAATCGAATCTAGGTATGCAACTAGTATCACATGTAAGGTGTGGGGATTAGGTTTCCCAGTTGCTAGAGTTCTTCTTTATATAGTCTTTCAAATCAGGGTTTGCAATCAATATTAGCTTGGTAACAAAGCATTCAATATTCACCGTTAGATGAAAACCTGATTAAATTCAAGCTAATATTTCTCAACCGTTGGATCGAAAACTTAGCTTGTTACACACAAATGAAATGTCCAATTTCGGGTTTATGTAGCCGTTCCCAAACATTAACATTTGTTGGTTCAACAATAGTTAACCAAATGGTTAGCCATATGATTTACTTTCATATCCACCATATTCTTCTTCACTATAACTAGTTCAAATGACTCAAACGAACTAGTTAGAGAGTTGTTCAATTGCTTAGATCTTATGTAACTACACAAGACACAATCGAAGCAAAAACGGTTTGATTCACTCGAATCGGTTCATGAACTTTATAGCCACGGTTTTCAAAAGCATTCCTTAGTTTATATAAACATGAGTTCAATAACAACGGATTTTAGATATAACCGTCTCAAGTTCGCGGACTGGGTTCGCGGACTTAAGCTCACAGAAGGAGTTCACAAACTCCAGCAAAAATTCTCGGGTCGAGAACTTCCGCCAGTTCGCAGACTGAGTTCGTGGACTTGGCTCATGCCACATTCTGTTTCTATTGATCAACAAAGTTCGCAAACTTTGGTTCAAGGAATAAGGACTTATACATATATGTGTTTTCACAACAATGCTTATATCCTACCAATGCTTATGTAATATAAACTCTCATTTCAATCATTGAAACATTCTCACAGGACGTTATATAGCCATTATTCACAGGCCATTTTTTGTCAGAGAAATTTCCAAAGTGATTGAAACATAACATGACATTCATCACTAGGTAAAGATGAATTTGGATAAAGTGAAAGCTTACCAACACATATTTCGAGAAATATATAGGCGAGTTACACTCGGCTCGAAATAACAAATGTGTATAATTAAAGTCTATATATCAAAACGACTTTTGTCTCAAGAATAGGAGATAGAGTAGATAGACTTTCGAGTGACAGTTAAGTTCAAGTTCCACATACCTTTTAGTCGATGAAGATCCACCAGTTCCTTGAGTAGTCCTTCGTCTTGTATGATGATTGCCATGGAGTCTTGAGCTCAACTACACTTTCTATCCTAGTCCGAGATCTTTAGCTATATAGACTAGAAATCAAGACTTATAGTTTTGATCACTAACATTGACAAATTATGCTTGAGATAGAAACGCATGCGAGTTCGACCGAGCAATGCTCTAACACAAGCAAATCGAAGCCTTTAAATAGAAAAGTTATCTACTTTTCTCTCCACACCTCTACAAACAAAACTTTTGTTTTGTTTGCTTTCACGTCTCTTTTCTTTATTCTTTGTGAACTCCAAAACATGAGTAGCTAATTTTATTATTGATTGAGGATAATTTCTTAGCTCTTGACATGTTTTGAGTTTTGTTTTAAATCTACTTTGAGTTTTCACATGATTATCGTTTGTTTTTACTAATATGAGTGTTTATGATTGTTTGATAGATTGTTTAGAATGCACGCTAAATTGATTTGTTAATTCAATCTAAAGCTAGTAGTAGTTAGGGTATAAGTAATCGTTTCTTGATTCTTTACACAAGTATAAAACACGAGACCTTGCAGAGGGATTCTATGAAGAAATTGTGTGTGAAAATAATGCTAGAAAGTGGACCAAGTCAACCGAGTCTAACTACTAGTATCAAACCTAAATTCATAAATCTTAATGCGTTCTTTTGAATTACATATTGTAAGAGAACCTCAAGGTGGTTCTTTATAATAGAATCTAATAACTAAGCGAGCCTGTTACTCAGTGAAACAAGGAATTTTGGGGTTAGCTAAGCGAACCTGTTAACCTACGGTTGGTGATAATCTGTGACTAATAAAAAGTGGATGAAGAACATAACTAGAATCATTATTTTGTAACGAAAAAGTATTCCTTGATCGTATTTGTCTTATTGATTGCCATTTATCTTTCAATTGCTTTGTTTATTTATTTAGCTTTTTAAAATCTAAAACCAAACCCCCCTTTTTGTGACATTATAAGACAACTAAAACCTCTTGATCCTCATGGGAACGAACTTAACTACCACCATATTACTTGTTAATTAAGTGGAAAAATATTCACTAATTCGTTGTGGTTACGACACGCATCAAATTTTGGCGCCGCTGCCAGTAGCAGCGGAGCAGCTTTAGTTGTTTTTCTTTAATTTTCGTTTATTTTATTTTATTTTGTTCTAGTTTTTCACTTTGTTTTTAGAAGTTTTTTTCAGGTACCAATCTTGGTGTTCATATGACTTGTTAGCATTCATCATCAAGAACGAGAAGATATTTGATTACACTTATGATAGCGAATCTAGAACTTATCTTTATTATGCTCTTTTTACATTTATGTCAAGAGAAGAGATATCATCTATTGTAAAGATGACAGGAAACATGTTAATGTGAGAAAACTTTTTAAGCAACACGAGAAGCTAGAAGAAGCCGGTGTATCACAAAAGATTCTTGATGAAATTAACAAGGCCATAGAAATGGAATTAGAACGCCGTTTCGATGTTGGAGATTTTGAGGTTGACGAAGATTCTGATGAAGAAAAGGAACCTTTGTAAATTCCTTGCAACAATGAGGAAGTTATTCCAACTCCGGATCTTAATAACGATCCTTCGCCTATTCAAAAGGAGGAGATTGGATGTCACTTACCTATTGTTATAAACGGTGTAATATACTCACAAGAAAATCTTAGGATTTGTACCGAAGAAATTTTTCTTAGTGAATGGCCCGATTCTGATGATGAAAATGTTGATGAGATGATGCTCGATAATGAAACCAAACTGATTGATTTCGTGGAAGACCCAATTGAAGTTGCCAATGATAATGATGCCAAGATTTTGGTTAAGGTAGAAAATGACGAAAAATGCTTGCAAGGTTTGATAGAGGACTACGATATGCAAGAGGTAAGTAATTCACTTGAACCTTTCTAAGGATGAAGAGGATTGTGCAAGGTTTGTCTAACCCTTTGCATATTGATTCTTCTACTTTACCTCTTATTGGTTTGAATGTATGTGCTTCGGAAGTATTTTTGAATGATTTTGTTTCTAGATATCTGCCATTGGAAACACTTGATGCTAACACCATGCAGGGTTTCCAAGAGGAATCCATAGAAATTTCCAAATTCTATGTTCTCTATACACTTTCGAGTGTAGACAAGACTAAGTGTGGGGGAAACTTCCATCAAGCGATAACTTCATTATTCTTTTCTTGTACATTTGTATGAAGCTATTGTTTGCAAAACAGGTACTATGGGTGGATCCCTAAATTTTCAGATTGTTGGTATATGGCGAGTGAATCTTACAAAAGGCAAGTTGGGACGACGACTTTAACCAAGCGCTAAATGGGAGGCAACCCATTGGTTTTGTATTTCTTATCCTTTTGCTTTATAGTTTCTTTTTGTTTTGTTTATTTAGTTTCTTGTTCCATATCATGTTAAGAATTCTCACCTTGACTTTGCTAGGAGGATTCAATTACATTGAGGACAATGTAAGGCTTAAGTGTGGGAGAATGGTTAAGCATATATTTTGAAAAAGAAAGAGAGCATAAAACCTCCAACTTGTAGAGATTTTAGAGTCACTAGTATACTTCTAGCTATATTTACATACGGAATTCTCAGCCGAAATAATGGAACTTAGAAGTGCTAGAGAATACTAAAAATTAGGTGTTATTAATCTTTGCAAGAAGTCATTACTGTTTGTGGCTCAACTTAACCATGTCTGTGGAAAATGAGGTGCATGAAGATATTTAGTATTAGAGTTCCTGATTAATCATTAGTGGAGACTACCCATTTTTACATCAAGCGAGACACCGACCTTCAATTCTTTGTAGCTGACTAAAAAAGATTTTTAGTGTATGTGTCATTATAGGTTAATTCCGAGTAGAATGGTGAGCTACCCCACTTCTCACCAATTTCAGCACTATTTTTGATCTCTTGAGTGCTACTTTTGTCAATCATGAGGGTGACGTCTATAGATGAAAGTCTCCTTCTTGTAGTTCGATTTTCAGTTAGCACCATTCTCTCGACAACAACAGGTCCATAAAAACACCATCATCATCAACAAGTGGAGCATCACAAGTTCGAAGGAAAGTTGAATACATTTACAAGCGACGGAATAAGAAAAGAGCAAATTTCATATTCAAGTAAAGCAACAAGACTAGGAGCAAAATTATACATACAAGTTGAAGACTTATTTACAAGAGCAAAGAAAATCAAAAGGTGAGAGTTATTGAAATTTATGATATCGAGACAATACAAGTTGTGAAGAATCAAACGGTAAATTACTTTTCCCACGGCCATGGTTTGTTTTATTTTCACTATGTTTTGTATTGTTTTTCTTGTCTTAAAAAAACGAAGAAGAAAAAAAAAGATAAATCATAATAAATAAATAAAAAAGACGAGATAAGAGAAATTTTATTTTATATTTATTTAATAAGCCATGGGGAAGGAGAAATATATAAAGAATTTTCAAGCGACAAGGATTTAAGGAAAATAGTTACAAATTGTCAAGGATCTACGAAGTTCGAGAGTTTATCATCAAAAGTTGAAGCTGAAGACGAGGACCAAGAAGATGAAGACGAGGAGCCGAAGACGTTTCTATTGGATGCTGCAAAAGTGGTGTTATCATCATTGGCAATCGGTTGTGAAGGTGAGCAAGTGATCCCATCATTGCATAAGTGGTTGATTTCCTTTCTTAGATATCGTCAGAAAAATATTTTTACTTCCCACGATTTCGTGGGGTCTCCAGAAATTATTTGGAAGGTTTCCTTCCCACCCAGGGAAGGAGGGATGTAGGGACAAATGGGGTCCGCCGATCCCACTTGATTCTGAAATTCCATAAATTTAGGATTATAATTTTTGTAATTTACATGTCTTGTGGGGGATAATATGCTTTATAAAATTGAAATTTTATTTTTAATAGGGTCAAAATTGTAAAACTCATGTAAGATCAATAAAAATACATCAAATGTACGACGTAAAAACAAAAAAAACGATCTAAACTACTATATATCATTTAACTAAAATATTTTATAATTTGTAAAGAGTCAATAAAAACGCCACAAAAAAATCGGGCCGCCTTCGGCCGCATACCAGCTAATATATACAGATTTTTACCATATGAATTTGACCCCACTTGGGAAAATGTCTGGCTCCGTCATGTTCCCACCATTAAATGTGTCGCAGGATTTCTCTCTTCATTCCTACCTGCACACATGTGAGAACCATAAAAGTGCGTCTTTTGAGTGCAATTTCACAAAACCCTTTAGGTGAGGCAGAAGTCAAGGCGAATGCTTATTGTTCGCTCTCAAACCTGAAATCTTTCATTATGGCATAGGTTGACCGGTCACACTTTCTTCAATTAATCAAACTTTATATTTGAATTTTCTCTTATACTTCTGATTTTTGGACACTAGATTGAGAATCCTTATGTCTTCCTAGCTCTTTGGATGCTTGCGACGCTGGAACGCTTTGAAGTTGGAGTAGGTTTTCTAGGTATATCTCTCTTAAACCCTCACTTGACTATAACTCGTCTACTAGGGACACCTAGGGATTTAAATGCTTGTTATACATGCTAAGTTTAACCGTATTCTCGACGAAATGGAGTTGTATGTATTTAGTTTTCTCGAAGACTAGCAAAGTCTAAGTGTGAGGGAATTTGATAGGTGTAGAATACACCCTATTTATTATCTATTATTTCTGCTTTCTTTGCTATTTTTCTTGTATATTATGTATTTTACGCGTATTTTTGAGTTATTAGGTACATCATAATCATATGGAGGAAAAGAAGAAGAAATCATCCTAAATTGAGAAATAAGGGCAAAAAGATCATTTCATACACCAACAATATTGGGAGGCGAGTCAAGGTGAAGGGGCAACTCTCTCAGAGGAGTATTAGAAACAACCAGCTGATGTTAAGGGGTGGCCACCTGTTATAGGATATCACTGGGGTGTCCCCTAGCCTATGTAGTGGGGTGTCATTATCCATCCCCTACTTTTACATAACCCTAAATCGAGAAACCAATTCACATAGTTCTCAATTATTCTGAACCAGAAATAGAGAGAAGAAAGCAACCAATGCTGTTGTTACTGCCGAGAGGCCAATCGAGAAATAGATAGAGAAATCAAGAAATTGAAAGTGAATTTAAGAGAAGGGAGATGTTGTTCAACAACAGAGATGAGACTCAATTGAAGTTGAAGGTTGAGTTTCGCTGTGAAGACCTCAGAGATCGAAGAAGAAGTTGTTGTTGTTGGTGCTGGAGTTGGACAAGGAGAAGATCTGTGATGAATAAGAGAAGCTAGCAGATTAACAGTGAAGAAATTAGAGTTTGATGCTTAAGGGGATCTGAATGTGTTGGGAATATATTTTTAAAATATTTTATCCCAATAAATATGTTTTTTATTTGTAAAATTAGTCTTTATTAAAAGTAATTAATTTTTGCTATAATTAATTTGACCGTTTCATTTTTCTGCTTTTAATGGTGTTAACAACACACCATTATAACTTTGAGGGTTTCATATTGTGGAGTTAATGGTGTTAACTACACCATAATTATATTTGATTAAAGTATGTTAAAACCTTTTAATATAAAGAGAGATTTTGGTTGGAAAAAACAAATTGAGAGTTGAGTTCTTCTTTATGTTTTTTTTTTCAAAGGAAATATTTTTGTGAAAGAAAACAATCTGTGAACATCATTTGTTTTCTATAAGATATTCTGAGCAAGAATGAAGTATATTAGTATCACATTACTCAAGGTGCAAGAGTGATTGTGAAAGAGATACTGAACTCGGCTGTTTTATCCTGGGGACGACGCGACATGGAAGAACTGCTTGCACAATCTTGGGCAGAGCCGCGAAACGTCTTAAAGAAAGCGACCTAGTCCGCGACTCAGCCATAACAATGTTTTGTTTGTTTTTTATGTGATTATTTTGCAGGCATAATTCAGCAATTGTTCCAACAATTTCAAGACGTTCTATTCTGCCACGGATATAAAAAAAAACGATTGCTGAAACGCGATAAGTATCATTGTTTAATTTGTTTTATTAAATTATATAAACGGTATAATTCTTCTTTAGCAATTTAGCAAGATGCTTGGAATTAGTTTACTTAATACCTAAAGTAAATTTATGTATGATCTTGATGGACTAGGAATAACATGGTTAAATATTTTTTTTTTGTGAATTTTTGACATAGAAAAATATTGTTGATGAAAAATGGGTGTTTTTTACATGTTGTAGAGTTTTATGCGCATCTATTTAACTAAAAGGAATTGGGTCTTTAAATTTTAACCGAGTATATGACACATCATGAGGATCATCCCTGTAAAATTTCATAATTTTCGGAGTCCGAAAAGTATTTTTAGAGTATTTTACGAAACTGAATAATGTTGTTGAAAATTTCTGACGATTAGAAATTTAGTATTGATTAATTTAGTATTTCTAATCTCTGTGCTGATATTTTGGGTTTGTGTGAAACATGAAACTTTTAAATTATGAACTTATCTTCGAAACCCATTTTGAAATTTCCTGTTTGGATGTTTAGATTGAGAGATGTGGTGATTTCAAAATCGTTGTGTACGTTTGTCCAAAATAGGAGATGATACTTGACATTAGAGATTAAAGATTAAGATGTAATAAGTTATATTAAAATTCATGTTTTGATTTTGATTTTGAATTTTATTACTTCATACTCTTGTTTTGGAAATGAAAAAGAAGATCATTGTTAGAGATTAAGCTAATGCACCACATGTGCTTGATAATATGCTTAGTGGAAAGTTATAACTATATAACTTTGAATATTTGTTTGAAACTTAAGAGAAACATGGAGTGCTATGTTTTATTTGATTTTCAAGTAATTATGTAAGTGCATGCCCTACATTTTTTTTTTTGGTTTCAAATGCTCACATGTACATGATTGTGACAGGTGAAAATTCACTTACTTGAGGAAATTTTATTTTCTAATGAAATAAAAATTGCGGGAGATTAATCGATGTGTGGAGAAATGGGGTTGCTGATTTCTTTGTTGGTGTGCAAAGAATGGACAATGGTTTATAACCAATTGATATTTGAAGGCAATTGAGGTATGTTTGATGAACTATTTGTAGTTATTGTAGTGGTCAAAGAATGGCATTCTAAATTGAATAAATCGATTGTTCAATCTTAGAATAAATTTTAGGGAAACAAGATATTGAGAATTATTGTGTATGACAATAAACATGTGACTCATATAAGTTTGGAACTAATGAGATGGAATTATACACAAACCCAAAACCGAAATAATTAGAAACCTAGTCAAAACTAATGTGAATATCAACTCTCACCGAGAAATGAATACAATATTGATTATGAATTTATTTGCTATTCTTGAACGGCATTGAAAGGATATCAAATGTTATTAACAACGCTTTTCAAGCTAAGTTAATGTGAATTGTGGATACGGTGAGAGGTTGGTATATATTGGTGTTTTACACCATGTTTGTTTTGATAGGTTATGGTTCAAAAGTTGAACCAAATCGTTTGAAAGAAAGTGGTGTTGAGATATACTCACATCACTAGGATTTTCGGTATTGGTACGATCTCAGAGTTTACTTTGGGTAGAACAATCTTGTTAAAGATGTTCATACTTCCAAAATGAGAAAGAATTCTAGTTTCCGCCTATCTTGTTATTTACAAGATTGAGATTAGAAATTTGTTGAGTTTGATCAATGCAATACTACAAATGATATGTTATGGATAAAATGTTTGAGCATAATATTGCAATTTTATCATAACATAAATTGAATTTTGAATATTTGAAATATGAGATTTTGTCATGCTTTTTAAGAAATCAGTGAGTTAGTGATGAATATGAGCATGTTATATTTTCTTATAAACTTGGTGAATTTTTGAATAACATGTATGTAATCTTACCTAACTCATAAAAGCATGTACCCTTTCAAATCTAACGCGAGTTGCATAAGTTTGAAATAAAATAAAATGTTGGAGAATTTTATAAAAACATGTGTGATGCTTTGAGTGGCCTGTATTGATATCAAATATGATACTTTGAGTAGTTAACTAGGTGATGTTGTCTTCACGAAAATTGTTTGAATTTTTATCCGCTATCTTGTACAAAACGTTTTGGGTTTAGATCATTGGTTTATTAGTTTTTCACAATTTTTGGGATCTTTGGATATTGTTTTGAAATTCTTGTTTGAGTTAAAAATAGTGGGGGTTCCATATCCTATGCTTTAACACATTTGATTTAAATTAGAGGAACTAGAAAAATGAAGGTGACAAGTAATTCACTAAGAATGAACCTATAAAAGCATATATAGTGAGACTAAATTTTAGTCATGAATATTTTGTTGCTTATAATTTGAAAGATAACTTCTTATAGAGAGTAACTTTGTTCTTCAAACTATTAAATCTTTGGCAAAACGTTTTTATGAGCCTATTGTTTTTAGACAAGCAAACAGAAAATTGTTGACTCTTACATTCATGTCGCTAAATAACTTACATGCTTGTTTTGTTGATGTTGTTTCTATAATGTATGATTTGTTATAGTCATAAGTATAAATATATACTTTCGTGTAAGTTAAGGATGAGAATCTATGTAAACCAAGCATGAAAAACTGTGTAGTTTCTACAATAAAAGAAATCATATAAGTTAGATAAGTTATCCTTTATACTCTGAAAAACAACTTTAAAACAATTTATAAAATAAAAATTGTTTACTTGATTCATTCGATGATTTCAGAATTGATGAAAGTGAAATGCACAATACTCTTTGTTTTGTATGCATAAGTGATTTTTTGAATTTTTATTCTAACTTATAGGATGAAAATGAAATTGAGAACATGCTTAGTTTGCTATTTGACATGAAAGACTTGAGTGAAGATGATGTATATTTTTGAAATGAATTTTTCTTTCTTTGGATCATTTTCATTTCAATGAAAATAGAATTTTTAAAAGAGACAGAAATATATATATTCTGACTGTAAACAAGTTTTCACTCATTTGGTTTAGTGCTAATGCTTTTGAGATTATGTGTGATTGCACTAGACATGAGTATGGTAGCTCGGTATGCTTCTTTGCTACGTGATTGACTATATATATAAGTATTTTTTGTAGTGGGGGTGTAATATATTGCTTCCATAGTGGGGGTTTTATATTCAGATTTGCCAATCCTAGTATGGAAAATTGGTAAAATATTGAGAAGGTTATGAGGTGTTTCAAACACATCATACGCCTAGAAATACACTATCTAAATGGTTACCGCAATCCTTTAAGGATATTGCGAAGCTGATTGGGGACATCCTTTCAGTTGAATCCTTTAAGGGATGGAGCGATTCGATCCTATAATAGATAGAGGAATAAACATATTAATCCAATGTGATAGTACCTCGGCTATTGCATGAATTGAGAGTGTAATGACAACTATAAGAGTTGATTTTATGAGAATATGGATTATATAGTGTCTGAAACGAGTTTCCATTAGTCCTTTGACGAAAGGATTGATAAGAAGATGTGAATACATCTTAGGGATGAGGTTGATGCCCATTGAGATTGAGTCATCTATGATGGATACCCAACCTAGAAATAGGTTCAAAGGGACTAAACGAAGTCATAGGTGATATGGAGATGCGAGAATCATGCCTTTGAAGAATTCATCCCACGGCATGACATCCTGAAACGAGTAAAGGTTGATTTTAATTTTTAATTTTAAAATTTTAAACCCTTAATGATGTTTATATCTCTATTTAGAGCGGGTACATTCAGGAGTACTCTCGATAGACTCACCTATATGAATGTGAAAGTGTGGCCGCTTTCTATGAGAATATGGGTAGTTCTCTAGATCATTCATTAAACTGGGATACAAGCGCAGGGCCATAATGTGCTGGCTTTAGACTTTACACTAGTATAGTCGTGTGTGTTAAGTAATCTTTTTATCTTCTAGAGTTCAAGACTTATGTTCACTCTATGGTCAGATTTTAAGTGAGCCTATTAACACTACGTAAAGGTTCTAGTCGTGAGACACCTTTGCTTATGCACAACTATGTACGTTCTTGCTCAATGTTTTAAAAATTTAAGTGGGGGATTGTTGGGAATATAATTTTAAAATATTTTATCCCAATAAATATGTTTTTTATTTGTAAATTTAGTCTTTATTAAAAGTAATTAATTTTTGCTATAATTAATTTGACCGTTTCATTTTTCTGCTTTTAATGGTGTTAACAACACACCATTATAACTTTGAGGGTTTCATATTGTGGAGTTAATGGTGTTAACTACACCATAATTATATTTGATTAAATTATGTTAAAACCTTTTAATATAAAGAGAGATTTTGGTTGGAAAAAACAAATTGAGAGTTGAGTTCTTCTTTATGTTTTTTGTTTTCAAAGGAAATATTTTTGTGAAAGAAAACAATTTGTGAACATCATTTGTTTTCTATAAGAGATTCTGAGCAAGAATGAAGTATAGTAGTATCACATTACTCACGATGCAAGAGTGATTGTGAAAGAGATACTGAACTCGGCTGTTTTATCCTGGGGACGACACGACATGGAAGAATTGCTTGCACAATCTTGGGCAGAGTCGCGAAACGTCTTAAAGAAAGCGACCTAGTCCGCGACTCAGCCATAACAATGTTTTGTTTGTTTTTGTGTGATTATTTTGCAGGCATAATTCAACAATTGTTCCAATAGAATGAAGATGGGTTTGTTGCTAAAATTGGATTGTGGCTTCAAATCAATGCAGAGACGAAGAATTATTTTAGGGTTTAAGATGAATGGAGCAGGAGAACATGAAATACAGATGGGTTTATTGGCATGAATCTGTAGAAATTGATGTTGATGGTGCAACTGTGGGCTAAGTGAAACACTGTTGTGCTGATAAATTGCGAGAATGAATGATTGATTAGATTATGCTAGGAAACTCTACAGAATGTGTGAAAGTATGAAGAAAAGAAAGGCCTGAATTTGGCTGGGAAACACCAAAGAACAGACTAAACTCGGTCATATTTCCATTCTGGTGAGTCAACTCGTTACTAGCCGATGAACGATTCCACCCTTTGACTCAACTGAGTAAGATCCAGTAAGCTCATTATGAATGACTGAGAAGATGACTCAGTGGCTGACTCTCTCCTTCCTTGACCCCTTGACTACAAGTTTTGACCTATTTGACCGTTCATTTTGACGATGCCGTGACGGAATATTCTGTGTACAGATCAGAAGATTTCAGGTGGCCAACAGTGACTTTTATGGCAGTATTCCGGTGATCCTGGGATTTTTCCGACGATCCAAAATAATAGATTTTTGTGCGAGCTTTTCTCATGGGTGTGAAGAATTGGATGTGGAATTTGACTTGGACTTAAATTTGGAAGAGAAGTTGAGGAATTTTACAAAGACAAGGACTTGGAAATTGAATGGGAAATGGATCCTAATCCTAAGAAGATTGCAAGCAAATTGAAGCCTTTAAATAGAAAAGTTCTCTACTTTTCTCTCTACACCTTTACACACACAACACTTTTGTTTTGTTTGCTTTCACATCTCTTTTCTTTATT
This sequence comes from Papaver somniferum, assembly GCF_003573695.1. Lineage (NCBI taxonomy): Eukaryota > Viridiplantae > Streptophyta > Magnoliopsida > Ranunculales > Papaveraceae > Papaver > Papaver somniferum. The sequence goes on from NC_039364.1 coordinate 84,514,538, forward strand.
CTTTGTGAACTCCAAAAAATGAGTAGATAATTTTATTATTGGTTGAGGATAAATTCTTAGTTCTTGACTTGTTTTGAGTTTTGTTTTAAATCTACTTTGAGTTTTCACATAATTATCATTTGTTTTTACTAACATGAGTATTTATGATTGTTTGATAGATTGTTTAGAGTGCATGCTAAATTGATTTGTTAATTCAATCTAAAGCTAGTAGAAGTTAGGGGATAAATAATCGTTTCTTGACTCTTTATACAAGTAGAAAAGACGAGACCTTACAGAAGGATTCTGTGGAGCAATTGTGTGTCAAAACAACGCTAGAAAGTGGACCGAGCGAACCGAGTCTTACTACTAGTATCAAACTTAAATTCATAAATCTTAAAGCGTTCTTTTGAATTACATCTTGTAAGCGAACCTCAAGGTGGTTCTTTAGAATAGAATCTGATAACTAAGCGGACCTGTTACTCAGTGAAACGAGGAATTTTGGGGTTAGCTAAGTGAACCTGTTAACTTACGGTTGGTGATAATCTATGAATAATAAAAAGTGGATGAAAAACATAACTAGAATCATTGTTTGTAACGAAGAAGGATTCCTTGATCGTATTTCTCTTATTTATTACCCTTTATCTTTCAATTGCTTTGTTTATTTATTTAGCTTGTTAAAATCTAAAACCAAACCCCCCTTTTGTGATATTATAAGACAACTAAAACCTCTTGCTCCTCGTGGGAACAAACTTAACTACCACCGCATCAACAAGTTGTAACCGGTCACAAGTTACTTTGGGAACCAAGGTATAACCGATCACAAGATGAATTGGGAAGTTAGTTGTAATCGGTCACAAGCTACCTTTGGGAAGCAAGGTGTAACCGGTCACAAGATACTTCGGGAAGCAAGGTGTAACCAATCACAAGCTACTTTATGGGGAAACGTGTAACCGATTATAGCCTATATTGGGAATCATGTTATAAGCGGTCACAACATATTTTGGAGTGATGGTTTAATCGTTTCCATGTACAAAACCAATATCCATGGTTCCCATATTTTTTCATGGTGTGTGTGGATTAGGGTTTTGGGTTTGTCAAGATGTGAAGCTTCCAGATATCGACATATTTGAACATGTACATAACTATTATCATTTATTGTTCAAAGATATTCTTTGATGCTCAAGGTGATCCCTGGTCCGAAATATTGAAAAGCACTTAATTATGATTTTCATCATATATGTTTTAATTACTAGCAATTAAAGCATATCCTCTGGAAAATATTATTAGTTAATGTGCTAGACTAATAATAAAAGTTTTTCCATGAGAGTTTTCGGAAATATTGGTTAACATTAATTGGAAATAGGAAAATCGAATTTAGGTACTTTAATGCATATCTTGAGAATATTTGCGGTTTTGTAATTTCCTTGTTGTCCAAACAACATTGATCTATAAATACTTGAGTTTACATTTTTTTGCAAGCTATCCTAAGAGCCAGGAAAACTTCATTTCTTGTTGTTTCTGGTGGAGCCGTCTATTCGGAGAGGAAAATATCCCAATTGGGCGAAATCTCTTACGACTACTCGTTTAAAAAATTTTATGGGATCAAGAAGCTCTGCGAGTACCGTTGGTGGGAAACTAGATAATTGCAGTGTTATTAGTTTTCAATTATTGATTTAATTGACTAACGGTTGTTGTAACTTTGATTGCACCTAGTTTGTTTATTCTTGAGAATCTTCTCTTCTGATATAAGGCTCACTCAAACTAGATCAAAGTAGCGACGGGATATTTAGAACCATCTTCGGATCTAAAGACATCTTGTGATAACCCATTGTTAACAGACTTCGTTTTGTGCATGAATGATCACAAGAGGATTTAAGTGTTGTTGTGCAGGTTATAGAAGGAAATAAAAGATTTGAAGACGAAGAAGAATTCTTATTAGTTTTCGTATCTTGTGGATTTAGTGCACAAACCTTGATCGTCTACGATCCAACTAGAAGCGGTTTATCTTTGATAGACTTGATCGATTAGTTGCATGAGATCGGTGTCTCTCTATAGTTCTCTTTGAGATCTATATTGATTGATTGCAACTCTAGAATTTGATTATTTCCGCAATCAAAATTTAGATTGATCTAACCAGACAAAGGAGTTTATTAGATTAAATAGAAGAGCCTTTGTCAACAACTCACATATCTTCTAGCAAGATTGATTAAAGTGGTTACCAAATAGATTCTTTATTTTCTGTTTGGAATACGATCCAAAGGACTTGTTATTCACGTGCGTGACTCTAGAAGTCGAAGGCGCGGGGATACTGACAAAACTAAGTAGCTAGGGGTAGTTTGCATGGTCTCAATTATATGAGGTTGGTATTAGATTTTGTATAACGGCTTAATTATGAAAGTATTCAAAACTGAACTAGGTCCCTGGTTTTTTTTGCATTTGTGATTTCCTCATTAACAAAATCTTGTTGTGCCATTTACTTTACTATTCCGCAATTATGTTTGGTTTATATAATTTAAAGTAAATTGCACTTCTACGTTAATTCCGTAACGCTTGATATTGATCATATAGAGTTTCGGTTTAATATTGTACTTATTCTCAAGTGCACACTTTGTTGTCGTAACGTCTCCATCTTGTATCCGTAGTCAATCACACAAGTGATCTTGTTGTTGTATTTTCTCGATCTCGTATCCATAGACGATCACATGAAGTGTGAACCGGATCTGTTGTATTGTCTCGACTCTGTCCATAGACGATCACATTTGGTAAAGGACTTATATGTAGATAATTAAAAGATTGTGGTGTATTTGGGTACCCTCATCTTTTCAGTAATGCCCCTGCAACTTTTCAGCGTTGTATGATGAGCATATTTTCTGATATGGTAGAACGATTTTTAGAGGTCTTTATGGATGAGTTTTCAGTGTTTGGTTCATCTTTTGATGAGTTCTTGCATCATTTGACATTAGTGTTGATTACGTGTAAGGGAAAGAATTTAGTGCTTAAATGGAAAAATGCCATTCCATGGTTAAATCAGGAGTTGTATTAGGGCACATTGTATCTTCAAAGAGTATAGAGGTAGATAAAGCCAAATTTGACCTTATTAAGACTTTACATGTAGTACCCTGTATTTTTAGTTACCGTTCCAGGTTGAAATAGAATAATCTAATTAGTTTTAATAACAAATAAAATTAAGAGAAATCAAAAAGGATAAATAAAATAATTAAGAAAAACAATAATTGTGATGTATTATTGTTATTGATATTAGTAGTGATATTAATATTGACGTTAGCGTATGATTTATAAAGGAATTAGGGAGAAAAGAAAATAAAGTTTTAACCTAAACTAGAGAAAATGAGAAGTAGATGAAGATGAATCTAGAGATTTTTCTGGAGAATAAGGATAAAAAAAAATAGTAGGAGTTTGTACCAATTGAGAGGTAGAATGCTAGACCCTTTCTTTTCTTCATGTATTTTTTTGTATTGTTAGGTTTCAGAAATTTATTTGCACACCTATGCATATTGGATTGATGATCAGGCTTGTTCTTTTGATAGATAACATGAGTGAATATTACTGGTTAAAAGTTGAGAATAATCTACCGTAAATTTACCGTTAAATATTTCTTGCAATTTGGATTATAATATCTGAAAATTCTGTGTAGTTTGTCTTTATCATGTTTTTGCTTGATTTAGGTAACCTGAATTACGTTAGAATGAGTTGCGATCTTAATGAAATCATAGATGTGTATGTTATCTTTCATTGTGAGTTTGATTTGCTCAATTTGAGGTTACTATGAATTTAACATGAATTGTTTGGTAATAATATGTAATCATAAATATTGTAAATTCAATATTTTTTGTTTCAACCGTTGGTTTACTATGAAATTTGGATATGTGGGTTTGTATTGAGTTATGAATGTTCTATTAAAAATTTTAGAAATATCGGATAAAGTAATCACCCTGATACGTATGATGTAAAATGTCTACAGTTAACTTGTTTGCATAAATGCTTGAAAGAAACTCTCATTATTTGTTATATGTTGTTAAGCTATGGTTGCTTGCATTGTTTGTAAAACAACAAATAATTTAAAAGTTATAAATGAGTTCATGTTTTACCGTTAGATGGAATACGGTTTCATGCTAACGGCGGATAATGATATCCGAGAGTTGGATGGGTAATGATCCCCATATAGGAACTTGTGTTTCTTGACCATCAATGGCGGTTGTTCGTGCCAGATAACGAAAATGAAATGGGTAATGATCCCCGAGAGAAAATGGATATGATCCCCATCTGAACTTTTTTTCCTGATTATTGATGGCGGCTGTCCGTGCCGATAAATGATAGGTGGGTGCAGGAACCAAGGTTTGCATACCGTGAACTCATGGTTTGCTGGTGAAAATATTAATTTGTGGATTGATATGTTAAATTCAAATGGATGAATTGTTGAAAACATAGTTTATGTTGTGAATCAATGATGTATTGAATCGTAAATTGGATTATTTGTCTGAATTGTAGTTGCAGGAAATCCTACAACACACCCCTTGTATTATCATGACTATGATTTCTATATCTAAACTTATTTGATATGAAAATAAAGATAAAGATAATGAAAATATAAAATAAGACACAATATTTACGTGGTTCGATCAATGTGATCTACATCCACGGGGTTAGGGATCTTCACTATGATTGTTTATAATTACGTTTGTAATTACATATGGATTACAATTGAGACTCCATTAATGAGTATTTGGAGCTCTTGGTTGAAGAAGGAAGAAGAAGATAATAATAATACAAATTCTTCTCTCTCTCTACAAATGTGTCCTCTCTAAAGTGCCTCTCTCCTTTTTCTTTTTGATTATCCTCCTTTCTCTCTCTTGCCTTTCTTTTTATATAGGTATTTACATAATTGATGACAGCTCATATGTAGTGGAGTACAACTCATATTCCCCCATTTTCGGATCCCGTGCTACGTTCTCTCAGGCTCTCATTACAATTTCGCAGGCGCTGCTACATTCTCGCAAGCTTTACTATTGTGCGACATTTGGATCATACATCTTGCCTCTTTTTCCTTGAATATTGCTTGAAGAGTGATCTTTAAGGAAAAATCCACTTTGTAGTAGTAGTTGTTGGAGGAACGAGCAAAAGAATATTGTACTTGAAAAGTACGTACTTGCCTCTATTCTTTTGTGAAGTTCCGGAGCGTTGCGAAGTAAATAAGAAGTATCATCTCTTGAAGTATGCGAAGTATGAAGTATCCTTGAAGAAGTATAAGAAGTACTCAATCCTCGAAATATATAAGAAGTATGAAGTATGAAGTATCCTTTGAGAAGTATAAGAAGTACTTAATCCTCGAAATATATAAGAAGTATGAAGTATGAAGTATCCTTTGAGAAGTATAAGAAGTATCCGTCCTTGATTGCGAATAAGAAGTATTGCGAAATTATACTCCACGTTCTCTGCCTCATGCAATGATGTAATGCAAATAAGAATTTAGATTAGTATTCAACATTTCTTTTATCAAAATTTTTTATTTAATTGCAAGTTCAAATCGTTTTTATTTGTTTTGATTTCCTTTGTATAACTTGTTTCGTCTCATCCGATAAACATCTTTCATGGAAATGATCCTAATGAGGTCTTATGCAGCCTGTTGATGGAAGGTCTTACTAGCCTGTTGATGGAAGGTCTTATTTTTCCTCCTACTACTCTCCATGTTAGATATCATTCTCATTTGAAACAAAGCAAATTTTCAAGAGAAATATATAAATTGATCTGTGCGAGATTTTTCTCGGTTTCTTTTGTAATTGTGGAATCTTTGTAATTCTGAAATTTCTGTAATTCTGCAATTATATCGCCTTTTGTAAATCAAATCAAAAATCTTTTATTTTCTGTAAAAGTAAAATGTTCAAGGAAAGTGGTACTTAGATTTTATGTGATTCGCTGTAGTTGTCAATCTCGCGCGAAAAATACGTTGCATGAAGTATAAATGTCGCTTAGCAAAAATAAATGCTAGAGGCAAGAATTGAACCCGCGACCTGCTACTTGCATATTCTCACACCATACCAACTGTGCTAAGCCTCTCTTGCGAAATAATCAAAGTTCTTGCGAAGTAATCAAATTCCAACCGTGTGAGAGACAATTCTGTTTAAATTTCGCGTAACAAAAACAAACATGCGAGAAGCAAGAATTGATCTCGCGACCTGCTGCTTGCATTCATGCCTCCTGACCAACTGTGCAAGCTTCTTCTTTGTGAAATATCTCTGTGAAATTATCATCAACTCTCTTCTGTGCGAAATAATCAAAGAAATATATGTGCGAAAAAATACGCCTGTGTTGGGACTTGATCACACGACCATGAACTCATTAACTTCGCAGATGACCAATTGTGTTGCCTCTTGTTTGTGAAATAATGAAACAATATTGCGAAATTATCATTTTTTCGCTCTGTGTAAAAAAGAAGAAAACTATGTTCGCAGGCAAATTCGAACTTGCGACCACGAACACACATACTGCTCTCTGGACCAATTGTGCAAGAACCTCTCCGCATAACTTTTTTCCTTATTCTTTTATTCTCCCATGCAAATGAGAAGAAAATGAAAAATATGTGTCTCTACGAATTCGAACCCGTGACCTATTTGTTGTTCGCTCAACCTTAAACCATCTGTGCGAATTTCTGTTTGTGACAGAAATTACAGCGTCTGCCTCTTATCTTATCTTCGTCTTTCCCTTGTTTCTTCTCCTGAACATGAAAATCTTCCACTGAAACTTCATTTTTTTCCTTAAATTTCACCACAACAACTAATTTTTTTCTCTCACTCTTTTCATGTCTTTGAATTGTTGATGATGTTTACTCCCTGAAAGTGTGATTTCTTCCATGAAATTTCAATTTTTGAACTTAAACTTTGTAGATCTAGAAAAATATGAACAGTAGCTAATCTTCATGGAAACTTCTTGAACCAACAAGCTATAGGAGGGATAAATCCTTTACTCCTCCCTGTTTCTAGCGCCAAAAATGTAGTTGCAGGAAATCCTACAACACACCCCTTGTATTATCATGGCTATGATTTCTAGATCTAAACTTATTTGATATGAAAATAAAGATAAAGATAATGAAAATAGAAAATAAGACACAAGATTTACGTGGTTAGATCAATTTGATCTACATCCACGGGGTTAGGGATCTTCACTATGATTATTTGTAATTACGTATGGATTACAATTGAGACTCCATTAATGAGTATTTGGAGCTCTTGGTTGAATAAGGAAGAAGAAGATAATAATAATACAAATTCTGCTCTCTCTCTCTCTCTCTACAGATGTGTCCTCCCGAAAGTGTCTCTCTCCTTTTTCTTTTTGATTATCCTCCTTTCTCTCTCTTTCCTTTCTCTTTATATAAGTATTTACATAATGGATGACAGCTCATATGTAGTGGAGTACAACTCATATTCCCCCATTTTCGGATCCCGTGCTACGTTCTCTCAGGATCTCATTACAATTTCGCAGGCTCTGCTACATTCTCGCAAGCTTTACTATTGTGCGATATTTGGATCCTACATGAATTATTATTGATATTGTGAGCTTGTTAATTGAACATATAATTGAATACTCGAAGTTGTGCAAAATATTTTGTTGTATGTTCTCTATGATAGATTGATATTTTTCGCATTTTAGAGAATGAGAGTGCATTCTATTTAGTTGTCATCTTCAATTGACATTCCTTGCAAATTTATTAGAGTTGCGCAGCGGAAGTTAGGAATGAGTAGTTTAGTGATTGAATTGTTTACTTGTATTTGTTTGAAGTTTAAATCGATATAAAATGTTTCCTATATAATATAGTTAAGGATAAATTTAAACCTAAGAAATGATATTTTTCCTATTGATTAATTTTGATATATTAATTTGATTTAAATATAAATAAAATAATTTTGTAAGTCTCTTTTCGACCCCTAACGCTTCGAGTTTGGATCTCCATATGGGTTTGACCCTGTTCCGGAACTCGGGGTGTTACAAGTTGGTATCAGAGCTTTATGCTTTAAATATTGAATGAGAGCGTAAATAAATTGTTATGTATGTTGATATGCATGCTTGTATGTGTTTGTACCCAGAAATATTTCCAGGCACTAAACATGATGATTTTGGTGATGATGAAGAAAACATGATTAAAAACATAAAATAAACAGGAATATCAGAGACACAAATATTACGTGGTTCGGCATTGTGCCTACGTCCATGGATGGATCTCCCAAAGGAGAAATATTTTATTGATATTAGAATTACAGTGCATTTTTTCTCTCTTAGCTACCTCCCCCCTCAGAATTACATTTCCTCCATTTATATAATTGCGAATCAGGGTCTCCCCCGAATTGTCGGGTAGGAATAAATTGATAATAGAATTACATGCCCCTTTTCTCTACCAGCTACTCTCCATTTATACATTTGAATACCTAATTTCAATATAAACTTAAATGGCATTAACTGCTCATTCATGCCTCCCTGTTTAATTCTGCATGAAACTGCTCATTCATGCCTCCCTATTAAATTCTGGATGAAACTGCCCATTCATGCCTCCCTGTTTAATTCTGCATGAAACTGTCTTTGCATGCCTCCTGAATTAATCCGCATGAAACTGTCTTTGCATGCCTCCTGAGTTAATTCGCATGCTGGCAGACTGGATTGATGGTTGACAGGCATAATGGGCTGGCAGCATGGATGAAGAGTGGCTGACAGCGCATCTGGCAACATGGCTGGAAACTGGTTAGCAGCACATCTGGCAGCATGGCTAGAAACTGATTGGCAGTGCGGCAGAGTATTTGGATGGAAATTGGTTAGAAGAATTGCTGGCAACATGACTGAAAATTGGCTAGAGGTGCGACGTGCGACCTGACTTTGACAGTTGACCAACGGTTGACTTTGACCGTTGACCGAGCGTTGACTTTGACCATTGACCGGTCATTGTAATACTAGGCAGGCTGGTGGGCTGCTTCGGTTGACTGGTTAGCAAGCTTGGATGACAACTGAACAGTGGCCCAGGCAACATTCTGGCCCTATATGTGGCAATTTTACTCATGGTACAAACATCGCCCCCTCTTAACCTCCAACTTGTTACGGGGTTAAGAAGTTAGTTTTCCATTTTGTATTAACAGACTATGATAAAATTCGCCTCCAAGTGTGGATTATTGTCGTATGAAGTAAATGATAACCTTCCTTGTTCGTTTGCGGAAATCAAGACTCCCCCAAGAGTAAATTATTGTTGTTGAAGCGCAAAGAAAGTTGTCTTCGTTGATTGTGGAAATCGTTATCAAGTCACCCCCAAGTGAGGCTATTGCAATTGGAAGATCGGCGGGAAACAGTTGAGTATGAACCATTGTTGTATGCAAAAACAAGACTGAAGGCTGAACTGGACTGCAACGGAAGCGTGATGCTGGACAGGAGTGGTGTTGAAAATGAGCTGTAACTGTTGATGTAAAATGAACTGTGGTAGTTGCGTAGAACTTGACTAGTAACTATTATTTGGAAAAGACGAGTTATATTTGACGTCACTTGGCTAGAGTCTGTGTGAGATTTTGTTGTAAATGAAATTTGAATTTGCAGAAAGTCAGTAATTTCCGACCAAACTAGGTAGTAGTAGTTGTTGGTATTAAGCTGCTTTCAATTACGGACTGAGCCGCGGTAGTTGCGAGCGAAGGGGTGTGACCCTTTAGTAGTTGAGATGGTAACAGATTTTGTGTGTTATTGGACCTCCAACGGCCTTGGTTGTGCTACTGGATAGGATATCGATCTTTATATGTCGTCAATAGTTATATGAATCAGGATAAAAGCAGCGATTTAAACTAGATCGCTATAGTTGTTAGGGACTGTGCTGCAATGATTGCGGTAAACTGGACTGCGAAGGACACAAAAAACTTTCCTGAGAAAAACTGGGTAGTAACAGCTTTGAGCAAAGCTGGACTGCAGCAGCTGCGATCAGCTGGACTGCAGGGGCTGCGAACAGAGCTGGACTGCAACAACAACGAGCAAAGCTGCACTGCAGCAGCTGCGATCAGCTGGACTACAGGAGCTGCGAACATAGCTGGACTGCAGAAGATGCAATAAGCTGGAATGCAGCGGCGACGAGCAAAGTTGCACTGCAGCAGCTGCGATCAGCTGGACTGCAGGAGCTGCGAACATAGCTGGACTGCAGCAACTGCGATCAACTGAACTGCATCAGCGACGAGCAATGTTGCACTGCATCAGCTGCGATCAGCTGGACTGCAGGAGCTGCGAACATAGCTGGACTGCAGCAACTGCGATCAGCTGGAATGCAGCAGCGACGAGGAAAGTTGCACTGCAGCGACTGCGATCAGTTGGACTGCAGGAACTGCGAACATAGCTGGACTGCAGTAGCTTCGATAAGCTGAACTGCATCAGCGACGAGCAATACTATACTGCAGCAGCTGCGGTCATCTGGACTGCAGGAACTGCGAACATAGCTGGACTGCAGTATCTTTGATCAGCTGAACTGAAGCAGCGACGAGCAATACGACACTGCAGCAGCTGCGGTCAGCTGGACTGCAGGAACTACGAACATAGCTGAACTGCAGCAGCGACGATCAAGACTGCACTGCAGCAGTTGCGGTCAGCTGGACTGCAGGAGGAGTGAGCAACGCTGCACTGCAGCAGCTGCGATAAGCTGGACTGCAGAAGCGACAAGCAGAGCTGGACTGCAGCAGCTTCGATCAGCTGGACTGCAGCAGCTGCTTTGATCAGCTGGACTGCAGCAGCTGCTGAGGGATTAGACTTTAAACAGTTCGATAAACCTGAGTGTAACAGTTATAAACAAAACCAGACAGCATCAGTTGCGTCCAACTGAGTACAGAATGGATGAGCAAAACTGGACTGCATCAGTTGCGTCCAACTGAGTGCAACAGTTGTTTAGGAACTGGATTACAACTGTTCGATCAACTTAGCTATAGCAGTTTAACATTACTGATTGTAACAATTGCGTCAAAATATTAGGGTGTATGCTCGCCCCTCTTAATCCTATAACTCGTTGGAGGATTAAGAAGTTTGGGTTACCTTCTGTTTCGATTTTCAGAAGCTGAATTCCGCATTGCATTTAAATGCTATTTAATTCGCCCCCAAGCGTATGGAGTGTTACGCATCTCGCCCCAGGAGAGTTATTTTAGACCATGAGGTGTTACATATCTCGACCCCAAGTGATGGTCTGTCACATTGAAGTGATATGCAACTCGCCCCCAGAATATAGTGATTGTCATGTTGCTCAATGCTCGCACAAGGGTGCACTGCCTTGCTGCATTTTGCTCGCGCATGAAATTTGAAGCTGTGTGCTATCTGGAATTCGCGCGGGGGGCCAATCCCACTATTCCAGATGCGCGCAGAATTGAAATGTGTGCATGTCCTCGTGAGAAAATGCTCGCCACATTGTAGGTTTCCCATTGAACAAAAGTATGCATGGATATATGAAATGATGCCAAAATATTTAATTGTATTCGTACCTTATGAGATGTGGTATTGCGACTCTGTGTCCATGGGGCAGTTAGGATGTCCACTGGCTGTGTTGTTGTTTCTCAGTGGTGATGATTGTCAAACAGTGTGTTACCCAAAACGTTCCAGACAAAAACTCTTCCGAACTGTAAAACCAATTGAGTTGCTCGAGATCGATCTTGCTGCTGACGAACTTTCGAGGGAAAAATCGCGACGATATTATTCTTGTGAATAGGGGGTAACTTCATGATGACGTCATGTTGAAGAAGATGGTTCGAGCATCTCGTCTCCGTAATTGCTGCCTTTTCTTGTGCAGTTGGCTCAGCGTCTCTCGTCTTGGCTCGACTTAGCCACTACATTTTCTGCCAGACTGGATTGCACCAGTTGAGTCAAAACTGGACTGCTGCAGTTATATTAGAACTGTACATCAGTTACTGCAGAACTGGAATACAACAGTTATGATGAAAATTGGAATCCAGCGGTTACGATCAACTGGACTGCAGCACTGCTGAGGATAACTGGACTACAGTAGTTCGATCAACTGGACTGTAGCAGTTTTAACTAGTACTGAACATGTGACTCGACGCAACAGCGTTCACGAACATTGAATATGATATGTAGTTTTCACTTGACGGTGGTCGGTGACCGTGTGTGATGTCGCCGCTCGAAACCTCAAAAAATAATTTTTTTCAAACTCATGAATGAGCAGTTTCATGCAGAATTTAACAGGGAGGCATGAATGAGCAGTTTCATGCAGAATTTAACATGGAGGCATGAATGAGCAGTTTCATGCAGAATTAAATAGGGAGGCATGAATGAGCAGTTAATGCCATTTATACATTTATTCAAATGTATAAATGGAGAGGTAGCTGGTAGAGAAAAGGGGCATGTAATTCTATTATCAATAAAAAATCACTCCCCAAGGGGATTCGTCCGTGGATGCAGGAAAACCATGCTGAACCACGTTAAACTCGTGTCTCTCCTCTTTATGCTATTTCATGTTTTTAACCATGTTTTCATCAACAACACCAAAATCATCGTGTTTAGTGCCCGGAAATATTTTTGGGTGCAAACATTGGCCGACTAAGGGGATTCGAGTGAAAGAATCGTGTTTTATCATTGACAGAAGTGCAGAAGAAATCTGCACGAAATTCCATTCGAAGTTCAGCAAAAAAAAAACTAGGGTTGAAGAAACCGTTGCGAGGTTGAAGAAACAGTTACGAAGGTTGAAGAAACTGTTGCGAAACAGTTGAAGAAAGCGTGGACAAAACAGTTAGCAGTGCCACATCATTTAACCGACATGCCGCGTCAGCAGATCGGATCCAGTCAACGGTACTGTGTCCGCCACGTCAGCAACCAGTCATCTGCCACGTCAGCACAGTTCGGGTGCCACGTCAGCAATACCGTCCCAATCAGCAGTGACACGTCAGCACTTCTGCACTGTCATCACGCCACGCCAGCAAACGTACGCGCTTCGGCCAAATCTTGTTTCGTCAATAACTTCTTCGTTTGAAGTCCGAATTGAGTGATTTTTGGCTCGTTAGAATCATTTTTCAATTCCCTACAGCATGGAGTTCGTGGTTCGTGGATAGCGACATGATCGAGTTCGAGATGAGGATTGCATAAACCCTTCAATATTTAGCCTTGTATCACTTCGCAAGCACCTAAAGCCTCACCTTGCACGTGAGCACATAAGTCTTGCTTTTATCGCAAGCATAAAATCTCGTCTTGCATGCGAGTATGAAAGACTTGCACCTTGGCAAGCATAAAGTTTCGTCTCAACCACGAGGCCAACGCCCGACGTTGGTCCAAAGTCTCGTCGAACCACGAGCCCAATGCCCGATATTGGTCCAAAGACTCGTACACAACACAAGCAACAGCCAGCCTGCCTGAGCAGCAAGCGCTAGCCTTGTTACGTTGCGAGAAAAAAACCTTGCCCCAGCCGCAAGCACACACTACATTCTACTCAAGACTCGACTAGCTATCGAGCATCACAAGTCCACCACGTGGCAAAAAGTCTCGCCTAGCACGTGAGCAAATTTTATTGCAGGTTATCACAGTTGGGGGCATCTTTGTAATGTCTCTACTCACGCTTGGGTGCGACTGGCGAGTAACGTCATCGACGATCGACGCGAAGGAAAAACAAAATTCTTAACCCCCAACAAGTTGGAGGTTAAGAGGGGCGATGTTTGTACCGTGTACAGGGGAGGCCCGCAAATCAAGCCTGGGAAGGTTAATACCAGGAGTTATGCATGGCGGGTTAATGCCAGGAGTTATGCATGGAAGGTTAATGCCAAGAGTTATGCATGGCAGATTAATGCGGGAGGAATGCAGGGCATGGCCAGGAGGCATGCAGGGAAACTTAATACAATTTATGCCTACCATGAAATTAGAGTAAGAACCTAATTTGCAACTGTATAAATAAGGGGAATTATAACCCTTAGTGGGGGGAGGAAAAACCTAGGGAAGATCAGAAATCATTGTAATCCATATACCAATAAAATATTTCTTCTTAGGGAGATCCATCCGTGGATGTAGGCACAATGCCGAACCACATAATATTTGTATCTCTGATATTCCTGTTTGTTTTATGTTTTTAATCATGTTTTCCTCATCATCACTAAAATCATCGTGTTTAGTGCCTGGAAATATTTCTGGGTACAAACAGTATGATTTGAGTGTTGTATTGGTTGTTTCATCTACCTAGTTGTATTATGGGTTTGTAAAATTCATGTGAATTGCTAATTGTGTGCTGGATTACATTGCCGTATTGTTTATTATATTCATTTATTTATGTGAAATTTTGAGCTTATAGGTATAGTCTAAATTTCGGGACGAAATTTCTTTTAAGGGTGGTAGAATGTAATACCCTCGATTTTTAGTTACCGCCGCGGGTCGGATTTTAACAGAAATATCATAGGTTATTGTTTCTTATTCCTTAGACTAAGTGGGTTGCTTGAACTATAAATTTAGGGTTGAAATAGAATAATCTAATTAGTTAATAAATAAAATTAAGAGAAAATTAAAAGATAGATAAAATAATTAAGAAAAACAATAATTGTGATATATTATTATTATTGATATTAATGAAAATACTGGAGATACCAAAATACACCACCAACTTTTTTTATAGGCAGCCTGTATGGACAAAGTCAAACACAACCCGAGAGTTAAAACTCAATCAAGGAAAGTGTTTAGAGTTATATCTCTATCTCTCTTGTGATTAGAACGTTTACGGAATTGAATCCGCGAACCTAATTACTGAAAAAGCGGGGGTCTAACAACATCACCCAATATTTCGCTTAGCAATCTATATGGACTAACTCCGAAATACTTTGCTAGAGAATCAACTAGAAAGTCAGACTCAATCTAGATTAAAGTATCTCAAGGAGTTAATATCTCTCTCAGGATTTGATTTTTATTCAAGCTAAAAACAATAGCGAGTCTTTATCAAATACAAGTAATAACTTGGACGGTACCAAAGACCAATATCCAAGGATCAATCAATATCAATCAACAACCAAAGGTTGGATTTCCAATTGATTATCTTAACGCATAACCTGTATTATTTCAATTATACAAAAAATATAATGCGGAAAAGAAATAACACAGACACCAGAAGTTTTTTTAACGAGGAAACCGCAAATGCAGAAAAACCCCGGGACCTAGTCCAGATTGAATACACACTGTATTAAGCCGCTACAGATACTAGCCTACTACAAGCTAACTTCAGACTGGACTATAGTTGAACCCAAATCAGTCTCCCACTAATTCAAGGTACAGTTGTACTCCTACACCTCTGATTCCAGCAGGATACTGCGCACTTGATTCCCTTAGCTGATCTCACCCACAACTAAGAGTTGCTGCAACCCAAAATCGCAGACTTGATAGTAAAAAATCTGTCTCACACAGAAAAGTCTATCAAAGGATAAATCTGTCTCCCACAGAAAACCCAAGGTTTTTGTTCCGTCTTAAGATATAAAATCAAGGTGAACATGAACCAATTGATAATCCGGTCTTATATTCCCGAAGAACATCCTAGATTAATCAATCACCTCTCAACAATCCTTCTTGACTACACAAGTGGTTTGTCGAGGAATCACAAACAGTGAAACGAAGATGTTTGTGACTTCTTTATCTTGCCTATCGGAGAACTCTCACGATATCAAGACAATCAATAGATTGTACTCGTACGATAGAAGATGCAAGATCAGATCACACAACTACGATAAAAGTAGTATCGGTCTGGCTTCACAATCCCAATGAAGTCTTTAAGTCGTTAACCTGGTTTTAGAGAAGAAAACCAAAGGTTAAAGGAGAATCGACTCTAACGAGCGCACTAGTATCACACAGACGTGTGGGGATTAGTTTTGCACAATGCTAGATGTCTCCTTTATATAGATTTCAAATCAGGGTTTTGCCTTAATTACAAAGCGATCGATATTCACTGTTAGATGAAAACCTGATTTAGATTCAAGCTAATATTTCTCAACCGTTAGATCGAAAACTTAGCTTGTCACACACACTTGGGTAGACGTTTACTGGGTTTGTGAAAACCATGCCCAAACGTGTACGTGTGTGTTGGTTCAACATAGTAACCCAAAAGGTTAACCATATGAGTATTTCATATTAACCTAGTTCTTCTTCACCATAACTAGTTCAATTGACTCAAATGAACTAGTTAGAGAGTTGTTCAATTGCTATGAGATCTTATGTAACTACATAAGACACAATTGAAACAAATATGATTCGATTCGATGAAGCGGCTCATGAACTTTATAGCCACGGTTTGCATAAAGCATTCCTTAGTAATTTAAGTTTCATGTTCAGGGCACATCTTTAGATCATAACCACTTAAGCTCACAAACAAGTTTGCGGACTTAAGGCAACCGGCAGAGTTTTCCAAACTCAGCAGAAAATCTCGGCAAAGAGACTTCCTCCAGTTCGCGGACTAGGTTCGCGGACTAAACACGCAAATGAGTTTTTGGAAAATCCTAGCAGAAATTCTCGGCAAGAGAACTTCCGTCAGTTCGCGGACTGAGTTCGCAAACTGAGTTCGCGGACTTGGCAAAGCCAATTCCTACGGTTTCTCTCAATCAACAAAGTTCGAAAACTTCGGATTAAGTAATACATGGTTATGTAATCTAAACTCTCATTCCAATCATTGAGACATTCTCAGAGGACGTTATATAACCATTATTCACAGACCGTTTCACGTCAGAGCAATTCTGAAAGTAATTGAAACTTTTCATGACTTTCGTCACTAGGTGAAGATAAACTTGATCAAAGCGAAACGCTTTACCAACACACGATTTCGAGAAAAAGATAAGTAGTGAATACTCAGCTCGAAATGTCAAATGTGTATGATCCAGTCTATATAGCATACGACTTTTTGTCTCATAAGAAGTAGGAGATAGAATAGATAGACTTTTGAGTGATAGATAAGTTCAAGTCTCCACATACCTTTTTGTTGATGAAGTTCCACGGTTCCTTGAGTAGATCTTCGTCGTTGTATGATGAATCGCCATGAAGTCCTTGAGCTCAACTACACTTTTCTATCCTAGTCCGAGACTTAGCTATAGACTAGAAATCAAGACTCATAGTTTTGATCACTAACATTGACAAACATGCTTGATATAGCAACGCATGCGAGGTCGACCGAGCTATGCTCTAACAATCTCCCCCTTTGTCAATTTTAGTGACAAAACTATTAATACATATGGAATACAAAAATAAACTTTAGTGGCTCCTATTCCATAGTCTAATCTTCAACGTTCCTTGAAATCTTCGTCCTTCCAAGTACTCCAATGATCCCAAAGGTTGTAAGTTTAGCACCACCGTTGTTGAAGATCCGTAGCTATAACAATGAGAGAAATCGAGATTCTCGATCATTATTATACAGTGTCATAGTATCATTATGTAACATCAAAGTCCAATTGCATCACGACTTTAACAACAATACTATGGTGATATGTATCACTCCCCCTTAGTCAATACTCCATCTCGATCATGGAAACCACTCCCCCTTACACAATGATCCGAAAACCATATGTATTTGTAGTGTGAACTACATTATTTCTCCCCCTTTTTGTCAATAAAATTGGCAAAGGTAAAAGAACGGGATCATAATGAAATTTCCACAAGAGACATTTCATAGACTAAAAGAAAAATACATACCAACTTAATTTAGATGCAATCATAAAGCCGAAGCTAAATGCATTCATCAAGGAGTTTTAAGATACAAGATAACCCCTATAAAATTCCACAGCCGCACACCCCGCAAGATATTACCATTAAGCACAAGTTCAAAAGAACTCTCCCCCATTTGATGTCATTCCCGAAAGAACAACAAGAGCGACCTTAATTTCGAAAGAAAAGATTTTTTAATTGGACACCAAAAACCATGGAAATGATTTTCTATATCCAAAACTCAACCAAATTAATCACAAGTAAACCCATGATTAATTTAATCGAATACGCAACTAAATCAAACCACAAAAGTGATCAATTTAATTGATTGTGCTCAACATAAGAAAACTCACGGAGCTACGACTAAGATAACCACACGGAGATGACTACCTTAATCGTTCAAATACTCAACATAAGGAAAACCTTACGGAATATACGACTACATCAACCAATAGAACATGATTAGTATAGCCGTTCATATACTCAACACAAGAACTTGTGGAATATATGAAAACTCAACTAGATTAATTACAAGAGAACCTATAATTAATCTAATTGGAATACAAACACCAAACTAATCACCGAAGCAATCAATTTAATTGTCAAAAGATTTTGCTCGACAAAAGAAGACTTTCGGAGCAAATAACTAAATAACCAATCAAGATGATTAATTTAGTTCAAGAATGCTCAACATATAGCATCTCATGGAACAACCAACAAGGCCAATATTAATCGACATAGTTGTAAGGCTCAACATAAGATCACAATGGAGCCTTCACGGTAAAACATAACAAAATGGATCAATGAAGATCAATACCGTGGATAACATACAAGGATCTATTCTATTTTCATCACTATTTGCATAACGACATAATAGACTTTATCCTTGTCAAACAAAAGATTTCATCCTATTTTCCATCAAATAAATGACTGCATAGGCATAACTTTTGTAATTGTCAAAAGTCCATTCGTCCTTTCATCAATACGAATATCAATTTATGAACGACTTTACTTTTGACACAATATGGGACCTTCAAGTTCACGGACGCAAACAATACATATCCCATAAAAATTTGCAATACTTCAAAACAGATTAATACTGCAATAATATCATCCTCCAAATATTTTTAGAATTTAAAAACCAATAAACCTAAAAAATAACATAAGAAGATGAAAACAAAATAGCTATGTGTAGTCACAATCTTCGCTATTCAAAGCACTAGTTATTCTTCCAACTAATCCAAAAGAAGACATACTAGGCAACAATTCCTTTGAGAAATTCTTTATCATTCCAACCCGAACTCCTTGTTATCGACAACCATCGGGACATAAGGTTCACGGAGATAAGTGTCAATACCCACGAACTGTCTTGGCTGAAGAGGTCGAATTAGGGTCCTCTGAATTTCCAAAGATTTAGACACGAACGTCTTTATTTCATAAATCTCCCTTCTTATTTCCTTTAACTCATCAAGAACATCGGAAAACTTCTGAGAGTTAGAAGGAACAACCCTGGGTTTTCTTGTATTCCTTCTTTTTCTTTTCAGGGACTTAGAAACAGAGATTTCTCTTTTTCCTTGATTGAAGACTTAACAATCATGTTGACATCCTTTCCATCTGACGACATAGTGCTTTGAGAACAGTTATGAAAACTGGATTTGTGTGATGGAATCACTTAACTCAACAAGCAGTCTTATAAAGGATGTCAAAAGGAAAAAGGAATGTAGGGTTCGAAACCTATTGACAGGTTCGTATACGCCCAACTCTAAAACCCTATAAAGAGTAGAATTGTCGATAATAACCCTTTCTTTTATTTGATAGACAAAAAATAACAAATCTAAGAAAAGAAGGAAAAACTTTTCTGAAGCCTGGATCAGCACTCAATCTTGTCTCTTTTCGAACAGGCACATGAGACAAGATTTTCCCACAACACAATCAAGTTGTGTGCGATGAACAACGATTTGTCCATCTTTTTCCTCATGGGAGGAATCCTCTGATCTCTGTCTATCAAAACGATTTGGCCATATTTTCTTTTCAAATGGTCTTATTCTATCCTTGGAAACCAACTTCTTAGACGAAGATAAGATCCTACATACCTCGGCGGTCTTCTGAGCAAGTTCCAGCTTCCTTGCTAATCGATCTGCTCTTCGTTGAAGTTTGATGGCGTGCCTTATTTGGTGCTTGTATTTGTAACACCTTGATAGTTCGTGTCCCTTCATAGAACAAAACGAGCACGTCAATCTTGGATAGTATTCAGGCATCTGAGATATGCAAGCATCTAGACATACTGTTGATCCTGAAACATCACTGATAGGGTTTCCAGTTATCGGATTCAGTGAATCTTCCAGCTTGATTGGGTTTCCCTCTTCTCCGAACCCATTGAGGTTGATATGTGTATTGCTACAAGTATCAAAATCGATGTTTTCACAAAAAAGCCCTACATTTGATTTCCTATCTTCATCGGAATCATAGTTTCAGACATTTCATCAAGTGTTACAGCTAGACCTTTGTTCCCAGTGTATTTTCTACGATTTGGGCATTCGTTAGCAAAATGGCCAAAACCCTTACACTTAAAGCACTGAGGCATGTCCTCGTCAGCATCCCTGTTTTTAGGAGGTACGCGACCGTGAGGTTTGTCTGATGACTTAGGTTTGTCTCTTGAAAACCGTTTACTTCTCTTCAACAGAAGATCCCTAAACTGTCTTGTGATCAAGGAGACTGATTTGTCAAGATCTTCATCCGAAAAATCATCCTCAGACTGATCATCCTCAGAGACATGAACACTCTTACCTTTGACAAGTAATTTAGTGTTCTTTTGTGCTTTAAAGGCAACATCCTTACCGACTTTGGATGTATGCTCATGGTCAAAGATCTTAAGCTTTCCAACCAAGGTGTTTCTGGAAAGATTATCGAGGTTATTCCCCTCAACGATGGCATGCTTCTTAGACTCGTATCTAGATGGCACGATCTGAGAATTTTCATCACAATGTCCTTTTCAGGAATAGTCTTACCCAATGCAAAAGATGCATTAACAATTTCAGACACTTTGTGATTAAACTCATCAAATGTTTCTTCATCTGCCATACGAAGGTTCTCCCAATCGGAATTAAGGTTTTGAAGCCTAGCATCCTTTTCACTGGAGTTGCCTTCAAATACGGTTTCTAAGATATCCCAAGCATCTTTAGATCTAGTGCAGTTTGTCACATGATGCTGAAGATTTGGGGTAATGGCATGTATGATAGCATTCAAACCGTCGGAATTTTGCTTTGCAGCAGTTATCTCAACAGGTGTGTATTCACCAATAGGTTTGGGAACGTTTACATCACCAACTGCCACAACGGGAGCATCATAGCCATTAACCACATATACCCATGATTGAAAATCACGCGATTGAAGAAAAGCTCGCATAAATTTTCCACCATAAGTAATTGGAGCCATCGAAGACTGGTGGTACGTTAATAGAGATAGCACCTCTGTCCATAGAGTCAGATCGCTACAAACACGGACTTGTTAGGTCTTAAACGTGTTTGCCTGCTCTGATACCAATTGAAAAAGCGGGGGTCTAACAACACCACCCAATATTTCGCTTAGCAATCTGTATGGACTAACTCCAAATACTTTGCTAGAGAATCAACTAGACAGTCAGACTCAATCTAGATAAAGTATCTCAAGGAGTTAATATCTCCTCTTGATTTGATTTTTACTCAAGCTAAAAAATGCGAGTCTTTATCAAACAAGGAATAACTTGGACGGTACCAAAGACCAATGTCCAAGGATCAATCAATATCAATCAACAACCAAAGGTTGGATTTCCAATTGATGATCTTAACGCACAACCTGTATTATTTCAATTATATAAAAATATAATGCGGAAAAGAAATAACACAGACACCAGAAGTTTTGTTAACGAGGAAACCGCAAATGCAGAAAAACCCCGGGACCTAGTCCAGATTGAATACATACTGTATTAAGACGTTCCAGACACTAGCCTACTACAATCTAACTTCGGACTGGACTATAGTTGAACCCCAATCAGTCTCCCACAAATTCAAGGTACAGTTGTACTCCTACGACTCTGATCCCAGCAGGATATTGCGCACTTGATTCCCTTAGTTGATCTCACCCACAACTAAGAGTTGCTACAACCCAAAATCGCAGACTTGATAATAAACAAATCTCTCTCACACAGAAAAGTCTATCAAAGGATAAATCTGTCTCCCACAGAAAAACCCTAGGTTTTTGTTCCGTCTTAAGATATAAAATCAAGGTGAACATGAACCAATTGATAATCCGGTCTTATATTCTCGAAGAACAGCCTAGATTAATCAATCACCTCCCAAAAATCCTTCTTGACTACACAAGCGGTTTGTCGAGGAATCACAAACAGTGAGACGAAGATGTTTGTGACTTCTTTATCTTTCCTATCGGATAACTCTCACGATCTCAAGCCAATCAGTAGATTGTACTCGTACGATAGAAGATGCAAGATCAGATCACACAACTACGATAAAAGTAGTATCGGTCTGGCTTCACAATCCCAATGAAGCCTTTAAGTCGTTAACCTGGTTTCAGAGAAGAAAACCAAAGGTTAAAGGAGAATCGACTCTAGCGAGCGCACTAGTATCACACAGACGTGTGGAGATTAGTTTTTCACAATGCTAGATGTCTCCTTTTTATAGCCTTCAAATCAGGGTTTTGCCTTAGTTACAAAGCAATCCATATTCACCGTTAGATGAAAACCTGACTTAGATTCAAGATAATATTTCTCAACCGCTAGATCGAAAACTTAGCTTGTCACGCACACTTGGGTAGACGTTTACTGGTTTTGTGAAAACCATGCCCAAACGTGTACGTGTATGTTGGTTCAACATAGTAACCCAAAAGGTTAACCATATGAGTATTTCATATTAACCTAGTTCTTCTTCACCATAACTAGTTCAATTGACTCAAATGAACTAGTTAGAGAGTTGTTCAATTGCTATGAAATCTTATGTAACTACACAAGACACAACTGAAACAAAGATGATTCGATTCGATGAATCGACTCATGAACTTTATAGCCACGGTTTTCATAAAGCATTCCTTAGTAATTTAAGTTTCATGTTCAGAGCACATCTTTAGATCATAACCACTTAAGCTCACAAACAAGTTCGCGGACTTAAGGCAACCGACAGAGTTTTCCAAACTCAGCAGAAAATATCGACAAAGAGACTTCCGCCAGTTCGCGGACTAAACACGCAAACGAGTTTTTGGAAAATCCCAGCAGAAATTCTCGGCAAGAGAACTTCCGTCAGTTCGCGGACTGAGTTCGCGGACTTGGCAAAGCCAATTCCTCCAGTTTCTCTCAATCAATAAAGTTCGAAAACTTCAGATTAAGGAATACATGGTTATGTAATCTAAACTCCCATTCCAATCATTGAGACATTCTCAGAGGATGTTATATAGCCGTTATTCACAAACCGTTTCACGTCAGAGCAATTCTCAAAGTAATTGAAACTCTTCATGACTTTCGTCACTAGGTGAAGATAAATTTGATCAAAGCGAAACGCTTTACCAACACACGATTTCGAGAAAAAGATAAGTAGTGAATACTCAGCTCGAAATGCCAAATGTGTATGACCTAGTCTATATAGCATACGACTTTTTGTCTCATAAGAAGTAGGAGATAGAATAGATAGACTTTTGAGTGATAGATAAGTTCAAGTCTCCGCATACCTTTTTGTTGATGAAGTTCCACGGTTCCTTGAGTAGATCTTCGTCGTTGTATGATGAATCGCTATGAAGTCCTTGAGATCAACTACACTTTTCTATCCTAGTCCGAGACTTAGCTATGTAGATTAGAAATCAAGACTCGTAGTTTTGATCACTAACATTGACAAACATGCTTGATATAGCAACGCATGCGAGGTCGACCGAGCTATGCTCTAAAAATTACTAAGAGAGTTCTTGGACGGTACCAAATACCAATATCCAAGGATCAATGAAGTCTTATCCAATAAACAAGGTCGGAACTATCTACTGTGATTGATCAATGCACAACCTGTGATATTTCAATGATAAAGATAAACAATATAATGCGGAAAAAAAAATAACACAAACACCAGAAATTTTGTTAACGAGGAAACCGCAAATGCAGAAAACTCTGAGACCTTCCACAAAGCTTTGAATCTTATTCACATAAACAAGATATACACTTTGGTTAGGTAAACTGTAACCGGACCGTGTACAAAGACTATGTCCAACATGGTTAGCCGAAACTGGCCGGTTTGAACTTAAAAGCTTAACACTCATTTCCATGAACACAAAGACATTGATCTTGAGTCACAATCATGTGATCAAATAAGTCTAGTGTTAATTAGAGAACTGATCAAATGGAAATTATCTCAGAGAAATAATTTGATCATAATTGGATCATAATCGACATAGTTGGTAAATGCACAAAGTACAAATACTATAATAGTTCGTGAATCGGCTGAGTCAAGTTATGCGGACCGGTTTGCAAACTTATAAGAAAAACCGAGTTCCAGAGTTGACAGAAATTTTTCAGTTCACGTACCGGTTTGCAAATTTAGGCGCAACACTAAGTTCCGGAGTTGACAGAACTTTTTCAGTTCACGTACCGGTTTGCAAACTTAAGACCTTCACCGATTCCGGACTTCACATAACCTTTTCAGTTTGTGTACCTGTTTGGGTACTAAACTTGTTATAGAACATAGAACTGTATTGGTTCGCATACCGGTTTGAGTACTTTAACCCGGTTCCCTTACCACATTTCCAAAATGGTTTGCATAGGAATTGCATACCTATCCGGATCACGAAACAAACAGATTTTCCCATGATGTGCATACGAGTATGCGTATCACACAAATCTGAAAGTCGATATAAAGCTACTCCGCTACGTGTACGAGTACATGTAATACGGCTTCAGACGTATAAAAATTTTCCCAGTTTGTAAGACTGATAATACTGTCTTGTATTCCGAATATAGTGGTTCTATATTTCTCTAAATCAATTTGAAATATTCCTGAATAACATCAATGCCACATATCACTGTTCCAGGCTATTTTCGAATGATAAACTTGAATCAATATTTGGTTTCGAACAATAAATTGTTCTCCATCGAAGTTGATCAAGTATGAAAAAATGTTCATTAAGCTTAGTCATTATATTTCGAGAAATTTGTAAACTAATAATTAGTTCTCGACTCAAAATTCTTGTTTATGCAAGCTAGTCTAATTATTTATGCAACAATCGTCTCAAGGATAGAAAAGTGAATATAACTTGAGAAATAGGTGGTTCAGTCTTCACTTACCTTTTGTTGATGAAGTTCTCCAAAAACTTCGGTTGATCTTCGCCTTTAAACGGTAGAATGCAAATGATGGCTGGTTCGTTTCTCAACTACATTATCCTAGACTGAAACTTAACTAATTGTAGACAAGAAATCAACATATAGTTTTGACGACTAAATCTAACAACAAGCTTGATATAGCAACACTTGTGAGTTCGACCGAGCAATGCTCTAACAATCTCCCCATTTGTCAATTTTAGTGAAAAAACTATTAATACATATGGATAACAAAAATAAAGCTTCGAAAAACTCCTCGATCCATCATGCCTTGATTTCCTTGGTTTATTCAACTCTCCTTGAACTCTTCGTTATTTCAAGTCGCAATGATTCTGAACGTGTTCAACTCAGCATCTTTGTTGTTGAAGATCCGTAGCTATAACAACTCTCATCGTTATATAGAAACATAGTATTATTATCTTCTCTCCAAAGTTCAATTGTATCAACTCTGAAGTAATACTATGGTGATATGTTTCTCCCCCTTAATCAATACTTACATCATTTTTTTATAATATGTGAAACCTATTGCTAAATGATTAACTCCTCCTTACATAATGATCCATAAACCATATGTATGTAGTATGAAACTACTAAATAATTCTCCCCCTTTTTGTCAATAAAATTAATAAAGGTACGAAAATCGCGGGATCATAATGATTACAATCAAAAGATATCTCAAGTTTTAAGGAAGATAGAGATACTACGTAATAACATAGTTAAAATGCAAC
This sequence comes from Papaver somniferum, assembly GCF_003573695.1. Taxonomy (NCBI): domain Eukaryota; kingdom Viridiplantae; phylum Streptophyta; class Magnoliopsida; order Ranunculales; family Papaveraceae; genus Papaver; species Papaver somniferum. Next base: position 84,540,254 of record NC_039364.1, read on the forward strand.
TCTTCATATCAACTTGTTTAGATGATTTCGCATAGCAATAAATACTTAGCGCTCAACCTAGGAGATTAAAAAGATAGAAGCATCCCCTTTCAAATTCCACGGCCACACTCCACACAAAGATATAGAAATTGAGCACAAGTTCATTTAAAAACTCTCCCCCATTAAATGTCATTCCCAAGAGAACAACATGAGTGACCTTGCTTTCGTGAAAAAAGGATTTTGGCGAACATTAACAAATCACAAGGATTTGTATCCATAGTATCGACATAAATTAATCTCAAGGCTAGTTACGAACAAAGAGCCAATTTTACTCGATTTTACTCAACACAAGAGAATCTTACGGAGTGTGTCAAGCACCAAAACAAGAAAGTGTGATCACAAGAAGACCAATACTGCGAGAATAATCTCAAAGAGTTTGTTCTATTTTCCGTTTATAAAAACATAATAAATTTAACTTATAAACATGTATGAAATATTAGCTCGATTCACGAGAATGTAAACACACAAATATTTCATAATAATTTTGCAATAAATAAATCAATAATGATTCAATAATGCAAGTTCATCTTCCAACAACTCTAGAATTTAAATAAATAAATCTAAAAACATGCAAGATGAAAAATGTTAGAAATAGCTATGTGTAATCACAATCTTTGCTATACCAAATCCTAGTTATCCTTCTCAAGAATAAAATCCTCAAAAGATGTTTCCTAGATATGCATCATATTTTTGGTATTTTGAGCAGAGAATTCATTCTCATTGTTGAAAAACTCATTGATGATAGGATCATTTAGTTTTTCTAAGTCTTCATAGATGTTTGTTAACTTACTAAGTTATGCCCCCAGTTTGCTCAGAGTGCTTTTTGACTGATCCAGCGAGTGTTCATAGTAAGTTATCTCATCCAAAGCGCGATTAATTCGACACTTTAAATCATTCCTCTTAGATATGAAGTTCTTCACCTTAGCCTTAAAATCATTATCTTGTTGTCAAATAGATAAAAGACAAGTTGAGGAAAAAAAATTTCATCTCCGGTTGATATCTTCTCTTTGGTTCCTTGATGATTTGATTCTTTCACACAGGTAGATGTTGACAGCTTCTGCTGCATCATTTTTAGTGATTCTTCTTGTCACAAGAGCCATGGAACTGAAACTTTCTTAAAAAGATGAAAGTATATTGTCAACCATAAATAAAGAAAATGATTTTTTCTATTATGGTCCGTGAACCAATGGACATATAATAGACGTTGTCGTCCGTGAGCCCAAATGATTATGTACAAACTTTGAACAACATCCTGTTATGTACAACGTGGCTACTCAATCCCAAAGGGTTTTCATTGGGGCATCTCATTAGCTCGAACAAACAGGGTTTATAGCACAAGATATAGCCAACGAATCAAGTATGGATTACACAGATATGTAACCTAGAGTTTTTGGAACTATCTCAACAAAAAAAAACAGTCATACTGACTGTCTTATGACATGGGATGAGTCATACAATAAAAATAAATATGGTCACTTAATGCTTGAGATGGATTGTCATCACAAAAGATGATGTGATGAAATTTTATGCAACCTCATTTTCTCAAGCTAAAACATTGAGGCTGCATGTATTACCACATTTAAATAGTAATGGTTCCACTCACCGCTTGTGTCACTAGGTAACTTTGCAAGGCAATTTGTGCAATCAAGAAGCTTATCTTTTCTGGTTCTTTTACTACTTTGTCTCTTTGGTTTTGAAGTTCTCTGATTACTCTTCAATAGTTGACTCACTTTTTGCATGTCATTATGAAGTCTAACCATTCTTGAGTTATTCTTCTTGAATTTCTGACATTTTTCTTGAACATGTCCCTTGCATCCAGAAAAGGAGCAATGAATGAACCAACTATTTAGAAGATTTGGCTACCTGTTGATCACAACCAACTGTTTTTTCTTTGAACGAACCGGAAGGAATGAAGCAGTTGTTGGTGATGGAGGTCTTGCCGGAGAACCCAATACCATTAGTGTTACCAAAAGGCTTTTTCCCAAACAACATAGCTGAGATCTTGTCTGAACTACATGAGATTCTTTGAAGATCGCACTTGAGGGTATCGATCTCAACTTCTTTAGAAGACAAAGTTTCAATGAATTTCTCATTAAGTTTGTCTAACTCAAGATTTTTCATCTTAAGAGATGATTCGAGTTTTTACACAGTTTTCTTGGTGAATTTCTTCACTTTTATTCAAGAACTCTAACAACTATTTTTCTGATTTAGAATCAGAGGCTGAATCAGAATCAACAAACGTGTCTGCACAGGAAACAGAATTTTCTGTCTGATTTACAGAAGTAAGCTCATCAGCATGGTCAAGAGACACAATGAGAGCATTATTTCCTTGAAGAGAGCCTTTTTCTTGAATAATTGAATCATCTTGAAACTTGGTTCATGAACGTCGCAAAAACTTTGATCTACAAAGAAGATTAGTAAGAAGACAAAGAATTATGGAATTGAAGTTTGAACTCCCACTTATAAATCAAATATTAGTGTGTTGTGATGGAGCTTCAAGGGGTAATCCAGGGTCTGCTGGTTTTGGTTTTGTTTGTAGAAACTATGAAGGAGCTTTTCTGTATGCAGAAGCAAGAGGTTTGGGGATAACAACAAACTTCATTGCAGAGTTGCTGGCAATAATAAGTACTGCAGAATGGGTTATTCAGGAGGAAGTAGAAGATTTAACCATCAACATTGACTCCACATCAGCTGTTAAAGCTTTCTTATCAGGTAATGTACCTTGGTGCATGAAATCTAGATGGAGCAAGATAAAGAATAACTCAATGAATATAATATTTATACATTGTTATAGAGAAATACATTTTACAGTTGATTCATTGGCAAAAAGAGGAGCTGGGATGATAAGGGGAGAGGTACAACAGTTTTTGGTCAAGCCATCTTTTCATAAAGCTTTGGAATTCCCAGGAATAACATACTATAGATTTCACTAAATTTTGGGCCTAATGTAGATGAGCTTTTTTCTGTTTTTCTTTTTTTGTAATAGTCCATGAGCTCTTAAACTTGGGCTTTTGTATTGTTTCTTTGGTTATTAATAGAATCTACTCCCTCTGTCTTTTTTTATCTGTCCTAATTTCAACTTTGGTATGTCCATTTTTATCTGTCCGCTCTGTTTATAGACATACTTTTCCCTTAAACTATCAAATATACCCTTTATTTTTAATAATCATAAAATCATTTTTAATATAAACTTAATTCAAAATCTTAAATATTATCATCATATATAAGGAAAAAAACTTACTCAATATATTTGTATTAATTGTCATTTTTTTTGATTAAATTACAGAACCTTTGGTTGGCAGCCGAGCAACAAGCTGAGCACCAACCCTTTTCTGAATAACAACACCCAACCTATGGAAAATAAAACTACCAAAACCACTACCAGCGTCATTATTAACTAAACAATTCTTCAGACGCTTGAAAAAACAAATAAAATCTTCACTAATCTCCTCTAATGTAGTAAAGGCTAAGACGCCCAAACCATAACCATGGGAACTACATTCAGACAAATATTTAGTACGTTTGCGTGAAATTCCTCTCGAGATAGCTTGGACTGAGATGAAGGAACGAACTCCATCACCAGTAAAGGGCGAGACACCTGTGACATCCATACACACATCTTGGTCGTTTTCCCAATTGAGCACAAGGATATCAGCCGGACGTAAATCCTTGTTATCATCTGATGAAATACCCAAATCCGCTTCTTTGCGCGCAGGCACATTCGCTTTGTAAAAGATGTCAGTAACTGCATCACGAACTATGCCATGACGAAACTTAATTCCAACATCTTTAGCGCAATGAAGCGCATGATCACCATAAATTTCCATTGGTTTATTGCAACAAGAGCATAACCCGCCTTCGACGAATAAGGGAATACCAAGACGATAACATACTACAACTCTGAATTGATGGGGACCAAGGCATGGCCTAGCCCACTGATGGGAACATCCAAAAGGTAATCCTGAGCATGTTTGATATGTTACATTGCCACAACATTGAATCTCTTGCAGATAATGTAAACTGGACAGGGATTCGCTTCTTTACTGCGTCAAAATAAGTGACTTCCAGGGAATGCATAGAGGAGGGGGGGGGGGAGTGTCATCGACGCAATAAGTAAAAGGAAAACCACATATCTGGGTAAAATTCTAAAGAGCCAACTGGTAGGAAACACCCTTAACCGTTGGGATCAAACTACCAAGTATCACCTTTCGTGTTGAGGCGGTCTGACTCTGAGAGGCAAGATAACAGTAGGTGCGAGTGTCTGACATAGTATATACACCAAGGAAACCATCTTTGATAGGTAATGTAGCCAATCTCTGCTGCAAAGGACCGAAACCAGCTCCATCACCCTGATCAGAAGTCTCAAATACTTGAATAAGTGATCGTCAAAGAGGTCAGTGGCTTGCTGTATAGCAGCAGTGTTGGTGTTCGCATAGAAAAATATAATATGGAAACACCAACACATTTACGAAGCAGTAACATCTCACTCTGAGGGTCCTTAAGTTTCTTGATAGCCGACATTAGCTGAATGGTATTGTTCACCCTGCCCAAAACCATATCACTCATAAAATCCATGTCTAAACTCATAGGTCCCCCCAAAATATTGACACCTTTATCAGGCCTCCCAATGTATTTGGGGAAAATACCATCCTCAAGGTTGCGTGGATCAAGTGTAGGCCAAAAGACCTCAGTTTTCTTGATATTAAGATGCAAGCCCCTACTTGGTCCTTCAGATTCTATAATACTCAATGCCTTGGCAACCTCTAACGTGTCACCGACGATAGTGCCTTCATCCAGATACCTTGCATGTAAATCAAGCTTGCAACGAGACGCAATAGACTTCACTAGAAGGTGAAATCACTAGTACATAAATGGCCTTTAGCCACGCCAAATATAAATTTCCCTGTCACGCCTTTTTGGTTTTGGCGTGTCTATAGGGTATACTTCTACCCTATAGACACGCCATGTTCAATGCGCGTGTTCATATAAGTGCTTTCAGCCACGCCATGGATAGTAGCGTGTCAAAAATTCAACCGTTTAGTCACGTTAACTTCAAATTTTTGATTGGGCGTGTTTATAGACTAATCTATGGCCACATTAGGTATTGGGCGTGTTTATAGACCAGTGTATGGCCACATTAGGTAGTTGTGGCGTGTCCAAAAGGTTAGTCACGCCATTTAAGGTGTGGTTTTAAAGTTGGTTCATTAGACACGCCAGTATATGCGTGTCCATAGTGTATGATTGATTGAAACGCCAAATTCAAAGTGCGGCCAAAACGTTCTTCTTTGGACACACCAGTATATGCGTGTCCATAGTGTACGATTTAAAGACACACCAGTATATGCGTGTCCATAGTGTAGGCCATATAGACACGCCAAACGGAAAGTGTGGCCAAAAAGTTCTTCTTTGGACACGCAAGTATATGTGTGTGCATAGTGTGTGTTCTATAGACACGCCGGTTTTATAGCGTGGCTAAAAAGTTCGTTTTGAAAAAATTAATAAAAAGCTTTCGCCCGTATTCGAACGCATGACCTCGAAGAAGTTAGATAACGTACCAATCCACCAAGATGCCCATCTTTATATGTTTATGATTAGTGTTTTGAAAATACTAGACTGGTTGAACTACTCAACATTTAAATAAAAACGCCAAACTGAAAGTGTGGCCAAAAATTTCTTCTTTGGACACGCTAGTATATGTGTGTCCATAGTGTGCGTTCTATAGACACGTCGGTTTTATAGTGTGGCTAAAAAATTTGTTTTGAAAAAATTAATAAAAAGCTTTCGCCCATATTCGAACGCATGACCTCGAAGAAGTTAGATAACGTACCAATCCACCAAACTTCCCATCTTTAGATGTTTATGATTAGTGTTTTGAAAAGACTACACTGGTTGAACTACTCAACATTTAAATAAACACGCCAAATTGAAAGTGTGGCCAGACTGCAATGGTGCCTCCTAACTGATGCTGCCATTTCTTAATATGCATGCAACATAAAATGTTAATTAGACCCAAAGGTAAAATTCAAAGTTTGGTAGTGCAATTATGGTTTTAATGAAGATTAGGTGTTGAAAATAGGTCATGGTAGTGTAATTATGGTTTGAAAGGGTGAAATCAGACGCATGGCTTTGAAGAGGCGTGGTAAACAAAGCGACACGACTCTTAACCAAGCGTCTTAAATGGGAATGAATAGGTATGGTGGTGGATTCAAAAGGTGGTATGTGAGGGTAATTAGCAATTTCAAGGTAAAAAATTATAGCATTTTCACCAGAATAGGAAAGGTTTAGTGGAAATAAGAAATGGCCGGAGAATCTTCTCCAAGTGCAGAGGGTGGTAGATTTCCAGGCGAGTCTTCACGAACATCAACTGTTGCATCTCCAGATTCACCAGAATATGAGTTAGCCAAATCACTTCTTTCTTCAATGAAATTAGAGGTATTGCAGAAGTTGCAAAGCAATGTTCAATCTGAGATTGATAGGAAGTTGCAGTTGCAGATCCAGCAGAGGGAAGAAGAGCAAGCTTCTCGAAGAAAGGAACATGAGGAGAGAAGGCTTGAGAGGGTATATGGTGTATGTCTGCCAAAGTATTATGAGAGGCGAGAGAGGAAAGATGGGGAGGGGGAGGAAAGGCAAGCAGAGAGATATGCCAAAGCACCCAAGTATGGAAGCATGACTGAAGATGATTCTGAGTCATCTGATGGGTTTGAGGCAGATGGTGAAAATGATGGTGACATCAAGTCCGATGATGTTGATGGAAGTAGTGAAGGAAATGGGGATGGAGAAATTGTTTATGATGATGATCATCTGAAGAGGCGATTTTCTTATGAGCTTGCCAATCCCAAAATCTTCTCGCGAACCATGAATGAGGGTGAGCCGATACCCTTGAGTATAAGTGTGAGAGCTTATTATGCAGATGATGATGAAGACGGGAATGGTGATTCGGATTCCAGTGGAACTTCTCCTGCTCCATCAGACAGCGAGGATAGCGAGCGGGGTGGCGATGGAGGATAGGATGATTTGTGGTGAGAGCCACGGTATTACCAGAATGAGCCAAGTTTTTAGGATGAGTATAAATCCTGAAAACAGTTAACAATTTTTTTATGAAAAGGATTTTATGGTGATTTCCCTATCTTCCAGTCTTCTTGAATCTGATGTTGATGATATTAGTAAGTTTCTTTTTGCTTCTCCCCAATGCTCGGTCGGCTTTAAATTTCAGTTTGGTAAGTTTGTGTTCTAATGTTGTCTTTGATACTAAAGGAGGGATGGTTGGTAGTTTTGAATGTTTTTTGGGGTACAGTTAGGGTCATTGTGTGGGAAGAAATTTGGTGAATGGTACTTTTCTGGTTGTACTTGGAATTTAAGTGTTGGGTATTATGATGTTTAGTTTGAATGAATTGTGAACTCTTGTAAGGATTGATGGAATTTTGGGAAAGTATAGAAGTAATTTTGGTGCTATCACTGTTATTTTTTCTAAGAGCTTTCGAGAATGTTATGCTCTTTGTAGAAGTTTATGGTATTGTGATAGAATGGATTATTATTTATTATTGTGAATTTCTGTATAAAAATATTGGATGATGTATAGAATGTAATTGGTAATGAACTCAGACCAGACAGAGAAGAATTGAAGAACATGACTCATGAAGGAGGGGAAGAACACTACCAGGACTCATGAATTGAAAAAACTTGATATAATGCTCAATGAGCTGATGAATGTTAAAGGAATGTTTGTAGTATTGGACTTGTTTTTGTTGTTGTATTCTTGTTTGCTGTTGAATCCATTAAAACACTTAAGCACCAAAATATTTTAGTGGATTCAGCAGCAAACAAGAAACAAAAACAAAACCAAGTCCAAGTTAGAAAAGGCTCTCTCAGAGAAAAAGATTTTTCCCATATTCTGAAAACATGAACAAAGAAAAGACTCTCTCAGAGAAAAAGATTTTGCCCATATTCAAACGCATGACCTCGAAGGAGTAAGGTAACGTATCAATCCACCAAGCTGCCCATCTTTATTTGTTTATTATAGTGTTTTGAAAAAACTATACTGGTTCAACTACCTATAGTCACTATATAAAGTTCAAAACCAAAATTAAACACAACAACCACTTAACAAAGCATAATACAATAACCCCAGAACCACATATACATTCAATTGAACATCATTGTCTTTAAAACAAACACTATCAAATCCAAAATCAGCACCACTAGCATTAACTGTTTATCCATGAGAAACATATGCAATATTCACCCAAAAAACATTTACAGGAATACTTACTTTACCATCTGGAAGGGGATGGTTGAATACTGGTCAAGCTCCTGGTGCAACCCCAGAGGTCCCCGCACCACTTCCAACTACCTTCTTGTTAGCTCCACTCCCTTCTGGTGCAGCCCTCCTCCTTGGCACAAAATAGTTTCCCCTAGGAGGAGGCATAGGCACTACTACATCCTCAGGAATATCATTAGAATCAGTTATCTCTCCTGGTCCGAAGATTGCAATATCATAAGCATCCTCTGCCAACTGCCGCATCACTGGTGCCAGCATGAAAATATTTGGGAAGACTACCACATCATTGGGGAGACCAAGAGTGTCATTCTCCCGAATCTTAGCTTTGCATGCAACTGGAACTGGTGCAGAATAGAACCCCTGTCTAGCACCACAAAAAACCACCTGCTCCTCCCCTACAAGCACCACACCTTCATTAATTACAAACTGGCCTTTGTCAGGATGAACGGCATACACCACCCACCCTTCATCATCCCCTTGGAGTTGAGGAAGTTGAGGTTCCAACGCATAAGCACTGGCACTATCATGCGTAACAACCCTATCCTCTTTGACTTCTCCAACACCTCCAGTACCAACTTGCATGTTTGGCTTTGGTTCCTCACTGTTGCTAATGCTTATCTCTACTACCTGTCAAATTGGAGAAATGGGGGAATCCCAATCAATAACACCATCACAGTTACTAATAAAGAAAATTACAACTATGAAATTCACTTTCAACACCTTGAACCCAACAATTCTTCCATGATTATCAAAAATCAATACCTGGTTTTCTTGCATATTCATCTTAGCCTTCTTTTCCTCTGGTCTACCCATGGATTCCTGATTTGTAGACATGGATGGGCGGTCATTCAGATTTAGATATGCATTATAACCTCGTTTAGACATCGCTTCAACAATTGGAACACTGAAGGGATTTTGCGGAGATGGAATGTGGAAGTTACAGAGTTACAGAATTGGAAATTAAAACTGATTTCTTCCAAATAGGCCTTATGGACGAGAAGACTAACAGTTAACACATCTCACCCATCCTTTTTCAATCCTCGAGATCAATTAGTTGAGATATCGTGGAGGCGCATGCCTACTAAGTGCATGCAAAGACCTATTGAACGCCACCCCAACTTATTGACCGTTTAGAGGCGGCAGCAAACACTTGGCAGCTATTTGGCAAGCGGACTCTCTAAGCGGGCTAACCGTGACCCGAAGTCGAAACCCAGTACCAAACCGCAGCTGCCCTAAACTATTTTCGTCAGAGACGGGTTTGAAGTGGCAAGCGGGCTACCCGTCTCTGACCTGACATTTTCCTTTTTTGGAAACGCTATTATATGAAGGACTGTTCTAGCAGGACGAACATTTTTAGCAGGTTGCAATGAAGCCTCCCAACTGGTGCTGCCATCTCCTAGTATGCATAAAACATAAAGAGTTAATTAGATCCCAAAGATAAACATCAAAGTTTGGTGACCCACCAGATACTCCCTTAATGGCAGTTCCAAAGAGGGTAAAAGTCTTAATGGGAATTAGGTGTTGAAAATAGGTCTTGATAGGGTAATGATGGTTATTAAAGTGAAGGGGACACATATGGCTTTGAATGGGCGTAGTTAACAAAGTGACATGACGGCTAACTAAGCGCCATAAATGGAATTGAATTGGCACGATGGGGTATTTGAGGGGTTAATTAGCAGAGAGATTACCATTTTCAGAGAGATCTTTAACAGAAGAGAAAAGGTTTAGGTTTAGCAAACTAAATTGAGAGTATGGCTGATCCTTCCCAGAATTCAACCAATTCTATCGGAAATCTTCCAAATACCTGAATTTGCACAAGCCAAGTCAATTCTCCATTCTTTGAGCATAGAGGAATTGCAGCAGTTAAGAGAACATGCACAACCTGAAATTGATCATCGGATTTAAGAGAAAACTCGTCAGAGAGAGTCAGAAGAGGCTATTCAGGAGCGGAAGAAAAGGAGATTTGAGGCTCTCTACAATGCATGGATACCCAAGTTCATAGAATGATAAGAACGGAAGGATGAGGAAAAGGCTGAGAAGCAGGCAAAGACCCTAAAGTTTGGCAGTTCAACAGAAAGTGATTCCGAGGCCTCAAAAGGGTATGCGTATGAAGTGGAGGAAGTCGATACCAGTGACCTAGATTCAGATGCTGCGGAGGACAAGCAAAGGATGAATTCTTATCATGATGAGAAGGCGAGAAGGCGATTTGAATATGAACTTGCCAATCCCAAGATTTTTGCTCGCACCATGAGTGAGGGTGAACCTGTTGCAGTGAAGGTGAGCCGTCGAATTGCTGATCTCGATGATGAGTCAAGTGAGGAAGAAAGGGAAGAATAGGATGAGGATAGTGATGATGAATCATCATCCAGTGGGACTTCTCCTGCACCATCTGATAGCGAGGACTATGGTGAAGAGGGTCTGGATACTAATGAGGATGAACAGTGGTAAGCTCATCAGAGTTACCAGGAAAGGCTAGATTTTCAGGCATTTCATAAATCCTGAAAACAATTAACAAGTTTTTTGCAAAACAATTTTTCTGGTAATTTTCCTTCCTTCTACTCTTCCTGATGTTGGTGCGAAAGATGGTAAGTTTCTTTGTATTTTGAAAGTTGATGCGGACGGTTTTGGATTTCCTTTTATTTTGATTTTGTGGGCAAGTAGTAAGATACATGGAATTTTCTTGTGTTTGGATTGTAAAGTTGAAAGGGGTACTCGTTGTTTCAAGTTTGTAGTAATGGTTTGTAATTAAATGGGTTTGGGTTATGGCCTTTTGGTGAAGGTATTTTGAGAATATGTAATGGTAGTTTAAAGCTTTGATCTTTTGATGGTTTGATAGTTGTGTGAACTTGTGGTGCTGATGCGAAAATTGAAAAAACTTGATATAATGCTCAATGAGTTGATAAATGTTAAAGGAATGTTTGTAGTATTGGACTTGTTTTTGTTATTGTCTTTTTGTTTTTGTAAATGTACAAACAAGCAATGTTCTTGGCGAATGATTCTAAAATTCCAATGATTGTTAAGTAGAGATGGGTAGGAATGACTGAATTAATGAATCAATAGGGTATATAAAATGCTGTTTAAGATGGTGGGTATTACTCCAGTTTATAAAATGTTGTTGGAGTAAGATTAATTCAAAGACTATTTTAGGCCCAATTCCAAAAAAAAATCTATGTGCAAGCCTAGTACTATTACTACTAATCCTAGCATGACAGAATATTAATTCAATAATCAGTATAGCCAAATCCAAACTCATCCAACATTGCTAAAACCCATTTGCATACAAAACCCCACCATGATTTAAGAATAAATTTTTTTCAACAATCCATACATTCATTCTCTAGTTAACAGAATAATCCAAACAACTACATTCTATCACCTGGCTTGTCGCTTAGTCCTTGGAAATGGTTGCTCAGATACATTCGTTTGAGAAGCAGGGACTGCTGTTGGTGCTGGTGGTTTCCTTGCAGCTCTACCCTTAATGTCGTCCCGATAGTAATCATCCCTGGATGTCCTTTGCAGGTCAAGTTTATCTACCTTTGGAAATTTATACTCATTCCGACAAATAACTGTCGTACTGAATTCCTCGTCGACTTCATCACCAGCATATTTACAGATTTGGGTAGGTGCACCTAACACAATAGACTTTCTTTTATTTTCCTGGTCTGGCACATAAAATACCTGCTTAGCTTGGGAGGCTACAACGAAAGGATCATCCTGGAGTCCCAACTTGTCAAGCTCAACCAAAATGTAGCCAAGTTTGTCTTTTGAGACCCCTGCTTTGGTAACCCATTTACACCTGAAAAGTGGCACTTTCAGCGAATGGTATGTCAGCACCCATATCTCTTGTAAATCACCATAATAATCCGCCAGATTAAGGGTAATCCCCGCTTGTCTAATGTGTGTGTCAATTGCCTCTACGTAAACCCCGCTATTCTGGTTAACGGAACCATCATGAGATTTTGTGCGAAACAGGTATCCATTGATGTGATATGCTTCGTATGTTTCTACTTGTGCATTCGGTGGGATTGATAGCCACCTTAAGTCCTGATTGAAGTTTTCCCTAGAGTCTGCCCACTCACTGTCAACCTGAAATACATTATAAGGATTAGCCTCCATCTCAACGCAAAAGTTACATAGCAAGAGTGACATTTTCTGCAAACTCTTACCACTTTTTGTAACCATTTGGCGAACTCTTCACGATGTTTTTGATCTAGCTGTCTATCACTCATACCAAGATATTTATCCTTCAAAAAATTCTGGTGTCGGCTGGACAATGCAATGATCAATGTTATTATATTTACAGAAATTCGTACACAGAATCAAAAACTAAATAAAAAATGAGGTTATCTGGTTAGATCTAGTTATACTTACTCAACGTAAGGAGCAACTTCAGGCGAATTCCGCAATACATAGAAATGCGCTTTATCAAACAGATCCTTATCAACACGAGGAAACTTAGGATTTGACATTGGTTTTCCCCTGAAAGAATAAGAATCTTCGCCAGTGTCAGATGTGTTGAGTTTGTCTGGTGGAATTCCGACTGTATCATTCATGCTTTGTTGGTGCTCACTGATAACCTCAATTATCTCTTCCGCAAGGTTCCCTTCAGCAATGCTTCCTCCAGGTCTGTTTCTGTTTCGCACATGCCCTTTTATGACCTTCATGCACCTTTCAAACGGATACATCCATCGAAAGAATACATGACCACAAATTTGCACTTCCCTGGTAAGATGCACAGTTAAATGAACCATGATGTCGAAAAAGGATATAGGAAAGTATTTCTCGAGCAATCACAACGTCAACGAGATCCGACTGCAATTTTTCTAGTTCTTCCACCTTAATTTCTTTGCTAGATATTGCCCTGAAAAAGAAACAAAACCTGATAATAACATATCTTGTTGGCTGCGGCATAATTGATTTAATCGCAATGGGCAAAAATTTTTGCATTAGTATGTGATAATCATGCGATTTTAGTCCGATAAGATTTCGATCTTTTCGATTCACCAGTGTTGAAAATTTTGAACAATACCCTTGTGGAACCTTTATCTCGGATAATGTTGCACAAAACTTGTCCTTTTCCTTCGGGCTTAATGAGTGACATGCTGCCTTTAGTATATATCCCACTTTGTCATTTTCCCGAGGTTGAAACTCATCTCTAAAACCCATCTCCTTCAGGTCCATTCGAGCAGCAAGGTTGTCTTTCGACTTAAATTCATTGTTCAACAATGTTCCAACGATACTCTCGCATACATTCTTTTCGACGTGCATGAAATCTATGCAATGATGGACAACATGATACCGCCAGTAGGGGAGGAGCCGGAATCATATATTGAAATTTTACAGTAGCGCCTTTCGGTCTCCTTCTCCTTTCCCTTCCCCTTTTTTGGGTCGATGGTATTTTCGATTCTCTTCATATTTCCACCTCTTCCAGGGTTATCCTGCACGAACTCCACCACAATGTTCTTCCGTCCCTTTCCCCATTTATTCTTTATAATCTTTACCTCATTGTATATTTGTGACGGGGTCATAAGTTTCGGAGCCTTTTCAGTTTCTTCTTTTCCATTGAACCCCTTCTGACGTCTGAATGGATGATCGTATGGTAGGTATCTTCTATGCCCGGTATAAACCTCTTTTCTACAATGTTTTAGCCTGGCATAGTAAGTATTTCTCCCACACACCTTACAGGCGTCTCGTCCCTGGTATTGGCAACCACACAGTGTACCGAGAGCAGGGTAATCATTTATTGTCCATAAAACAACCGCACGTAGAGTAAACATCTCATGTTTCAGCGCATCAAAACATTGGACTCCCTCAAAAAATTCCTTGAGATCCTGGACAAACGGTTGTAACATAACATCAATGTCCTTACAAGGCCCCCCATCGATAATTAATGACAGCATGATGAACTTTCTCTTCATACACAACTCTGGCGGAAGGTTGTAAATCACTGTCAGAATTGGCCACACACTGTGCTGTTTTTGCATGCCTTTGTTTACGTCAACCCCGTCAGCCAAAATGCCTAGCCGCAGATTTCGAGAATCATCACGAATTACAGGATATCTTTCATCTATATTTTTCCATGCTGGTGAGTCCGCCGGATGCCGTAAAACACCCTCTTCTTTCTTTCTGGTGTCGTGCCACAATAAATATTCGACAACTCTCTTTGATTGAAACAGTCATTTCAGTCTTGGGATAATTGGGAAATACCACAAGACTTTTGCCGGAATTTTTTCATGCACCTCTTTGGTGGTGTCGTCAACTTTCCATCTTGATTCCCCACAGGTGGGACACTTGATGTCATCCTTGTATTTCTTCCTATAGAGAATGCAGTCATTGATGCATACATGCATCTTTTCATAACCTGAACCCATACCTCTCATCACCTTCTTAGCTTCATATGTACTTTTCATCATCTCATTTCCTGGAGGGAGCATGGATTGTAAAAGTGGTAGAAGTTCATTAAAGAACTTGTCGGAAGCTCCGTGCTTGCTCTTCAAGTTAAACAGTTCACACATTGCAGATATCTTTGTAAAATCCTTACATCCTTCGTATAGGGGTTTCCCAACATCATTGAGTATCCGTTGCATCTTCTCAGATTCCTTTGAAAATTTTTCTCCTAATAAAGCATTAACCATTTCTATAGTCTCTGCAGCATGTTCTGGTTCATCAAAGTGCGGACCGTCGCTGCCATTACCATCCAGAAGTGTCCACCATGATGACTCATCTCCTTCTCCGTGCTTAGTCCATATGGCATAATTTTGAATGAATCCAGAAGTATATAAGTGATACTTAGCTTCACTTGCCTTGTGCACGTAGACGTTGAGAAATTTCACACATGGACATAGAATCTTAACTTTGCCCTTGTTGTATGGTTTCCGTTTCCCAGTCGCAATATCCTGTTGGTATGTATGCGTAGCAAACTTTATAAATGCATCGACTCCGTCTTGATAATGCGGTTTGGTTCTATCGGTATACATCCAAGATTTATCCATTACTCTAGGATCTATTATGAATTCTCAGATACCTGGACGGAGAAAAAACTTGTCAACATCTTGTGAAAATGTTATTGTGGTCCGAATAAAACTACGAAATAATAAAACTTGTCACAAAGAGTAATCACAAATCACAATTTGAGTTCAGTTGTCATATATGAATCACACAAATAATCAGAGGTTATCTACCTACATACAGTTGCATGTGAAGACGATATTTACCCTACTATGACCATTAGAGTTACAATCTCAGTTAACAAAGCAGTAATGAAAAGAATTACTTACATGGTCGATCCGATTATTCCGCAAAGCAAAACTGACAGGAGAATATATGGTTTATCCAGGAGATGAATCAAATGATCAAAGTAAACAACTTGTTTTGTTTTCTTGGGGAGGTTAGAAGATTTAAGAGCAGAAACATGAAATGATTTAAGACGAGAGAACACGTAGGGTAAATGGAGATTTGGCAATATCTTTACTAATAAATAATTTGGAAAAATATTTAAGTGTATATCGTAAATAATTTGGTAAAATAGGTAGGTAAAGATCCTTCAATTTGCATGTTGCACGTTCTATGTTTAGAATTTTCTTAGTCAAATCTTGTTATCCTGCTGCATAATTTTCTGCTTTGACGGCTCTAAATGACCGGAGTTAGATGCGATACAATTAATATTCATTCCATACTGAAGATTTTTTGTTCGTACCCGAATTCAGAAAATAAATCAAAATGAATCAAAAATAAAGAAATAAATCAAAATGATAGGTAACAAGCGGAGTACGTGTTGCTGCAGTTGTTATAACGGTACTAAAGTAAGAACTATCTTTGTATAAAGTGGAGTACGTGTTGGTGCAGTTGAAAATAAAAATCTTAAGAACTGTTATGGCCACAATTAGAATTAAGTGAACTAAAACACACTACTATATTTGTGTGTTCTGTCCAATTAGAATTAATATCTAAAATCAAAGTTTGATTCATCCAATTAACATAATAGGTTTGATCATTGATGGATTTTATTAAAGTTTGTCAATCTGATTCAAAGATAACATGATTAAAGTTTGTGCCAAAGTAACAGCTGCCAGCATAGCCTTACATTCCAGCTCCTCAGCTACAACTCCTATCTTCATTCCTCCATTGAAGCATTGTCCTTGCACCCGAATGCAGCTACCTGCACAATTCCTAACTATTAGCCCTATTCCACCTTGTAATGAATCTGACTTAAAAGAAGCATCAAAATTTGTAAACATTATCAGGAGGTTTCCATCTTAGCGGCTGCACAACCTCATTAGTAGAAGAAACAAGATTAGTTCCAGGAGGCACAAGTTTATTAATGACATCTATTGACATTGTCTTATTTGGAGTTATGTTCCTGCAAATGAACAATGTTGTACCATAAACCAAGAGAGAATCTAGATCCTAAATGAACAATGCTGTACCATAATATTACTAACATTGATATTTAAAACAAAACAAATAATTTCCGTATCTAGCTAGTTTATCTCTTGTTGGGACTATATCTTTTAAGCACTTCCAAACAAATAATTTAACTTCCACAAAGCTTTCAATACATGTGGAGAAACAGAATTAGTACCTGCAAAAGTATTAGATGCACTAGACAACACATTATAGACACTCTTAACAGAGAATTGGCCTTTGCTATCTGGAAGCCAAATAAGAGTATGGAGTCCAACTCACCTACCATTGAGTTCTGGTGGTACTCCGTAGCTGGTGGTACTCCGAAAATATGAATACTATGAAGTAAACGATTTTATCAAATGTGAATGCTTCCCCCTTTTCCTAAGTAGCGCGCTTTAACGGTTTCGTGCTACAAAAACAACACACAAACTTATTTGGTTACATATAAATTGAAAAACGTATTGTGTCGAATAAACCATAAAGATACGTACAAGTTGTAAAAGGGACAAGCTCAGGTGGCTTGAGTGCCAGATACGGTGTTTGATTTTAAAAAACCCAGCTACCGCATCTAGGATGATGTTGTGTTTATCCTTGATTTGTTGAACACTTCTTCCTCTCGGGTTCCCATAATCTTGGCTAAATTTGTTATGTATCTTCGCCCAAAGGGTCTCGGTCGAGGAGCGATCTAGAACTCGACTTTCGGATGCCCATGCTTGGTGATTGTCAAATCTTTCGCGGAGTCAAACGATGCCATTTGTTGTATGTGGAGGTAGGGAATGAGTAGGTTCTCTAATAGGCTACAAGTGGAGTGCACGTGCGTTGCTTGTCGAACGCCGGGTTCAAATGCGCCTTCTTCCCTGTTAAACCAATTGCTTTGCATGATAGAACACTATTGCGAAGTGAAGAAAAACAAAATCGATAGAATACAGTAACAAATTCTCCTTTCCAGCTATATAACAATGCCGACCTAATCTACAATGTAACTTTTACTTCTTACAGCAACAAAAGCAAATTCCTAAATCCATTACCATCCACTAGTAACAAAAATTAGCTCAACCTAAACCAAATTCCATAATTTCCGTCACAAGAATCACACAAAACATCAATTGTTTCAACCAATTAATACTAAGATATGAAAGACCTAAATTGGTTTATGATCATAAAAATATGAAAGACCTGAACAAAACAAAAGAAACCCTGACAATAAAAAACTCTTAAAATTATTACTAAGATATAGAATCACAGCCAAAATCATAAAAAACTCTTAAAATTGACAGAACCCTAGGTTTACATAATACAGTAGAAAACGATTTTAGAGTTGGGAAAGGTATATACCTGAAACCCTAGCAATAGTAATTTCAAATTAATAAAATAAAAACATCCCCCATTCATGAAATTAAACAAGTAAGTTTAAATTTAATCTGATAAGAGAAGGAAAGAATCCCTTACCTAGGGTTTTTCTATTTCGCCTCTTCCAGTCTTTCTCCCGCGCAAGTAAGAGAAGGAAATAAAAAAAATTCTACTTTGATTAACCAAAATGCCATTTTTCCTAGGTTTATCACGTCATTATGACATTGTGGGTTAGAATAGGTGCCAATTATACTAGGTTACGTGTTCGATTAAAGTTATCTCTTGGGAATAGACGTGACCCTACAAGAATATAGTTTATTCCAGAGAGAGAATAAACAGGGAAACCAAAGGGTCAGAGAGCAAAAAAATTCAGACAGAGAATTTGTAGAGGGAAATTATTGTTTTCTGAATCTTTCTCAATCAAATCAAATCAAATAAATCAAAATGGCTGGTGATGATGATCAACACAGACCAAAGGGTAAAGCCCCCATGACTGAAGAGCAACTATTGAAAGAGTTAGAAGAGAAAGAAAGATGTGAAAGACTATCATCCACTATGCAGATGATTGGGCAGATGAACAAGGATGATCTGGAGAAGGTAAACAAGAGAGCAAATGACTTGTTATATGATATTGAAGTCCCTATATTGAAAGAGTTAGAAGAGAATGAAAGATGTGAAAGGCTATCAGCCACTATGCAGATGATTGGGCAAATGAACAAGGATGATCTGGAACAAGAGAGTAAATGACTTGTTATATGATATTGAAGTCCCTACACTCTGGGAAGAGATGCATGTTGTAGTGGATGTAATCAAAGCAGAAGAGAAACCAGTTGAAAAAGAGAAACCAGTTGAAAAAACAGTACAGATTTTGCAAAACAAGCGCCGTTTTGATCTTTTCAAAGATGAAGAAGAGGAGGAGAAGTTCTGGGAAGTGCATGCTAAAAAGATGAGGTTGGTAAAGGGAAGTAATGAAGAAATAAAATGACAGTGATGCTTCCGAAGATGAAGATCCTGCTGCTTTTTTTGGGTATCGAAGTGATACAGAATCTGCTCTAAGTGTGATGATTGAGGATTTTCGCCAAGATGAGAGATTTGGGATTAATGATGCATTGTTGGCCCAAAATACCGATTCTGAAGCGGATGATGCGGATGAAGACGAGGAGGAAGAGTGGTTTGATGAGGAGAAAGATGGGCCTGGCGAGGAAGAAGAGCGGTCTGATGATGAGGAAGAGGCGTCTGATGAGGAGGAAGATGAATCTGATGATTCTGATTCCGAGTGATGGGTATGACAATGAGTAATCCTTATCGACATTTGAATTCTTCTGTAGAGAGATGGTGGATTTTTGGGTAAGTGCTCGAATGGAAATGATGACATAATGTTAAGAAATAGCTATTATCAAAGTACAGAGAAGAATTCGAATGGAGAGGGGTCTAATGCAAATGGTAAGTCACTGAATCATGTTTTCTTTTTTGGTTCTGGCAATGGAGACTGAAAATGTAGGGGAATGTTATGTTTATTTTGCTTTTTTCTTTTTCTTTTTGATATTTAGATTTTTTTGTGGGTAAGATGGTGAAATACTTGTAAATGAGTATGTTTAAGTTTATGAACATGTAAATGTTGCTCAACACTGAATGAACATAACGGTTGTAACTTTTTTAAATGAAATATGATGAAGTCGGCTAATTTATATTATCCAATGATTGTGCGTCGATAATGTTGGAGATGCAAAGTGTATTCTAGAAACTAAAACTACAATCAAAGAACTGGATCATGTACAAGACTAAGATAGTAAGATGTATCGAAAACAAATGCATATTGAAAACAAGTCACTTTACTGTTTTTCTATCCAGTCTAATTCACTTGATAGAGAGGCATTTACACACCTAGTCTTAATCTACAATCTGGCAAAGGGACAAATTACGAAAATCCATAGATGTTGGATCTTTAGATATAAAGATCAAATCACAGTGACTAACAATAATTGGCTTGTGTTGGTTGCGTCATATTCTACTTGCACATAATTTACATGAGCACTACTCGGTGGATCCTTATGCACACCTAATTTAATTCTACAATCTGACAGTGAATACAAATCACAGTGACTCCTGAGATGCTGCTTCTCAAAACAGAATACAAGCTTTATTCACCAATGATGGCATCATACAGCCAAATACTATGTCTTAGTTTAAGATCATCTGTCAACTGACATATAAAACTACTTGGTGGAGGCATAAATCATGCAATTGAGATGTTCATAATCACAATACATTCTCAAAACAGGATACAATTCACAGCAACATAATAAACATAAAACTGAAAGATAGAGATGTTCATAATCACCAAAACATTCTCAAAACAGGATACAATTCACAACAAACATAATACACCTAAAATCTGAAAGATAAAGATGTTCATAATCCCCATCAGAAATTGTACCATTCAAAATCAGTAGTGTGTAACCTCCAATTTGAAAAATCATTAAACCCCCAAATGAATGAATGAGAAATACCTTAGATGAAGATGACCAAGATTTGCATTTCCAAAATTATGAATCACTAGCAATACTTCTATGAGAGATCAATTAAACTTAAATCTAGGCCTGAATCGATCTTTCACAGAAGAATCAATTGATTCATTGTTGTTGATGAAGTTTTCTGCAGATGAATCTCCAAGAAACCCCAAATGAATATTACATGAAGATAATCATCGTGGAATTAATTCAATGAATTCACCCAGTCTTCGATTAGAAAGCAGGGGACGAACTTGGTGATGGTGGTGGTGGTTCGTTCAATTCACCCAACTTTGAATTTAGGGTTACAGGTTAGAGAAGATTGAATATTCAATCAACCAAATCCAAACTCTATAATCTAAGTCGAAATTGAGTAAAGATTGATGGAGATTTTAGGATGTGAAATTGATGAAGATGAAAATGGATTTCGATTTCGACGAAAAAGAAAGGATTCGAGAGAGATTTCTGCTACTGATCGTTTGGGAGAAAGAATAGACTATGTCTCAGGCGTTATTGACATAGTGTTGGTAGTTGCCCATGTTAGCTACAGTTCAAGATATGGCCCCTATTAACTAATTAAAATTAAATAAATAAATATACACAATTTGTGCAGGGACCTTATGTTTGACCATTTTTTGATTTTAATTGTTGGTAAAGCAGTTAAAGACATGGATAGGGTTTACGGGTTGTCTGCTAGCCGGGCATGTCAGGATTTCTTACTTGCTATTCCAATTATGGGGAACATGCAGTTCATTGTAAGGTAGACCCTGGTTTTAAACATAGACATGATCATGTGAGGGAAATTTTATATGATATACTATGGAGTCGGTATTTCTGCAAAGAAAGAAGCGGCTGTCAATTTTTTGACTGATCCACTCGAAGGGAAATCGACGCTCAGACCAGCAGATGTTTTAATTTTTGGGTGGGCTAACGGAAAACATGCATGTGTTAATCTTACTGGGGTTTCTCCATTAGTAGGAATTGGACATGGTACGTTTATAGTCGGGCAAGCGGTGTTGAGGGCTGCCTCAGGTAAGATAGCGAAACATGAGAAAGCGTGTCTTGATAATGGGCATACCTTTATTCCTTTTGCTTTTGATACTTTTGGTTTTTAGCTCCGGAGGCGGTTGGACTCCTCAAAAGAGTCCATAAAGTCATGCACAGTAATGTCATGACTCTTGGTTCGAGGGAGTTTGTTTTCCATAGGTTAGGTTGCAATTCAAAAAGGGCTCGCGGCGCAGCTTGTTGCGCGTTTGCCTATTTCGTCTAGGAATGGCCATTTTCCCCACCCAAACCCATCCCCGTGGGTACCCGCCCCGTTCGGGTAGGGTTTTACCCGCACAGATGAAGATGGGATCGTGTATGGGTAATACCCGAAAACTAAGCTACGGGGATGGGGTGGGGATGGGATTCAAGGTCCCCGCCCCATACCCGCCCCGTATCTTTCACAAGTTAGGGGTTTAGACTTTTATGCAACAATGTGTATAATTTTTATACTTCCACCACTTAGTCGAGCTTTCTTTCATTTATCATATTCTCGATCGTTCTTGTACATTCATCACATTCATTCTTTTTTTTGTGATCAAACACATTCTCTAAAAGTTAAAATAGAGAAAATGAAGCAGATAATGAAATGGTTAACGTGGACGAAGATAGAACGGGACAGGAAAAAACAGAAAAACTAATAAGTCATTAACAGATTATTTTGTTCACTTTAAGATAAATTACTGAATTTAAGATTCCAGAATGCGTCGTTCTTACTAGGGCTGCACATGGGTCGGGTTGGGTCGGTTTTGGACTCACCCACCACCCAACCCACTAATGGCGGGTAACAGAAATCATCACCCGCAACCAACCCGACATTACAATGGGTCGGTTTTCACCTGACCCACATTACGGCGGGTTGGATCGGGTGGGTGGCGGGTATACCCGTCCCTCTCTGTCGGTCTTCTTCTTCTCCGATTTCGCCTGGAATACAAACACCGTTTTCTCACTCACTCGAAACAATCAAAAATAATAAGTAAAACTAACAAAAATCAATTTTTCAGCAAGTTTATCTAAAACTCTAATTTACTACGTCAACCCAACATTAGAAATTTAGAACCAAATCATACTTGGCTCTGCAAATAATCGTTGATAAAATACTGTCATACAGAGACATTGAAAAATAAAACAATACTTGTAACACCCACAACTCTTTACAATTTTTTTAGTCTCCAACACTCGCATTTACATTCACTAAATGACAATAAATATTGAATGAATCAAACCATTTATCTTCTCCACCTGCATCTTATCAATCAACACCCAATCTCTGACCACACTGGAATCCCCCAGATCCATTGCTGCTGTACCATTTCTCAATCAAAAACTTCCCATTAGATCCAATTTTGGCTCACATCAAGAATCTCTTAAATCCATTGTTACTTCCTAACATCTAGACCCTACAGAGTGTAAGAAATTAGTAGCCAATCACTCTTATAACAATAAAATCGGATCTCAATCATGGCGTACTAACTATCCATTTTGTCAAGGCGGTGATTTGAACGATAAGTCTGAGACTCTGAGTTGAAGAGTTAAGAAGATAACTAGAAGATAAGACTAAGAAAGTTTAGTCTGTTTAGGTTTATTTGTGGTGGAATCTTTGGATTGATGGCTCAGATTCATGGGTGGGAATTAATCTAAGGGCTTGGGAATATTTAGGCGGGTGGCAAGTTGGATCGGGTGAGATAAGGTTCCACCCGCAACCGACCCAACATATGGCGGGTTTTGGTGTTGTGACCCATAGTTGACCCGTGCCTAAGTGGGTTGGATCGGGTGTGGGTATTTTTCGGTGGGTGTGGGTTGGGTTGGCGGGTTGGATCGGTTTTGTGCAGCCCTAGTTCTTACGTTATTATTTTTGTTTGAATCATATTTAAGTTTTGATTATAATCAAATTTATGTATTAACTCAGTGTTACGGGTAAACCATGGGAAACCCGCCCCATATGGGTATTCCCCATACCTGCCCCTCCCTAATTCATATGGGTAACGGGGCGGGGATGGATATTTTTTTTACGAACGGGGCAGTGACCGGTATTGACACTACCCTCCCCATACCCGCCCCATGACCATCCCTAATTTCATCGATGTGAAATATTATTATTTTATTTTATTATTAATTAGATCTTATTGTTGGTCACTTGGTCAGGTACTTATATGGCTTGAAACATGAGCCAAACATGCGAACCCTAATGAACCATAATGCTACAGTTATGGCCTTCAAATTAGGCTACCGCCTCGTTTTACTCTTAAAGATAACGTTGTGTGCAATTAAGAGATGGGACGGGTCAGGAGAGGATAATAATGATGTATTTTGACAAATCAAGATATGGCAATACACCAGTGTCACATAATGCATGTAAACCCTGGTAAACCGTGCATGATCAATAAGTGTTGGTCTATGAATTTTACAGAAAATCAATTATGATAGTAGTAATAATGTAGTAGGAAAAATTGCGTCTGAAATTCAATAAGGAAGGACTAGTTTGTTAAATAAGGAAGGTAAACTTTTAATTTTAACAAGTGTACTATCTCATTGACATGAATGCTTAAAGTGTCAGGATATTTAGAGATTTCTTTAGGGTTTCAGCAAGAATATAGGCGTCTAATTAGAACTGACGATCAGTAGTCTAATCCTAGAATCCTAATGCAATATTTTTCTGTTGGGTCTCGCAAAATCCACAAAATCGCACTTTCCATATATCACCTTGATTTTCGTTTGTTATATTCATGGTAAACATAACCCCACCCACTATATTTAGATTTGCATACTAGATATTTATAGGAAAAAATAATATATTTAGCTAGATTTGGATCCTAGATACCTCGTTCATAAGTAACAGAACGAAGGAATTGAGAGGATGAGTTCTAATGAGAAATGTGTTGTTCCTTCCAATGGTCTTGTTAATAATGATCCTCCTCCTCCGAAAGGCTTTTCTTCATGGGATGACTTTGTGGAAAGCATTGGTGATATACTAGAAGAGTATGTCGATGAAGAATGGGAATTAGTTCATATTAAGAAAATGATCCATGTTGAAGATGATCCTCCTCCTAAGGGTTTTACTTCTTGGGATGCATTTGAGAAAAGCTATGGTGAACATTTGGATAATGATTATAATGAATAAGAACATGGGAAGCCACCAAGACCAGCAAATTTATGGCTGAGCACTCGGCATATACTAAATTCAAGTTTTTTACATTATTTTTAGTATGCTAATTTTGTTAATTGTGTAAGCAAAATTATGTAGCAGTCAAATGCCTATTGTTCAATTGTGCTCTCAATTCTGTTTTTTTTTTGGTTAAGTTTGTCAGATTTGGCATTGCAATTTATGAAAAATTTGGCTATATTTTTCAACTCTAATACAAGACTCAGTATATAGTCCCAATCATATTCATGATCCTATCACTTTAACATCAAAGCCACAACAAAATCATGGTTAACCCTAACTCTTCGGATCCAAATCTATAAGCCAAGCCTCCTCAAACACATTACTAGTTCATTCTGTTTCATCAAGAGATTGATACTCCAACAGATGAACAATGGACAGAAATTAAACAACATATGCACTTGGAATCTAAATAAAATATTGCATCCTTAAATATTAAGCATTCACAAAAAGTAAACTTACAAGCAGCTTTACAAACAGACTAATTAAATATCTAAAAAAAAAACATAAGATACACTAATAACACACACACACCAAAAAAAAAACACATAACTAAACAAATGTGATTCAGTACCATTCTTGCATAGCAGAACCATGAAAACAGAGGACTAGATCATTTAGAATCCCCTTCTTCTTCATTGTTGTTGTCGACAATCGTAACCACATCTTTGTATGACCAATCATCATCAACATCATCGTCTTCATCCTCAAGTGCTGGCCCAAACCAAAAGAAGTGTTCTGGATCATCTAAATCATCATCATCATCATCCTCAGAATCATACTCATCATCATCATCATCCTCAGAATCATACTCATCATCCTCTTCATCGTCCTCCTCTTCTTCATCGTCAACAACATCATAATCATCATCCTCTTCATCTCCAAAACAAGGAACAACCTTGCAACCAAAATAACCAACAATCTCGTTGTCTTCATCATCAAGAAGAAGAAATCGGAAGGAAGTTACTACTATAGAAGTCATTTTCTCTGGTTTGATACTAAAACTTTCAGTTTCTTGATATTGAAACCCTAGGTTCAGTTTAGAGAGAGACTTGGAAAAGAAGAAGCCGAGTATTAGTACTCTCCTAGTCTCCCTTGCTCGTGTTTTATACCGTGACACACGTTTTCACTTTACGATTCAACCTCTAGCTTAGCCACGTACAAGCATGATAACTTGGGTAGTGAACAAGTATAGCTTTGGAAAATAAATAAATACAGTATAATATAAAATAAAAAAACTGGGTGGAAAATTAACATCGAGGAATTTAACTTGGAAGAAATATAAATTGGTTTACAAGCTCGTCCAAGAGTGACATCGGTAAAAATGGAAAATTAACATTAAGCAATTTGTCTCGGTGGAAATACTCCCCGGAAACTTAGATTTGGACGAAAAATTCTTGCTAAGGTCGTGACATCGAAATAAATAAAAATTGGTTTAGAAGCTCGTCCAAGAGTGACATCGGTAAAAATTGAAAATTACCATAGATCGTGACATCGAAATATAAATTGGTTTACAAGCTCGTCCATGAATGAAATCGGCAAAAATAGAAAATTAAATCAATTTATCTCGGTGATCTCCGGAAACTTAGATTTGGATGAAATATAATTGCTAAGATATCTTGACATCGAAATAAAAATCCGGGGTCTATAAGCTTGTCCAAGAGTAACATCGGTAAAAATTGAAAATTACCATCAATCAATTTATGTTGGTGGAGATATTCCCCGGTAAACTTAGATTTGGGCGATAAATTGTACTTGCTAAGATTGTGACATCGAAATATAAATTGGTTTATAAGCTCGTCCATGACATCAGTAAAAATAGAAAATTAATTCAATTTATCTCGGTGATCTCCGGAAACTTAGATTTTGGATGAAACTTAGATTTTACAAGCTCGTTCAAGAGTGATATCGAAAAAAATGGAAAATTACCATCAATCAATTTATCTTGGTGTAAATACTCTCGGAAACTTAATTTTGGATGAACTATACACTTTATGATCGTGACATCGAAATAAAAAATGGTTTTGCTAAATAAGCCATGTCCAAGAGTGACATTGGTAAAAAAACTTGGATATCGAGTCTTGTCGACGAAGCCAATCATAGTCGTTCTTGAATTCATAATGCCGACCAATCAAATAAACTAGTTACACCTGACAACCTAAGATCCCCAAACATCCTTGCCAATATTATCGGTTGATCGGTCCGATACGACCAATAATGCGATATTATCGGATATTCATATTTATGTATCACTGATATTTCATGTTTCGTCCAGAATAAAGGCATAAACATGATAAAATCCTATATTATCGGCCAGTATTTTAAAAAATAAATACCGATCGATTCTTTTAATACAAATTTAATTGTAAGAGCTAGCTAGAATTGCTTCTAAGAATATGAATTTTAATCAAAAAAAATTGCACAAAAAAAGCATTTATGATCTTCCAAGGCACTAGCTAGTACTATATTACTCCGTAATAATTTATTAGTTTGCTTTTAAGAATATGTGAATTGGGAGTAAAATAGTGCAATGTAGTTGACTAAAGTAGTAAAGAAAAGATACTACTATATATCCAAGGCACTAGTAACAAAGGAATTAGCTAGTACAATAATAAGTACTCCAGCTTAGATGTTAAGCGGTAACAACAACAACAACAACAACAATAGAAAATATCTTGAAGGGAAATCAAATTTCAAGTTTGAGGTTGGAGGTTCGAAACTCTTTAGACCTTTTTTATTTTTCTTTAAAATTTAGGCATTATGTGGCACAGTGTTGATTTGATTTTGCTTGACCTATTTTGTTTTTGGTCAGGACTCAGGGACCAGGGCATTGAGATATGGCGTGATGCCTGAACCAAACCATGCTGCAGTTCAAGATATGGCCCATCTATTAACTAATTATCAAATCAAATAATTATGCCAAATATACACAAGTGTGCTGATTTTATTTGGTATTTGACCTTATGTTTGACGATTGTGCTGATTTTATTTGGTATTTGACCTTATGTTTGACCATTTTTTGTACACCTAACTATGTTTGACCATTTTTTGTACACCTATCAAATCTCATCAATGTTAAGCCATTTCAGGTGTGAACATTGCCATTATAGATCCAGTACACCAGCGACATATCATGTCTCTCAACAGGTTTTGGCGCTGCAGTATCTACCAAAAAATCAAATATGATAATTAGTGCTTGGTTGAACTGTCTATCAACCCCTTAATGACAGATTTATTAGATATAGACCATCGGAAGAGTCTGCAATTAGGCTAATGGGGGTGTACCAAATTAGTGGGGGTGTACCAGCCCCAAGGCAAAACCAGTTTTCTCTTATGATTTTTGAACCCACCACCCGCTAATTTGGTACACTCCCATTAGCAATGTTGGTGTGCAGGAGTTATTATGATGGGTTTAGGACTTGTTGCGCATGCCTTTGAATAGGCGTGAATTGCTAAGGGACTAGACGTTCCACCGAATGCCTTAAATGACTGTTAATGTCATCTTCTCTACAAAAGGAAATGAAACAGAGAATTTCCAAAACACACAAAATCATCCTAAATTAGGCAAGGAAATTAAGAAAAGAAAACATAGATTAGAGATAATGGGTGATCTAGGAGGAAACAATGGTAACGGAGATAATCAGCCTTATGCACCTTTTAAGTTCGCCAAGAAAGTTGCCAAGACTCTCTCTACTAGAGAGTTGGAGAATTTGATGGATTTTGTGCAGCAAGAGATTGACGAGAGAAATCGTCTGATTGAGTTCGAAAGAGTTCGTCAGGAAAATGCTCCACTGTATGAACAACGGAAGAGGAAGAGAATTGCAAGAGATGTGAGGAAAGCCAGAGAAAGAGAGGAGAGAGATGAGGGGAGAAGGAGCAGATTTGTTTGGAGAAAGACCCGCAGTGCAACCTCAAGTGATTTTGAATAGAAAGAGAATGATTTTTAGATAAGTGATGATCATGAGAGAAATTCTGAGACAGAGAAAAAAAGGAGGAAGAGAGAAAAGAAGATTGAGGATGCATGGTATGAAAGGTTCTTAGCAGAAAAAGCAATCCCTAGGCTTTTTGCAAGAACCATGAATGAGAGATTGAATGTTGATTCTGATGGAGAAACAATTGATGGTGTTGATGAGAATGGTGAACCAGTTGAGGTTGGAGATTTGGAGGAAGAGAATGAAGATGACGAAGGAAGTGAAGATGCAGGTGATGAAGGTTATGGAAGTGCAACTGAAACAGGCAGTCAGTATAGCAATGATTACAGCGATCATGAGATGGGCATCGACAACGACGACGATAGCAGTCAGCAGAGCAATGAGAACAACGGTGATGATTCTGAATAATCATCCCTGGAACATCAACAAGATTTCGATGGGAAAGCTTCGATTTTGTGAAATCGGACTAAGAGCTTCTTCGTGAAAATTCAAAGAAATCTTGTAGGTGTTTGCTGATCATTTTGCTCATTGCTGATTTTCCTCATATTGTTGAATCTGCTGACAGATGTTTTCTTGTGGTTATGTTTCTATTCGGATATTTTTTTTTTTTTTGGAACAGATGGGCTTTTTTTGATACTGTTATGCAGATGGTAACTGCTATAATACCAACATCCTCAATATTTAAAAAAATAATTAATCAAAATTAACAATTTATAAAAACAAAAACCACATTATTTAAAAGTTTCTTTGATTATCTGCTCAACTAAAATCATCGCATCTGGATCTGGTACTCGTGTTGCAGCATTAGCAGGCTGTGCTGGAACTTCAAGTACCTTTTGCTATAGAGGTGTCTCCCTGGATATTTCTGGTGCGCCAGACACAGTTTCACCAACAGGATCATTCGAAGGAGTGGGAGCATGGACACCATCCATTTCAACAGAAGCAGAAGCAGGAAGAGTAAGATTGTCAACGTGAGCTTGAACTTCAGCTAACAGGGGCATGCCAGGAACCTTACACACGCCATGAATAGTTATGGTGATCCTTAGCTTTGTAGGTACAACCATTACTATCCTTGGAGTTGTTTTAATCCTCTTATTGGAACTCATTTTCTTCCTCTAATATATCAATCAATGTAGTTAATTTCGGCCGAGATGGCCGAAATACCGCCGATAATATCGGTTTCGGTGTTTGACCGAGATGCCGATATTTTCAGTATTGGATGGTATTTCGTCGATATTGACCGGTATTCACCAAAATATCGTGTCTCAGTACTTGACCGATATTCACCGAAATCCGATATTGACTACATTGATATCAATCTATCTTTTATGTTGGTGTGGTATATATATACATTGAAAAAACCCTAATTTTTTCTAGGTTAGGAGCATTATCTCCAATTACCTAATTTAGTTGTATTCCGCATATCACTCTCAAATAAACAAAATGTAACAGTTTCCATATTGATAAATATATTCTCATATACGCGTACAACACCACATTGATTTTAGTACATAGTATGATTTATCTAAATACGGAAAAATAGCACGAAAAAATTGCGTAAACACAACCATGTTGATTGAGTACATATATGCCTTATCTTACTGTAGATCATAATCATGTACTCTTCGCTAATGTGCATGCCTTGGCTAAACTCTTGCCAAATCTGTAGGTATCTGAAGTATCTCTCTCCATGATTCGCCATGCCTAATCTTCTCTGAACAAATTTCTATTTTTGGTGTAATTCCCTCGGTAATTCACACCTACTCAAAGCCATGCGCAACAATTCCGTCCAGCCAAGCGCTATAACCATGCCCAAATTCTCTTTTGGCTTTCGTAAATCGGTCAACACCATAAATTACAGCTATATATGATTGGCAATAGCAATATATATTGGGATCATTTTTTTTCTTCAAAAGATTAATATACTATGGTCATAACCCTAATTTCTTGTCTTCAAAAGATTAATATACTATGGTCATAACCCTAAATTTTAAATTTGCAATGGACACATAAATAGAATGTTGATAAACTGGAATAAATCTCACACAAACACGTAAAAATATCCGTTTCTTGTTTGGATCATGGATTTTTAAAGGCATGCTGATTAAGGATGCGACCATTGGCCAAACGGTGTAACGGTTCGCACCCCTTCGTATTACGCTTCACATTAACCGAATAGATTTTGAAACACCAAAAGACGTGAAAATTCCAACAGGTGTGTTGTGTAGGGACATATATTGCATCCATTGGATGTCTATATAAGCATTCAACAAAAACGAAATCCTAAATACATCTACATTAAAAAAAAATATTTCACCAGTAATAGTAATGGAAATGTTGCCAGATTTAACTACCGAGATACTACACCTCCTCCCAAGTACAGAAGGTATTTTGGCAAGCAAATGTGTATGCAAAGAGTGGAATTATGTCGTTGCAGACAAAAGAATTGGACTCCTTTTCGGTTTCACTCAAAAAGTGACAGAAGAAAAAGTTACACAACTCTTCTACAGAGAACAAATTGAGGAGGAAGATTACTACACGATGATGGGAGATTTCTATCAGATGTTATTTGGAAACAATGGTACCTGGAATATTATCCGATCCTATGATGAAAACATGTCACATCCAATCGTTGGATCTTGTAATGGTCTGGTATGTTTTTATGTTTCACACCACGGCATACAAGATCCTATCTATATTATGAATCCAACAACGGGTGAGCACCTCCATCTTCCACAAATATGCGATCCAACACCAACGCCACAAATTAGTTGGGATCCACGATTCATCGTAGGGGGGTTCGGCTATTGTCAACATACCGGTGAATATAAAGTATTTCGAATTCAAGTGGACGGTAAAGTGGACGTACACACTCTAGGCAACAACATGGGATGGAGGAACATCGGATATTTTCCTTTTACTTTTTGGGATTCAGGTGTGCACGCACATGGTTGTATTTTTTGGATAAATCATTATTTTTATGACAATATTCAGATAGTATCTTTCAATTTGGACAATGAGACATTCCAGTCACATTCGCCACCCCCGCATCATATTTATGAGAATGGTGGTTTCAGTACTCCAAAACTTGGAATGGTCTTGTCTGGAGTTCGCCTTTTATTTTACAACATTCACGATATATATGATCTCCGGATTGATTTTTGGGCACCCATTTCGGATAATGATATTCATGCACGGTGTAGTTGCAGGAAATCCTACACTACACCCCTCACAAGATTTCATTAACATTCAACTCATTTTTGGATTAACAATCTTAATTTTATTGATGAATCTTTGAACAATCTTACAAGAAAAGATAAAGGGATTAAGAACAACAACCACTCTTGATTTTCTCTCTCCTAATTGTTTTTTTTATTCCTCTCTCTAAAAAGATGTCTCCCTTTCCTTTACAACTAAACGGCTATTTATAGGGAATTACATAGTGGATGACAGCTAATCTGTCCTTTCTTTTCGGATATGACTTGCGACATTATCGCAACCTTATAAATATCAATCTCGCAAACTTCCTTATTTTCGCAGGACCGTCACACTTTTCTCATGATTTGGCTGATGTCGTTTATTATGTCGTTTCTGAAGTTGTTCTGCGAGACTGTCGTGTTGTGTAGTTAATAATTTCGCTGAGGCATTATTGCTGCGAGATTCTGATCCTACATCTTGCCTCTTCTCATATCTTCTCTGCGAAGTAGAGAACGATGTGAGAAATGCCGCAGCTATCCATCACTTCATATTCTGCATTTATCACACGTATCCTTTCTCCCATCTGTTTCTAGACACGTCTTTTGTAACCGCTGCTTTTCAACCGCTCACGTCTTTTCGCATTAATTGTGTTTATCTTCTCGAAAATCTCCTGTATATATACTCTTCTTACTCTCCCTTTTCTTCTTTTTTACTCTCTTTTTCATCTTCTCTGCAACTTCATCATTTTCTCTGTAAATTCTCTGTTGTAATTTTTCTTCTATCTTCCTTCTTCAATCTTCTTAATTCTTCGTTCATTCCCATACTCTATATTCATATATGCCTCCAAGTGGTCAAAAACATGAGAAAACCTTAAAGGAAGTTCAAAAAGATCTTGCCGAGAAAGGTTTCACACTTTCTACCATTCCTGGTGAAAGTGCCAAATCAATTATTTCTATCAAAATTTTCTCTGATCAACATTGTGATGATCAATCAATCATAGTTTCGCTGGGTCAAATTCTCACAGGTCTCCCCATTCCTCTTTATGACCCAGATATTCCTCTGTTCTATGAAATTCTCGCTCACTCGGGATTTTCGCGAGCTATCTTCCAATTGAGTGGGGATTGAATCCGTCTGATGCTGGAGTTCGCTAACCGTAGTGCTGGTAAAGGATCTCTTTATTCCAAAGAGCTTAGGGATCCTAAATTCGTAGATCTAGAGATAGTCGCTGAGAAGTATACAGTAGCGAATTTCTTCGAAAATTATGAATTAATATCCATGAAGAAAGAGAATACTCGCTGGGGTATTCGCTTGAAAAGGAAAGATAATATTGATGAAGATAAAATACTCACACAAGACATTGATTGGCACTCTGGTAAGAACACAACCCCTCGCCAATCCAAAGATGATAAATGGTGTGTTTTTCCCTTGATGCTGAAAGGACCTTACATTGCTGGGTGAAATGTTCTTCCTGAGAATCTCGCTACTTATGAACCTTGGGTATTCTCTTGGCCCGAGAAGAAGAAAGAGGTATGTTTCTTCCAGTTTCTCCCACTTTACATTTATTTATTTATCTTTATTCTTTTGTTCGCTGATTCTTCCGACATTCTACAGATCCGGAAACTGAAAGATATCTACCGCAGGACTGGGAAGGATAATACCTTGTTAGCTCATCGCTCATATATAGATGAGGTAAAAAATATTCTCTTATGATTTTAAACAATATATTGTTGCCTCTATTTCTTATTTCTATATGTGTGTGAAGGTTATCGCTGAAATGGAAGAGACTGCCAATGTTGCGAAGACTGGTGATAAAGGCAAAGGTGCTCTTCGCAGGGAAAAACCAACTGCTCCTCCTTCAAAGAAGAGAAAAGTCTGTTCTTCCTCTCCTCATGAAAATTCCGAGAGTGATGAGGATGATGAGGATAATGATGACCCTGCTGCAAATGAAGATTCTCCATCCGAATCTTCTATGGCTAAGCTCTCTAGCATCTTTTCTGATTCTTAGCAAGGAATGGGAGATAGTCAACTCTCTAATACCTGCAAAGCTCTCGCCACTATTTGTGATGTTTCTTTATTGGATGGTGATAGCTCTCTTCGCGGAGTTTCTAGATCAGTGACTCTTAGCTTCCTAAATTCTCTCAATTGTTTGGTATGCCTTCGTCTTTTTACTTCTTCATTATTGTGACTCAAAATTTCTTTTCATTTTAATTATTTTTTGTATTTTCTTCGCAGGCTGGAAAAGCTTCTTTCGCTGTTGCCTCAGATTTGGAGAGGAGACGCGAAATTCTTGAAAAGAAGAATCTTCAATTTCGTACGAAGAATGAAGAACTGGAAACTGAAGCTAAGGGTCTTTGTGAGAAGAACGAACAATTAGAAGCTGAAGTTAAAGGTATTCGCGAGAAGAACAAACAACTGGAAACCGACACTTCTTCGCAAAGGAACAAAATTTCTACTTTTCAAAAACTAATGATCAGCTCTATGGTACGCAATTTTTCTCCTTTCCTTTCATTCATTCATCCTATTGTATTATATTGTTTGATTAATCCTTTTTGCAGACATTTATGGTCTTTCTGAGGAAGCCACTCTTCTTCATTCATTTCCCGATGCCCTAGATAATGATACTCTTCTTGAACATCTTAATAAATCTTTGAATAGTTTCTCTAATGATAAAATTTCATCTCTGTCTTTGAATGAACTTAAATCCAAATGTCGCCTCTTAGAGATTGATCATAAATCTAGTTTAGGTTTAGCCAACCAATTTAAACGTTTTTATCTCAATTCTAAAGAGAAGATCAATGAATTAAGAACCAAGATTAGCAAACTTATAGATGATAAATATTGTATCTCTGATCAAGGTGTTAAGGCTTTGGCGAAATTCCAAGAGACTCTTCTTGAGGTTCAACTTGAACGAGATGAAGCCAATCGTCAAAATGTTGTGCTTAGCGAGAGAGAAAACCAAGTTCATTCTCGTCTTCTCATAAATAGTGATGATGAGTTCGCTTGGGTCGCGACAATCTTGGATAACGCCAGAAAATATTTAGGTGTAAATGTTAGTCTCCAAGTTGAGCATACAACCTTGATTAGAGATATGATTTCTTAGAGACAAGGTCATTAACTGTTTTCCTTTATTAATCTTTGGTTTTTCACGAGTTTTTTTCAAGTTACTGATTAATTTTTATATGCTTCGCAGGATATGAAAGTAGATATCGCCAAAGAGTTGAGGAACTTGAAGCCGAAAAGAGGAACTCGCAAAGAATCTTTCTTCTCGCAACGACAAATATTCTAGATTAAAGAATCAAATCAAGATCAATGTTGCGAACTTTAAGAGCGACGCTCTGCACTTTCGTAATCAAACTATTCAAATGGTTTGTGATGACCATAGTATTCCTCACTCTGATTATCCTTGTCTCTTGGAGGAGATCCCAAAGAACATTCCTAGTCTGACCATCTCTGATAGCGAAGCTGATGATGAAGAATCTGATGGTGATGAAGGTTCTGATGGAGATAAAGGTTATGATGCAGACGAAGAAGAGAACAAGTCTGATGAAGATGATGAAAGATCAACTAAGAAGTAGTCTTTGTTTCTTTCTTTGATCTTCTGTAATACTTGTACATTTATTCCTTCTTTTTGTATATTTGCGAATTCTTTTGGTTCCCCATATTCCTTAATATATGAGCTTCTTTCATTTCGACCTGCATTCATTAAAACAATTCTTCCTTGCAATGCGTTAATCAACATAATAATTAATTTTTGAATTTTTGCGTAAATCTATCATGCGGGGACAAATAACATTTTCTAATTTCATTCATTCTCATACTTGCCTCTGTTATTTGTATCCAAATGAGAGATTTTGCAGATTTTTCTTATTTTGTGCCTCAACTTCGCAGTTGTTTATGTATAATTTCGCAATCATATGCGAAGTGAATTTTGATTCTTTTCAAAATCTCATTCCTGTGTGGTCTTATTTTTCCTTCCTAGTTAAAGGTCTTATTATGCCACCTCTTGTCATTGCGACAAAATCGCAGGACGTCCTTGCACTTTCGTGCAAAAACCCATTGATCTTGCCTTAACTTTTTTCTTTGTATTATTGCCTCTCCAGGATAGTTGCGGCAATATGACAGGCCTAAATTTTCGTGCGAAAATAAAGCCCCGTGACACTGCCGTCTTGCGACGAAATCGCAGGACGTCTTCGCACTTTCATGCGAAAACCCATTGATCTTGTCTTATCTTTTTCTTTTGTATTATTGCCTCTTCAGGATTGTTGCAAAAATATGACAAGCCTTAATATCCTTGCGAATAAAAAGCCTCATGACATTTGCGTCTTAAGACACTTATCAGCTCCCTAATGGAGGGTGCCGCCCTTATCTCCCCCATGGTTTCCCCTTCAAGGAGGCATACCTCTACCATACAAGGTTGGATCCTCCCATCCAGTCTTAAAAACAACCAGTTGTTTTCGCAGCCTCTTATCCCTTTTACCTATAGGGTTTATGGTTACGAGACTGCACCCTAAGTGGAGTTTTCTTCGGGCCGAGTGCAGTATAAGCCAATACTTGTCAAGAATGGCAAGGTACGCTCCAGATGCCCCTGGCACTCTTGACTCAACCGTGTACCTCGGCGCCTTGATCAGATTCTGCACTCCTTGGGAGAGTCCTTATTACCTTAGTCGCTCAACCTAAGTCATATGCTGAAGTTGAGAATCCAAGGTGCCTCTCCCGGATGGTCTTTATTGACCCCAAATCTCCATGACTCAGGTTCCGGGGGCGGTGTAACCTTTCCATGAGCCATGCAATAGGTACCCCCTTATATGACGTACTTTAGGTCTTATATTTTCCTCTTGCGAAATTGTATTCGCGAACTAGGGTGTACGCCATAAAGGTTCGCCCCTTTCTCTTTTGTCATTGTTCTCTGATTGTCTTTTGTAGAATTCATTATCTCTGCGAGATTCTCGCACATCATCACATCGTATTTGTACTTCTCAATCTCTTTTTTATCATTCAGTAAAATGTATTTTTTGAAAATTTTCGCAACAAATCAGCCATTCATACACATCTTATTTTCTGCTATTGCTTCCTTGGTAGTGGTATGTTCACCATTTTTTATTCTGAGCTATCATTAGTTTCGCAACATTTCTTCTTCTTTTCGTTCGATTGCATCCACCATCAATCTCTCACTTCTTTGTGTCTATTTGATTTTGCGTCGCCAACTTT
Source organism: Papaver somniferum (assembly GCF_003573695.1). Taxonomy (NCBI): domain Eukaryota; kingdom Viridiplantae; phylum Streptophyta; class Magnoliopsida; order Ranunculales; family Papaveraceae; genus Papaver; species Papaver somniferum. The sequence goes on from NC_039364.1 coordinate 84,577,382, forward strand.
CCTTCTTGTTTGCTCTTCCTTCACAGAGTTCTACCTCAGTTTCGTAACATTTCTTTCCTTCAACCCAATCTCCTTTTATGATTCCTACACCGTTGGGGTGAGGGAATTTGATGCACTGGTGGAAAGTTGAAGCTACACCTAGAATCCCATGTAGCCAAGGTCGACCAATTAATGCATTGTAGGGTGACTCTACGTCAACAACACAGAACAGGATTTCAGAAGATATTCCCTTCAATGGAATTCGCATAGTAACCTCCCCTTTAGGCTTGTTGGAAGTACCATTAAAACCATATATATTATATGTTGATGGTATAAGATCATCATCTCTCCTTCCCATGGTTTTATAAGTATGATAGAATAAGATGTTCACAGAGCTTCCGGTATCGATTAGAATCCTATTAATTGCCCATGAGTCTTCAGCTTCATCATCTTCATCTTCTTTCGGTTTTGGATTAATTTCTAATTTTACCACCAATGGATTGTCATGTACTTCTCCACCTTCGGGGACTTCTTCTGCGGTAAAAGAAATAGTTTGCTTCTGCCACTCCTCTAGTGGAGAGATTTTCGCAATGTTCATAATTTCTCTTCCATCACTGTCTCTTGCGAGCACTCTACTCAAAACATTGTCATGAAAATCTTCAATTGTCTTGTATGAATGTACGATAGAGTGACAGAATAGATTCTTTGCTTTTGCACCAACTTCTACGAAGAACGTTTCCTTCTCTTTCACCGTGTTTACTCTGTGATGCTCTGGTGGTGGTGGTAGTAATGGTTGAGATTGTGGGTACCCTACCAGAAAGTGGTTTAGTTTTCCTTGATATATCATTCTCAGAATAATTCTCTTTATATTTCTGCAATCATTTGTAGTATGTCCATGAAAATGATGATAAGAACAGAACTCATGACTTCTGTGGATTGGAGGTGGTTCCGTTCCCATGTTCCATGGTGTTGGTATATTCTCCATCAAAATTATAGCTTCCCATATTTTCTCCACACTTGCATTCAGATGTGGCATCTTGATTTATTCCCATGCTACCTTGTGACCTCCTTGTCCTCTATTATAATTTTTATCTTTGACCTCCATAGGTTTCTTGCGGCTGATCAAGTCTTTGAATCTTATTATTTCCACCACGATTGTAGAAATTTCTTTCTCTTTCATACTCCTCTTGATCTCGTCTTCCATAGCCACCAGTTCTGTTGATTGTTGCCCGTAACCTTTTCTTGTTGTACTTGCGAAGTGCTCGCCACTGTGTTTATTAGTTTAGGTAATAAGCTTGCATTCGCTGCTTGTGGGTTGGTGTTCGCAACTGGGTATGATTCCATTTCACTTTGCCTTTCCTCTAGAGCAATATACTTTTCCTGAAGTTGTCGCATTTCATTCATTGTGATTGTATTCTTGACTCTGAAAATTTGGATATACAATAGATTGGTTGCGAACATAGCATTGATAAATGATAAGATAAGATATCTCTCATCCACACGGCCAGCCATTTCACTACACATAGTTCTCCACCTTTTAGTTAGGTGCTTCAAACTTTCGCCAATCCTTTGCTTTAATCCAAACACATCTTCAATACCAGGTCGCGAAGAATTGTTACTTGTATATGCCCCCAAGAATGTGGTCTTCAAGTGATTGAAAGATTTTATTGTATTTTTTGGTAGACCTTCGAACCATTTTAACGCCTCTCCTGTTAGACTGGACAAAATACTTGCACAATACGGCATCATGATTTTCCCATTGCAACATGCACCTCACGTAGGCTTTAATGTGTTGAATTGCACAAGTTGTTCCATCAAAAATGCTGGTTAATGCGGGCAAATTGCATTTCGGAGGTATTCCTCCTAGTTGTACTTCTCTTGTAAATGGAGTTTTCGCAGCTTCTTCTATAGCTTCATCTAATTGTCTTCTGCCTACTTCTCCTCTATTATTTAGCATTCCTCTCATTTCTTCCAATTCTTTTAAGATTTGTTCATTTACGCCTGAATTTTGATCCATTGGTCTTTTTAATTTCGCCTCCCTTCTTCTGCGTTCATGTCTTTCTTCTCTCGCGAAATTTTGCATTTCTTCTTCATCATCCTCATCTCGTCTTCTCCTGCGATTCTCTTCCTCATCTCTATCTTGAATTCGCATATGATGATGTCTCTCATTTTCCCCTCCATGATTTTGTTCATTTCTTATCAATTCCATTCGTGTCTTTCAGCCCCCTGTACTCTATCATACTCTTCATTAGATTACCGTTATTCCGGTTTTGTGTACGCCTTCTTTCTCGATTGTCGATTGTTCTGGCGAATCGCTCCTGAAGCTCTTGTTCTTCCATTTCCGCTCTCAATCTTTCACGTTCGCAGTTAAACGTGCTTGTTCAGCATAGTGTCTTTCAATTTCTTCTTCAATCGTTTGTTGATTTCTTTGAGCTTCTCTCTCATGTAAAATTCTCCTTCCTTCCTCTCGATTCCCTTCGCCATCTTGATTATTTCGTCCCTGACGTTGTCCATTCTCTTGATTTCTATCATTTTGCCTATCATCAAAAGTTTCATTTTGTGGAACGTAACGATCATCAGTCCTTTCTCTACCTTCGCGATGTTCTTCATTCGGATTTCGTATTTCTTCTCGAATATTATTTCCAGCATTAACTGTGGGTGAGTTTCGCCTCATTTCTCTTCTAGTCGATCTTGAATACGATCTTGTAGTACTTCTTGATCTTCTACTCTGTAGTCTCATATTTTCCATCCTCAATTCGTGATTTTTCTTTGTTAGATTTGCACGTTCTTCTGCCTCAGCTCTTCTTTCTTCATGCATTCTTCGTCTCAACATCTCTACTGCTCCAATTTCCTCATCTTCACTAATTATTCCTTCAACTATTTCTTGTCCTCCCTCTGTTTGTCTATTATTTCTCGTTTGTCATTCTTCTTCTTCATATGCTGAATTTGATCTCCAAGTATGTGTGCTCACTCTATCATAATCCATAGTTCTATCTTGTACCGGTGTTTGTTGAACTAGTTGTTGAATTTGATTTTCTCCATCATTTCTTATTCTAGTAAATTCTCCTGTTTCACTTCTCTCCCTTCCAGCAAGTCTTTTACTTCTTCTTCTAGCGGTTGTTGGTTGTTCGGATATATTTCTCCTTCTAGCCATTTCTTCAATACTAATGAATTGTAAGAGATTCCGTAAATTCTTCACCAGTTATTCTAATTTCCCACAAATCAGAATATTAATCTTCAACCTTTTCTAGGGTGACCTTCAATCTTCGTCCCTGTTTCAAGTGCCATTATGTAGTTGCAGGAAATCCTACACTACACCCCTCACAAGATTTCATTAACATTCAACTCATTTTTGGATTAACAATCTTAATTTTATTGATGAATCTTTCAACAATCTTACAAGAAAATATAAAGGAATTAAGAACAAAAACCACTCTTGATTTTCTCTCTACTAATTGTTTTTTTTATTCCTCTCTCTAAAAAGATCTCTCCCTTTCCTTTACAACTGAACGACTATTTATAGGGAATTACATAGTGGATGACAGCTAATCTGTCCTTTATTTTCGGATATGACTTGCGACATTATCGCAACCTTATAAATATCAATCTCGCAAACTTCCTTATTTTCGCAGGACCGTCACACTTTTCTCATGATTTGGCTGATGTCGTTTATTATGTCGTTTCCGAAGTTGTTTTGCGACACGGTCGTGTTGTGTTGTTAATAATTTCGCTGAGGCATTATTGCTGCGAGATTCATATCTTCTCGGGCCAAGAGAATACCCAAGGTTGATAAGTAGCGAGATTCTCAGGAAGAACGTTTGACCCAGCAACGTAAGGTCCTTTCAGCATCAAGGGAAAAACGCACCATTTATCATCTTTGGATTGGCGAGGGGTTGTGTTCTTACCAGAGTGCCAATCAATGTCTTGCATGAGTATTTTATCTTCATCAATATTATATTTCCTTTTCAAGCGAATACCCCAGCGAGTATTCTCTTTCTTCATGGATATTAATTCATAATTTTCGAAGAAATTCGCTACTGTATACTTCTCAGCGACTATCTCTAGATCTACGAATTTAGGATCCCTAAGCTCTTTGGAATAAAGAGATCCTTTACCAGCACCACAGTTAGCAAACTCCAGCATCAGACGGATGCAATCCCCACTCAACTGGAAGATAGCTCGCGAAAATCCTGAGTGAGCGAGAATTTCATAGAACAGAGGAATATCTGGGTCATAAAGGAATCAAGAATAACCATTGCTCTAGATTTTCTCTCTCCTATTGACTTGCTTCTCACTCAAAAAAGATCTCTCTCTTTTCCTTTACAACTGAATGGCTATTTATAGGGAATTGTGATAATGTCGCAAGTCATATCCGAAAATAAAGGACAAATTAGCTGTCATCCACTATGTAATTCCTTATAAATAGCCGTTCAGTTGTAAAGGAAAGAGAGAGATCTTTTTAGAGAGAGGAATAAAAAAAAATTAGGAGAGAGAAAATCAAGAGTGGTTGTTGTTCTTAATCCATTTATCTTTTCTTCTAAGATTGTTCAAAGATTCATCAATAAAATTAAGATTGTTAATCCAAAATGAGTTGAATGTTAATGAAATCTTGTGAGGGGTGTAGTGTAGGATTTTCTGAAACTAAATAATGACGCTAGAAACAGGGAGATATTTGTAAAGAAATGTAAAGTGGGGAGATATTCCTCTGTTCTATGAAATTCTCGCTCACTCGGGATTTTCGCGAGCTATCTTCCAATTGAGTGGGGATTGCATCCGTCTGATGCTGGAGTTCGCTAACAGTGGTGCTGGTTAAGGATCTCTTTATTCCAAAGAGCTTAGGGATCCTAAATTCGTAGATCTAGAGATAGTCGCTGAGAAGTATACAGTAGCGAATTTCTTCGAAAATTATGAAAAATTCAAAAATTAATGATTATGTTGATTAATCGTATTGCAAGGAAGAATTGTTTTAATGAATGTAGGTCAAAATGAAAGAAACTCATATATTAAGTAAAATGGGGAACCAAAAGAATTCGCAAACATACAAAAAGAAGGAATTAAATGTACAAGTATTACAGAAGATCAAAGAAAGAAACAAAGACTACTTCTTAGTTGATCCTTCATCATCTTCATCAGACTTGTTCTCTTCTTCGTCTGCATCAGAACCTTTATCTCCATCAGAACCTTCATCACCATCAGATTCTTGAGCATCAGCTTCGCTATCAGAGATGGTCATACTAGGAATGTTCTTTGGGATCTCCTCCAAGAGACAAGGATAATCAGAGTGAGGAATACTATGGTCATCACAAACCATTTGAATAGTTTGATTGCGAAAATGCAGAGCGTCGTTCTTAAAGTTCGCAACAGTGATCTTGATTTGATTCTTTAATCTAGAATATTTGTCGTTGCGAGAAGAAAGATTCTTTGCGAGTTCCTCTTTTTCAGGTTCTCTGCAACTTCATCATTTTCTCCGTAAATTCCTCTGCTGTAATTTTTCTTCTATCTTCCTTCTTCAATCTTCTTAATTCTTCGTCCATTCCTCTGTTAAATCCAAATTTTGCCTCTTAGAGATTGATCATAGATCTATTTTAGGTTTAGCCAACCAATTTAAACGTTTTTATCTCAATTATAAAGAGAAGATCAATGAATTAAGAATCAAGATTAGCAAACTTATAGATGATAAAGATCGTATCTCTGATCAAGGTGTTAAGGCTTTGGTGAAATTCCAAGAAACTCTTCTTGAGGTTCAACTTGAAATTAAAATTATTATGATAATTAGCCAATCGTCAAAATGTTGTGCTTAGCGAGAGAGAAAATCGCCATCTTGTTTAAACAAGTTCGCTTCTCTTGAGATAGAGTTTTATTCTCATCTGATAAAGTTTCCGTCCCTAGATTAGCTTTAGTTAAAGAATAAGAGAGGCGAGATATTTCATTACTTAATAAATTTTGCCTCTGAACTAATTAGGTATTTTCATTGGTAAGATTATTTATATGATCAACAGAATATGAATAGAGGTTATCTAATTGGTTATATTGATCCGTAGAAATCTCTTTATCAACACGGGCTTCTTCAACAGCAGATTCAAATTGATATCTATCCATTATTCGTTTCTGGTTTAAGGATTAACATGCGAAAAAGGGATTTCAAGGACAATTAAATACGGAAAGGATAAAATCATCAGAAAGGCAAATTGAAGACACAGGTAAGGAAATCATACCTATCAGTTCATCATTCTTCTTGCGAAGATTGTCGCGATCCAGCGAAACATTCTGGAGCTTTTGATTTTCGAGACGAAGAGCATTACACTCTAAAGTCATCATTTGGAGATTCTTATTCAAGTTTTCAACCTCTTTTTCCAAAGCTATTTGCGAAGCATCTCTGTCAGAGCCATAATATTTACTCAGAATTTCGCAAACACCAGATTTGACAGGAACAATGGGAGACTTCTTAACATCATCCAGAACCTCAGACAAAACTTTGAAAACAATATCTATTCCTTCCGCAGTTTCTTTCGAAAAAGGAAGAGGCTCAGGTAGAGAACTGGCAATGATAGAAGGTTGGGAAAAATTATCAATAGGAGGAGAAGAAGTTTCATTCACAGAAGGATTAATAAGGGGGTTTCAATCATTAAAAGGTCACTTGAAGGGATGAAATCTGAGGCAACCTTTTCGCGAATTGGAGATAATGGTTTAACTTGCGAAGATGTCGCAGTATATTTTGAAGGGATAAGCAAGTGAAATGGAATAGAGGTTTCAACGGTTTTGAGGTGGCGAGATTTCTTGAGAGGTTTGTTGGAATCCTTATCACCATGCGAATCACAATCCAGATAAGAAACATATATTTATGAGAAGACGAGAACGAACTTGGTTTTATCTCTCGCTAAGCACAACATTTTGACGATTGGCTTCATCTCGTTCAAGTTGAACCTCAAGAAGAGTCTCTTGGAGGAGATCCCAAAGAACATTCCTAGTCTGACCATCTCTGATGGTGAAGCTGATGATGAAGAATCTGATGGTGATGAAGGTTCTGATGGAGATAAAGGTTCTGATGCAGACGAAGAAGAGAACAAGTCTGATGAAGATAATGAAGGATCAACTAAGAAGTAGTCTTTTTTTCTTTATTTGATCTCCATTTATCATCTTTGGATTGGAGAGGGGTTGTGTTCTTACCGGAGTGCCAATCAATGTCTTGCATGAGTATTTTATCTTCATCAATATTATCTTTCCTTTTCAAGCGAATACCCCAGCGAGTATTCTCTTTCTTCATGGATATTAATTCATAATTTTAATTATCATAATACCTAATTATTCCACCATCTAATTGGTTAAGATTTATTAAGTAATGAAATATCTCGCCTCTCTTATTCTTTAACTAAAGCTAATCTAGGGACGGAAACTTTATCAGATGAGAATAAAACTCTATCTCAAGAGAAGCGAACTTGTTTAAACAAGATGACGATATCTTCGCAACAACTTAGCATCCTTCAGAAAGTATGTGATGACCAAGAACAATCTCTTCGCTCTTTGAGAAATGAACTTAAAGAAGTAACAGATTTATCTATCGCTTAAAGAGATACACTCATTCAAGGTAGAATAGCTGTAAGTATAAAGGCGAACCAACTTAAAGAACGATATTCCAAATTAGAAGAATCTTATTCTTCACTTGCGAAGAAAAATGCTTTTCTTATTTCTAAAGAGAAAAATCTTCAGTCTCGACTTAAAGGTTTAGTTGGAGATAAATTTGATGGTGCGATGGACCGTTGGGAGAATAATTGTCTGACTTTGATTCAACACCTTATTTCGCAAAAGGAAGGTAGTCATAACAGTTTGACTGCCTTAACTATCTTTTTTGTGTCATACCTTTTTGAGTTCTTCATCTTACTGAAATTTTGTATTCTACTTTTCGCAGAGTCTGAGAAAAATCTTCATTCCTCCATTTCTGTTTTGGAGGCTAAATATGCCAAAATTCGCAAAGAAAATGCACTACACATCTCTGTCCTTACTGGTTCTCGCGACCGAGCAGAAAGAAGACTTGATTATCTTGCTTACTTTAAGGATATTCAAGATAGGAATCATCAGAGAGCACTTCTTCGTCAAGTTCATCTTCGGGCTGAAGTTCTTGTGAATGATATTTTATTGTCCAAATCTCTTCCTCCTACATCAATCGAACCTTTGGAAGTAGATGATGATGAAATTCTTCGTCATGCTGACAGTGATTATGATTATGAAAGTGGTGGAGAGAATAATCTTTTGGAAGATGAAGAAGAGATCCCTTCTAAGGAAGCAACTGCTGGTGCTAATCAAGATGGAAGCGAAAAAGATGTTCCTTCTAAAGAAGTAATTGCTGGCGATAATCAAGATGGCGGTGAAAAACAAGTCCCTCTCAAAGAAATTATTGTCGGTGAAGATCAGAATCGAAATGAAGAAAAGGCTGGCGATAATGAGAACATTGGCGAAGAGCGTCCATTGTCTCCTTCTACTGGAATTAATGTTGAAGCATGAGCTTCTTATCTAGTTCTATCTTCTTGAACTGTTTCATTTTTATTATTTCTTACGAATAATATTCTTCAACCAACTTTGGAATTAATTTTCTCTTTTAGTATTTTGCTGGCGAGAAAGATTATGCATCTTGTTTTCTGATTCCCATATTTTCCTCTCATTATCTTTCTTGCGAGAAATGATCTGTTATGAATACTTATAAATATTTTGTTTTGTCATGTGGTCTTATTTTGCCTTCCTAATTAAAGGTCTTATTATGCCACCTCTTGTCATTGCGACAAAATCGCAGGACGTCCTTGCATTTTCATGCAAAAACTCATTGATCTTGCCTTAACTTTTTCTTTTGTATTATTGCCTCTTTAGGATTGTTGCGACAATATTACATGCCTAAATATTCTTTTGTATTATTTCCTCTTTAAGGTGTACGCCATAAAGGTTCGCCCCTTTTTATTTTGTCATTGTTCTCTGATTATCTCTGCGAAAGTTTCGCATATCATGATCTTGTTTTGATATGAATAATCTCGCAACTATTCTTTCATTGAATGTTTTTTCACAATCATTTTGTTGCGTCATACATAACTTCTCAAAGCTTCTTATGGATAATATCTCTTTAAGTACAATCTGTTTCATGGTCTGTCAAGTCTATGACCAACATCTCTACCTTCTGGATCCATTAATTTATAAGCTCCTTTCCCAACTATCTCCTTAATGATGTAAGGTCCATACCATTTTTTCGCTAACTTTCCACCATTTTCTCGCTGATATATTGGTGTCTCTCGCAGAACTAAATATCCTGGTTGAAATTCGCGTACTTTGACACGGTTATTACATTCTCGGACTAATCTTCGCTGATAATTCTCCATATGCTGTAAAGCTCTTTCTCTTTTTTCTTCTAACTCATCAAGTTTGCTTAAGATCAAACCCGCACTAAGATTTTTCTCCCAAGCTTCTCTCTTTGTCGTCGGAATAACAACTTCTGTTGGTAACACCGCTTCAACTCCGTATGTTAAACAAAAAGGTGACATTCCAGTAGCTTCTCTCCTAGTTGTGTTATAAGCCCATACTGCATTATGTACTTGTTCGCACCATGCTCTATGATGTCCTTCTAATTTTTTTATTTAATTTATCTGCAATTGTTTTGTTTGTTGCCTCTGCCTGCCCATTAGCTTGTGGATACAGAGGAGTAGACTTTCCACATTTTATCTTAAATGCATTAAGTAACATTTCTATGTTTTGTCCTTCAAACTGTTTCCCATTATCAGATACCAATTGCGCGGGAATTCCGAATCTGCAAATGATATTTTCGAATATGAATGTAAAGATATCTTTGTCGCGAATATGCTGTACTGCCTTTACTTCTGTCCATTTTGTGAAATAATCTGTTGCGACTATTAAGTATCTTCTTTGTCCAGATCCTGGTAAAAATGGCCCCACAATATCTAAACCTCACTTTCCAAAAGGCCATACACTGGTTGAAGATGACAATGGTGCTCCAGGTGCATGTATTTTCTTTCTGTGCCGCTGACAATCTTCGCAACGTCTTGATATTTGTTTTGCATCTTCGTGCATGTATGGCCAGTAATAGCCTTGCATTTTTGCTCTATGTGCCAAAGATCTTCCCCCGCTATGATTGCCAGCATCCCCACTACGTAACATTTTTAGCACCTTTTCTCCTTCTTCTCGTGTCAAACATCTGAGTGATGGTCCATTAAAGGATTTTCGGTATAGCAGCCCATCTCTTAATTCATAATTTGTTGCGCGGCTTTTTAACTTGTGTGCTTCCAATCTGTTTCTTGGTGTTTCTCCTTTCGCCAAATATTCATGAAGTTTTGTTCTCCAATCTGCGATATTGTTCGTTTGTTCTTCTTCTCCACCTTCTATCATCATTACGTTCACTTCTTCTTCTTCTTTATTGATTGATGGTGACAAAAGTGTTTGTATTTTTATGCATCTCGCAGTTGGATCTATCATCATACTTGAGATGAAAACAAAAGCGTCTGCGAGTCTGTTATCCTTCCTTGAAATGTGCCTCCATTTTATCTTTGGGATTTTCGCTGACAATTCTTCAACGAGCTTCTTGTATTTCTTCAAGTATGGTTTATTTGTAGTGTACTCTCCCTTTATTTTGCGAATAACTAGCTGTGAATCACTAGTGATCCTGGCATTTTCTAGTTTCATTTCTATTGCGAACTTTAAGGCATGTACCACAGCTTCATATTCCGTTTCGTTATTAGTGGATGCGAATTCCAATCTGAATGAAAAAGCCATCTTCGCTCCTTCTGGAGAAATTAAAACAATTCCAACCCCATTGCCTTCCCCATTTGATGATCCATCAACCAATATTTCCCATCTATTTGGTTCTGTTAATAAGTCTTTTGGATCTCCATGTTCTTCTTCTATATCCATCATCTCCTCCACCGCTTCATCATCTTCTAAACGAAATTCTGCTAAGAAATCTGCGACAACTTGTGATTTTGGTGAAGATAATATTTCATACTTGATTTTGAAATGTCCTACTTGTGCATTCCATCTCTCCACCCTACCTGATCTTTTTGAATTCTTCATCACTGATTCAATTGGTACTTTTGTTAGCACCCTTATTTTGTGTGCTTGAAAATATATGCGAAGTTTAAATGCGGCGTATACTAATGCTAAAATTAGCTTCTCAATTTTTGAATAATTCCTCTCTGCAGCATTAAATGTTTTGCTGATGTAATAAATGGGCTTTTCCACTCCTGCGTCCGTTCGCAATAACACATCGCTTAAAGCATGTGATGTTGTCGCAAGATAGATCAATAGTTCTTCTCCTGGTTCTGCCTTTTGTAAAATAGATGTATTCATAAGGTGTTCTTTGATCCCTTGAAAAGTTTTTTCACATTCATCAGTCCATTTGAATTTCGCACCCTTCTCGAGTATATTTAAAAAATGTTTACATTTGTCTGATGATCGCGAAATGAAACTTCCTAGCGAAGCTAAAAATCCGTTCAATTTTTGTACATCCTTTATCATTGCTGGTGTTGGTATGTCACAAACTGCTTGTACCTTTTCTGGATCAACTTGTATTCCTTCTTTTGATACAATGTAGCCTAAAAATCTTCCCGATGCAACCCAAAAAATGCATTTTTCAGGGTTCATTTTAATGTTATAATGCCGCATCTGTTCAAAAATATCCCTCAAATCTTGTACATGATCTTTGGATTCTTTACTCTTCACTAACATGTCATCCACGTACACCTCTAATGTTTTGTGTATCCAATTCGCGAACACCTTCTCTACCATTCTTTGATACGTTGATCCTGCATTTCGCAAACCAAACGGCATTTTTGTATAACAGTATAAACCTCTTGGAGCGAAAAAAAGCAGTATGCTCTTGATCTTCTTCAGCGAGAGGGATTTGGTTATAACCTTTGTACCCATCTAAAGAAGACACTCTATCATTTCCCGCTGCTGATTCAACCATTTGAGGAATATCCGGCAATGGAAAACTATCTTTAGGGCAAGCCTTGTTTAAATCAGTGAAATCTATGCAAATTCTTATCCCTTTATTTTTCTTTGTAACAACAACCATGTTTTCTATCCACTCTGGGTATTTAGCTTCTATTATAATTCCCGCCTCAAGCATTTTCTGTAATTCTTCTTCTATTTGAGGATGGTAGGTCGTTGCGATTTTTCTTATTCTCTGTTTAAATGGTCTCACATTCTTGTTAATCTCCAACTTATGACATGCAATTGGCGGATCTATTCCAGGTATCTCATCCATGCTCCCCGCAAAAGATTGACAGTTCTTTCTTCCTCTTCTGCATCCATCTTGGTTCCAATCCTCAGTATTAGGGGTTCTTCTATAGTCCCAACATTTACTTCTTTTGTTGGTTCCGCTGCAGTGTAACTGGCTTTGGGTTCTTCCATTGGTGTTGGCTCTTTTATCATCTTCGTAGGTCCATCTCCTTCCTCCGAAATTTCGCTGGATATTCCTTTACCTTCTTTTGCTCTTATCATGTACACTTTAAATTCTTCTTCTTTCTTTGCCTCCTTTGCTATTTTTCTGCGACATTGTCGCTTTTTTGCTCGTCCTTCATAATGCTTTACTTCAATTTAATAACATAATTTCGCATTGTCAATATGTCCTCTACTCTCACCTACTCCATTTGGCATGGGGAACCTGATGCATTGATGCAACGTTGATGCTACAGCTTTAATTTCATGTATCCATGGCCTCCCCAACAGCATGTTATATGGTGATTCCATATCCACTACACATAGTGTCACTTGTGTTTCAATCTCTCCTAGTGGAATTCGCATCACTATTTCTCCTTTAGGTTTAGTTGTGGATTTTCCAAAGCCATGAAAAAGATATGTTGAACAAGACATTTCTTCATCTTTGAATCCCATTCCTTTTAACGCATGATAAAATATTATATCCACTGAACTTCCTGTATCGACTAAAGTTCTGTTCAATATACATTCTTCCGTGGATTTTGTTGTTGTCCCCTTCTCTTTTCGTTTAATAGGTACTGTAATAACCAATGGAGATGTGTGGCTCAAATTTTCTTTTGGTATTTCTGCTGCCATGAATGTGATTTTTTTGCTTTTCCCAATCTTTCAAGTGTGATGTCTTTTCTACCGCCATAACCTTCCTTCCTTCAAAATCTCGTTTATGTATCCTTCCTTTGATGTTTTCATGGAATTCATTAACCATTGTTTTTGTTATCATATTACACTCCAATCTTTTGTCATCTTCATTAACTCTAATCATTTTTCTTTTAACTGGTTCACTGATTTTTTTAATCACTTTCTTGATTTGAACAATCTCAACAACAATCTTCAACTTTCAACCTTCAGTCCCTGTTTCTAGCGCCATTATGTAGTTGCAAGAAATCCTACACTACACCCCTCACAAGATTTCATTAACATTCAACTCATTTTTGGATTAACAATCTTAATTTTATTGATGAATCTTTGAACAATCTTACAAGAAAAGATAAAGGAATCAAGAATAACCACTGCTCTAGATTTTCTCTCTCCTATTTACTTGCTTCTCACTCAAAAAAGATCTCTCTCTTTTACTTTACAACTGAATGGCTATTTATAGGGAATTACATAGTGGATGACAGCTAATCTGTCCGTTATTTTCGGATATGGTTTGCGACATTCTCGAAACCTTACAAATATTAATCTCGCACACTTCCTAATTTTCGCAAGTCCATCATATTTTTCTAATGATTTAACTGATGTCGTTTAATATGTCGTTTCTGAAATTGCTTTGCGACATTGTTGTGTTATGTTGTTAATAATTTCGCTAAAGTGTTGCATCTGCGAGATTCTGATCCTACATCTTGCCTCTTCTCATGTCGTCTTTGCGAAGAAGAGAATGATATGAGAAATGCCGCAATTATCCATCTCTTCGTATCCTGCATTTATTACACGTATCTTTTCTTCCATTTGTTTCTTGACACGTCTTTTGTAACAGCTGCTTCTCAACCGTTCACGTATTTTCGCCTTAACTATGTTTATCTTCTCGAAAAAAAAAATTTCCTCTATATATACTCTTTCTTACTCTCCTTTTCTCTCTTTTTACTCTCTTTTTATCTTCTCTGCAACTTCATCGTTCTTCTGCAAATTCCGCCATTGCATTTTTTTATTTTTCTTCTTTTTTCAATCTTTTTAATTTCTTCTTCATCTCCATATTGTTCCCTCTGTAGATCTTCACTGTTCGTAATTTTCTTCCTTTTTAATTTTTACGAATTAATCTTCCTGCTGGTGTTTTCCATGGATTCATCGAGGTTAGTTTTCTTTTTTCTTTCTTATGGGTTTTGCTGAAATTGATCTTGCTTACTGCCTTATTTGATGTTGTTTATGTGATTCCCATATTGTTGTTATTTCACCAAAAATTCCTCTAACACCAAATTTACGGTTCAGAACCCTAATATTCCCAAATCGCATCATAAGGTTGTTGTAAACAAAAGAAATTCTGCGGATCATAAGGTAGTAAAAAACATTATTCTTTTCTAATAACAATATTGTTTCCTCTGAACTAATTGGGTATTTTCATTGGTAAGATTATTTATATGATCAACAAAACATGAATAGAGGTTATCTAATTGGTTATATTGATCCGTCAAAATCTCTTTATCAACACGGGCTTCTTCAGCAGTAGATTCAAATTGATATCTATCCATTATTCGTTTCTGGTTTAAGGCTTAACATGCGAAAAATGGATTTCAAGGACAATTAAATATGGAAAGGATAAAATCATCAGAAAGATTATTCGCTGGGTCAAAGAGAGAATTTGACCCAGCGAAAATACACCTCAAAACCGTAAAGAATCATCATTATCACTTATAAAACCATGGGAGGGAGAGATGATGATCTTATACCATTGTACGAAATATAAGATATTTAATGAATTTATCACATTCATATTTGTAAAGAATCAGCAAGACATTGATTGGTAGAGGTACGCCTCCTTGAAAGGGCAACCAGGGGGGAGATAAGGGAGGCACCCTCCATTAGGGAGCTGATAAGTGTCTTAAGACGCAAATGTCATGAGGCTTTTTACTCTCAAGGGTATTAAGGCTTGTCATATTTGTGCGACAATCCTGAAGAGGCAATAATACAAAAGAGAAAGATAAGACGAGATCAATGGGTTTTCGCATAGTAACCTCCCCTTTAGGCTTGTTGGCAATACCATTAAAACCATATATATTATATATTGATGGTATAAGATCATCATCTCTCCCTCCCATGGTTTTATAAGTATGATAGAATAAGATGTTCACAGAGCTTCCGTACAATGGAACAAAGGTTTTGAAGGGATAAGTAAGTGAAATGGAACAGAGGTTTCAATGGTTTTGAGGTGGCGAGATTTCTTGAGAGGTTTGTTGGCATCCTTATCACCCTGTGAATCACAATCCAGATAAGGAATGGGTTTTCGCATGAAAGTGCGAAGACGTCCTGCGATTTCGTCGCAAGACGACAATATGACAGGCCTAAATTTTCTTGCGAAAATAAAGCCCCGTGACATTGTCGTCTTGCGACGAAATCGCAGGACGTCTTCGCACTTTCATGCGAAAACCCATTGATCTCGTCTTATCTTTCTCTTTTATATTATTGCCTCTTCAGGATTGTCGCACAAATATGACAAGCTTTAATACCCTTGCGAGTAAAAAGCCTCATGACATTTGCGTCTTAAGACACTTATCAGCTCCCTAATGGAGGGTGCCGCCCTTATCTTCCCCTGGTTGCCCCTTCAAGGAGGCGTACCTCTAACATACAAGGTTGGCTCCTCCCATCCAGTCTTAACAACAACCGCTTGTTTTCGCAGCCTCTTATCCCTTTTACCTCTTATCCCTGTTTCTAGCGCCATTATGTAGTTGCAGGAAATCCTACACTACACCCCTCACAAGATTTCATTAACATTCAACTCATTTTTGGATTAACAATCTTAATTTTATTGATGAATCTTTCAACAATCTTACAAGAAAAGATAAAGGGATTAAGAACAACAACCACTCTTGATTTTCTCTCTCCTAATTGTTTTTTTTATTCCTCTTTCTATAAAGATCTCTCCCTTTCCTTTACAACTGAATGGCTATTTATAGGGAGTTACATAGTGGATGACAACTAATCTGTCCTTTATTTTCGGATATGACTTGCGACATTATCGCAACCTTATAAATATCAATATCGCAAACTTCCTTATTTTCGCAGGACCGTCACACTTTTCTCATGATTTGGCTGATGTCGTTTATTATGTCGTTTCTGAAGTTGTTTTGCGACACGGTCGTGTTGTGTTGTTAATAATTTCGCTGAGGCATTATTGCTGCGAGATTCTGATCCTACACACGAGCACCCGGTGTAGAATGGAATTGGGAACTTAAGAGGAGCATTGTCTTGGAAGAGCCTTCGAATCTATGGTGGCCGCCTTATAAGCTTATAGCCTTGGGAAAGAACAACGATGTCCTATTGCAAAACAACTGTTGTTTAGCGCGTTATAATGAACTCACCAGAAATTTGACAGAAATTGCGGAGATAAGGTGGGAAAAGGTTAGAGTTATTCCTCACATGAGGAGCGCCGTCTCGTTGAGGAATTTTGGAGGACAATCGTAAACATGTACTGACGATGACCATGTCACAAACATATTCCGAGTGTAGTGTTTTTGTTTTTGTTTTTGTTTTTATTAGAGTAATGTAGTTTGGTGTTCAATATATATATATATATATTATATATTTTTAAAAGTACTATTTCTCATCTTTGATTTTTTTTTTTCGTATCTTGTTTGGACTAAAAGTTGTTTTTGAAATCTGAAGAATCAGAGTTGGTCTTATTTTGGGTAATAATGGTTGGTATTTTATTTAATGGAGTTAATGCTTTTAAACATATTCCCGACTAATTTAGAGGAGGATTTTCTTTATGGTGGTCAATTTGGTATATAGGGAGGCATTTCTGTATTCCAGTTGTATTTATGGTTATAAATTTTGCGAATCTATAGAGAGACTTTTATGTGTTCATTATTGTAGAAAATCTGATATCAAAGACTTGATGAAAGAACACAGAACTAAAACTCAAACAAACTTCTCTTGATTAATGTATTTCGACTCATGGATTGATGTATTTCGACTCATGGCTCAACAAACTATTTATATGAGTAACAAACTTGACTCTCAAGAAAAATAACTTTCCAAACATAATCAAACTCTAACAAAGAAACTTCTAGACAATTCTCACGTAAATAAACTCTTAAAACCAGTAATACTTGCAACCCAAATAAACTTCTATAAACCGTACCATGTCAACAAGAATTGTTGATCCATTCACTTCATGTCAACTATACCAGTTGACTCAACCATATTGGTTTATTCTTCATGTCAACTGTACAGTTGACTCAACCATATTGGTTTATTCTTCATAGTATCTTGGTTTATTCTTCAACAATTATAATAAAATCCGAGAGGGGAAAAGAAAAATGTAAAAAGAAGTGAGAATTTGAGATGCAAATGGTATAAGTGATTGTTAGAAAAATCAATGATGATATTCTTGAAAATGCACACGAATGAAAAAGATTTTGTGACTAATCGGGATTCTTTTTGTAGACGAATTATTGATTTGAAACTGGTGTTTGACACCAAAACACAAAACCAGAACATAAATGGGAAAAAAGAGAGATACATAAATTATGGTACCATTAGCCCATATTTGTAGTGATAAAGTCACGTTTTATATTTTATGGATAGTTCCTGTTTTATATTATCAACCAATGCCGTTGTAAATATTAAGATGTTGTCGTGACGGGTATTCTAATTCCATGAGGTCATCATTAGTGAATTGGTGTCTTTTCATACCTACTTCATGACGTAATGGTTATCCTTTAGATTTTGTTTCCTTTTAATAGGTTTAAGCTATAACCGCTTATAAGATAAAACGGGCAAATATGCTTTACTCCCTGCTCATTAAGGACGCGACCTTTCAAAGATAAAACATGCAAATATGTTTTACTCCCTGCTCATTAAGGACGCGACCTTTCAAAGGTAAAACATGCAAATATGCGTTACTTGTCTTCTCATTAAAGACGCGACCTTTCAAATAATGCCTGCTCATCAAGGACGCAACCATTCGCCAAAAGGTGTATTGGATGTCTATATAAGCACTACTCGTATCTGCTTGTAGCATTCTACAATATTAAGAAAATCCTAAATGCTTTAAAAAAATATTTTGATAATCTTTCATCAGTATAATAGTGATGGATATGTTGTCGGAATTAACTACCGAGATACTATAGCACCTCCAAACTGCATAAAGCATTTTAGCAAGCAAATGTATTTCCAAAGAGTGGAATACTATCCTCGGGGACAAAATAATTGGACTCATTTTTGGTGTCACACCAAGAATAGGGAAAGAAGTTACTCAACTCTTTTATAGAGAGGAAGATTTCAGCCCGATCGTAACAGCCAACAATCACGACGCCCCGAATGATGGAACCCATGAAGATTTGACTAAGTTTCACCCAATAGCTGGATCTTGCAATGGTCTGGTCTGTTTTTATGTTTCACACCACGGCATACAAGATCCTGTATATGTTACGAATCCAGAAACTGGTGAGCACCTACATTTGCCACAACTATGCATCCCAATTATTGCACGAGATCAAGTACTTTCTTGGTATCCTGTAATTGGGGATTTCAGATACTGTCAACGTACTGATGAGTACAAGGTAGTTCGAATTCACATGGATGGTAAAGTTCAAATACACACTCTAGGAGACAAGAAAGGATGGAGGAACATAGCATGGGAGATTCCTTATATTTTTCGGAGTTCAGGTGTGTACGCACATGGTTGTATTTTTTGGAAGGATCGTTGTCAGTGGGATAGTGGCATAGTTTCTTTCAATTTGGAAACTGAGACAGTTCATCAACATTCGCGACCCCCGCATCATATTCCTATGAGTGAATTCCCATCAGTTGGGATGGTTATGTTCGGAGTTCGCCTTTTATTTTACTACATCCATGAGGCCTGCTGTGATGAGGGGATTAATCAGTCCTGCATAGATTTTTGGGCACCCATTTCCAAAAAAAATATTCATACATGGGCACCTGGCGGGGAATGAAATTGGAATCATAAGATAAGCATTTTCTTGGAAAAGGATGAGGATGAAGGGTGGCCGGCCTATTACCCCGTAGCTTTTGGAAAAAACAAGGACCTCCTATTGTGGCAGAATGGGCGTTTATTGCGTTACAATGCACTCACCAGAACTTGGACGGAAATTTTCGGGACACAACTGTGGGAAACAAGCAAGGTTGCAATTGTTCCTCATATGAGGAGCGTTGTCTCATTGAAGAATTTTGGTGGACAATCGGAAACATGTACTCATGATGTCCATGCCACTAACACATTCCTTGGGTTATCTATGTAGCTTTTTTTTTTCTTGTAGTTGTGTTTTGTATTTTGTTTTTTTGGATTTGGATTTGGATTTTTTTCCTATGTACAATTTATTCCTTGGGTATGTAGCTTTTTTTTCTCTTGTATTTTTTTTTTTTTTTTTTTTTGGTGTTTGGATTTTTTCTATGTTGAAATGTGCAATTTAGTTTGGGCATTGTTTAACTAGAAAACCTTTGTTTTTTTTCCTTTTTTTGCGTTACACCTATGGTCCAGCGGTCCGGGCCACCCCAACCCACCTAGGTAATTAGTCGAAAAGTAGAAAAATTATTTGGGTATTTCCTAAGAGATCATGATTTATTTTAGTTTGTTATGTTCGGAATGTATACATTAGATTAAAAAGGAAATTAGATAAACATGAAAATATTCATTCCATATCTCATTATACTACTACAATATCTCATTTTTTAGTAATATGGAAATTAAAATATTCGGTGTAAATACCAAAGAATCGTGATTTAAGATAATGATGGAAAACCTAAAAATTAGAGTTTTCAAATTACACCAAGCATAGAAAAAAACTAACATAGAGTATTAAGAGGGATTGTTGATATGAAATTGACGAGAGGATCCAAAAACGTCCTAGACTGACGCGACCATTCGCCAACAGGTATATTAGATGTCTATATATATATAAGCTTTATACTCGTATTTGCTTGTATCATTCACAATAAGAAAATCCTAAAAGCTTGTAATTTTTTTTTTTATAATCTTTCATCAGTATAATAGTGATGGATATGTTGTCGGAATTAACTACCGAGATACTTCAGCGCCTCCATACTACAAAAATCGTTTTAACAAGCAAATGTGTATGCAAAGAATGGAATACTATCCTTGGGGACAAAAGAATTGGATTCGTTTATGGTGTCACACCAATAATGGGGAAAGATAAAGTTACCCAACTCTTTTATAGAGAGGAAGATTTCAGCCCGATTGTAACATCCAACAATCAGGATGCCCCGAATGATGGAACCCATGATGATTGGACTATGTTGCACCCAATAGTTGGATCTTGCAATGGTCTGGTTTGTTTTTATGTTTCACACCACGGCATACAAGATCTTGTATATATTATGAATCCAGAAACTGGTGACCACCTCCATCTTCCACAACTATGCATGCCAATTACAACGGATCAAGTACTTTCGTGGTATCCACGATACAACGTAATTGGGGGTTTCGGATACTGTCAACGTACCAATGAGTACAAGGTAGTTCGAATTCACATGGATGGTAAAGTCCAAATACACACTTTAGGAGACAAGAGGGGATGGAGGAACATAGCATGGGAGATTCCTTATACTTTTCGGAGTTCAGGTGTGTATGCACACGGTTGTATTTTTTGGATAGATTGTTGTCAGCAAGATATTGGCATAATATCTTTCAATTTGGACACCGAGACGTTCCATCAACATTTTCCACCCCCGCATCATATTCCTAGGAGTGAATTTTGGATAAATACTTACCCATCACTTGGGATGGTCATGTTCAGAGTTCGCATTTTATTTTGCTACATCCATGAGGGAATTGATCGGCCCGGATAGATTTTTGGGTCCCATTTCCAAAGAAAATATTCATACATGGGCACCTGGCGGGGAATGGAATTGGAATTATGAGATAAGCATCTTCTTTAAAGAGGATGAATGGCCGAATCATAACCCGATAGCCTTTATAAATAACAAGGAACTCTTATTTTGGCAGAATATGTGTTTATTGCGTTACAATACACTCACCAGAACTTGGACGGAAATTTGGGGGGCACTACCGTGGGAAACAAGGGTTGCAATTATTCCTCACATGAGGAGCGTTGTCTCGTTGAAGAATTTTGGCGGACAATCGGAAACGTGTACTCATGATGTCCATGCCACTAACACATTCCTAGGCTTATCTATGTAGATTTTTTTTTCTTGCAGTTGTGTTTTTTTTTTTTTTGGTATTTGGATTTTTTTCTGTGCTGAAATGTACAATTTATTCCTTGGGTTATTTATGTTGTTTTTTTTTCCTTGTATTTTTTGTTTTTGTTTTGGTGTTTGGATTTTTTTTCTATGTTCAAATGTTCAATTTCGTGCATCAACATGAAAGTGTTGCCGCTAAATATTGGGTCATTGTTTAACTAGCCAACATTTGGTTTTTTCCTTTTTTTTTACGTTAAACCTATGGTCCAGCCGGCCGGGCCACCCCAACCGACCTAGGGAATTAAATTAAAAAGGAAATTAGATAAATATGAAAATATTCATTCCATATATCTCATGAGATCATAATTTATTTTAGTTTGTTATATTCGTTATGTATATTAGATTAAAAAGGAAATTAGATAAACATGAAAATATTCAGTCCATATCTCCTTATATTGATAGAATATTCGATGTAAATACCAAAGAATAGGTGATTTAAGATAATGATGGAAAACCTAAGAAATTAGGGTTTTCCTTAGAAATATATATAAATTACACCAAGCATAGAAAAAATTAACATAGAGTATTAAGAGGAAAAAAAAAGTTCTGCTAAGAGGGACTGTAGAGATGAAACTGAAGAGAGGATCCAAAAATGTCCTCGACTGATGGCTGGTCCTCGTAAATTGAGGATTATCATTATTGTGGACGGAATAACTACTGTTACTGGTGTTCCTCTCGACGTTGTAATTAGTTATGTTGTCAGTAGTGTTGACAATGATGATGTTCCTATTTATGTTGATGTTATTCCTGGTGTTCCTCTGGACGTTGTAATCAGTAGCGCTGAGGATGCTGATGTTCCTGCTTATGCTAATGTTCCTACTGTAAATGACGATGCTCCTGCTTCTATTATTGATGAAGATTGTCCCGATTTTCAGGATATGGAAGATAATCCAAAAGTTAACAAGCATGATCTTAACAAGCATGTGGAGCCTGATGAAGCAGAAAACGACAAATCTGAGGATGACAAGGCGCCCAAGCCTGCTGGTTGGAGTAATCAGGTTCAACTCAGCATTGTAAGAAGAATTGTTTGAAGATGGGGGATGGTTCATTTGATTTTTTTTTTTTGATGATATGGTTTGATTTATCGATTTCATTTTGTGGACGCTTTGAAAGTTGTTTTCGTTTCTTGTTTCGTTTGCTAATTTTGTCATTTAGAAGAAGGTGATGTTTATGAATTCTTTTATTATTTAGGTATTGGAATCATGAAATAAATCAGATAATTATTTACAAGTTCATAGAGTTTACAGAATGCAATATACTCTTGCAAATTTATTTATTTATGAGGTTTGCATTATTTTGGAAAAATAAATATAATTAGCTGAAAGAACGGAAGAAAAGTAGAAAAATACATTCCCCCCCCCTGTAAACAATAAGAATCAATTTATCACTTTAGGTCTGATCTTATTATCTCCTTGCCAATACTTTTAACAAAAATACGAGTTTGAACAAGTAAAGTTCTATTGAAAGTAAAGTACTGCTATACGACGATGTTAATGATAATGATCTTTGCGTGGAATTGGATGAGAATGAGGAACCAGACTAATCTGTCAAAGAACCAGACTCATCTAACAAGTTCTTTGCTTTTTAAAAAGGGTTTTTGATGACCATTTTGTTTTCAGTGGTGGTTTTATTTATTTTTTAAGTACTGCACTAGATGGAGGCTTTTTACGCTGATAGATAGGTTGACATTTATGTGATGAATGATTCACGTTGAACTTTATGTTTTCTGGAAATGATGAACATGAAAATGGATGGGTTTAGTTTGTTTATCTTTGTTAGATTACTATATGATTAGAATAATACGTTTCCTACATAGGTGCCACTAATAATTCATACGTTTCCTCCCTAAACCAAGAATAATACAGGAGACAACCCAGCTTAAAATTATTAAGGTAAATATTATTCGAAATAGGAAAGTACTTTTTTTCTATAGCCTCTTCTCGAGTTGGTTAGAGATAGGAAACAAAATTTCGAAAATTTTGGGAAACAATTTTATCATAACTGTCTACGATATATTCTCTCATAAAATAAGGAAACTAACCATATTGGTTACACATCAAAAATTTAGAAATAAAAAAAGAAAAGCACCAAAAATATTTTGTTTGGCGGGTGATGAAAATGGATTTTACTGGGCGGGATGATTTCAAAAGGAAAATCAATTCCCGCCTGATGGTTTGGTTAAATTCCAAAAAGAAAAAGAAAGATGAGTTCGATCTACTTTTTTAGTTTTTATTACTCGATTCATTCTCTCTATGAAATCATAATTCTACTACTATCGTCTCTAATCTTTACAAGGAACCTACCTCTTCAGACTCGATCTTTGTTGTTGGTATTATTTCTACAACCCATTAAATGAAGTCAGGAATGACGGGTGAGGTTACATGCTATAGCGTCATGGTTAGTGAAGTACTAAATGAAACCATCAAATTACCCTTTGGCACATCTTCTGGTATAAAAACTTTAAAAGATGTTGGTGATGCTGAAATTTGTTGGCCATCAAATCAAACCATCTTGGATCAAAAGGTTGGTTGCTATGCTTGTTTGCTTTATTAACTCATTGGATATGTTTTTACACTAACCAGTTTTATATATATATCTTGTTTGATATAAAAGACGAATATGTTATCAGCTATATGAATCACAGATGTTAGTGTATATTTTAGAGAACCTTATAGAACGAGATATGTGGTTAGCTATTTGATTGTGAGTCAGTTGTGCATTTTGCTTAAATCATTTCACTGCAGAAACAAAGTACAACTTTCATTTCAATTTTCTGATGCAGGTAAGTCAACCAAAACATTCTGAGGCTGTGAAATCACCGGATCTACTCAACGGAAGCCAATCTCGTATCGCAATATCTGAAAAAGTTCCGAAGGTATGTGTTTTAAACCAGTTACATCATCTTAAGACCATATGGGTCTGAAATATGCTATCAACTACTATATGAATCACGAATGCTAGAGTGTATTTTGGAGAACCTTGTATATTTGTTACCTATTCATCCGTGTCTTCGCATTCACGGTGGTATTTAGCATATTTGTCCCCCGAATATGGAATATTACTCTACTGTTACAGGTAAGTCAACAAAATTCGGGGAAACATACTCTGGATGTGACATAAAAAGATCCACCTAGTCGGAGCCAATCTGAGATCACGACAACTAAAGCAGTTTCTCCGGTATCTATTTTATTTTTACATGCATTTTAATTCTCAATTTGTTTTGAAGTTTTCTCTTGAAGATGTTCATATGCCATATATTTCCGCAGGGTAGAAGGTGCAAACTTTTTGACGAGCTGTCTAAGGCAAACGTCCTTGCTAGAGGTAGAGATTTTCTGTTAACAGGAAAACAACAATTACATGGAAAGTATGGGTTGGAGGTTGATTTCCACAAAATCCTGATTGATGAAGTAATAAAACCGAATTTCTGTCTACCCGTACGATTTGCTGGTATGGAAACATTAGGGCAAACTTTTGGAAAAGCGATTCCTTGTCCAAAGTATGGTGTTCAGTTTACCGAGCCTGCTAAGAAGGTTAGTTGCTTGGATTGTTTAATTTGTAAGTCGAATATACATAAACAAGTCTATCAATTATATGAGTCACCGATCCAAGTGTAAATTAGAGAACCTAGAAAAATAGAAACATGTGTAACTTTCAAAAGTAACTAATAACTCTTTTAATCTTATGCAGAACCCTACCAGTAATTCACAACCAACTACTTCTCTGTGGAAGTCTCCTTCATGTAGCAACCCTTCTGATGGATCTAAGAAGCAGTCTCCTATTCTTATGCAAAACTCTATGAGTAATTCCCAACCAAATCCTTCAATATCTCTAGAGAAGTCGTGCACATCTACGGCAGAACATCTGGATAAGACATCTAATGGAGTATGTTTTTTTTTTATTTTTTTTTCTTCATAAATCTATATTGCTAATTCTAGCATCTTCTTTTTATATGATGTCCATATGTCGTATCTCCGCAGAAAGCAAAATACGACTTTTGGAATGGATCTAGGGGAAACGTCGTTGCTAGAGGCAGTATTTTACCTATGGTGCCTAACCATAAAATACATAGACAAGATATTCCTAGTAACTGTTATGTTGTCAATATTTAGGAGGTTATAGTTTCAGCGTTCGTGTTAACCGAACCAAGTGGTGAGTTTAAGTTATTAGGGGAAGCTAAAGATGGTTTTGTGGCATGGCCGAAATATAATTGTTCCATCTCTGATGACAAGGTTAGTTTCTTAGCTCTTTTGCTTTGCTAGTCAAGTATATAAATAGTTTTACATTAATCGTGTATTCAATTTGATTAAAGAATAAGTACGAGATAGAAACATATTAACACCTAAATGTAACATGAATGCCAGTGTACATTTGAAAATTGATATTTGGTTACGGATTTTATTATGGGCGTCAGCTGTGAAAAATGCCGCGGCCTTCAGTGAAGTTGGCTTTATTACATTGTTGGAAAAATGACTTTTGTCTGTCTCTTGTTGACAATTCACATGACAGAAGAATTCTCCTTGGATTTAGAATATATATATATATATATATATATATATAGTACATTTAATCTCTTGCTGCAGGAAACTCCACAGCATGGAAAACCTCATGAGCAACCAGAACCAGTTTTAGATTCTAAGAAGAAATTGGACAGTGAAAAACTGAATGAGGAGCACCTAGCAGTCAATCCACATTCGGGGAGTCATGCAGCCTCTGAAAAGATTTCTCAGAAGACTAAAAAGGCGCAGGGAAGGTTATATGTACCAACTGTGCAGAAGGCATTGCAACTTTCAGCTGCGCACCAGAGGAAGACAAGGTTTGGCACGTCGAGAATGTCACAACCTGATCCATTGCATGCAGAGACACCACCATCAAAAAAGTTGAAGAAAAACTGATGATTTTTGGATAAATGCTCATGTAACAAGTTCTTTGCTTTTTTAAAACAGGGTTTTTGATGTGTGAACTTTTAGTTTACGTATTTTTTAAGTACTGCACTAGATGCATGCTTTTTACGCTGATAGATAGGTTGAAATTTATGTGATGAATGATTCACGCTGAATTTTTATGTTTTCTGGAAATGATGAACATGAAAATGGATGGGTTTAGTTTATTTATCTTTAGTAGCTTACTGTATGATTGATTACCAATCCAGATGAACCATGGGCTGTTATTATGAAGGAAAAATATTTTCATGTTGTTAATCCTTTAACTGATATTGTGAACAAACAGGGGTCTTGGATTTGGCAAGGCATATGTACAGGTTTGAATATAATTAAAAGACACTACATATGGGAGATAGGTGATGGTACTTCTGTGCAAATTTGGAAAGATACTTGGATTCCAAATATGCACAAACCTCCAAATAGTCATTTTAGCTCTTTTAATATGAAAACTGTGAATCAGCTCATTGACCAAGACTCTAAGTCTTGGAATTATGATATTTTGAATGCTTTGTTTGATGAAGATACTGTTAAAAGGATTACTGACATAAGAATTCCTATTGCAGGTAAAGATAAGCTGAGATGGGAGCCTTCCAGCAATGGAATGTTTACTATAAAATCTGCTTACAATGCCATCTTGAATGAAAACTTAGCTACTAAGCCAACTAAGAACAACTTAGACATCTGTTGGAAATCTTTTTTGGAGATATAAGCTACTTCCCAGAATTTAGTATTTTATATGGAAATTCCTACATGGTTGCATTACTACTAAACATAGACTTTCTAGGTTCACTAAACATAAAGATAGTAGATATGCTATTTGTAGTGGTAACCCTGAAACTATTCAACATCTGTTCTTTGATTGTCATCATGTCAGACATATATGGGATTCAGTAGACTCTATATTATCTACTATCCTCCAGGGTCTATACTTACAAAATTAGATAAGTGGTTTCTCTAAAGGAAAATAATGGTATGCCCAAGGATTTTAGTCTGTATGAGAGTTCCGGTTTCATTTTGTGGCTAACCTGGAAGGCTAGATGTGATACAGTTTTTGAAAACAAGCCATTTAACAGTAACATTGTTATAAACAATATTGTCAGGAAGATTGAGGACTAGAAAAGGGCTAAAAGTATGCAAACTAGTAGCAACAGTGCTTTAAGAATAATTGATAAGAATTGGAAGGCTCCTATAGATGATATATACAAATTGAATTTTGATGCTTCCTATATTGATAAAACTGTATTATCAGGATGGGGACTAATTTGTAGAGATTCTGCAGGAAACAGCCATGGACTGCGAGGAGGTGCATCTCTAGCCATTGATCCAGAGCAAGCTGAAGCGCATTGTCTCCTAGAAGCAGTACAATGGGCTCACAGTAAGGGATGGCGAAAAATGTTATAGTAACTGTGATTGGGAAGGCTACGACAGTTAAATGGACAACATATAATTTAATCCATGATGCATTAGTTATATTAAGTTATTTTGATTCTTGGGTTTGCACTTATGCCCATAGGGATGCAAATCATATTGCCGACTCTATAACAAAGTATGCAAGAACTCAAACAATTTTCTTTTGTTGGTTTAATAATCTGTCTGTATGGATCAATCTTCTGATTCAATAGGATAAAAACAATATGTAAGCTTGCTTATCAATATATTTATTCTTTCCTATTAAAAAAAATACTATATGATTAGAAGAATACGTTTCCTACATAGGTGCCACTAATAATTCATATGTTTCCTCTTTAAACCAAGAATAATACAGGATACAACCCAGGTTAAAAATTTTAAGGAAAATATTATTCGAAATAGGAAAGTAATTTTTTTCTATGGCCTTTTCTCGAGTTGGTTAGAGATAGGAAACTAAATTTCGAAAATTTTGGGAAACAATTTTATCATAACTGTCTACGATATATTCTTTCGTAAAATAAAGGAAACTAACCATATTGGTCACACATCAAAAATTTGGAAATAAAAAAAGAAAAACACCAAAAATCTTTTGTTTGGCGTGCGATGAAAATGAATTTTACTGGGCGGGATGATTTCAAAAGGAAAATCAATTCCCGCCTGATGATTTGGTTAAACTCCAAAAAGAAAAAGAAAGATGAGTTCGATCTACTTTTTCAGTTTTTATTACTCGATTCATTCTCTCTTTGAAATCATAATTCTGCTACTATCTCTAATCTTTACAAGGAACCTACCTCTTCAGACTCGATCTTTGTTGTTGGTATTATTTCTACAACCGAATATTAAATTGATGTTAGATTTTTTATTCAATCTCATGGAATCAGATGTTAGATCTTATAGGTTTACTAGTTAAAGCATGATTAGGGTTTTTATTCTATTACTTCTTATATGTTTACTAGTTAAAGCATGATTAGGGTTTTTATTCTATTTTTACTATATCTAATCTTTACAAGGAACCTACCTTTTCAGACTCGATCTTTGTTGTTGGTATTATTTATACAACCCATTATCTTATGCAAAACTCTACGAGTAATTCCCAACCAAATCCTTCAATATCTCTAGAGAAGTCGTGCACATCTACGGCAGAACATCTGGATAAGACATCTAATGGAGTATGTTTTTTTTGATTTTTTTTTCTTCATAAATCTATATTGCTAATTCTAGCATCTTCTTTTTATATGATGTTCATATGTTGTATCTCCGCAGAAAGCAAAATACGACTTTTGGAATGGATCTAGCGGAAACGTCGTTGCTAGAGGCAGTATTTTACCTATGGTGCCTAACCAGAAAATACATGGACAAGATCTTCCTAGTAACTGTTATGCTGTCAATATTTAGGAGGTTATAGTTTCATCGTTCGTGTTAACCGAACCAAGTGGTGAGTTTAAGTTATTAGGGGAAGCTAAAGATGGTTTTGTGGCATGGCCGAAATATAATTGTTCCATCTCTGATGAAAAGGTTAGTTTCTTAGCTCTTTTGCTTTGTTAGACAAGTATATAAATAGTTTTACATTAATCGTGTATTCAGTTTGATTAAAGAATAAGTACGAGATAGAAATATATTAACACCTAAATGGAACATGAATGCCAGTGTACATTTGAAAATTGATATTTGGTTACGGATTTTATAATGGGCGTCAGCTGTGAAAAATGTCGCGGCCTTCAGTGAAGTTGGCTTTATTACATTGTTGGAAAAATGACTTTTGTCTGTCTCTTGTTGAGAATTCACATGATAGACGAATTCGCCTTGGATTTAGAATATATATATATATATATATATATATATATATATATATATATATATATATATATAATACATTTAATCTCTTGCTGCAGGAAACTCCACAACATGGAAAACCTCATAAGAAACCAGAACCAGTTTTAGATTTTGAGAAGAAATTGGACAGTGATAAACTGAATGAGGAGCACCTAGCAGTCAATCCACATTCGGGGAGTCATGCAGCCTATGAAAAGCTTTCTCAGAAGACTAAAAAGGCACAAAGAAGGTTATATGCACCAACTGTGCAGAAGGCATACCAACTTTCAGATGGGCAACAGAGGAAGACAAGGTTTGGCGCGTCGAGAATGTCACAACCTGATCTATTGCATGCAGAGACACCACCATCAAAAAAGTTGAAGAAAAACTGATGATTTTTGGATAAATGCTCTTTAATATTATTTTTTTGCAAACTGTTAGACCAAAGCTCAACATTTTTTACTGTGTTATTAATAATAATATGAATTTTTGGCATATATGAATTTCAGATTTAACCATAATTTATAAAGTATATAAGAGAATTTGGATAGTGCCAGGTGGATGGTTTAGATGCGCCATATCTGAACGGCTTAGAGGCGTCACACGCGTAATATACACGCTTCGAGATTAATTGGCGTGGCTAAACATAACATAAAGACACATTAAGCAGATATAAATTGGCGTGGCTAAATATCATATAAATCCATGCTATATGGCGTGTCTATAGGTTCTCCGATGAACGGCTCCCAACGTTACATGTGGACGGTCAACGTTACATCTGAACGGTCAATATTGCATCATCTTAAACGAGATCCAATGGTACCTAATACAGCCACGTGGATGAAGGTAATTGTAAATTGGCGTGGAAAAATATCACATATAGCCACGCTATATGGCGTGTCTATAGGTTCTTCAATGAATGGCTCACAACGTTACATGTGGACGGCATAGGATGCATATAATTTAACGGTCAATATTGCATCATCTAAAATGAGATCCAACGATTCCTAATACGTCCACGTGGATCAAGGTAATTGTAAATTGGCGTGGCTAAATATCACATATAGCCACGCTCTTTGGGCCCTGTCTATAGGAAATCAGTGAATGGCTCACAACGTTACATGTGGACGGTGAAGGATGCATATAATTGAACGGTCAATATTGCATCATCTTAAATGAGATCCAACGATTCCTAATACGGCCACATGGATCAAGGTAATTGTAAATTAGTGTGGCTAAATAGCACATATAGCCACGCTATATGTGGCGTGTCTATAGGATATCCAATCAACGGTTCACAACATTACATGTGGACGGTGAAGGATGCATATAATTTAACGGTCAATATTGCATCATCTTAAATGAGATCCAACGACTTGTAATACGTCTACGTGGACCAAGGTAATTGGAAATTAGCGTGGCTAAATATCACATATAGCCACGCTATATGGGGTGTGTCTATAGAATATCCAATGAACGGTTCACAACGTTACATGTGGATGGTATTCAACGGTTCCTAATGCAGCCACGTGGATGAGTAAGTGAAATTGGCGTGGCTAAAACATAAGATATAGCCACGTTAAACCTATATGGTGTGTCTATCGGATAACCAATGGCTACGCCAAAAAGAAATTTGTGTGTCTAAAGTGAACCAAATAGGCACGCCAAAACGCAATTTGCGTGTCAATAGTGAATCAAATAGCCACGCCAAAAGTAATTTGCGTGTCTAAAGTGAACCAAATAGGCACGCCAACAAGCAATTTGTGTGTCTAAAGTGAACCAAATAGCCACGCCAAAAAGCAATTTGCGTGTCTATAGCGAATCAAATAGCCACGCCAAAAGAAATTTGCGTGTCTATAGTGAACCAAATAGCCACGCCAAAACAATAAATCGTGTGTCTATAGAGTACCAGTACTTAAGTTTTTGGGACCCTATATAGCAACGCCTATATTGTCTGGCGTGTCTATTTCATGCAGAAATAGACACGCATGGCAGGCGTGGCTATAAGCTACCTAAAACCATGCCATGTTACCTAAAACCACGCAAGCAGAAGTCACGCCTAGTCCAAACCGAAGTGGCGTGACAAAACCCCTATGGACACGCCAATTTGGCGTGGCAAAAGGGTCTCTGTGTACTAGTGAATGTCAAAGCAAACAGAAGGGGACCGAGAGGGTCACCTTGCTGAACACCAAACGCAGAAGACAGGATGTACTGATCATAGAAGAGTTTAGCAGGACTGGCATAGCAGAATTCAACCCAACGAGAAATACCTGGACAATGAAGCCGAACCTCTCTAATAAGATGAGACCTGCACACCATATTGAAAGCATTCGAAAAGTCAATAAGCAACATTGACATCTTATCTGAGTGCTCTCTCAGCTCCAGCAAACCATTTACCGCGTGAAGAATACTTTCTCCCCCAACTGGCACACCAACCCCAAACTGGTGATCCCCTAGATAGGATGACATGGTTTTACCGACAGAGAATGCATCAACCTTAGATACCAATCGACACCAGACAGTGCCTACCGCAATGGGCCTCAGTCTGCCTCCAGGTTTGGGCAAAGGCGTAAGAGGTGCACTAGCGATAAGCTCAACCAAAACCTTAGGGCACTTACCCGCCAACCAAAGGTTGACCACTCCCGTAATCGAAGCCAACAAATCCTCTGCCGCCGCTGCACCACTCAAAGCATCGAGCAGATGTTGCGCATGCAAACCATCACGACCACAAGAAGTTCCTCTAGGGAAACTCCTGATCGCACCACGGACAACCCTTGAATCAACCGTGACTAGATCACAACCAAAGTCTTCTTCTGGAATGGAAGGAGGTGGAGATGCAGGGTGCTTGGATTGTAATCCAGTTAACGTGTTCTCACAACGAGGAGCAACACCATTCAAAGACAATACACTAATCGCCGCAGCATAATTCCCATACTCAATCTTCTTCCTGCAAGCACTTAAGTTGGCCACTTCCGGCTTCTTCTCGCTGTCTTTTTTGGTACTGTGTTGTTGGCTCGGCAGGTGAAGCAATCTGGTAATCAGTTTAAAACAGCCCCCTGGTTCTTTCCAAGCCAACAAGGCCTGCTGAATGGAAGTGACTTGAAGTCGCTTTCGATTACACGACTTCTCATCAGCTTTGGGCCTATAACGTACCAAAGTGCAAATGGGGAGGAGAAGTAAACGTATCCAGGCAGTTTCATCCGATGGTTTACTCAGCACAACATCCAAACAAACCTTCAAAGTACGGGAGAATCTCATCCTGCACTTGTGTGGAATACTAGAAACCGTGGAAAAATTACGCTGGAAAACAATGCAAAGCAAACTAGGGGTGAGAGAAAAGATCTCATCAGCTAATGCCGTATCATCACAATTATCAGGGATCGAGACTTTTTAGGCAATCACTGGTTCCATCACCACAGGAGAGAATGCAGGTATGTCTATTCCGTGAATAATAAAAACCGCAGATGTGTCGTTAAGAGGACCTGCAACAGTATCGCAATGAATACCCAGACCTTTGCAGAGATATTTCCAGGCATGAAGGGTCATACACCGGCTGCAAAGCCACATTCGCATCTGCTGCAACATAGTTTCCCAGGCACTGAAAACCTCAGCATCTCCGGTGATGATATCTCTGCAACGTGCTCCATTTTCCTCCGTGAACGAATGTCTATCACGCAAATGACATAAGATAGAACCCTTAGCGTAACCTCTTCCATTTATAACATTCTGGCAGCTGTCGAAATTTTTGAATGGACAGTTTACATGGCCATTCTGTGAAGCCGCATCAGCTGAAGAAGAAGGAATTTTCTGAGGTAATGGAGGAGGATTACGGGCGGAACGACGAGCGGAGCGTGTTGATGCAGACATGGCCGAAGATAGAACTCCACAAAAACGAAAAAACCTTAACAGGAGAAAAACAAACTCTAGGTCGAAAACACGAAAAGAAAGAAGGGGAAAACAACATGGTAAAAGTCGCAAAAACAAAACGATGATTAAACGAAAAAAGGGAGGTAGAATCGATTAAAACCTACAGAACGGATGATACCAATCCGAAAGAGATCCCTGGCTTTCAGTCGCCATGGCTCATCGCCGGAGCTCATAACATTTCCTCACTTTAGTAATAACTTTCAATTTCACCATTATTTATTTTGAACCGATTCATATGAATCCAATCAAATAAGAAATCACATAATTTATAAAGAAATACAGATCTTCGTACCCTCGAAATCATTGTACGATTATAGGAAAAAGATAAATCTAATCGAGCAAAAAAAAAGGAAAAAATAGAAATCGATTTATCATCTTTTTCTCCAAAATCTCTGAAAAATCAATAACTTAATAAGAGAAGATCTAAAATTACCAGATGGTATTGATTTATGGTTGATTAACCACTCAGAGAGGTATTGATTTTTGATTTTGTTAAGAAAAGATACTTCTGGTTTATTGATATTTTGGTGGTGAACATGGAAGTGCTGAACTTCTGTTTATTGTCATTCCTTTTTTAAATAACAACATTTATGGATAGTTATAAAATTCCTAAGAAAACTTCTACTTAATATTAATAACCTTTTCATCTTTTTATACATGGGAAAGGATCAAAAACATTTATAACAAAATCTCAAATTCATGGTCGAGTACATCTAAAGAGGAAATAATCTACAATTTCACTTTTTCCCTCTCAAATAAAAATTCCAAAAGCTCCAAAGTTTTAGTGCGGGAAACCAAAATCAAATGGAGGAAAAAAAATTCTTAAATTTTGGATTTCATAATAAAAGCAGTATAAGTTTGCTTTTATTTCTGAAAATATTTCCTAAAACAATAATACTATCCAATTTAGAATTTTTAACACTAATAATTTTAGTTTTGGTAATAACATAACATTAAATAGGCTAGTCAAGGGCTAGTCATGACATTTTATAGGATTTCCTTAATATCTTGACAAAGTGAAAGCGGACTGTTAATTTAGGACGGAGGGAGTATTATTGATCGAGCAAAAAAATAAAAAAAAAAGGTTCATGAACGTCGCTTCCTAGTTTGTCTGTATTTTCTCAGTATTTTTCCGACTTGCTGTGTGACCAAAGATAAGGTCTTCTCATCATGATCAATACAACATTTGTTAGCCCAAGACAAGTTTTCCTTCGAAGAAGTCATACTTGTGTTGGTTGTGGCATTAAGTGCAATCGTGCTATCTTTTTCCACACTATGCTCGTGATCAAAGACCTTTAACTTCCCAACGAGACTGTTTCTAGAAAGTGTATCAAGGTTATTTCCTTCCATGGTGGCATGTTTCTTAGAATCGTATCTTGCTGGTAAAGATCGGAGAATTTTCATCACAATGTCCTTTTGAGAGATAGTCTTCCCTAATGCATAACAAGCATTAACAATACTAAACACCTTTTGATTAAGTTCTTCAAACGAATCTTCATCAGACATACAAAGATTTTCCCAGTCAGAAGTTAGGTTTTGAAGCCTACCATCTTTCTATGAGGTATCTCCTTCAAATACAATTTCTAAGATATCCCAAGCATCTTTAGACTCAGTGCATGAAGTCACATGGTGCTGAAGATCTGGGCTTATCGCATGGATAATAGCGTTTACCCCGTCAGAATTATGCTTTACAACACTTATCTCGGATTCACTATATTCTCCTAATGGCTTCGCAACAATAGCTCTATCTCGAACAATTGTTGGTGCTTCATATCCAATAACTACTATTTTCCATGTTACAAAGTCACAGGCTTGTAAAAAGGAACGCATAACAATTTTCCACCATAAGTAATTTGAGCCATAAAACACTAGCGGTATGTTTATCGAGATTGCTCTCCTTTCCATATATCAGACTGCTTCAAACACAGACTTATTAGGTCTTAACGTGTTTGCATGCTCTGATACCAATTGAAAACACTGGGAGTACCAAAATATACCACCAACTTTTTCGTAGGCAATCTGTATGGACAAACTCAACACAACTCCGAGAGTTAAAATCAAGGAACGTATCTAGAGTTATATCTTTATCTCCCGATTCAGGTACAGTCGCGCTCCTTACGCCTCTTGAATCCCAACAGGACTCCGCGCAATTGATTCCTTTAGATGATGTCACACCAACTAAGAGTTGCTTCAACTCAATTGAAGACTTTAAACCAAATATGCCTCCCACAGATTAAGCCTATATAATTGATTTCCTGATATACGATCAATACAGATGATCACATCAAACGTAAGATCCAGGTGATGCAACTTGACAGAAGTCTGCCTATCCTCAAAATCCGGACTTATGCAACCCGAAGTGAAACCTAGATTATTATTCACCTCACAAGTATAAAACTTGCAGAATCACAAAGTTTGAGACGAAGAGAACTTTGTGATTTCTATCTATCTTGTTCAAGTGATAAATCAACAATCGAACAAGATCAGAATACTCAAGTTATCAAGATAAAAGATAATTGGACCTGGCTTCACGAATCCCAATGAAGTCTTTGATAGTCGTTAAACCCTAAAAGGGTTTCTAGAGAGGAAGACTCTAGATATAACTAGGACACACCAAAAGGTAGTGTCATGATTCAACGATCCCAGTTGCCAAGAGTTTCACTTATACATACATTCAAAGCCTAGGTTGCTTTAGGTTTAAGCTAAGATAGCCTTGGAACCAAGGAAACAATATCCACCGTTAGATGAAAGCTTTGAATATTATTCACATAAACAAGATATACACTTTGGTTAGGTAAACCGTAACCAAACCGTGTACAAATACTATATCCAACATGGTTAGCCGAAACTAGCCGGTTTGAACTTAAAAGATTGACACTCATTTCCATGAACACAAAGACATTGATCTTGAGTCACAATCATGTGATCAAATAAGTTTAGTATTAATTAGAGAATTTATCAAATGCAAATTATCTCAGAGAAATAATCTAATCTCTATTAAATCATAATCGACATAGTTGGTAAATGCACAAAGTACAAATACTAGAGTGGTTCGTGAATCGACTGAGTCGAGGTACACAGAACGGTTTGCAAACTTATAAGCAAAACCGAGTTCCGGAGTTTACAAAACTTTTTCAGTTCACATATTGGTTTTCAAACTTAGGTGCAACACTAAGTTCCAGACTTGACAGAACTTTGTCAGTTTACGTACCGGTTTGCAAACTTTAGACCTTCACCGCTTCCGGAGTTCACAAAACCTTTTCAGTTTGTGTGGGGGTTTGGGTACTAAACTGGTTCTAGAACACCGAACTGTATTGGTTCGCATACCGGTTTGGGTACTTTAACCCAGTTCCCTTACCACATTTCCAAAATGGTTTGCGTAGGAATGTGCATACCTATCCGGATCATGAAATAAACAGATTTTCCCATGATGTGCATATGAGTATGCGTATCACACAAATCTGAAAGTCGATATATAGCTACTCCGCTACGTGTACGAGTACATGTAATACGGCTTTAGAAATATAACAATTTTCTCAATTTGTAAGACTGATAATACTGTCTTGTATTCCGAATATAGTAGTTCCATGTTTCTCTAAATCAATTCTAAATATTCCTGAATAACATTAACGACACATATCACTGTTCCAGGGTATTTTCGAATGATAAACTTGAATCAAGATTTGGTTCCGAACAATAACTTGTTCTCCACCGAAGTTGATAAAGTATGAACAAATTTTCATTAAGCTTAGTCATTATATTTCGAGAAATTCGTAAACTAAATAATTAGTTCTCGACTCGAAATTCTTGTTTATGCAAGCTAGTCTAATTATTTATGCGACAATCGTCTCAAGGATAGAAAAGTGAATATAACTTGAGAAATAGGTGGTTCAGTCTTCACTTGCCTTTTGTTGATGAAGTTCTCCAAAATCTTCGGTTGATCTTCGCCTTCAAATGGCAGAACGCAAATGATGACTGGTTTGTTTCTCAATTACACTATCCTAGACCGAGACTTAACTAATTGTAGACTAGAAATCAAGATATAGTATTGACAACTAAATTTGGAAACAAGATTGATATAGCAACACTTGTGATTTCCACCGAGCAATGCTCTAACAATTAATATTGCCATTAGTGTATGATTTATAAAGGAAATAGGGAGAAAAGAAAATAAAAAGTTTTAACGTAAACTAGAGAAAATTAGAAGGAGAGGAAGATGAAGCTAGAGATTTTTTTGGAGAAGAAGGATAAAGAAAATTAATAGCAACAATTGAGAGGTAGAATGCTAGACCCTTTCTCTTTTGGTGTTTTTCTTCATGTTTTTTCTTGTATGATTTTGTATTGTTAGGTTTCAAAAATTTATTCGCATACCTATGTATATTGGATTGATGATGAGGCTAGTTCTTTTTATATATAATATGATTGGGTATTACTGGTTAAAATGTGAGAATAATCCACCGTAAATTCCACGTTGAATGTTTCTTGCAATTTGGATTATGATATCTGAAAATTCTGTGTAGTTTCTCTTTATCATGTATTTGCCTAATTTAGGTAATCTTAATTATGTTCAAATGAGTTGCGATCTTAATGAAAATTATATATGTGTATGTTATATTTCATTGTGATTTGGATTTGCTCAATTTGAGGTTACTATGAATTTAACATGAATTGTTTGGTAATAATATGTAATCTGCCCAGTTTTTAGGATGTTATTGTAAATTCAATATCTTTTGTTTCAACCATTGGTGTACTACGAAATTTGGATATGTGGGTTTGTATTTAGTTATGAATGTTCTTTTAAAAATTAATAAAGATCGGTTAAATTAATCACCCTGAGACGTATGACGTAATATGTCTGCAGTTCACTTGTTTGCATAAATGCTTGAAAGAAAATCTCGTTGTTTGTTATATGTTGTTAAGCTATGGTTCTTGCATCTTTTGTAAAAAAAGAAATGAGTTAATGTTTTACCGTTAGATGGAAATATGGTTTCATGCTAACAACGAGTAATGATCAGCAAGAGTTAAATGGGTAATGATCCCCATGTAGGAACTTGTGTTTCCTGACCATCAATGGCGGTTGTTCATGCCGGATAAAGAAAATGAAACTTGTAATGATCCCCGAGAGCAAATGGGCATGATCCCCATAGGAACTTTTGTTCCAGACGATTGATGGTGGTTGTCCGTGCCGATAAACGATAGGTGGGTGTACGAACCAAGGTTTTCGTACCGTGAACTCATGGTTTGTTGGTGAAAATATTAATTTGTGAATTTATGTGTTAAATTCAAATGGATGAATTATTGAAAACATAATTATGTTGTGAATCAATGATGTATTGAATTGTAAATTGGAGTATTTTTCTGAAATGTTATTGATATCGTGAGCTTGTCAATTGAACATATAATTGAATCCTCGATGTTGTGCTAAATATCTTGTTGTATGTTCTCTTTGATAGATTGATATTTTCGCATCTTTAGAGAATGGGGTTGCATTCTATTGAGTTGTCATCTCACCCCAGTTGACATTCCCTGCAGATTGATTAGAGTTGCGCAACGAAAGCTAGGAATGAGTAGCTTAGTGATTGAATTGTTTACTTGTATTTGTTTGAAGTGTAAATCGACATCAAATGTTTCACATATAATATTGTTAAGGATAAAGCCGATTAAAAAAAATGACCATAATTTGCAGTGTGGATTCTATTGTCCTTCGTTGGTTAAAGACTCACATAGTTACTGTGTTTTTTTTGAGTATTGCCATAAGTTAGGGACCATTTCCCGTAGAAATATGATGCGCTTTGAACCCTATTTTAGTGATTGAGGTATTTGATGTGTGGGGCATTGACTTTATGGGTCCATTTCCAAATTCTTTATGTTATACTTACATACTTGTCGCTGTAGACTATGTGTCTAAGTGGGTTGAGGCGTTTCTGTTTAAAACAAATGACCATAAGGTCATAGTACAGTTTTTGAAAGAGAATATACTTACATGTTTTGGTACACCGCGATCTGTAATTAGTGATGGAGGTTCACACTTTTGTAATAGACTGTTTTCTCTTTTAATGAAACAATATGGTATTACCCACAAAGTAGCTACCCCATATCACCCATAGACCAGTGGTCCAGGTAGAGGTCTCAAATAGGGAAATTAAGCATATTCTAGAGAAAACAGTTAATCCCAGTAGGAAAGACTGGTCGTCGAGGTTTACTGCTTATGGGCTTACCGTACTGCGTTTAAGACACCCATTGGAATGCCACCTTATCGTTTAGTATTTGGAAAGGCATGTCACCTTCCTGTTGAGTTAGAACATAAAGCCTATTGGGCTATTAAACAGGTTAATTTTTCTCTTGACAAGGCATGAGCTTACAGAAAGCTCCAGCTCAATGAGTTGGACGAGATTCGTAGTGATGCATATGATAGTGCTAAGGAGTATAAGAACAAAATGAAACTTGTGCATGATAAAAATATTTTACGAAAGTCATTTTCTCCTGGCCAAAAAGTTCTTTTGTAGGACACTCGTTTGCATCTATTCCTCGGGAAGTTGCGCTCTTGGTGGACCGGTCCTTTTGTGGTTTGCACTGTTTTTCCTCATGACGTTGTTGAGATTGAGACACCAGATGGTAGTAGTTCTTCAAAGGTTAATGGTCAGAGATTGAAGCCCTTTTTAAGCCCTTTCCTACAGGTGATGGTGATGAGGTCCCTCTGGAGGACCATGTTTACCTTGATTAACCATCGAGGCGGTTTGTATGTTGTATATTTTTTTTTTAAGTTTTTGGTTACACTTCACCCAGGTACTACCTTTCCGACTTTTTTCATTAATGATTCCTCATGTTACTTATTTTTGATACCGTTCTTTCATTAGAAACATTAAGGACAATGTTAGATTTAAGTTTGGGGGGTCGGAAGAAACTTTTTGTTAGTTTTTAGTTGCAATAAATAAACTCCAAAGCTTAGAAATTTGTGCCAATTAAGGATAACACTAACCAATCTAAGTGGATGGAAGCATCTTGGTTGTAGGAGTTGTATCTCGTTGAGTCCTTATCACTTATGTTTTTTATTTTATTTTTTTGAAAATATGTTTCTCTAAGTGATTTGGTGGGAAGAGACTCTCATTTCTATTATGACGTACGTAGAAATTGGTTCCCATGTCTCTTCCTAGAATTCCATAGTCTATTACATATGTGAATGTATTAATTTTTGTTTCGATATACTCCCTTTGTTCCAAAAACATAGGCAAGGTGTGACGGACCTGAGAATTACGCATGTCGTGCTTAACCACGTAGGCCAAAACTCCCAGTTGCGCCACTTTGATGCCAGTGATCGGGTCCCAGAGCTTCACTTATCACCCGACAAGTGCATGTTGATTTGCATTACCAATCATGCTTGGCTAGCATGATGCCTTATATGCAGTTTTCACATCGTTTCGACTTACCCTTCCTCTACGAAGGCTGCAAGGCCATAAGGGATAATGCTGATGCACATTGCATGCATCGCTGATTTACGAGTACTGTCCAAGTATATGTCATAGGAGTTTCACACAAGCCATTACAACCTTATTACTAGCTTTCCTATTTCACTTCGGCATTGAGCTGAAATCATGCAATGATCTTGCTTGTGCCAAGGATACATCATTCAGTCTCATGTCATACTTGTCTTGCATCATTCATGTTATGCAAGTGCGTATACAAGCTCCCCTAACCTGCATGCTCGTTTATCTTCCTTTCCTTGGTCAATGCCCAACGCACAATGGGTGTATGCCTACTTTGTATTTCTTGATCAGAAGTGTGAGCATCCATCGAATTGACTGCAACTTATCTAATCAAGTATGGAAACAATCACCTCTTGTATTGCATTGCCGAACCTAAACGACATGAGTTACCATAATATCGTAATCACCTCGTAATTAGATGATATGAGTGACAAGGTGCTGGACCACTAATGATGCAACTCATTACGGATGCCTACGTACCCTTGTACGTACTTTGAAGAGACCAAGCGCTGACCGTACTTCATCAACGTCAATACAAGCAACTGAATCCAATTTGTGTTGCAAGCACAAAGTCGAGAAATAACCTATTTTCGTATATGAAAAACGGTCCTTTTCAAATGACGTGCAAGAGTGTGCATCATTGGTCTTAACTTGATTTTGCACCATAATGGTGCATCCTTAGTCTCGCAACTCCGCAATATCATGAAGCTTTCTCGAGTATGCAACGCGCCATAATGATATTTTGGCATCATATAGCCTTTACCGACTAACCTATGGAGCTTAATGCCGCATTCCTCCTTAATGCACCTTCAACCAATTACCCCTCCCTATATATCTCTTATTGAGATTTTTACAACTTAAAGTTGGGGAATACTTTAACATTCTTACTTAACTATTCATGATCGTTGCCATGCACCCTCGAGTAATGCACCATGATGGTGGTATTTTCAGTTCTAGCTTGATGACCAACTCAAGTATTGCACCATGATGATGCAACATTACACTTGGCCAGCCGTTCACTTGCGTGATTCACCATTGTGGTGCAATACTTGTCCAGGGCCAACATGCCCTTAACGCGCAACCAAAGATTTGAGATGAAGTTTCATCACATTCAAATAACGGATATTTTAGCATACGTCATGCCAAAAGTGCGGGTGTTACACAAGGTATCCACATATGGGTATGTCAAAAAGATAGGCTTGTTTCTAGGAAAATCAAATGTTTTAAGTTTACTACTGTTAGAGCATTGCTCGGTCAAACTCTCATGCGTTGCTATCTCAAGCATGTTTGTCAATGTTAGTGATCAAAACTATAAGTCTTGATTTCTGGTCTATTATAGCTAAGGTCTCGGACTAGGATAGAAAGTGTAGTTGAGCTCAAGAACTCCATGATAATCATCATACAAGACGAAGGACTACTCAAGGAACCGGTGGATCTTCATCGACTAAAATGTATATGGAGACTTGAACTTATCTATCACTCAAAAGTCTATTTATCTCCTATCTTGAGACAAAAGTCGTTTTGCTATATAAACTTAGATTATACACATTTGCTATTTCGAGCCGAGTTTATCTCGCCTATCTATTTCTCGAAATATGTGTTGGTAAGCTTTCGCTTTAGCCAAGTTCATCTTTACCTAGTGACGAAAATCATGACAAGTTTCAATCTCTTTGAAAATTGCTTACTTTGAAGAAAAATAGTTTGTGAATAACAACTATAGAATATCAACGTCCTCTAAGAATGTTTCAATGATTGAAATGAGAGTTTAGATTATATAACCATTGGAGGATATAAGCACTGTTGTGGAAACACATATATGTATAAGTCCTTATTCCTTGAACCGAAGTTTGTGAATTTTGTTAATCAAAAGAACAGGAATAGTGGCGTGAGCTAAGTCCGCGAACTCAGTCCGCGGTTGTTCTCGACCGAGAAATTCTGCTGGAGTTTGTGAGCTCGTCCGGGAACTTAAGTCCGCGAACTTGAGTAGGTTATATCTAAAAACGATGTTTTTGAACTTATTCTTATATAAACTAAGGAATGCAAATTGCAAACCGTGGATATATAGTTCATAAAACGATTCGAGTGAATCAAATCGTTTTTTCTTCGATTGTGTCTTGTGTAGTTACATAAGATTTCCTTGCAATTGAACAACTCTCTAACTAGTTCATTTGAGTCACT
Source organism: Papaver somniferum (assembly GCF_003573695.1). Classification (NCBI taxonomy): domain Eukaryota; kingdom Viridiplantae; phylum Streptophyta; class Magnoliopsida; order Ranunculales; family Papaveraceae; genus Papaver; species Papaver somniferum. Next base: position 84,620,493 of record NC_039364.1, read on the forward strand.
TGAACTAGTTATGGTGAAGAAGAATATGGTTGATATGAAAGTGATCATATGGCTAACCATTTGGTTAACTATTGTTGAACCAACAAATGTACAAGTTTGGGTACGGTTACACAAGCCTAGAAACGTGCATTTCATTTGTGTGTAACAAGCTAGTTTTCGATCTAACGGTTGAAAGATATTAGCTTGAATCTAATCAGGTTTTCATCTAACGGTGAATATTGAATGCTTTATTACCAAGCTAACATTGATTGCAAACCCTGATTTGAAAGACTATATAAGGGAGAACTCTAGCAACTGGGAAACCTAATCCCCACACCTTCTGTGTGATACTAGTTATGCTAAGATAGAGTCGATTCTCCTATAACCTTTGGTTTCTTCTTCTAAACCAGGTTAACGACTTAAAGACTTCATTGGGATTATGAAGCCAGACCGATACTACTTTCTTGTAGTTGTCTGATCTGATCTTGTTGTTTCCATCGTTCAAGTAAAATTGTAATAATTGGCTTGATATTGATATCTCCGATAGGCAAGATATAAAAGTAATCAAAAATACTTCGTATCATCGTTTATGATTCCGCAATATCTTTTTTCGCTGCGTCGATTAAGATTATTGTGAGGTGATTGATAATACTAGGTTGTTCTTCGGGAATATAAGTTCGGGTTATCAATTGGTTCCTGTTCACCTTGATTTATCAAAAGACGAAACAAAACTCCTAGGTATATTCGTGGGAGACGGATTTATCTATTACCGTAGACGTTTCTGTATGATACAGATTTTTTTATTAAAGTCTTCGACTTTGGGTCGTACCAACTCTTAGTTGTGGGTTAGATAGCTAAGGGAATCAAGTACGTAGCATCCTGCTGGGATCAGAGACGTAGGAGCATAACTGTACCTTGGATCAGTGTGATATTGATTGGGGTTCAACTATAGTCCAGACCGAAGTTAATTTGGAGTAGGTTAGTGTCTGTAGCGGCTTAATACAGTGTGTATTCAATCTGGACTAGGTCCCGGGGGTTTTCTGCATTTGCGGTTTCCTCGTTAACAAAATTCTGGTGTCTGTGTTATTTCTTTTCCGCATTATATTTTGTTATATAATTGAAATATCACAGGTTGTGCGTTGATCAATCAATTAGAATATCTGACCTTTTGGTTGTTGATTTAAATTGATTGACACTTGGATATTGGTCTTTGGTACCATCCAAGTTATCTCTCTAGTATTTGATAAAGACTCGCAGATTTCTATTTTCTTGAGTATATATCAAATAGAGAGATTGAGATATAAACTCTTTGATATACTTTTTATCTAGATTGAGTCTGACTGTCTAGTTGATTCTCTAGAAAGTATATTGGAGTTTGTCCATACAGATTGCTAAGCGAAATATTGGGTGTGGTTGTCGTACCCCCGCGTTTTCAATTGGTACCAGAGCAGGCAAACACGTTTAAGACCTTACAAGTCTGTGTTTGTAGCGATATGACTCTATGGACGATAAAGTCTCTTGTAACGCTTCACCAGGTTTAAAAACCAATCGTAGAAAAAGTTCGGATAAACTGGTTATTCTCCAGAAAAGGTTGGATGAACAAATCCGGATCAATTCTGATCTTGTTGCTGAAATTGGGATACTTAAGGATTTGAAACCCATTATAAATCCTTTGATGGATTTGAGTAACTCCAGTTGTTCCTCTCTGAAGAACTGTCGTACATCAGATGATAAACAACGATTAGATGTTGTGAAAACTGATATGACTCAGAACTGCTCTGCCAAACTAAAAGGTGTTGGCCCATGTTTATTTTGTGATTCCTCCAATCACTTTCCACATGATTGTGTGTCTTTTCAAAAGAGTCTAAAAGTTGTAAGTAATCTTCACAAGAGAACTAAACAACTTTTTGCTTCTCTAAAAGGACATACAAAACTATCAGGAAACCCTAAACAGAATAGTACTGATAGTATGGGAGATTTTGCTTTAAAATCAACATCACCCTTTCAATGGTTTATTGACAGTGGATGTAGCAGATATATGACAGGTGATCTCACTTGGTTCGTCTCCTCAGACGACTATGAAGGCGGGCCTGTAACATTTGGAGATGGGAGTTGTTGCTACATAAGCAAGAAGGGGACGATCAAATTACCCGGTGTACCTGAAATCCATGATGTAGTCTACGTAAAAGGTATGACTGCAAATCTTCTTTCTGTTAGTCAAATTTGTGAAAAAGGCCATCGAGTTGTGTTCAATCCAAATGGATGTGACATTGTAGAAAAAATTGGGAAAGTAATTTTCAAGAAACTCGTGGTAAAAATAACTGTTATCTTCTTGATACTCAGTTCAGCAACTGTTGCAATTTGACTAAGGTGGAATATACACATCTTTGGCATGAGTGTTTTGGTCACATCAACTATCGTCTTCTAACTAAGATCATAAACAAAGAACTTGTTAGAGGCGTTCCCAAAATCAATGCAAATATTGAAGGTGTATGTGGTGCCTGTCAAAAGGGTAAACAAACAAAAGTTCACCATAAATCATCTCGAGATATTCTCACTAAATCTCCACTTGATTTAATTCATATGGATCTCTTCGGACCAATTCAACAACCCACGGTTGCTGTTAAGAAGTATGCTTTAGTTATGGTAGATGACTACACCAGATTCACTTGGGTTGCATTTCTGTCTCATAAGAATGAAACCCTTGATGAATTCAAGATTATTGTTAAAATAATCCAGAACGAACAAGGTCGCAAACTAAAGAAAATTAGGAGCGACCGTGGAACTGAATTCAAGGACACCAAAGTTTTTGAATTCTGTGACGAACTGGGGATTATTCAACAATACTCACCACCCATTAATCCTCAAGCTAATGGAGTTGCAGAAAGAAAAAATAGGAACATTTAGGAAATGGCCAGGGTAATGCTCCATAACAAAAACTTACCATTAATGTTTTGGGGAGAAGCTGTTTTTACAACATGTTATTTGATCAACCGTGTTTACTTACGGTCTAAAATCCTAAACACTCCTTGTGAGTTTTGGTATGGTAGAAAACCCAACCTACACTATCTCAGAGTGTTCGGAAGTAAGTGCTACATTCTAAAAGATCGAGAACAGAGAGGGAAATTCGATACCGAAAGTGATGAATGTATCTTTCTTGGCTATGCTTCTGATAGTCGTGGTTTCCGAGTATTTAATATCAGAACCCAGGTCATGATGGAATCCGCTAATGTTATCATCGATGATATTAGTGATTTTCATCATGACAATCCTCCTGTTGAATTGCCTCCAACTGAGACAATTGAGAAAGTCAAAGAAATCCCAGATTCAGTTGAAGTCATCCCAACTGTCACTGATCCTGATATTTTCTAGTGACAAGGAGAAGAGCACTGATCAAGCTACTCCTGACGAACGAGAACGTGTCCCTCCACGACACCTCTGGGTTCAAAGGAATCATGATCGCAACAGTATTATTGGAGGAAGAGATTCTACAACCAAGACAAGAGGACAACTTCAAAATATTTGTAATTTTGGTTGTTATCTTTCACAAGTAGAACCAAGAAATATTGATGAAGCTCTGAGCGATACCTTTTGGGTAAATGCGATGCATGAAGAGTTAAATCAATTTCAAAGACAAGACGTATGGGAACTTGTACCTTGTACTTCCAAAATTAATATTGTTGGTACTAAATGGATATTCAAGAATAAGTCTGAAGAATTCGGCACAATTGTCAGAAATAAAGCCAGACTTGTCGCTCAAGGATATTCACAGATTAAAGGTATTGACTTTGACGAAACCTTTGCTCTTGCGGCACGCCTTGAGTCCATCCGACTTTTATTAGCTCATGCTTGTTTTCTTAAGGTTAAGCTGTTTCAAATGGATATTAAATCCGCATTCTTAAAAGGGATATTAAAGGAGGAAGTCTATGTCGCTCAACCTAAGGGGTTTGAAAACCCTGATTTCCCAGATCATGTTCTTAAACTCAAGAAGGCATTATATGGGTTAAAACAAGCACCTAGAGACTGGTTTGAAAAACTCACCACTTCTCTTATTAGAAAAGGTTTTTCAAGAGGCGGAGCTGATAAAACTTTGTTTACCGAATGGGGTGGGAAAGATGTTGTCATTGCTCAAGTCTATGTAGATGATATCATCTATGGTTCAACTTCTGAGAGATTTGCAAAGGATTTCCAAGTCTCTCTTGCTAAATAATTTGAAATGAGCAATGTTGGTGAATTAAAATTCTTCTTAGGATTACAAATTCAACAACATAAGAATGGAATTTACTTATCCCAGGAAAAGTATGCAAGGGATCTTGTGTCAAGATTCGGTTTGGATAAGTCATCTCCAAAACTGACACCTATGCCCACTACTGGTAAACTGCACAGAGATGAGAAAAGAGTAAACGTATATCAAAAATTGTATCGATCTATTATTGGTAGCCTTTTATATCTTATAGATACTAGACCTGATATTTCCTTTAGTGTTGGTTGTTGTGCTAGATTTCAGGCTAATCCAAAGGAATCTCATCTTGCAGCTGCAAAAAGGATAATACGATATGTCAATCACACTGTCGGGTATGGTTTATCTTATACTTTTGATACTAACACTGACCTTTCTGCTTATTCAGATGCTGATTGGGCAGGATGTGTAGAAGACAGAAAAAGTACATCAGGGGGTTTCTACTACGTAGGACTGAATCTTGTGGCTTGGCATAGCAAGAAGCAGAATTCACAATCCCTGTATACGTGTGAAGCAGAATATATTGTTGCTGTCTCATGTTGCACTCAAATTCTATGGATGAAACAAATGTTAGCTGATTATGGAATTGATACTGGAATAATGAAGATCTTTTGTGATAACTCTAGTGTGATTCGAATCACTGAGAATCCCGTTGAGCACTCAAGAACAAAGCACATTGATATAAGGTACCATTTTATTCGAGATCTTTATGAAAATGGTATCATAAGTATGGAATTTGTGCCTTCCGAGCAACAATTGGCTGATATTCTCACCAAACCATTAGACACTGCTACATTTCAACACTTACGACAGTCTATTGGTGTTGTTTTGGTTCATTAATTGTTTCTATGACTCTTTCCCCTGTGCTTATCTCGATCTTTTTGGAAATTGAGTTTGAAACTCCAGTAGTGTTTACTTCAATTCTGTATTTGTTTCTGTAGGATTAGTTTTTCTGTCAGAATTCTTTGTGTGTTGTGTCAAAAGAAATCCTTATTTTCTTTCGAAATTAAGGTCGCTCTTGTTGTTCTTCCGGGAATGACATATTATGGGGGAGAGTACTTAATTGAACTTGTGCTTAATTTCCAAATCTTTGTGGGGAGTGCGGCTGTGGAATATTATAAGGGTTATCTTGTATCTTTATAAACTCCTTGATGAATGCATTTAGCTTTGGATTTATGATTGCATCTAAATAAGATGATATGTGTTTCTTTCTTTTGGTCATGAAATGTCTCTTTCAGAAATTTCATTAGGATCCCGTTCTTGTACCTTTGCCAATTTTATTGACAAAAAGGGGGAGAATTAATATGTAGTTCACACTACAAATACATATGGTTTTCGGGTTATTATGTAAGGGGGAGTGGTTTCCATGTGAGATGGAGTATTGACTAAGGGGGAGTGATACATATCACCATAGTAATGTTGTTGAAGTTGTGATACAATTGAACTTTGACGTTGTGTAATGATACTATGACACTGTATAACAATGATTGAAAACTCTTGTTTTCTCGTTGTTATAGCTACGGATTTTCAACAACGATGATGCTGAACTTATAACCTTTGGGATCATTGGAGTACTTGGAAGGGACAAAGATTTCAAGTAATGTTGAAGATTAGGCGTATGGAATAGGAGCTACAAAAGTTAATTTATTTTTTTTATTCCATATGTATTGATAGTTTTGTCACTAAAATTGACAAAGGGGGAGATTGTTAGAGCATTGCTCGGTCGAACTCGCATGCGTTGCTATCTCAAGCATGTTTGTCAATGTTAGTGATCAAAACTAAAAGTCTTGATTTCTAGTCTACTATAGATAATTTCTCGGACTAAGTGTAGTTGAGCTCAAGAACTCCATGGAAATCATCATACAAGACGAAGGACTACTCAAGGAACCGGTGGATCTTCATCGACTAAAAGTAAGGAATGAAAATTGAAAACCGTGGATATATAGTTCATGAACCGATTCGAGTGAATCAAATCGTTTTTGCTTCGATTGTGTCTCATGTAGATACATAAGATTTCCTTTCAATTGAATAACTCTCTAACTAGTTCATTTGAGTCACTTGAACTAGTTATGGTAGAGAAGAATATGGTTGATATGAAAGTGATCATATGGCTAACCATTTGGTTAACTATTGTTGAACCAACAAATGTACAAGTTTGGCTGCGGTTACACAAGCCCAGAAACGTGTATTTCATTTGTGTGTAACAAGATAGTTTTCGATCTAACGGTTGAAAGATATTAGCATGAATCTAATCAGGTTTTCATCTAACGGTGAACATTGAATGCTTTGTTACCAAGCTAACATTGATTGCAAACCCTGATTTGAAAGACTATATAAGGGAGAACTCTAGCAACTGGGAAACCTAATCCCCACACCTTCTGCGTGATACCAGTTGTGTTAAGCTAGAGTCGATTCTCCTTTAACCTTTGGTTTCTTCTTCTAAACCAGGTTAACGACATAAAGACTTCATTGGGATTGTGAAGCTAGACTGATACTACTTTCTTGTAGTTGTGTGATCTGATCTTGTTGTTTATATCGTACGAGTACAATTGTAATAATTGGCTTGAGATTGATATCTATGATAGGCAAGATATAAAAGTAATCACAAACACTTCGTCTCATCATTTGTGATTCCGCAATATCTTTTTTCGATGCGTCGATTAAGATTATTGTTAGGTGATTGATAATACTAGGATGTTCTTCGGGAATATAAGTCCGGGTTATCAATTGGTTCCTGTTCACCTTGATTTATCAAAAGACGGAACAAAACTCGTAGGTATATTCGTGGAAGACGGATTTATCTATTACCGTAGACTTTTCTGTGTGATACAGATTTGTTTATTAAAATCTTCGACTTTGGGTCGTAGCAACTCTTAGTTGTGGGTGAGATCAGCTAAGGGAATCAAGTACGTAGCATCCTGCTGGGATCAGAGACGTAGGAGCATAATTGTACCTTGGATCAGTGTGGGATTGATTGGGGTTCAACTACAGTCCAGACCGAAGTTAATTTGGAGTAGGCTAGTGTCTTTAGCGGCTTAATACAGTGTGTGTTCAATCTGGACTAGGTCCCGGGGTTTTTCTGCATTTGCGGTTTCCTCGTTAACAAAATTCCGGTGTCTGTGTTATTTCTTTTCCGCATTATATTTTGTTATATAATTGAAATATCACAGGTTGTGTGTTGATCAATCAATTAGAATATCCGACCTTTTGGTTGTTGATTTAATTTAATTGACACTTGGATATTGGTCTTTGGTACCATCCAAGTTATCTCTCTAGTATTTGATAAAGACTCGCAGATTTCTATTTGCTTGAGTATATATCAAATCGAGAGATTGAGATATAAACTCTTTGATATACTTTTTATCTAGATTGAGTCTGACTGTCTAGTTGATTCTCTAGAAAGTATATTGGAGTTTGTCCATACAGATTGCTAAGCGAAATATTGGGTGTGGTTCTTGTACCCCATTTTTTCAACTACTTTGCCTAGGGGGACTAGATCTCTAATTTTTAACAAATTTGGAGGTCATTTCTCTTTTGTTTTCCTCTTTGAAATATAAGTCAACCATTTTGCAGTGGGTGTGAAAGATTAAAGGAAAAAGATAGAAGGATATTCCATTCATTAGAGTTAGTCTCTATTACATAAATATAGTTATTTATATACAATAGGAATAGAATTCTAGTTATTATTTTGGGCCGCGCACCCGTGGGCTAAATCCCTACAACACCCCCCCCCTTGTGCGGTCCAATAGAACTCTATATGCAGTACTTCTCATACAATGCTTCAGATGCAGGTCTTCAAATGTAGTTCTCTCCTTGATGACTATTGTGTTTAAGACAATTGCTCCATTAAAACTTTGACAAGGAAAAACCAAGTGGGACAAAACCTTGGTACAGCTCTTCACATGTAGTACTTCACATGTTGCCTCGTACTTTACATGTAGTTCATCACATGTAATACGATCTTCAAAGATCGTCGAGTCTAAGTTATTTGCCTCGTTAAAACTTTGTCAGGGAAACCCAAAGGGATAAAACCTGAACTAAAAAAAAAGAGTACAATATTACGCAAACGTAGAACATAGTTAGACTCGAATATGTTGCCTCATTTAAACCTTGACAAGGAAAACCCAGTGGGACAAAACCTTGACGAAGGGAAAAGAGTACAACGTGACAGATGCAAGTAAAGTTGATCCGCTGCAGATGGTCACTTTGCTCTGCATAAGTTGACTAGTTTCTTCACAACTCCTAAGGCAGGAACTCCTCGTGGGAAAGACAATAGCCTTGGATGGGAAATTACATTCCATGGTGTTTGTTATTGGTGAAGGAAAATAGTTCAACATACCATTAGATGCTCCCCCTGATGTCAGACAATTTTCGTTAGTCTAATGCAGTCAAAAGGAGTTTATAACACTTTACTTTGGTGACTTAAACGTTTATAAAACCCTGTTGTTGATTCTAGAAGCTACGTTGCTTAACAAACTATCGCATATCATTTCTTTGATTCAGATATTTTTAGTAATATCAACACGATCTTTATGTCTTCAACGTTCAACATACTTGATGTTTTTAGTGTTGTCTCTCTAAAAACCTTGTCGAGTAACAAAACCCTTTGGGAAAAACTATTCTCGATCGAAGGGAAAAAGAGTACAACACAACTTCAATTTTGAAGTAAAATATGTCGACATCATATCCTTGGATCCTCCCCCTGATGTCGGCATCTCCCCCTGATTACTTTCAGAGTTGTTCCAGACAGTTCCTTTAGTCATGTATTTTTCGAAACTGAATATTGGTAATGACTTAGAAAATAATCTGCCATATCTCCCTCTGATTACTTTCGTTGGAGAAGAGATTATTGTTCCTTAATAATCAACAACATTTGGATTGCACTTTCATTAGCATTCCTTTTAATGTATTTGTAGGGAAAAAATAAATTTATGTCAATGGTTACTTTTAAGTACATGATTACATTCACTATACCATTCCAATGACGTTACGTTGGCGCGGAGCTATATCTAGATAACAAGTTCCCCAAGGATGTAAAATTTAATCGAGTACATTATTATACTAAGTACAACAATGCGTCTATTGTACTTAGATATGGGAATTTCATCTCCCAACACATCTTCGTCATATTCCTTTGGACGAAATGGTTACTTACTTACATTTGAACCTCGACTAATCATGGGATTGCTATCAGGATGCATGTCTTTGTTAAATTGCCTGACAACTTTAGACATATGAAAAATGGTGGAATAATATACCACAAGCTCAGTATTTGATCGAGCTTTCCCTAGATTTTTCATCTCAAATTCGGATTTTAAATAGCTTTTAAGGTCTCTTATTACATCAAGAGTACACATCATGTCTGTACCATCAACATAAATAGCTACAATCCCAAATCAGGAACTTTCTTATGAATACCCAAGGAAAAATAACTTACTTGCCTATCCCCTCCAAATCAAATAACCACTTAGACAGGTATACCACATCCGCCTGATTGTTTGAATCTATAAGTGAGCGTTCTACCTAACTGTAAATGCACTATGTGGTTTAGCGTCATTTGATTTGGGCAACAAAATTCTATCAAGTACTTTTGTAAATATCTTATATCTCTTGATTCTTTCAGAGATACGTAACAACCACATACATATGATGCATTTCAAGTCCTTTTGAAATTACCAAGCTAACTAAGTAGCGGAACTCTATAACGTTCATTACAAGAGAACAATTCCAGGGCTTTATGAGAAACCTCGCGCCACAAGGCGAGTCTTTTTACTTTAAGACTTCTTTCTTCTCATTATGCTTTGTGACAAATTAATCATGTATGTCCAATAGGTTTTACACTTGGTTGGTTAGCACTACCACACCAAATACCTGTATATTTTTCAAAGAACCAAGTTCTACCTGGATTGTATAGGCCAAATATGCTCTTCGTTGAAATTAAGCAACAAGGAGCTTGGTTCGATCTCATCTTTATTTATTTCCTTAAGCAAGTGTATAAGAAATTAATCATCAATGATCTTTCCATTGACTCGTGCGCATTCTCATAATCCGTCAGGATTTCATTGTTCTCTAGAATCATTTAAAACTTCAGAGCGTCCTCCAGTTTGATTCATGGACATATTCAGAGACAATCTTATGAGATGATTTCTGATGATATAAATAAGTTGTGCCTTACTCACCTACTTCCTTTCTAGGTGAGGATTGATCGAACCAAGTGGTCTCTCCAACTTCCTTTATGGAGCCACATCCTCAACCACACTTCCACTAAGTGTAGTTGCAACACCTTAGTCTATGGTGTATATCCCTCATTGAGGATTTGTAGCCTTGCGGGTAGGTTTGCAGCTGGTATGTGTGATCTCATCACTTTAGCGACATCAATGTACATTCTGAAAATCGATTATTCTTTCACTTCACATTTACATTTGTGGAGTACAAGAATCAATATGAGACACAATGGGAACACACCATGACAATTCCTGTCGTTCCCTTAGAAAATACTTTTTCTTATCTCCCCCTAACGACGGGAAGATTGTCTCATTAAAGTGTTAACCTGCAAATCTAGCAGTAAGATATCTCCTGCCAAAGGTTTTAAAATGCGGATAATTGTTGAGAGTAAATATCCAACAAAATTACTTAATCATCTTCGTGACCCATCATAGTACGATGTGGACTCGTAATGACACATATATAGCGCAACCAAAAATGCGTAAGAATACGAATATCAGGCTTATATCCAGTTACCAACTGGTACGCAGAAAAGGTTGTCTAATATTGGGTTTTAAAATGAATTAAGTAAAGATGCGTTAATATTTCATATCCCCAAAGCAATAAAAGGTAGGTTGGTACGCATAACTATTCCTTAGACACCATTTGTAACCTTTGATGGTAGACTCTGCGAGACCATTGGATATAAGATGTTCTATATTGATCTTATTAAACATGCAATATCCATCAAGTCTTTTTGATGTAAATTCTCTAGCATTAACAAGGGTGGCGAGCCTTTGCACTTTGCTTTGTGTAATATGTGCTAGGAAGTCTACAAAAATTAAACGCATCGTTTGTTATGAACAATAACTGATTGAATGTGTAGAATCATCCACCAGAGCCATAAATCACTTGAATGGTCCGCATTCTGCATGGATATATGTTCATTAACAACAATTTATTTCTTTGGAGAATGATTTATTTAGCATTTGCATCTAAGTAAAACAGGATGGTCTCAATCATGTTTCACTAAAGACAGACTTTGTAAGATGAGTGACGTGCTTTCTTACTCTAAAGCATAATGGGGAGAGGCAGTGCAAATCTAGTAACTTTAGAAATCACTGATTATGATAGATGTCGTAACTTCGCATTCTATTAGTTCATTTTCTTATACACTCATATAAAGTGATGATCGTGTTAGTACTTTCAAAACAGAACATCGTTTCACAACCAATGTGCCTTATGGTTATGTCAAAGTCTTTATGAATCAATCCCAATTAGTTCATTGTTGGGCTTAATATGGATTCAGTAATTCAAGTTCCAGTGATTTACAGTTCACTAGATTGACACATTAATTGTCTAAGAATATGCTTCCTTTCACATTCATTAGAAATAATTTATAGATGCAATCAACTCCATTCTCACTGTAAGTTTCCAAAAAGGTAGGTAAAAGTTCACGCATGAACACCCTTTGCACTTAACAAGATGTGATTAGTCCTTAGTACATATACAGAGCTTAGACATTGAGTCTTGAGAGATTTAACAAGTGGTGTGGCCTTATTACGTAACAAAAGTCGGATTCACTCTAATTACTATAGAGTGAATATATGTTACGTTTCATCCAGATATATCTCAAGTGCTTTAGAGAATTTATGTCTCGTTAGAATGATGTACTTTTCATTCCACAAGCGCAGACATTTGATCTAGTTCAATTAAATAGTCAATTGGCCATGCAAAGTTCATTTTGTCATTAAAGTTGATTTCTAAAGTATGACCTTCCCATGGAAATTGGTTGTTGCTACGGTACCCGCATTACATTGATTGTACCAATACCGGTAAGAAGATTCATTCCCAACTCTTTGGTGAGAGCTAGAATTACATCTTAGCTTCATCCCATGTTCAGTTGATACCTGTACTTTGGTGTCATTACTACTGGAGACAAAAATACATATTTGTCTCATGATATATATGTCCCTTTTCACATGATTTATATGCGTCGGTACGTCTAACCCTCATTATTTCGGGGTTCTTTCCATTTTCAATTTTGCTACATTTAGCTTTTGAGAAATTTCTTTATCTCAACAGGCCAAGAGATTCTCACTACACATGTCAACCACTTACTTTAGGTTGAGTAGATTACTAAAGGTAATTCTCTTGTTGTCACACTTCAACATATACTATTTCGTTAGTATCATGGATGAAGTAGAGAAACGGAAATTTTCTGACTCAAATAAAAAAAAAATGTGAATTCTTCCACAAAATATTGGAATATATGTGATTTTATTTGCAATGTATCTTTTGAAACTACCGACTCTTTAATAGTCGCGCAAGTATATTACATTCCACGGGACATTCAAGTTTGGGGAGAAAATATCAAATATGCAATAATGATGTTCAAGTACTTCTAAACCCCGAATACATACATTTGAATCAAGTTGGTATAACCAATTGTACAAAAAACACCATTCAACTATAGCCAATATCATATTCAAGAGAACTAAATAACATTAGAAAAAATTCTTAATGGTCGAGATTAACATTCATAGTTTAAGTTAACCGTTTATATAATATGGGCCTATCTTATGACAAAAATAAATAAAATAGAACTACACATGTTCTAAAAACAGGTAAATAAATAAGCCCAGCATATATTCAATGTAAAAACCCACATTAGTTAGTCGCATACCTCAATTTTCGGTTCCCGCTGTATCTGTATATAGATAAAATCGGAATAACCTTGGCTGTGCACAACCCAGAACCAGCTGGAACAGCACACCAGGAACAAGCTGGAACAGCACAGGCCTGATTGGACGGACCGAATTGGGCCTGGTTATATCGGACCAAGTTGGGCCTGATTGGATCGGGGAGAGTTGGGCCTGGTTGAGTTGCACCGGCTTGAGTTGCTCCCTTCCTGACCTAATGTCGTTTTCCTCGCACAGCAGACGAGAATGGGAAATTGTGGGGCAATCAGCCGCCGCAAGTGGACAAAATAAATAAAATGTACAGTATGTATTAGAATCGAATCAATCTTCATGCCCTAACATTACATATAGATACGCATATTATTCAATCAATCGTATGGATATATGATTATAAAAATAAATATAGTATAATCATGGCATGAAGTATAGATTTATTTTTATTTTCTAATCAATCATGGAAAAAAATGATCCAACTTATCTGATTTGACGATAACGATTCCAACGATCCCAACGTAGTGTATTTGATTAAAAATAAGATAAAAATAAATACGGATCAAAATCAATCCTTCAGAAATTTGATAGCAACCCAAAAAAAATTAAAACCTATTACCGCGGGGTTAGAGCTCGTGCATGATAACGTTTTATAGTGGGTGTGAAAGATTAAAGAACAAAGAGAGAAGGATATTCCATTAGAGTTAGTCTCTATTACATCAATATAGTTCTTTATATACAATAGGAACAGAATCCTAATTACTATATTGGACCGCGCACCCGTGGGCTAAAGCCGTACAACAAACCATTTATTTTAAGGATAAATTAGGGAAAAACATGGAAAAAAAGTTTGGGTTTCTTATTTCATGTGAAACACCGAATGAACATATCTTCTCAAGCTAATGGAGTACTTACTTTTTCGTAAAAATTCATTGTAAAAATTTAATAATGTAATATATGCGAACTTCATCCCAAATTCTTATAAGTTAAAGACTATAAATTTGAATTTGCATGTTACCGTAATTTTCACGAATTATAAATAATTACCGCATAATTTACCGTATCTACATTTAACATAGCCGGTTAATGCTCGTATTTTGCAAATTTGAATTTTTCCGTTGGCGGTCTCAAATCTTTTGACAAGATGATTCTTCACTGGTATTTGGCGAGGAAATCTTTTCTTATGCTAGAATTTGTGAATTGTTATAAGAAATCATCAGTCAAGAATGAGTTTACTAGAACACCGCTATCACAGTGGGGAGGGCCGACTGAAGAAAAAAGGAAAAATTGTTGTAATTGGAATGTAAAAGAAAATTTGTGCATAAAGTATCACTTTTCCTGAAATGTATGGAGTACACGTTTTATTAGTTGCAATGGAAATTGATGAGTAAACCAATATATGGTCATATAATGTGTTATGCATTTTTTGTGGTGGTTTGCATAATGGTGAAATCAATTTTTGAAAATTGTGCCTAAAATGGCAAACACCTCCGAATTTTTCGTAAAAACTTTAAATCTGATATTATTGTTTGTACTCATTGTGTAGATCTCTTTAAAATATTTTTCAACGAGATAAAATTTGCAAAATTCCAAGGAACGGATTTTCAGATATGTTATATTCTAGTTTGTTTGCCAGTTATACCCCTGAAAAAATATGATACATAAGGAATTACAATACAATTTGACTCTAATACTTATTTACCCTTCCTCTTTGGTTTATTCACGAAAATGTTTGATACCTATTTGCCCTTCCTCTTCGGCTTATTTACGAAAATGACTAAAGAAAAAAAAGAAAAATTTGATTCAGAGGGATAATTCTGGTTTTTCGGTCCGAATCATTTCCAATCATTTTTTGTCAATTGATCACTTATATTTTACTAAAAATTGACCATACATAAGGTCCTCCCCTCGCTCGGTCGGCCCAATTATTGAAAATAAGTTTGGGTTTAGTGTATTATTCAAACTATATTCTCGTTTAGTTTGTCAAGTTTGTTTCTGTCTCTGATCACATATTTAGGTACTTTATAGTCTCGTAGTCATATGAATCATGAGTACCTACTCATGAGATGAGATAGGCTCTGATCAAAGAAGCTTCCTACAAAAGGTACTCATGAGATGAGATAGACTCTGATCAAAGAAGCTTCCTACAAAAAACAATGCCCAGGAGACAGGAAGGGTTCTCGTCATGCATTCACATGATATTGATTCATCCACAAGATTTTTAGACATTATTTTACCGTATTTGAGCATCATTAAACAAAATGATCAAAAGTCAAAAGAGATGGATTTTACATGTCACATCAGTCGCGTCTGTGAACTCTATCTACATGGGGAGACATGCACTACTAAATCAGTGTATCATCATGAGCTCAATCTCCACTTGATTTAATACGGCTTAGTCTAAACTTTTGTTCTGAAAAGCATTACTGGCAAAAGTTGTACAAATAACACTTTCGCATAATCGCATGCATCTTTGGAGAAGATCGATGATACTGATTCTTCGTTTACAAATACAGAGACGTAGATAGAAAAAGAAAATCGAAAGATGCAAAAGAAGAGGTCAGAGATAGTTACTTAGAGCATCTGTTCAAAGGGGTAAAGATTTCGCAAGAAGAAAGAAGAAATGAGCAGCGCTTTGTTTCATTAAAGAAGGCCTTAAAAAGAATTAATGTAAATAATAAAGAAAAAGTATGCGTAAATGTGTGTGCTTAATCAATAGCTACATGATTCCCCTTTTGGTACCATGAAAAGTGATAACAAAATCCATGAAAACAGGTGAGTGAGTTTTCCAACTGCTGCCAATACCTATACTTTTCTTACTCACTTTCTTCGTTACAGCATTAATTAACATTTTGTCTGTCTTTTTCAAACTTCCCTTGTTCTTTGTTTTCACTTCCCATACCTCTATGTAGAATTCCACCCTTTGAAGTTTTACATTTTCCTTCTCTTTTGAGTCTTAAGCTTATTTAGGGCAGTCTCATATGACCCATGCTCTTCTTTTTCTAAATATTCCACTGCTCTCACCACTCCATAGAATGAGGACTTCCATGCACAAATTTATTTTCTTTCTTTTTAATTGTTTATTTCCTTGAAGCACATGATGCCCACTGCTAAATCTAGTTTCACAAGATATTTTTTTTTGATCGTAAAAACAAATTCATTATCCAAGTAAAACAGATTACAGAGAAATATCCAGCTTTAAAGCTGAGCGGATACAGTTTGGTGGTGCCAAAGACCACACTTGATTACAACCATATTTCTTGGCATATTTGGCTAGTCCATCAGCCACTTCATTACCAGTTCTAGGAAAATAAATACACCTAATTCTGTTAATAGATTCTATTAACCTACTAATATCTGAGAGAAGGTTATGATCCTGCCAACTAGATATAGCAAAATTTGAAGTCACAACTTCAATGACAGACTTACAGTCCCCTTCTATAATAACATTTCTCCATCCCGTACAGTTGATCCATTCTGCAGCTTCTAAGAGAGCCAACCTTCACCCTGCTCAGCATCTCTAGCTCTTGTCACCTTCACCAAGGCCTCCACAAAACACCCTGCACAATCTCTAAGGATTATACCAATACCACAAATTTTTGTATTATTTTTCAAAAGCGGCATCAAAATTAAGTTTCCACCAGTTTTCTGGTGGTTTTTGCCATTTTTTCAAGTTATTATTGTAAAGGGGCCTGCATGAAGGGTTAGTTTCAGAGTTGTTAATATTGTATTTAGTGCAGAACTTTCTGATGCACATTATTATGTTGTTAGGGTTAGCTTGTTTTCCTTCGAAGACTGTGGCACATCTTTGTTTCCATATCTGCCACATAGTTACTGCCGCCAGAAGAATACTTTTTCCTTGTTTGAACGAGATGATGCTTTGCTCTTGATTCCAAGATTTCATCCAGCTTTGGAGAGAAGTAAACTGACTGTGAGAGTGGAGAGTAACCAGATGACTTTGGCGAGATCACAATGAAAAAGAATATGAATATCAGTTTTCAGGACTTGCTTGCAGAAAGGGCAAGAGTAATCTTCTAATTGGATGTGTCTTCCAACTCTGGTCCTGGTTTGAAGAATGTTATGCATACATCTCCAGAGGAATAAGTTTAGCTTGTATGGGATTTCCAAATGCCAAATTTTTAACCAGAATTTTTGATCTTCAACGCTTATGATATTTCCTTGTTGAATGAGAGCATTGTAAGTTGATTGCACTGTAAAGGTTCCATTCTTCGTTAAGCTCCAATTGATAGTATCTCTGGCGGTTTCTGAAAGACGGATTTCTTGTATTTTCTGTCTCTCAGTTTGATTAAAGAGTTGATCAATCTTTTGAGTATTCCATTGCTTGTGATTTTGGTTAATCAGAGTATGGACTCTGTCTTCATTTCTTTGATGTTGAGCTGCTCCTGATAGATGATGATGTTGTATATTTCCTACCCAATTATGTCTCCATATCTTTATTTCTGATCCATCTCCTACACTCCAAACATAATACTTTTTCACAATTTGCAGCCCTCTGTGTATACTCTTCCAGATCCAAGAGCCTTGCGTACTTAATTTATCACAGAGAGGGTCTTTGTTATGAAAATATTTGGCCTTCAAAATTCTTGCACATAAAGAGTTTTTGTCAGTTAACATGCGCCAGGAAAGTTTGGCTAGCAGAGCTTCATTGAACTTTGTGGTGTTTTTGAATCCCGTTCCACCAAGTCTTTTGGGCTTGCAAACCGCACACCAAGCAATTGGGTTGCAACCTTTCTTTTTGTCTTGTCTCCACCAATAGTTTCTTTGTGCTCTATCGATTAATTATGTAACATTCTTTGGCATTTTGAAGCATCCCATCTGATAGTTTACCATGGTGCTGAGAACAGCTTGTACTTGTGTAGATCTCCCTGCTTGATCAATAATTTTTCCTTGCCATGTGCTCAGATTGTGATGAACTTTGTCTTCAATTGGTTTGACACTCTCTTTTTTATTTTTTCCTAAGAACAGTGGCAGTCCCAAATATTTCTCATTCAAACCTATCATTTTCATTTGCAGAATACTCCTTAAATGTGAACATCTTTGTGGCTGCATATGTTTGTTGAAGAAAACACTCGATTTGTTGAAGTTTATCACTTGTCTTGAAGCTGCACTGAACTTGTCGATGATGTCCAAGAGGTTTCTTATCTCCTGATCTTTACCTTTGCAGAAGAGGAGGCAGTCGTCGAAGAAAAGTAAGTGATTGATACTTGGACTAAACTTGCTTGGTTTTATTCCTTGAATCTTGTGTTGACTTTCAGCCTTGCGGAGCATTCTTGAGAAACCTTCCATGCAAAGTATGAACAAGTATGGTGAAATTGGATCTCCTTGCCGCAGACCACGGGATGGGATAAACGGTTTGCAAGATGACCCATTGAGCAAAACTGATATGGAGGTTGTTCCAATACACTGCTTTATCATGTGGCACCATTTGTTGTTGAATCCCAATTTGTTCAGTATGTCTAGAAGAAAATTCCATTCGATTCTGTAGAAAGCCTTCGACATGTCGAGCTTGATTCCAACTTCACCAAACTTACTCTTACTTTTCTTCATATGGTCCACAATTTCATGAGCAATTATGGTGTTATCTGAGATATTTATATTGGGTACATATGCTGCTTGAAAGGGTGAAATAATTTTTTGTAGGATTGGCTTGAGTCTGTTGGCTATGATTTTGGAGATAATTTTGTAGCTTATATTACACAGACTAATGAGACGGAAATCAGATGGTGTTTGAAGACATTCCATTTTAGGAATTAATGTTTGGAATGTATAATTGAGTTCTTTGAGAAGAAGGCCATTTCTGAAATTTTTTTGAATAATTTGAAAGATGTCATTACCTACAACATCCCAGCATTGTTGGTAGAACCCCAATTGAAATCCGTCTGGGCCTGGAGCAGCCCAAGATTTGATCTGAAACACCGTATTCTTTATCTCTTCCAAGTCTGGGATTCTTGTTAAGTTGATGTTGTCCTCTGGTGTAATGCAAGGTGTGATGAGAGAAAGAATTTCCTCATTCGTTTATGGATTTGATGTTGTAGTAATGGCACTAAAATGGTTGTTGAGGAGCTGCTCAATGTCTTTCCTTTCCGAATGCCAGATGTCCAACTCATCTTTTAGGGAGTCGATTTGATTCCTTCTTCTTCTGTAATTTTACTTTGAGTGAAAGTATTTTGTGTTCCTACTTTCATTCTTTAGCAGATTTTCTCTTGAGTTTTGGTATTTCATATCAGAATCAACTTTATACCAAAATCTGAGTTCTTTGTGGAGATTTTGTATTACATTTCTATCTTGAGGCTGATGCTCTTGTGTGTCTAGAATTTTCTTCTCAGTTTCTTTGATGTGCTGGTTGACATTTCCAAAAACCTCAAAATTCCACCTTTAGATCTCTTTTTTGGTGACCTTTAACCTTGAGACCATTTGATATGCTGCAGAACCTTGCTGAGGTTTTTTCCAAGCTTTGGATACTGCTTCTTTGCAAGAGTCGTGTTTCAACCAATTCTCATAGACTCGGAATGGTCTTTTGATCTGCTTCTCTGCTAGGTTGGTCTGAAGAAGGATTAGCGCGTGGTCTGATCCAAAAGTTGCAAGACATTGTACTGTTGCTGAGTGAAAGATTTCATGCTAGTGTGAGTTTGCCAGAGTTTTATCCAATTTGGCTTGAACAAATTGATCATTTTTCCTATGATTGCTCCAAGTGTATGGGTTTCCTGTTGCTTTGACATCAAGAAGATCAGTTTGTTGAAGCCACTCCTTTATCCTCTTGTTGATATTTGATTGCGATGTGTTTTCCGGTGAATTCTTCTCTTCAGAATTGATGGTAATATTCAGACCGTCGATGATCAACCATGGAGTTTGAGTATTGTTGTTCCTTGCTTTTAAAGTTTCCCTAGAACTTTCTTTTCATTGTATTTTGTGCTTCCATACAGACAGGTTAGTAGCCGTTGCATATTTTTTGGTCCAACTGAAACAATCAAGTCGACTTGGTTTCTGATTTCATTTAAAATTTTAACCCCATACCATCCTTCCAGATAATGGCGATACCTCAAGATAGTCCAATAGAGGACTATGACCAGTAATTAGGAAACCCAAAGTGTCTAATGTATGAGTTTGTTTTTGTGTCACTTGTTTTTGTTTTAGATATGAACACAAGGTCAGGATCATTCTTATGTATGCATTGTTTTAAATGGTCTCTAGTATCTTTTTGGCAAATGCCCTGGCAGTTCCAGGCTAAAACTTTCATGTTTTCTAAAGCAACGTTTGACTGAGAGTAATAAAATCTATTGGAGTGGGATTTAATGGAATTAAAAGTTGAATAAAGAGTAAAAAATGAACTTTGCAGGTAAAATGAGAGTGTATTAATGTGTATACCTGGTCTTGTTGTCCTTTTTCTTGAAGGTATAAAGTGTTAGCATCACAGTGTTGATCTCATTCTCCAGGTTGGTTGTGGTCAATGACTTGCATTTCAGCTGCATTCTGGTAGATACTGTTTCGCCTTGGCCGTCTACATCCATGAAGATTGGATTATCAAAGTTGATGTTTCAAGCAACATTCTCTCTAACTCTTTTTCCTTTTCTTTGACTAGAGCTTTCTCCTTACTCCGAGTTACTGCCTCTTTCCTAAAAAAACACTGCCGTGACATGATAGCCATCAGAAGGCCTCTGAAAGACCACTTTGTTTGCTACATCCGCCTTCTTATTAGAGACCTTCTTGTTAATATAGATTGGAGATCCATCCCCATACTTTGGGTTCATGGCCATAACATCTTGAAGAGACAGATTGGTTTGGCCAAACTTAAAGAGAGCTTTGTTGGCTAAAGCTCTGACAAATTTAACCTTGTTTTCACACTCATCATCATTATGATCCAAAATGAAGCAGGCGGGGCAAAGGTTACCAGGTTGCTTCTGATAGTAGAAAGGGATCCACTGAGTGTAACCTGCACCATTTTCAGCAAGAAGCCCTCTTATAAGAGGAGTTTTCACATTAATCTTAATGTTTGCACTGACTGCATTCGAGTCCACTGGATTGCCATCTTCAGGATCAAGAGCTTTCACTTCTCCCAGGAGTTTTGCAAACTTGAACATAGCTTCTTCATCAAATAGCTCCAGCGGTAAGTCTTTGAAATCCACCCAGAATTCCTGGGTGCTAAAGTCCATTTTCTGTAACTGAATGAAGGAGTTATATGGTTTCACCATAAAGAGAGACCCATTCACAGACCATGGTGCATTTTCCAGCACCTAGTTCACTTGATCCCAATCTGTAAACCTCACAATGAAATGATTTGGAGATGGGTTTCTTATCTGGATTTTTTTGATTTTCTTCATCCAAATGTTTTTGAGATGGAATTCTAGAGTATCTGGTTTCATTGGATCAGGGGCTAATAGTTTTCCCACAATGCTAGTAGCCCACTTAGAGATTCCTTTGTCAAGTTTGACGCTAGCATACACAAATTTTTGACGAATTTCATCTGAATCGGTGTTGTTAAGGTTGGTTGACATCAGTTAGTCTTCAAGATATTTCATGTCTCCTTGAAAAGGATCCATAATGACTAGCACTGAGAGATTTTGTTGGTGAATACTGAGCAGTATAATGATTGAGGATATGATGAGCATGAACTTCCAATTTCTCCAATATATAGGGCTATTGCATGTAAACAGTGTGAGACGTGTTTGAAGTGTCATAAATTTTTTTGCCACTAATCTTCCAACAAGAAAAACAATCATCAGCCTGAAAAGTTGTATCGACTAGAGATACCTTTGAATTGATAGTAAACTCCGCCATTGACTGAAGCAGAAGCAGAAACCTTGATGACCATAACCTTTGGGAAGAACAACCTTTGTAATGACAACTTTGTACCAAACAAGGCAACAAAGACCAGGTAAAACCTTAACACCTGCAAGCCATAAACGATAAACTAGAAGGGTAAAAGAGAAATCAAATGAGATAAAAGAGGATTAGAGACATGCAAATCTTGAACTATGGAAAAGGGAATTAATACAAACAGAAGAAAAAATCAAGAATTCGACAGGAAACAAAAGAAATCAGTGAACATTAAAGTGAAACGAGAAAATTAAATGCAATAACTAACTGATTTGGTAGTTGCAGAGATCATTGAATCATTAATGGAGAAGATTGAAGTAGGGTTGACCCTGGTTCTTAGATTTTTGGCCCTTTTCAAGATGGAATCAAAACAAAAATGCTAGATACACTTCGGGTTTAGGCTAAATCCTCAGTTTCACAAGACATGGCTTACAACAAAAACTTGAGTTTTTTTGGTCAGTTTTAAACCATCTCAATTTCGGTCGGCTTTGAAAGAAATAGGCTAAGTCCTCAGTTTCTCGGTTTTTATTTTTTAAAACCAAGCCTGCCGGATATATTTTCGATTCAGTTTTAAACCATCTCAATTTCGGTCGGTCGGGTTCGAATTAAGTTATGGTTTTAACCGATTGCAATTCAAGGAAAATATTTTCTAGTTGTAACATAATAAATCAAAGAAGAAGAACTGAAAATGAAGAGAATAAGAGACTCGAGAGAGTGAAAGAACAGAACTGAAGAACATAAGATACTTTCAACCAACTGCCATAAGAGACTTTCAACCAACTGGCATTAGCCCAGTTTGCCAGTTGGTCAGGGGTTGGACTTCCAACCTATAGTTTGTGGGTTCAATTCCTGCCGCTGATCGACCCCCAAAAACAAACAAACTTTCTTTTAGTTTCTAGGCATCGATTATTGGAGTGGTAGGATTAACTTATGAACGACCCTAGCGATCGGTTTAAAACCGGCTGGTTCGGTCAGTTTTCACATCAAAACCATAAATGAAACCATTTATATCAGGTTTTTAATTTAAAACCATACACCAAGCCATTACGGTCAGCTCGGTTTAAAACCGGCGATTACATCGAGTTCACGCGAATTCGGCTAGAAAACTGTAAATCAAACCATCTATATCGGGTTTTTAATTTAAAACTAGACACCAAGCCATTACGGTCGGCTCGGTTTAAAACTGACGATTACATCGAGTTCGGGCAAATTCGGCTAGGTGGGTCAGTTCTTGTGTTTCTGCGTGTTTAAACATTTAAAATGAAACACACTTTATATAAACGTCTGAAATGAAACCAACATATATGAACGTTGCAAATGAAACGTCTTTAATAACTGTGTTTTTCATGAAACGTATCACACGGAAGGTGATTATATTAACACCTCTATTATTTTTTCGATCGGTAAAGAATTTGGTGCTGGCGAGTTTAGAATTCAGATCACTGGTATCATCTTTTAGGCTTAAGATTATATTAGCACATGTACGCAAACATAGTTTAAAGTTTTAAACTATATGATATTCATGCAAACTTATAATTTCCGGGCCGCTATATTTAGCGAAGCCATATTTGGTGGCTAGATTTGGATGCTCTTTTAACTTTTTTTACTTCTACCTTATTTAAATCTTCACATCAGGATTCCAATTTTTTATTTTCTTCCATATTTGGGTTTTTTTTAATGATGATTATGGATCTTCTTCTGATACTTCCGATTTTATTTCTATTTCTTTCAAAGCCGATTAAAAATTGATTTTTTTTTCTTTTCCAACTCAGTCTATTTTTCATTAATTGATTTGTTTTCAAATTTTAGGGTTTAACAATAATTGAACGATAAGGCACTTATACAATGACGGATTATTTTTGATGTTTATTGTACACGAAGAACATCAGGCAAGAATCAGCGTATATTCTTCAATTTTATGGACGATTATTCTTGATGTTCTTGATCCATGAAGAACATCAAACGGGAGTCGACATATGTTCTTCATTTTTATGGCCGATTGATCACAATCGTCGAGTACAATCTTTTACATGTGTCACTTGATAAAAAAACTAAAAAACAATAGTTTTTCGCATAAAAATACGTCAATAATCGGTAGATAAGGTTCCCCAATGTGCCAATCGAAAAAAACTCAAATTCAACAGTTTTTTGTAAATTTTTTTTTTCCAAGAATCAGTTGATATAAATGCACTTATCGTTCGATTGTAAACCTCGTATTTTCTTCGACTATTTTTCTCATAACTTCTTCATCGAATGTCGGAATGACTAAATTATTTTTAGGTTGAACTCATCTTTTCATTCACTATAA
The DNA here is from genome assembly GCF_003573695.1 of Papaver somniferum. Classification (NCBI taxonomy): domain Eukaryota; kingdom Viridiplantae; phylum Streptophyta; class Magnoliopsida; order Ranunculales; family Papaveraceae; genus Papaver; species Papaver somniferum. The sequence continues at coordinate 84,644,752 of NC_039364.1, forward strand.
GACAGAGATAAGAATTCATGTATTTGGAGTCAAGTGACAAGGTGTCAAGGAAAACATATTACGAAGTATGAACGCTTATCTTTTGGAACTTCGTAAGTACGACATCGATATAATTTATTGTATATATATTATTTGATTATGTGTGGATTATATAGGTATGAGTTCATCCTAGAAAACTACGTATCTTTACATGAGTTTAAGGAAGTAGATGTATGAACTTGTTTCATAATCGAAAAGGGAAATTATGATTGGTCTTGCTATTCTTTGAATATCTTTTGGATGACCAATGGAATATGACTTTGGTAGAACCTATCTTAACTTGTTGAGATTTATGGTATAAACGTGTTGTAACACCCCGTGTTTTTAGAATGGTGCATGCTAAAAGATGCGTCATGGCCTGAGATGAAGCTTCATCTCAAGCTTCGTTGCGTGTTAAGAGGAACATTGGCCTAGAGCCAATATTGATTGAAATGACGCATTAGGCCAGTTGGGTGGCTGGCCTAGAAAAAAGTAGCGCCAAAATGGCGCAATACGCGGGTCATTGGTCTATGACCAATATCGCACCACATGGGTGCAACAGGCCAAAGCAGGCTGGCTTTAGAAATGAAACAACCAACATGGATGCACATCGGGTTGGCAGCGGACAACCAACATGGCTAAACATCGGGTCGGCAGTGGACATCCAACATGGATGGAGATTGGGTTGGCAGCAGACAACCAACATGGCTGAACATCGGGTTGGCAGTGGACAACCAACATGGATGGACATCGGGTTGGCAGTGAACAGCCAACATGGCTGGACATCGAGCTGGTAATGTGCAACCAACATGGTTGGACATCGGGTTGGCACTGGACATCCAACATGGCTGGACATCGAGCTGGTAATGTACAACCAACATCGTTGGACATCGGGTTGGAAGCGGACAACCAACATCGTTGGACATCGGGTTGGAAGCGGACAACCAACATCGTTGGACATCGGGTTGGCATTGGCAGTGAGCAGCCATCTTGGCCAGTCATTCAGAAATTCATGGCAACGGCCGTGAATAGTGAAGCAAGCATGTGAATATGCTCCCATTTCCATACTTGCAGAAATTCCATTAATACATATATAGGGAGGGGTACTTGGTTGAAGGTGCATATACTGACCATGCACAAAGTAAGATAGCCTTAAAGGTGTACAACCATCACGGTTGGACATTGGAGTGTTCTATGGGACAAAGACGGAAGTACAGCCATCACGGCCCTTCACGGGACCTGGCTCAGTAAATGTTCAGCCGTCATGACCGGATATTAGAACTGACCATTGAGCCAGAATTGAATGTACAACCATCACGGCCGTACATCGTTGTTGGCCAGGGTGGTGAGGTGCATCCATCACGGCCTGGGGAGTTGATGAATGATTTTTTCTCCCCAATCTAAGTTGTAAAAATGTCTTTTAAACATATATAGGGAGGGATAGTTGGTTGAAGGTACATATGCGGACCATGTACCAAGTAAGCTTCATAGCTTAGCCGGAAGAGTATAAATGATGCTTAGGCCTCATTTATAGATATGTAGCCTTACCAATGGAGCGTGTTAAGCATGGGCATCACTATGTCATGCCGCAGACCAAGTATTCAACACTTGGATGCATTTTGACGGAACGGCCTATACGGACTAAGCCATTACCATTATTGCTTGTCCGTGGCCATGCAAACGAGTTGGCTTAAGCTTCTGTCCCTTCTGTGATGAACTACGGTCTGTGCTTGATCCCTTTGGAGTAGGGAAGGGTACGTAGGCAGCCGCAATGAGTTGCACCATTGCCGGTCCAGCACGTTGTCACTCATATCATCTAATTGAGGGATGACTGCGACATACTGGCCTCTCATATCATCTGGCTCGGTAGCTCGACGCAAGAGATGATTGTGGCCAAACTTGATGAGGCCAGTTGCATTCCATTCACTAGATGCTCATACTTCCTATCAAGGCGTTCAACATAGGCTAAAAAACCGAGTGTCGTAATTTAGATCAAGAGGAGTCCATTTTGATGGGAAACGAACCAACTCAAGACATGTTGATCTATAGATCCACATGGTCACCAAAATTTAGCCAAATTCCATCGTTTAGTGCCTCAAAAGGCCATTTTTACCGTTTTAAGAAAGTTTTTGGGTTTACTTAATAAACCCTTCGCAGAACAAGGGAAAGTTGGAGCGGTGTGGAAGCTAAGTTAGCGACATCATGCTCCACGAGCATGCTTTCAAGGGAAAATGGACATGCATTTGCCTAGCCTTAAGTCCCAGATCGTAGCTTCATCATGGCGCATCGGGGAAATTACGGCCTGCAGGGCAACGCGCCAAAGGCGTAATTTTCCAGTCCGTCACACGTGCATAACTTATATAATATAGTTTGTTGCAACCGGTCATGAGCTTCTTTGTAAATCTAGTTGTAACCGATCACAAGCTATATTGGAACGCAAGTTGTAACCGGCCATTAGTTACTTTGGGAACCAAGGTATAACCGGTCACAAGATGAATTGGGAAGTTAGTTGTAATCTTTCTTTCTTTTTACTCGGTCAATAAAAATTAAAAAGAACGAAAATTATACAGGGACGAGATTAAACCAATGTTAGTCGTTTGGCCAACACTAGTCTAACCTATTTGAAACGAAAATAAACCTCTCCAGGCCACTCCACAAAAAGAAGAAAGCCTGGCCTACCCTCATAAAACTCAAAAACATCTTCAGCCAACAAACAAGCTTGTTTGGCCAAAGCATCAACCGACAAATTAACTTCCCTATAGTTATGCACATAACGAATGTTATCATAAAAACTCCTCGCAATCTTCTACTTCGTAACAAGCTGCCAAGGAAGCTCACCCGACTGAAAAGCTTGAATGCAACTCATCGAATCTGAACGGATGCACAGATTTTTAACATTCCATCTCTTAGCAAGTAAAGTGTCATAAATCACAGCACAAAATTCCGAATAATAGTTGGTTTGAAAACCCAGGCCAACTGAAAGCACTCCAAGAACCGCAGAATTAGCATCCCTGAAAGTAACACCAGCTCCAGCTATGCTAGGATTGCCATGAGAATCACCATCACAACAGATCATAATTTCTCCATTATTAGGAGGAAACCAACTAACCGCTATTAGAGTAGAAAACTTGCTAGATCTATGCTACACCCTGAAATAATTCAAGATGCGCAAATCATCTTGCGTGTTGTACATATGGCCCCTCATTCGAATCGAGTTATCACGAATAACCTGATACACTCTGCCCTTAAAACCAAGCCAGTGCAATCGAAATTCCTCAAAGAAAACCTTGTTGCGCATCTTCCAGAGCTCTGTGGTGATTGCAAGGTTTGCAACCAGCCACAGATCCTTAATCATCCTACTTCGGCCTTTAGCAACCTTGTAATAGGCTATCAAATCCTCCTTTGGCCGAAGATTAAAAATTTTAGCAGCCCAAATTATCTTAGCCACTCGACAGTGCCAAGTGACATGGCTCATAGTTTCTTCGCTCTTCCTACACAGCCGACAAAAAGTAGCCATGCTTCTACCAGTCTTCTTGATAACATTATCTTCAGTTGCACAACATTGTTTCTGCCAGATTTTCCAATATTGCACACTCAAAGTAGGGTGCACAACTTGTCTATTAAATAGAGCTGCAATTGGCAAAACTTCAGCTGGCATTTTAATAGCAGCCTTTGCGGACTTGACTGAAAAAACGCCCTTGCTATCCAAGTACCAAATTTTGTAATCATCCCCACCAGCAATAAGCGGAAGATTATGAACATCAATGTTACAGCGGATCATCATATCTTTCAAACTCGAAGGAATGGCCCAAGCACCATCAACAATTATGTCACTCACCTTAGCCTTGTAATCATTCGGACCTTTGGAAAAGATTCCAAGCCGCCTTGCAATTGAAAAGTCCCCGCACCAATTATCAAAAAATAACGAAGTATTAACACCATTACCTATAATTGAGCGAGTGTGCTTTTGCACAAAATTGTAAACCAATCTGATTCCTGGAAAAACCGAAGAACCCAATTTATAATCAATCAAATTGCCATTCAACTTGAAGTTTTTCGCCCGCAAGAATCTAGCCCAAATCTTGTTTGGATCCCGAATAGAGATCCACAACTTCATAAGCATAGCTCTATTAACATCCACCAATTTCTTGAGTCCAAGGCCACCTTCTCTCCGCGAACAACACAAATCCTCATAAAGTACCGTGAATCTTTCACAAGCTACCTTTGGGAAGCAAGGTGTAACCGATCACAAGCTAACCCAAGAAGTAAGGTGTAACCGATCCCAAGCTACCTCTAGGAAGCAATGTGTAACCGGTCACAACCTGGTTTGGGAAACATGGTATAACCGATCACAACTTACATTGTGAGGTTGATACAACCGATCCCAACAAGCAAAACCGAATTCCAATATTCACATTTCTCTGTAAGTTTTATGTGAAGCTTAGAATTAGGGTTTGCTAAGAAACTTCTAGATGTCGACATATTTGAACATGTACATAACTCTTATCATTTATTGTTCAAAGATATTCCTTGTTACTCAAGGTGGTCCCTGTTCGGAAAAATTGAAAAGCATTTAATTATTATTTTCATTATATATGTTTTAATTACCAGCAATTAAAGCATATCCTCTGGAAAATATTATTAATCAATGTGCTAAACTAATAATAGAAGTTTTCTATGAGATTTTTCGGAATTGTAGGTTTGGCATTTAAGTGGAAATAGGAAAACCGAAATTAGGTACTTTAATGCATATCTTGAGAATATTTTCAGTTTTGGAATTTCCTTGTTGTCCAAACAACCTTGATCTATAAATACTTGAGTTTGCATTTCTTGCAAACTATCCTAAGAGTCAGGAAAACTTCATTTTTTGTTGTTTCTGGTGGAGCCGTCTATTCGAAGAGGAAAGTATCCTAATTAGGTGAAATCTCTTACGACCGCTCGTTTAAAGACTTCTATGGGATCAAGAAGATCTACGAGTACCGTTGGTGGGAAACTAGATAATTGCAGTGTTATTAGTTTTCAATTATTTATTTGATTGACTAAAGGTTGTTGAAACTTTGACTGCACCTAGTTTATTTATTCTTGAGAATCTTCTCTTCTGATATAAGATTCACTCATACTAGATCAAAGTATCGACGGGATCTTTAGAACCATCTTCGGATCTAAATACATCTTGTGATAATCCATTGTTAACAGACTCCGTTATGTGCGTGATTGATCACAAGAGGATTCAAGTGTTGTTGTGCAGGTTTTGAAGGCAATATAAGATTTGAAGACGAAGAAGAATTCTTATTAGCTTTCGTATCTTGTGTATTTAGTGCACAAACCTTGATCGACTGGGATCCAATTTATCTTTGATAGATTTGATTGATTAGTTGTGTGACATCGACATCACTTTATAGTTTCTCTTTGAGATCTATATTGATTGAGTGCGAATCTAAACTTGGTTGTTTCGGTAATCATTGGATAGATTGGTCTAACCAGACAAAAGAGTTTATTAGATTAAACATAAGAGTCTTTGTCAAAAACTCATCTTATCTTCTAGCAAGATTGGTTAGAGTGGTTATCAAAGATATTCTTCCTTTGTTGTTTGGAATACGATCCAAAGGACTTTCTATTCACGTGCGTGACTCTAGAAGTTGAAGACGCGGGGATAATGAGGGAACTAAGTAGCTCGTGATGGTCGATATTGGTCATATCAGTTTTGAAGGCGAAAAGGAATTCTTATTAGCTTTCGTATCTTGTGAATTTAGTGCACAAACCTTGATCGGCTGGGATCCAATTTATCTTTCATGTTTACATCTTTGTAAGTCTTTAGATGTTATTAACAGAATGAATGATGTGGCCCATGACAATCAATTTAATTTGTTTTTTGTATTCGAATAAGCAGATGGTTTAGATTTTTGTCTAAGAGAGATTACTTGGTCTTGGAGCAGACATGCATATGAAGAAGATAATAACGATGAAAGTGAATATTAAAAGTGGAGGTGGATAAGGTTATGTCTTCGGGGATGTTTATTTTGGAGATGTTATTTCTAAATCAAGATCATAATGCTAACAAGATCCATATTAACACATTAACTTTATTACCTAATTTTTTTAGTGAGGATGTTACACAGTCTCAGTATCCACACGATGGACATTGTTCGTGTTAGAGCATTGCTCGGCCGAACTCACAAGTGTTGCTATGTCAAGCTTCTTGTCAAATTTAGTTGTCAAAACTATATCTTGATTTCTAGTCTACGATTAGTTAAGTCTCGGAGGATAAAATATGTAGGGTTTGAAGGCAAAGATCAACCGAAGCTTTTGGATAACTTAAATGCCAAACCTAATTTCGTAATTGTAGGTACTCTAATAATAAAAGTTTTCTCCAAAAGCTTCGGTTGATATTATTAGTTGATCTTTTCCTTTTAGGGTTTAGCGACTAGACTTAATAATGATTCGTGAAGCCATGTCCAGCTATTGTTTATCTTGATAGATCAAGTATCCTGATCTTGATTCGATTGTTGAGCTTGCTCCATCAACCAAGATAAATAGAAATCATCTAAGTTCTCTCTGTCTCAGACTGTGTTGATTCCACGAGTTTAATACTTGTGAGGTGAATAATAATCTACGCTGCACTTCGGGTTGCATAAGTCTGTATTTTCAGGTTAGCTAGACTTTGTCTATTGCTATTGATTTCCAATCACCTTGATCTACGATCGAAAAGGAAATCATACATATAGGCTTATCTGTGGGAGGCAGATTGGTTTAAAGTCTTCAATTGAGTTGAAGCAACTCTTAGTTGGTGTGACGTCAGCTAAAGAAATCATTTGCGCGGAGTCCTGCTGGGATTCAAGAGGTGTAAGGAGCGCAACTGTAACTGAATTTCTATGAGGGTTTAATTCGGTCTCAACTACATTTCATTCCGAAGTTAATTCGTAGTAGGCTAGTGTCTGTAGCGGCTTAATATAGTTTGGTGTTCAATCTAACTAGGTCTCGGGGTTTTTCTGCATATGCGGTTTCCTCGTTAACAAAATTTCTGGTGTCTGTGTTATTTCTTTTTTCGCATTATATTGTTTATCTTTATAATTGAAATATCATATGTTGTGCGTTAATCAATCAATGTAGATACATCCATCTTTGTTTGTTGGATACAACTTGATTGATTACTTGGGGAAATTGATCTTTGGAATCACCCAAGTACTCTCACACGCAAACCAGGTTCACAGACTTGTCTCTGTAAACTTTCTGATTGTGAGAGAAAGATATATAACTCTGATATTATTCTTTGATTGAGATTCATTAAGTTGAACTCTTGAAATTATATTTAAGCTTGTCCATACAGTTTGCCTAAGAAAAAGTTGGTGGTGTATTTTGGTACACCCCACATTTTTAGTTGGAGAATCGATAGTTTAAGCTAGCTAATGCATTCACTGTCTTCCAATGGTTGGTCATTTTCCAGAAAGAAAAATCAGTGGAAATTCAATCAACGGTCTCAATTTTCGATGAATTGTATCGTGATAGATGAGAATGATCCTTTGAAGATTCATCAAGTTTATACATATATCCTTTACAAATACGAAATCAGCTAGTAGAGCAAAGCCCACAATCTACAAGTTATTCACATTTTTGTTTTGACTAGTGGATACAAATACAATAAATATACTCGGTCATTAGTAACTAGTAATGTAGTAAATTATTTGAATTATAATACTTTTCTGATTATTTGAATTATAATACTTTTCTGATTAGATAATTCACTAATCTATGGATCTATGAAACATGAAAGCACTCATCTCATTTCATGGGAAAAGGTCAATAAAGTTAAGGAGATCGAAGGATATTTTTAGACTACCGTTACTAAATGCCATACCATTGCCAAAATTAACAAAAATGAGTCCAAATTTGTGCACCCTGGTACTTTTTGTTGGCTTAAATTTTTTTTTGAGTGATTTTATTTCCATTTTTATTCTTATTATTATTCTCTAAAATTAGGTTGATATAGAAATTGGTAACTAATTATGCATATTTTTTTCCATGTTATGTGCATGTTCATATGTCATTACACATATTCTTTTTATGAGTTTTATTAGTGGGCACACTGATAAACGAAAAATTCAAAGGTATATTCAAGGGCTTATTAAAAGAAAACCCATTATAAACAGAAGATGGATAATATTTCAGGTTTAGAAGAAGTAGTATCGAGGGCAAAAATAGTTGAATAGAGGGAATATAAATCTATATTACGGAGGACTATAATACCTTAATTAGATAAAAATCCTAAATTCCGGTAGTACTCGCCAATTTAGATAAGTATCACTGACACTATCATGTAATATATGTATCATTCGAGAGTGTACGTAGTTCCGACTAATATGCGTCAATTTTGATCAGTATATACATCAGTGTTAGACCGATAAAATACCATGCAAACTACAACATGTTCAGGTCGGTGCCTGCGGGAGGTGGTTAACCCACTCATACGCCATGCCAGGTGGCCTGGCAAACTGACTGAGCCACTATGGAAAAATTGTTAAGCGATCGAGGCTGGACCGTTAGTGGTCTAGTGTTAACCGCAACTGGTGTAGTCTCTACCGTTCAGTGGATTTTGAACCTCAAACGCCTCATTCTCTATCGCTATAAAAGTGCGAAATTCAAACACAAAATTTACACCCAAAATTTTCTCTGTTTTCTTCCAAAATAATTCAAATAGAAAAGTTTGAATCCCAACTAGACTTGGCTAACCAACTTGATTTTCGGGAGTGGTGCTTGAAGCCACCGTTGGTAAGATACGTGACAGTTATAAAGAAATATGTAAATACCAAAGAAGTCTACAAGCTTTGGATATTAACCAAATCAGACATCCAACTAAGAAAAGACAAAGAAAAGTTCAAGGCAAGGAAAATTTGAAAGCAAAGAAGAAGATAAACAAAGGAAAATCCGTTCGTGGGCGCATTGATTGGAAGTTTGGTGAAATGAAGAAGATAAACAACATGAAGAACATTGTCCCTATTTTTTTTAAAGTCTTTATTGTAAGTTATGAATGTTTAGTTTATATCTTATAATCTAGATTTATGAAAGAGACACTAATGTAAATTAAAATTCGAAAATTAGATTATCAGACTTAATGAAAGATGCACTAGTTCATATCTTAATATATCTTAAAATTAAACTTAACTTAATTAAGATTTGATAATAACTTTAAATCTTGATTAGATGCATCATACAAATGTTAATCTAAATGCATCATATTTGGGCAACACTCTCAAGATATGATAACAACTATCAAATTGAAAATACTCTGTTGAAAGCCATTCAACACGACACGTTTGCTCCACATCAAATTCATTTTGACCATTTATTCGATTTCGATTTCCTTCAATAAGCGCAGCAACAAACAAGATTACATCCTTGCTGATTACTTGGAAGCGATGACATAAAGAATTTGCATCTCGATTATTGAGGTTCAATGTTTATTCCTGAAATCTCTGAAATATGTTCTGCAATACAGTAAGTTTTTGTTGTTGTGCACCATTGACCATAACTTGTGTAACAAGTCATAATTCCTGCAAATGCATTCATCTTCAGCTAAGCTAAATTTGCGAACTCAAACTGACATATTGGATTTGTGGAGTGAAAGAATGAAGATTGAAGAAATGGTGTGAGTTGAAATGAGATTGGTTATTGTATTTATAGGATGATGAATTGATGATCGTTGGATGAGATGCAATGGGCGGCCAAGTGTAAACCACTGGCAGTTGACTCTTGACCATCCTGTGTAGATTACACCTAACGATCGAGACTCGACCTGGCCTGGAAGAATGAGAAATTTACCACTTTACCAGGTCTGTGTGCCGCTTTACCATTCCCATAATGGGTGCAAAAATGACAAACTTAAAGCTTTACCTCCTCCATAGGAACCAGCCTACTAGGAAATACCAATTTACCTGGGAATATACCAAACTTTATACGTGACAAAAATTTATCATCTTTGGATTAATACATCCTCAAACAAATTAGCCCCCCTCTTAGCAGCCATGCCAAACCATGCGAAAAGTGCAGGTTCGTTATCAAATTTGTAAAGAATTATTTTTCCATAAAATAGATAATTCATTTAAGGAGGCATAGGGCTAGTCCCACTGTGTGCATAGATGTGCAAATACAAGTGAAAGAAGAAGAACCTTCTTCTCAAACCCCACAACTTTTTATCTTATCTACTTTGACCATCATCAGATTCATTACTCATCATAATATGCAGTGCTCGCTGTACTGTCTGGATACCAGAGAGATGGAAAAAAACTTATAGAAAATACTAACAACTCAAAAAAATCCAAACAAAAGAATTTTCGAATAGAAGAAGAAGTGCATCAGAGAGAAACAAAAAAATGATGAGTTTAAGGTGATTTATCAAACAAAAAAAAAGTATTTTAACAAATTTTGGTTCTATTTTATAAAAATCTTTTTAAAAAAGAGAGAATTAAATGAGCATTGGATTTGATGCAAACTTGTTTCTTTAAGGTCAAACAAGCATGGGTTTATTTTTCTGGTTTCAGATTTGAATTTTATGTTTCTGATTACTTCTGATTTTTCTTGATATTTTTTTAGAAATTACATTTTCATGTAAGGTTTTTACTCATAGATGAAAGTTGTTTTTACATTAACTATACAGGTATACAGTGCACAATCTAGTCTGATTTTATTACCAACTATAGACTCTCTGTCTAACCCCTCTGGCATTCCATTAATTTCTCTACCAAAAACAAATCCTTAATTTGATTCAAAATTTTCTCCATTTCCTTTAATTATTGTCTGTCTCTTCTTCAACCTTCATTACATTTGACTTAACAGGACTCCTTTTGCAGTAAAATCTCAAAGAGTCTCAATCAAAAAGCCTGCAAACAAAGTGTTACCCTCACATGATATATAAAAGAAAAAAAGAAAAATGCTCTCCTCTTTTTTGTTTGGTTTTGGTTTTTCTTCTTTAGAAACAAATAGCTGGTTTTTTCATTGAATCATCAGATCTAAAGCTTCAACCTTGGTGAGTTTTTTTTTTTTTTTTGAAGCTTTATGATTACAAAAATGAAGTGGGTTTTTTCTCATAGGCATGTCCTTTCTCCATCTCAACAACCATTTCTTCTTCTTTCTGAATCAACTACTACATCTTCAAGCCCACCTCCGCCAGTTCTTGTTACTAATAATAGTTTTGATGTAGGAAACAAAATTAGTCCCAGTGTTTTACTTATAATCATCATTCTTGCAGTTATCTTTTTTATATCTGGTTTACTTCATCTTCTAGTTAGATTTCTGTTTAGACCCACCATTAGAGACCCTGAAGATTCAGACAATGTAACAGCTCTACAAGGACAACTACAACAACTGTTTCATCTACACGATGCTGGTGTGGATCAATCTTATATAGACACACTTCCTGTTTTCTTTTATAATGCTATAATGGGTATCAAGAAATATCCATTTGATTGTGCTGTTTGTTTATGTGAATTCGAAGATGATGATAAACTTAGATTACTACCAAAATGTAGTCATGCTTTTCATCTTGAATGCATTGATACATGGCTTTTATCTCACTCTACTTGTCCACTATGTAGAGGCAGTTTACTTCCTGATTTCTCTCCGAGCGATAATTGTTCTCCACTTGTTTATGTTCTTGAATCTGGTAGTGAGAGTTCCAGAGAAATATCAACAGATCATAGAGATGCAACTGCTATTACTACTTCTGTTGAAGGAAGAACAAGTTCCAACTTGGGTATTCATAGAGAAAACGAATCAGGGGCTTCTTGTAATAATATTTCCAAGAAATTCAGTGAGATACTCGTGAAAGACGATGTGGTTCCCGTCGTTGGGTCGGTTCGGCTGGATGAAAAAGTTGTTTCTGTCAAGCTTGGGAAGTTTAGGAATGTGGATGTTGTTGTAGGAGGAGGAGGAGAAGGTAGCACGAGTACTACTAATAACAGTAAGATTGATTCTAGGAGGTGTTTCTCGATGGGGTCTTTCGAGTATGTGATGGATGAAACTTCAGCTCTGCAGGTTTCTATTAGACCTCTTGCAAGAAAAGACACCAGTAAGAAGCAAATGAAGCCAGGTTATAGGTCTACCATGTCAGAATGTGATGGTAATTCATGTAGAGAAGGATTTAAAGGATTTGAACCATTGAAGAACACTGAAATTCATGATGTCAACAATAAAAAGATATTCAAGGAAAATTCAGTGCAAAGGAGCAAGAATGAAAGCTTTTCAATCTCAAAAATATGGCTTAGAACAAAGAAAGAAAAGCCATCATCGATTGGCGATTCTTCTAGAAGGGCCTCTTCGTTTAGGTTTGCGCTGGGACGTTCAAATGTTGCTGATGAGTTAAAGATGAAGCAACATAATAATAATAATAATAACAACAACAATACTAGCAGCAGGACTAGTTCAGAGATCGACATGGGAAGATGGGATCACTGTGTCAGTGAATTAGATGATGAAGAAGTAGGAAGCCGGAATAGTTTGGATTCGCAGTCGAATTTGCCATCTTTTGCTAGAAGGACATTGCTTTGGCTTGGCGGTGGTGGAAGACAAAATAAGGTGGTTCACTCATCTCCTAACGTTTGAACATTTGGTGTTTGTGCTTAGAATCAGTTAGTCGTTAGACCTGTGTTTTGAAAAGGATTCAATACAGTAGTAGAAGAATTTGCAAGCAAAGAGAGGGGTTTCAATCTCTCTCTCCCTGTTCCTGTAAAATTGCAGTTCTATTCTCTTTTATAATTATCTTGAGATTGTTATTTACACTTCACTCCCAAAGGTCTGTTTGATCAGTATTCCTGTGAATTTGTCTGAATCCTTGTTCATGGGTGTTCTTAAACTTGGTTTCTAAGAGGGACCTAGCTAGCAAGACAAGGAATTCCTCCACAAAATTTTCAGAATATTCTCATTTTCCATGAAAGCGAAAAAGGAGGTTTTGATTTTGAACGATAATTTTGTTTTGTGTTTTTGTCAAGTCTAAGCATGATGAGGTTTGTTTAAACTTCCAATCGCTTTCATGGACTCATGGGGTCAAAGACTCAAAAGAGACATCGTATCAAAATTTCTCTACTTCATGAAAGAGACATGGATGATAAAAAATTTGATATTCTATTGACGGTAGAACTTAGAACCACCTATACCGTTTTTACTCTTTTCAACTCTTCCCATCGTCATATATTTGCTACCTTTGCTATACTTTCTTTTAAAACTTGCATTGCATGCAATATATTCTTATCCTTTAACTACACCCTTTCCTCATTGGCGAACTCTTTAAAGTAATTTCTCATATTCCATAAACGCACAAAAATGAATGGGAAAAATGAGGATTTAATGATTAGATTACATATTTGCGATCTAACAAAATGGTTTTTGTTAATGAATTTTGAAGGGATTATTAATACAAAGGGTCTCTCTCTTAAATGACTACAGGCTGTTGTAGTTAATGCTATGGTCCTTTGATCGACTAAATGTATTAAATTTTGAATCACAAGATGCCGATGAGAGGAAGGTAAGCAGCCTTAATGTGACCTAGCTCTCACATCTCAGCCTCAACCTCATCTCATGTGCTTTGTCTCGCTATCTCATCTTCCACATAGCATTTATTAATAAAATTCCAAGTCATTAAAATTTCTCAACATATTTGCCTTAAATCACATTTGTTTTACTAAGCACATACATAGAAAGATTCAATGGAAGTATTTTTAGGACCGTGCTCAACAAACCCCTGCACTCTTTTGAAAATGGAAGGTGAAAGTAGGAACTAGTAATTTCTTTTTTTTTTTAAATAAACCAAGTTCAACTCTCGATATACATTTCATAGTTTGTTGCTTTACCAACCTGTAAGAGTTTCACCAAAAAGGAGTTAGTAATTTCATAGTTTGTTGCTTTACCAACCTGTAAGAGTTTCACCAAAAAGGAGTTAGTAAGTGACTCATCCCACTGGATATACATTTCATAGTTTGTTGCTCTACCCTCCTGTAAGAGTTTCACCAAAAAAGAGTTAGTAAGTGACTCATCCCACTGCAAACGATTATGCTCAAGACAGACTTCGTCTAACTTTTTTACCATGAAGTTTTCAGATTCTGGAACCAGACCGAGTTTCTTAAGATTCCTAATACATAATATAAAATTTTTGTTTCTTCCTATGTGCATCATTTGTATGTTCTTCTCTGTTTCTCCTAGCCTGATCTTAATAGCTTCAAAGACTTTCACATTGTCACCTTAAACTTCGATCTACGAGTGGTTTAGTTGATGTGCCAACTGGGTTGTCCTGGAAGTTGCTTCATCCTCTAGATATTCCTCTGTGACTGCTTCAAAGTGTTTGCATCTAGCCTTGGAGATGTTTCTTGCATGATCAGACAATATTAGACCTATTCCTCCCTCCATGCCGCTACTACTGACCCTTAAGGTTATATTTATCTTAACAACTAATAAGTTAGTAGCTAGGGGTTTTAAATTATATATAAATTGTACTTCAGAGTTCAAAGTTTCGTCCTTCTTAATCCTCCTGGAGCAGCTTACCATATTGGTAATGTTAAAACCTACTCTTCATGGGTTAATTAGTTTTTACTTTCCTAAAAAATAAATCACACCTGCACTTCCAAATCTCCCAACACGTGATTTCCAGGATGTCTGCCCATTCTATGTCATGTAACCTATCCACCCTGCCTCTATAAAACCAGTCCTGAAACCAACAGTGAAAGTCAGTCTGATTGTTAGTATAGACCGTGAGTCTAACACCCATATGACTAAGAACTTTAAGAATGAAATCGTCAGTTTAAAAAGATATGGGTTAAGATTTCATCCTGCTTTCCACATAGTGGACAGATCTTGTTAATGTGAGGTAGAATTCTTGCAAGTATCTCATACAAATGTACAATGGAATGGACACACTTCCAGATAAATGTCTAAAATCTTGGAATTGTATTCATTCTCCAAAATTGTTTCAGCTCCATATCTTCCTGTTGACCCCTACGCATAATTTTCTTGTACAAGGACTTAATTGTGAATTTCTCATTCTTCTCCGATTTCCATCTTATTTAATCCCTTTTACTCATGTTTATCTTAATCCCTGTAATCTGCTGCCTGACTTGTGGGTCAAGATACATCACCATCTTCTAATCACCCCAAATCCACTATTCTCCATCCTTTACCATTATTTCCTTCACATAAGTGATCTTATGGATGTATTGCAGTGGCTCTACCAGTTATTGTTGCTGACTTGTATACCTCACATATTCTAATAGTTTTTCTATTCCCCACCATCCATTCAGTATTCTCTCTTATTTTTCCCACTTCCTTCATCAGGTTCTTCCATATCCACGAATCTCTGTCAGAGCACTAGTATTTAGTGTTCAACAGACTTGTCTCTGGGAAGTACTTGTTTTTGAAAATTGACCTCCACAAGCAATTGAGTTCTTTCAAAAGTAAACTCTCTTAAGTTCAAAAATCGCATTCCTCCTATATTCTTTGGTTTACAAACTCCGGTCCAAGACTTTAGATACACCCCTTTCTTTCCATTTTCATTCTTACCCCAAAAAAATTCTCTCTGCATTTTATCAATGCTGTCAGTCACTGCAACTGGCACTCTAAAAAAATTCATCTGATACATCGGCACCATCGACGATGATGCTTGTATCATGACTCCTTTTTCTGCACAAGAAAAATGTTTTCCTTTCCACTCCTTCAAATCCCCCCCCTTCCCAATTCTGCCCAAGATAAACTGACACAACTTGATTTTGGATATGTGTGTAAACAAGGGAGAACCTAAATACTTATCACTAAGAGATATTCTGTTCACACCTAATGTGCTTATGACCTCATTCATAGAATCATAGTGTTCTGATGAGAGTTTTGGCTAAACAAAATACTGGACTTCTCCATGTTTATGAGATGGCCAGAAGCCAAGCTAAAATCACTCAGCACTTTCAAGATGCTCTCACTCTCAGCCTTACTAGCTTTACTGAAAACCAGCAGGTCGTCCGTAAACAAAAGGTGCGATAAAGCTGGGAATTTTGTCTCACCTTTATCCCATGGATGAGGTTCAGATCCTCAACTTTTGAGATGGATCTAGACAACATCTCCATGCATATGATAAAAAAGTAGGGAGATAATAGTTCACCTTGCCTCAGCCCTCTAGATTGGTTAAACTGCTCACAAGGCACTCCATTCAAGAGAAAGAAAGCCGAGACAGTACCGATGCATTGGTGTACTAACTTATACCAATGGTTGCTAAAACCTAATTTATCCAGAATCTTTCCTAAGAAATTCCACTCCACTCTGTCGAACGCCTTCGACATATCTATCTTGAGACCCATAAGTAATTCATTACCTCTTTGAGCCCTCATGGTATGTATCATCTCATGCGCTATGAAAACATTGTCTGAGATATGTCTCATTTGAATGAAAGTTTCTTAGTAAGGGGAGATTATGGTAGAAGATTTTTTAGTCTATTGGCTAAGAATTTTGACATGATTTTGTATACGATAGTGCTTAGGCTAATGGGTCTATAGTCACTGGCTTCTTGAGGGTACTCTAACTTGGGTATAACAGTGATGAAAGTAGTATTTATCTCTCTTAGTATGAAACCTGAAGTGAAAAAGCTCTCCACCATGTTAAAAACTTCCAGTTGCACTACTTCATCTGGAAGAATCTCGGAGTGAATCCATCTGGTCCTGGCGCCTTTTCAGGCTCCGTAGAAAAGACTACATTATTTATTTCCTCAATAATAGGTGCTCGGTCAGCATCTCATTTTTCTTCTCAGTTATGATTGGTTGAACATCTTCTAGGATGTTGCTCTTAGTATCGGGGCTAGATGTAGTAGCCATATCTTTGAAATGGCACGTGATGATTTCAACTACCTTCTCATTTCCCTATACCCACTTTCCTCTACTATCCTTAATTGCCTATATTTTATTTCTCATATACATGTGTTTGTGGGTGAAAACAGTTTCTGCTGTTTTCGGTAATTTCGTGTGTTTGGGTGAGAAACGAGTCTAAACCCTAAACAATGTACTGCACGAGAGTACTTTTGATTCGAGAAATCAATCTGTACAATCCTGGCCTAAACCAAGAAATGGCCGTTCCAGGCTTGCTTCGGTCACAAAGTGAAGGAGAAGGGCTGGTCTTAAGGAGGGAAGCGAAGAAAGTGTTGAGACCAAAGTAGTTGATTCTGGAAGTGTGGGTGTTTTGTGACTTGTATCAGAAAGTTGAACTGGATAGTTGAATGAAATCTATCAGATGATTTCTTGATGTGGTATTGTTCTCCTTACCAAAACTTGTTGTTTGGTGGGAAATAGGTGAGACCTATTTATACAAGTTGCAGCAAAATGTACCCTGGTCTCGTGGGAAGTGGAAATGATTGAGTGGTGGAAGAAGGGAGTAACGGGTAACGCCTGGAATTTATGTTCCCATAATGAAGGATACGTTTACACCATTATTTCTTGCCATTACTAACCGCCCCGCTTTATGACACTTTCTGTAACGGGCGTATTGCACGCCGCCTGCTGTAAACCGCCAGACCAATACCCTGATGAGTATCCCCAAGTTTGTGACATATTTTGATGTCTCTAGTGTTTTCGTGGAAAACATATAGCACTTTGATACGTGTGGCAAGTTTAGAATTGAGAGGCTTGCCGTAGGTAAATAACATATGTGATGCTAGGCTCGTTTTGGCTAGTCGAAGTGGCAGTAGTGCATGGTGGCATGCCGGTGGACGCGACACGGTGGCATGCCAGTGGCTGGCATGGCTCGTGCATGCCTTCGGCGCGGCTGTGTAGCCATAGCCATTGAAACCTTGGCACGTCGGTGTGGAAATCTGGCTTAGGGTTTGGCTTGTCGAAACCCTAATTAGCCTATGTAGCACGTTGCATGGGGCGAGTGGCCATGTTTGGCGCGTTTGGCATGTGCATCTGGCATGTGTGCTTGGCGTGTGCGTTTTTTTAGGAAACCAATTGGCTTTGCGGCAATCCAGCGCGGTTTCCTTCTTTTCATCATTGTGGCGAGTTTAAGGTAACCTGAATGGTTAATGTAAGAGGGCCGACCAGGCATGGGAGTGGCTACACTTCGGTGTGAGTGTGGCGGATTTAAAGCGACCTAATTGGTCGATGGGAAATGGGGCCGTCAAGCTAGGGCGTGGTCACACTTCCAGTGCGTTGTGGCGGATTTAATCGCCTTATTTTGGCTAAGTATAGTTTTTCGACCAACGGGGTCTAGTGTACTGCGCGAGGCGCGAAACCCTAATTTTGCAAATTAGTCAGGTTTATGAGTTTTTTTTTGAGTTATCACACTAATCGGCTGGATTTTGTATGCTGCCATAAAAATCCTTATCTACAAAATGCAGTATGCTTTCCGTCTGAGTATTTCGTGCGATGGCCTTAACTTTGGTACTTGGAGGTTCATGCTACTCCGCTGCGAGTGAACATAAATCCGTCATGCCATACCGATATTAAGGGTTCTGCCGGGGAACACAACACATGAAGGTACTCAGCGAGTCTTGCATTGGCGAAGGGCCGAAATTTACAGAGTGTTTGGGATGGTTGCTACATTCGCCAGTCTGGATAAATTTCATGTAAATATATTGAATGGCTCAATAAATACGCCGGTGGAGATGTTAGAACTCACGACACCGTTTCCTTGTAGGGTGACGTCAGATACAAGGTTTTACGATTTTAACCCTAAGCTAAAAACCACCATCAACATTAAGTCCCCTGCTTAACACGTAACAGTGGCATTGTTGCGGGGTAAGCATGAGATGGTGACAGACAAGAGTAAAATCGAAAGAGTAAAAATATGAAGAGGTCGCCAGGGAAATTCAACTAACCTTTTGGTGGAAGGCATGAGGAATCTGTGACCCTTGTGTTGGCGGCTTTTGTATAAATTCATCTTGGCCATGGGATTGTAGTTGCAGGAAATCCTACACTACACCCCTCATATGATTTCATTGTTGATCAACTCATTTTTAGGTTTATACTCTTAATTTTATTGATTAATTTTTGAATGTTCTTACAAGAAAGATAAAGAAGTCAAGAATGATATCTGCTCTGAACTTTCTCTCTCCTATTTACTTGTTTCTTACTCAAAAAAGATCTCTCCCTCCTTTACAACTCGAATGACTATTTATAAGGAAATGCATAGTGGATGACAACTAATCTGTCCTTTATTTTCGGATATGTTTTGCGACATTCTCGCAACCTTACAAATATTAATTTCCCAAGCTCTCTAATTTTCGCAAGACTATCACATCTTTCTCATGATCCTTACTGACGTCGTTTCTGAAATTGTTCTGCGACGCTATTGTGCAATACCATTGATAATTTCGCTGAGACATAATTGTTGCGAGATTCTGATCCTACATCTTGCCTCTTCTCATATCTTCTCTGCAAAGTAGAGAATGATGTGAGAAATGCCGCAACTTCTTATCTTTTCATATTCCACATTTATCACACGTACTCTCTCTTCCATTTATTTCTTGACACGTCTTCTGTAACAACTACCTTTCAACCGCTCACGTCTCTTCGTCTTAATGGTGTTTATTTCTTCGAGAAGTAAATTTTCTTTATATACTCTTCTCCCCCCCTCTTTCCACTTTTCTTTTGACTTTCTCTTCTATTTTTATTCTCTCATCTCTGCAACTCTGTCATTCTTCTGCAAATTCTGCTGCTGTAATTTTTTCTTCCTTCAATTCTTTTACTTTCTATACATTCCCATACTCTGTATTTAAATATGGATCCAAGTGGTCATAGATATGAGAAAAATCTACAAGATGTCCAAAAATATCTTGCTAATAAAGGTCTTTTACTCTCCCCCAGTCCTGGTGTGAATGCTAAATCAATTCTTTCTGTCAAGCTTTTCTCCAATCAAAATTGTGATAATCAATCAATCATAATTTCGCTAGGTCAACTTCTCGCAGGTCTCCCTATTCCTCTTTATAACCCAGACATTCCTTTATTTTATGAAATTCTCGCTCATCCGAGATTTTCGCGAGCCATTTTCCAACTAAGTGGGGACTGCATCCGTCTGATGCTAGAGTTCGCTAATTGTGGTGCTGGTAGAGGATCTCTTTACTCCACAGAACTTAGGGATCCAAAATTCGCAGACCTAGAGATAGTTGCTGAGAAATATACAGTGGCGAATTTCTTTGAAAACTACGAACTTATCTCCATGAAGAAGGAGAATACTCGCTGGGGTATTCGATTAAGAAGGAAAGATAACATTGATGAAGCCAAAATTCTTATGCAAGATATTGAATGGCATTCTGGTAAAAATACAACTCCTCGTCAATCCAAAGATGACAAATGGTGTGTGTTTCCTTTAATGCTAAAGGGTCCTTACATTGCTGGATCAAACGTTCTTCCTGCGAATCTCGCTGCATATCAACCTTGGGTTTTCTCCTGGACCGAGAAGGAGAAATAGGTATATTTATACTCTTTAACTCATTTTATATTTCTTTATTGATTTTTTACTATTCTGTTCGCTAACTCTTGCAACATTTCGCAGATCCAAAAACTAAAGGATAGTTATAACAGGACTGGGAAATCTAGTACTCTGTTAGCTCTTCGCTCATACACAGATGAAGTAAGAGATTTTCTCTCATGACTTTAAATAGTACTGTTACTTCCATGCTTCCATTTCTTATTTCTATCTGTGTGTGAAGGTTATTGCTGAAGTAGAAGAATTTGTTGATGCTGCAAAGATTGGTGATGAAGGTAAAGGTACTCTTCGCAGGGAAAAATCAACTGGTCCTCCTCCAAAGAAAAGAAAAGTTCGTTCTCCTTCTCCTTCAAATGTTCTTCCTAACGAAAGTTCTGAAAGTGATAAGGGTGATGAAGATAACGATGATCTTGCTGCCACTGAAGATTCTCCACCTGAATCTTCTATGGCTAAGCTTTCCGGCCTCTTTTCTGATTCTCTACAAGGGATGGGAGATAGCCAATTCGCAAATACCTGAAAAGCTCTCGCTACCCTTTGTGATGTCCCTTTACTGGATGGTGATAACTCTCTTCGCGGAGTTTCTAGATCAGTGACTCCCGACTTCTTGCATTATCTCAATAGTCTGGTATACTTTTATCTTTTTACTTTTTTATTGTTATAACTCAAAATATCTTTCCATATTAATATTTTGTATTTCTTTTCGCAGGCTGGAAAAGATTCTTTTGCTGTTGCCTCAGATCTGGAGAGAAGACGCGAAAATCTTGAAAAGAAAAATCTTCAATTTCGCAAAAAGAATGAAGAATTGGAAGTTGAAGTTAAAAGTCTTCGCGAGAGAAATAGACAATTAGAAATTGATTCTTCCTCGTATAAGAATAAAATTTCTAGTCTTCAACAAGCTAATAATCAGTTTTACGGTATGTTACTTTTCTCTTTTCTTTTTATTCATTCATCCTGTTGTTTTATCTTATTTAAATAATCCTTTTTGCAGATATCTATAGTCTTTCTGATGAAGCCACCCTTCTTCGCTCATTTCCTAATGCCTTGGATAATGATACCCTTCTTGAACGTCTTAACAATTCCTTAAATAGCTTTTCAAATGATAGAATTTCATCTCTTTCTCTAAATGAACTTAGATCGAAATTTCGCCTCTTAGAAATTGATCATAGATCCAGTTTAGGCTTAGCCAACAAATTTAAGCGTCTCCTTATTGATTCCAAAGAGAAAACCATTGAATTAAGAACCAATGAAGCTAATCGAAAGAATATTGAACTCTGCGAAAGGGAAAATCAAATTCGTTCTCGTCTTCTCATAAGTAGTGAGGATGAATTTGTCTGGGCTGCGAAAATTTTAGATGATGCTAGAAAAGATTTAGGCGTAAATGTTAGTCTCCAAGTTGAACATACAACCTTGATCAGAGACATGATTTCTGACAAAGAAGGTTGCTAATTGCTCTTCTTTACTAATCTTTTGGTTCTTATGAATTTTCATCAAGTTAATAATTGGTTGCCTTTTGTTCGCAGATTCTGAAAATAAATATCGTGAAAAGATTGAAGAACTTAAAGCCGAAAAGAAGGAACTCGCAAAGAATCTTTCTTCTCGCAACGAAAAGTATTCTAGATTGAAGAATCAAATCATAATCATTGTTGAGAATTTTAAGAATGACGCTATGCACTTTCGCAACCAAACCATCCAAATGGTTTGTGATGATCATAATATCCCACATTCTGATTATCCTTGTCTTTTAGAAGAAATCCCACAGAATACTCCCAGTTTGATTATCTCTGATAGCAAAGCTGACGATGAAGAGTCTGATAGTGATGGAAATTCTGATGGTGATAAAGATTCTAACACAAATGAAGAAGGAAACAAGTCTGGTGAAGACAATGAGAATTAACCAAGAAATAATCTTTACTTCTTTCTTTGATTCTTTGTAATACTTGTACACTTATTTCTTCCTTCTGTATATTTGTGTTTCTTTCATTTTGACCTGCGTAAATGAAAACAATTCTTCTTTGCAATATAATTAATCAATATAATTATTAATTCTTGAATTTTTGAGTAAATCTCTCATATGGAGACAAATAACATCCTCTAATTTCACACATTCCCATACTTGCCTCTGTTATTTGAATCCAAATGAGAGATGTCATAAAACTTTTCTTATTGTATAATTTCGCAACTTTTTGCGAAGTGGATTTTGTTTCTTTTCAATATCTCATTCCTGTGTGGTCTTATTTTGCCTTCCTAATTAAAGGTCTTATTATGCCACCTCTTGTCATTGCGACAAAATCGCAGGACGTCCTTGCATTTTCATACAAAAACCAATTGATCTTTCTTAATTTTTTCTTTTATATTATGACCTCTTAAGGAATGTTACGACAATATGACAGACCTAAATATTCTTGCGAAAATAAAGCCCAATGACATTGCCGTCTTGCGACGAAATCGCAGGACGTCTTCGCACTTTCATGCGAAAACTCATTGATCTCGTTTTATCCTTTTCTTTTGTATTATTGCCTCTTCAGGATTATTGCACAAATATGACAAGCCTTAATATCCTTGCGAATAAAAAGCCTCATGACATTTGCGTCTTAAGACACTTATCAGCTCCGTAATGGAGGGTGCCGCCCTTATCTCCCCCCTGAATGCCCCTTCAAGGAGGCGTACTTCTACTATACAAGGTTAGCTCCTCCCATCCAGTCCTAACAACAACCAGTTGTTTTCGCAGCCTCTTATCCATTTTACCTATAGGGCTTATGGTTACGAGACTGCATCCTAAGTGGGGTTTTCTTCAGGACGGGTGCAGTATAAGCCAAGACTTGTCAAGAATGGCAAGGAAGCTTCAAAAGCCCCCGACACCCTTGACTCAACCGTGTACCTCGGCGCCTTGATCAGATTCTTCACTCCTTGGTAGAGTCCTTATTACCTTAGTCGCCCAACCTAAGTCGTATGCTTAAGTTAAGAATCCAAGGTGCCTCTCCCGGATGGGCTTCATTGACCCCAAATCTCCATGCCTCAGGTTCCGGTGGCGGTGTAGCCTTTCCCTGAGTCATGTAACAGGTACCCCCTAATATGACGTACTTTAGGTCTTACATTTGCCTCTTGAGAAATTTTATTCGCGAACTAGGGTGTACGCCATAAAGGTTTGCCTCTTTATTTTATGTCATTCTTCTCTGATTATTTTCTGTAAAATTCATTATCTCTGCGAGAGTCTCGCAATTCATACTATTGTATCTGAATTTCGCAATCTCAATTTTGTTGTTCAATCAAATGTATTTTGAGAATTTTACTTATTGCGAGATTATCGCAACAAGTTAATCATTCATACATTTCTTGTTTTTATTACTTTTGCCCTCCTCTGCTTCTTTATGATTTTCTGCTACTGCTTCCTTGGTAATGGTATGTTCATCCTTTTTATCCTGAGCTAGCATTAATTTTGCAACATCTCTTATCCTTTCTTTTTGATTGTATCCACCATCAACTTCTCACTTCTTTGTACATCCTTGATTTTGTGTCGCCAGTTTTCCTTCTTGTTTGCTCTTCCTTCGCAAGATTCTATCTCAGTTTCGTAACATTTCTTTCCTTCAACCCAATCTCCCTTTATGATTCCTACACCATTGGGGTGAGGGAATTTGATGCATTGATGGAAAGTTGAAGCTACACCTAGAATCCCATGTATCCAAGGTCGGCCAATTAATGCATTGTAGGGTGATTCTACATCAACTACACAGAATGAGATTTCAGAAGATATTCCCTTCAATGGAATTTGCATAGTAACCTCCCCTTTAGGCTTGTTAGCAGTACCATTAAAACCATATATCTTATATGTTGATGGTATAAGATCATCATCTCTTCCACCCATGGTTTTATAAGTATGATAAAATAAGATGTTCACAGAGCTTCCAGTATCGACTAGGATTCTATTGATTGCCCATGAATCTTCAGCTTCATCATCCTCATCTTCTTTTGGTTTTGGATTAATTTCTAATTTTATTACCAATGGATTGTCATGCACCTCTTCTCCTTCGGGAATTTCTTCTGCGGTAAAAGAAATGATCTGTTTCTGCCATTCCTCTAGTCGCGAAATTTTCGCAATATTCATAATTCTCTTCCATTATTATCTCTTGCGAACACTCTACTTAAAACATTATCATGAAAATCTTCAATTGTCTTATATGAATGTACGATAGAGTGACAGAATAGATTTTTTGCTTTTGCACCAACTTCTATGAAGAATGTTTCTTTCTTTTTCATCGTATTCACTTTGTGATGTTCTGGCGGTGGTGGTAATGGTTGAGATTGTATGCCCTACCAGAAAGTCGTTTAGTTTTCCTTGATCTATCATTCTCAAAATAATTCTCTTTACATTTCTGCAATCGTTTGTGGTATGTCCATGAAAATGATGATAAGAACAAAATTCATGACTTCTGTGATTTGGGGGCGGTTCCGTTCCCATGTTCCATGGTGTTGGTATATTCTCCATCAAAATTATAGCTTCCCATATCTTCTCCACACTTGCCTTTAGAGGTGGCATCTTGATTTCTTCCCATATTACTTTTGACCTCCTTGCCCTCTATTAAAGTTTGGTCTTTGACCTCCATAAGTTTCTTGCGGTTGATCGAGTCTTTGAATCTTGTTATTTCCTCCACGACTGTAGAAATTTCTTTCTCTTTCATACTCTTCTTGATCTCGGCTCCCCATAGCTACCAATTTCTGCTGATTGTTACTTGTCCTTTTCTTGTTGTACTTGCGAAGTATTCGCCACTGTGTTTATTAGCTTGGGTAATAAGCTTGCATTCGCTGTTTGTGAGCTGGTGTTCGCAACTGGATATGATTCCATTTCATTTTGTTTTCCTCTAAAGCAATGTATTCTTCTTGAAGTTCTCGCAATTCAGTCATTGTAATCGTATTCTTGACTCTGAAAATTTGAACATACAACAGGTTTGTTGCAAACATAGCATTGATAAATGATAATATGAGATATCTCTCATCTACACGGCCAGCCATTTCGCTACACATAGTTCTCCATCTTTTAGTCAAGTGTTTCAAACTTTCGCCAATCCTTTGTTTTAATCCAAACACATCTTCTATACCAGGTCGTGAGGAATTATTACTTATATATGCTCCCAAGAATGTGGTCTGCAAATGATTGAAGGAGGTTATTGTATTCTTTGGTAAACCTTCAAACCATTTTAACGCTTCTCCTGTTAAGCTGGATGCGAAATATTTGCACAATACCGCATCATGATTTTCCCATTGTAACATGCACCTCACATAAGCTTTAATGTGTTGAATTGCACAAGTTGTTCCATCGAAAATGCTGGTTAATGCGGGCAAATTGCATTTCGGTGGTATTCCTCCTAATTGTACTTCCCTTGTAAATGGAGTTTTCGCAGCTTCTTCTATTGCTTCATCCAATTGTCTTCTACCTACTTCTCCTCTGTTATTTAGCATTCCTCTCATTTCTTCTAATTCTTTCAAGATTTGTTTATTTACACCTGAATCTTGGCCCATTGGTCTCTTTAATTTTGCTTCTCTTCTTCTGCGTTCACGTCTATCTTCTCTTGCGAAATTTCGTATCTCTTCTTCATTATCCTCATCTCGTCTTCTTCTGCGATTCTCTTCCTCATCCCTATCTTGAATTCGCAAATGATGATGTCGTTCATTTTCCCCTCCATAATTTTGTTCATTTCTTATCAACTCAATTCGCTGTCTTTCAGCCATTCTCTTCACTCTATCATACTCCTCATTGAGATTATCATTATTCCGGTTTTGTATACGCCTTCTTTCTCGATTGTCATGATTGTTTGGCGAATTGTCTCCTGAAGCTCTTGCTCTTCCATTTCCGCTCTCAACCTTTCACGTTCGCAGATTAAACGTGCTTGTTCAGCATTATGTCTTTCAATTTCTTCTTCAATTGTCTGTTGATTTCTTTGATTTTCTCTCACATGTAAAATCTTCTTCTTCCCTCCTCTTGATTTCCTTCGCCATCTTGGTTATTTTGTCTCTGATTTGCCCGTTCTCTTGATTTCCTCCAATTTGCCCATCATCAAAAGTTTCATTTTGTGGAATGTAACGATCATCAGTTCTTTCTCTATTTTCGCGATATTCTTCATTAGGATTTGATATTTCTTCTTGAATATTGTTTCCAGCATTGATCGTGGGTGAATTTTGCCTCATTTCTCTTCTAGTCGATCTGGAATATGATTTTGTAATACTTCTCGATCTTCTATTCTGCAATCTGATATTCTCCATCCTTAATTCGTGATTTTTCCTTGTTAAATTCGCACGTTCTCTGCCTCAGCTCTTCTTTCTTCATGTATTCTTCGTCTCAATGTTTCTAACGCTCCAATTTCCTCATTTCCATGAATTATTCCTTCATCTGCTTCTTGATTTCTCTCTTCCTGTCTAATTTCTATTTTGTTGCTCTTCTTCTATTTCTTCTGCTGAATTTGATCGCCAAGTGTGTACGCTCACTCTGTCATAATCTGTATTCCTCTCTTGAACTATGTTTGTTGAATTGGCGATTGAATTAGATTTTCTCTATTATTTCTCATTCTAGTAGATTCTCCCATTTCACTTCTTTCTCTTCCAGCAATTCTTTGCTTCTTCTAATAGTAGTCGGTTGTTCGGATGTATTTCTTCTTCTAGCCATTTCTTCAATGCTAACAATATTGCAAGAAATTATGAAAAATTCTTAATCAATCACTTTAAATTTTCACAAATCTCAATATCAATTTTTAGTTTTCTCTAGAATAATCTTCAATTCGTCCCTGTTTCTAGCGCCATTATGTAGTTGCAGGAAATCCTACACTACACCCCTCATATGTTTTCATTGTTGATCAACTCATTTTAGGTTTATACTCTTAATTTTATTGATTAATTTTTGAATGTTCTTACAAGAAAGATAAAGAATTCAAGAATGATATCTGCTCTGAACTTTCTCTCTCCTATTTACTTGTTTCTTACTCAAAAAAGATCTCTCTCTCCTTTACAACTCGAATGACTATTTATAAGGAAATACATAGTGGATGACAGCTAATCTGTCCTTTATTTTCGGATATGGTTTGCGACATTCTCGCAACCTAACAAATATTAATTTCGCAAGCTCTCTAATTTTCGCAAGACTATCACATCTTTCTCATGATCCTTGCTGACGTCGTTTCTGAAATTGTTCTGCGACGCTATTGTGCAATACCATTGATAATTTCGCTAAGACATAATTGTTGCGAGATTCTGATCCTACAGGGATGTTGGCACCAGTGCGGCATTTTTGGATACAGGTAACGCTTGTCAGGAGCAGAAAAGTTGGCGCTGAGAAGGATGCAGGTGTATCATCTACCGATCAGAGAAGCTAGCGCTGGGAGGATGCAAGCTGTTGGTGATGGCTAGAGATGCGGGTTGTTGGCGCCGGCTTGGACATGGAATCAGTGGCGTTGCTTGGACGTGGAGCCGTTGGCGTTGCTGGCTTGGCTTGGGCGTGAATGTTGTTGGCGCTGGCTTGACATGGAGCCATTGGCTCGGCTCGAGACGCGCGCTTGGAATGGAAGGATGGCGCGGGCTAAGTCACAGAATGGTAGGGACGGCTGCTGACTTGGATGCCAAACCCTAATTATCCGTATAAGCAAATATCTAATCCAGCTGGTATAACGCGTTTGAAGCCTTAATTCACGGCTGGTAAAAGGATTTTCCTTCTCAAGCTTCATCAATCTTCTGAATATAAGAGGTGATCTTGAATCCTTCATTCATTCAGATCATCATAAAATCACGTCCACCCTCTTTACATGTACTGTATTGTGTTTCTTCTCCTAGTTCCCATTTTGTCTTCTTCATCATGTAGATTGCTGGTGCGGATGTCTAATTTTTTTTTTTTGTACCATATAATGGGATCTTCCAGTGACGATCGTACCTCTGACTCTTCGGCGAGGAATTTTGAAATCGACAAAACCCAGCTTTCTTCTCATAAGGAGGTATTAGACAGAATTGATTCTCTGTTCCGTGAGGCTGACGAGATTATACAAGGCATGTCTCTCGCCCATCTATGCAAAGTGAGGATGTGTGTTCAGACTCTCATGGCTTCGATGGACATGGAGGAAAAGTGGAGACTTAATGAAGCATCTCGGCGCGTCGGGAGATCTCAGAATAATGAAGCTTCTCTACAACCCAGTGTTAGGGCTGAACGATTCGCCTCTCGGTTGAAACGGCGGAAGACGGAGTCCATGAAAATTTTAGGCGAGAGCCAGTTTAATTACCCTGTCCATGATGGTATCGTAATCCTTGACCTTGATGCGGATGAACCGGGAAATCCTCAAGAAACTGCTGGAAAAGCGCCCAAGGAAGATGTCAACACGGTTTACGAGACCAAAGCAGCTTCTGGAGTGGACGTCGAAGCTGCTGTCGGGAACGTTGAAGCGACTACTGAGGATGTCGTCGAGGCGGACGAGGAGGAGGAGGCAACATATGTCGGAGCCATCAGAGAAGCCATGGAAACATACGCTGGGACTATTGTTGAAACAAATGCGGGACATGATGTGGGAGATGCTGCTGCCGAAGCGGCTTCTGGATGGGATGCCGAAGTTGCTGCTGCTGAGGCAGCTTTTGGATGGGGTGCCGAAGTTGCTGCTGCTGAGGCGGTTTCTGGATGGAACGTTTGCTGCCAAAGAGGGTGCTGGGGAAAGTTCTTGAAAAAGCTCTGATAGAGGCGTTATTGGCCCAGGCATCCACCATTGACGACCAATTTTTCCACCTTTGCTATTTCTTCTTGGCGTATAGCCGCTTTTGATATTTCAAAGATTTACTTTCACTTCTTTGTTTTCATGGCAGAGTTAGGGTTTCACCAAGTAACATTCCGTTATTCAGCTTTTGTGGTTTCACATCTCTGAATGAATTAATAAAACCTTCATACTGAAAAGATCTAAAACCCTTTATGCGAAAATAAGTCGCTCGACCCTCCTGGCCATCCAGTAGACGGGTAGACGCCATACATAAATAGTGTGGATGAAATTTGCCACAGGTACTAGCCGGCCTGCTTCTTTCACAGCCAATGCCCCCGAACAACGATATCACCCATAGTAACTAAAAACAGGGGAAAATAACAACAATGGTTAAAGGTTCGACCGACCTATTTCTTGGCCCTCCCTTGTAGTAGCATTGCTGTCACATATCCCGGAAACCATAGGAGCGTTAGGTAAGATTTGGAGCCGGATATTTTTGAAGAGGATATCTGTTCTGCTGCCTGATGATCATTTTCCTTGCATATTCCCTTCTTCAGTATTTTTTGAATAAATGTCTTTTTTTTGTGGTTTGGTTTCTCTGGTTTTCAATAGACGGGTAATGACTCTGTGAGAGTTTGGGTTTACTTGGTATTTTTCCTTTAGGATGGTTTGGGATTTTTTTTTAAGGAAAGATGTTCTTTAATTAAAATCGAAAACACTACTCATGAATGCAAGCAGTGCAATCGTTTTTATAGAAGTCACAAATATTGCATGAAAAGGGAAAATGCTGAAGGAAATGCTGAAAAGGGAACACTAGAGGTGAAGGTAGCACATCGTTTTAGGTATCGAATGGTTTGATCCATCGCGAGTGAATCATCACACCTTCCAATTTATCGGTATTGATGAGCTTGCAATAACCACCCAAGATAACATCTGCCACCAGATATGGCTCATCTTCCTTTTCTTTAGGCGGATCGGGTCGAGTGGCTATCTTCACTGTTGTTTATGGGTGAAAACTATTTCTACTGGTTTTGGTAAATTTAGGTTTGTGGATGAGAAACGAATCTATACCCTAAACAAATGCACTGCACGAGAGCACTTTTGATTCGAGAGATCAATCTATATAATTCTGGCCTAAACCAAGAAATGGTCGTTCCAGACTTGCTTCGGTCACAAAGTGAAGGAGATGGGGTTGATCTTAGGGAGGGAAGCGAAGAAGGTGTTGAGATTATGAAAGTGTTGGATGTTTATGACTTGTATCAGAATGATGAACTGGCTTGCACAATGGAAGCTAACAGTTCTGGGCGTTTTCTGAATACTGTGAAAATACTTGGTTTTTCTGTGTTGTTTGAAGATAGGTCGAAGAACCTATGTATACAAGTCATTTGAGCGCAATCCTCATCTCCTAGGAAGTGGAGGAAGTTGAGTGATGAAGTAGTGGGGTCGCGTAGGTGATTGTCACAAGATCACGCCTTTGCCCACTTCCCTCATCATCGTTAACCGTCCATGCTGAAAAAGCGGGGGTCTAACAACACCACCCAATATTTCGCTTAGCAATCTGTATGGACTAACTCCGAAATAATTTACTAGAGAA
Source organism: Papaver somniferum (assembly GCF_003573695.1). NCBI lineage: Eukaryota > Viridiplantae > Streptophyta > Magnoliopsida > Ranunculales > Papaveraceae > Papaver > Papaver somniferum. Next base: position 84,675,514 of record NC_039364.1, read on the forward strand.
TCAACTAGACAGTCAGATTCAATCTAGATAAAAGTATCTCAAGGAGTTAATATCTCTCTCTTGATTTGATTTTTACTCAAGCTAAAAACAACAGCGAGTCTTTATCAAATACAAGGAATAAATTGGATTGTACCAAAGACCAATGTCCAAGTATCAATCAATATCAATCAACAACCAAAGGTTGGATTTCCAATTGATGATCACGAACGCACAACCTGTATTATTTCAATTATATAAAATATAATGCGGAAAATAAATAACACAGACACCAGAAATTTTGTTAACGAGGAAACATCAAATGCAGAAAACCCCAGGACCTAGTCCAGATTGAATACACAATGTATTAATCCGCTACATACACTAGCCTACTCCAAGCTAACTTCAGACCGAACTATAGTTGAACCCCAATCAGTCTCCCACCGATCCAAAGTACAGTTGTACTCCTACGCCTCTGATCCCAGCAAGATACTACACACTTGATTCCCTTAGCTGATATCACCCACAACGAAGAGTTGCTGCAACCCAAAATCACAGACTTGATAATAAACAGATCTGTCTCACACAGAAAAGTCTATCAAAGGATAAATTTGTCTCCCACAGATAAACCCTAGGTTTTGTTCCGTCTTAAGATATAAAATCAAGGTGAATAGGAACCAATTGATAATCCGGTCTTATATTCCCGAAGAACAGCCTAGATTAATCAATCACCTCTTTACAATCCTTCCTGACTACACAGGCGGTTTGTCGAGGAATGAAAAACAGTGAGACGAAGATGTTTTTGACTTCTTTATCTTGCCTATCGGAGAACTCTCACGATCTCAAGCCAATCAATCGATTGTACTCGTACGATAGAAGATGCAAGATCAGATCACACAACTACGATAAAAGTATTATCGGTCTGGCTTCACAATCGCAATAAAGTCTTTAAGTTGTTAACCTGATTTTAGAGAAGAAAATCAAAGGTTAATGGATATCGACTCTAGCGGGCGCACTGGTATCACACAGACATGTGGGGATTAGTTTTGCACAATACTAGATGTCTCCTTTATATAACCTTCAAATCAGGGTTTTGCCTTAGGTACAAAGCAATCCATATTCACCGTTAGATAAAAACCTGATTTAAATTCAAGCAAATATTTCTCAACCGTTAGATCGAAAAACCTAGCTTGTCACACACACTTGGGTAGACGTTTACTCGGTTTGTGAAAAATATGCCCAAACGTGTACGTGTATGTTGGTTCAACATAGTAACCCAAAAGGTTAACCATATGAGCATTTCATATTAACCTTGTTCTTCTTCACCATAACTAGTTCAATTGACTCATATGAACTAGTTAAAGAGTTGTTCAATTACTATGAGATCTTATGTAACTACACAAGACACAATTGAAACAAAGATGATTCGATTCGATTGAATCGGCTCATGAACATTATAGACACGATTTGCATAAAGCATTCCTTAGTAATTTAATGTTTCATGTTCAGAGCATATCTTTAGATCATAACCTCTTAAGTTCACAAACAAGTTCGCGGACTTAAGTTAATCGGTTGAGTTTTCCAAACTCAGCAGAAATTCTCGGAAAGAGAACTTCCGCCAGTTCGCGGACTTAGCACACAAACGAGTTTTGGAAAATCCAGCAGAAATTCTCGGTCGAGAACTTCCGATAGTTCGCGGACTGAGTCTGCAGACTGGGTTCGCGGACTTGGCAAGCCAATTCCACAATCCTCCCGATTTCTCTTGATCAACAAAGTTCGAAAACTTCGGTTCAAGGAATACATGATTATGTAATCTAAACTCTCATTTTAATCATTGAGACATTCTCAGAGGACGCTATGTAGCCGTTATTCACATACCGATTCACGTCTGAGCAATTCTCAAAGTGATTGAAACTTTTCATGACTTTCGTCACTAGGTGAAGATAAACTTGATCAAAGCGAAACGCTTTACCAACACACGATTTCGAGATAAAAGATAAGCAATGAATGCTCAACTCGAAATGTCAAATGTGTATGATCTAGTCTATATAGCATACGACTTTTGTCTCATAAGAAGTAGGAGATAGAATAGATAGACTTTTGAGTGATAGATAAGTTCAAGTCTCCACATACCTTTTTATTGATGAAGTTCCACGGTTCCTTGTATAGATCTTCGTCGTTGTATGATGAATCGCCATGAAGTCCTTGATCTAAATTACTAATCCTAGTCCGAGACTTAGCTATGTAGGCTAGAAATCAAGACTCATAGTTTTGATCACTAACATTGAAAAACATGCTTGAGATAGCAACACATGCGAGGTCGACCGAGCTATGCTCTAACAATCTCCCCCTTTGTCAATTTTAGTGACAAAACTATTAATACATATGAAATACAAAAATGATAAACTTTAGTGGCTCCTATTCCATAGTCTAATCTTCAACGTTCCCTGAAATCTTCGTCCTTCCAAGTACTCCAATGATCCCAAAGGTTGGAAGTTTAGCATCACCGTTGTTGAAGATCCATAGCTATAACAATGAGAGAAATCGAGATTCTCGATCATTATTATACAATGTCATAGTATTATTATGTAATATCAAAGTCCAATTGTATCCAGACTTTAACAATAATACTATGGTGATATGTATCACTCCCCCTTAGTCAATACTCCATCTCGGTCATGGAAACCACTCCCCCTTACACAATGATCCGAAAACCATATGTATTTGTAGTGTGAACTACATTTCTCCCCCTTTTTGTCAATAAAATTGGCAAAAGTACAAGAACGAGATCATAATGAAATTTCCACAAGAGACATTTCATAGACTAAAAGAAAAATACATACCAACTTAATTTAGATGCAATCATAAAGCCGAAGCTAAATTCATTCATCAAGGAGTTTTAAGATACAAGATAAGCCCTATAAAATTCCACAGCTGCACACCCCGCAAGATATTACCATTAAGCACAAGTTCAAAAGAACTCTCCCCCATTAGATGTCATTCCCGAGAGAACAACAAGAGCGACCTTAATTTCGAAAGAAAAGAAGGATTTTTTAATTGGACACCAAAAACCATAGGAATGATTTTCTATATCCAAAGCTCAACCAAATTAATCACAAGTAAACCCATGATTAATTCAATTGGATTACGCAACTAAATCAAACCATAAAAGTGATCAATTTAATTGAAAGTGCTCAACATAAGTAAACTCACGGAGCTACGACTAAGTCAATCATACGGAGATGAATAACTTAACCGTTCAAATACTCAACATAAGGAAAACCTTACGGAATATACGACTACATTAACCAATAGAACATGATACTGTAGCCGTTCATATACTCAACACAAGCATTTGTGGAATATATATGAAAAGTCATCTAGACTAATTACAAGAGAACCTATAATTAATCTAATTAGAATACAAACAACCAAAATAATCACCGAAGTAATCAATTTAATTATTTTGGGCTCAACATAAGAGAACTTATGGAACCCCGACTAAGTTCATCATAGAATATGACAACCTTAACCGTACATGTACTCGACATAAGAAAGAAAACTTATGGAGTACAAACTAAATAACCAATCTGGTTGATTAATTTAGTTCCTAATGCTCGACATATAACATCTTATGGAACAACCAACAAGCCAATAAGAATAATCGACTTAGTTGTATCATGCTCAATATAAGACAATCAATGGAGCCTTCAAGGTAAAACATAATAAAATGGATCAATGAAGATCAATACCGTGGATAACATACAAGGATCTATTCTATTTTCCATCATAACGATATAATAGACTTTATCCTTGTCAAACAAAAGATTTTATCCTATTTTCCATCAAATACATGATTTCATAGGCATAACTTTTGTAATTGTCAAAAGTACATTCGTCCTTTCATCAATATGAATACTAATTCATGAACGACTTTGCTTTTGACCGCAATATGGGACCTTCAAGTTCACGGACGTAAATAATACATATCCCATAAACAAATTGCAATATCACAAAATCATAAAGATCAATACTGCAATAACATCATCTTCCAAATATTTTTAGAATTTAATACCAATAAACCTAAAGAATAACACAAGAAGATGAAAACAAAAATAGCTATGTGTAGTCACAATCATCGCTATTCAAAGCACTAGTTATTCTTCCAACTAATCCAAAGAGAATACATCCTAGACGACAATGCCTTTGAGAAATTCAGCATTATTCCCGAACTCCTTGTTGTCAACAGCCATTGGAACATACGGTTCGCGAAGATAGGAGTTTATATCAATGAACTGTCTTGGTTGATTATGTCGTACCAGGGCTCTCTGAATTTCTAAGGACTTTGACACAAAAGCCTTTATTTCACGAATCTCCTTTGTTACTTCCTTCAACTCATCAAGAACATCGGAAAACTTCTGAGAGTTAGAAGGCACAACCCTGGGATTTCTTGTATTCCTTCTTTTTCTTTTCAGGGACTTAGAAACAGGAGATTTTTCTTTTTCCTTGATTGAAGATTTAACAATCATGTTGACACCCTTTCCATCTGACATGGTGCTTTGAGAACAATTATAAACATCTGGATTTGTGTGATTGAATCACTTAACTCAACAAGCAATCTTATATAGGATGTCAAAAAGGAAAAAGGAATGTAGGGTTTGAAAACTATTGACAGGTTCGTATACACCCAACTCTAAAACCCTATAAAGAGTAGAATAGTCGAGAATAACCCTTTATTTTATTTGATAGACAGAAAATAACAAATCTAAGAAAAGAAGGAAAAACTTTACTGAAGCCTGAATCAACACTCAATCTTGTCTCTTTTCGATCAGGCACATGAGACAAGATTTTCCCAACAACACAATCAAGTTGTGTTGCGATGAACGACGATTTGTTCATATTTTTTCTCAAGGGAGGAATCTTCAGACTCCTGTCTATCAAAACGATTCGACCATACTTCCTTTTCAAATGGTCTTGCTCTATCCCTGGAAACCAACTTCTTAGATGAAAATAAGATCCTACATACCTCGGCGGTCTTTTGAGCAAGTTTCAGCTTCCTTGCTAATCGATCTGCTCTTCGTTGGAGTTTGCTGGCGTGCCTTATTTGGTGCTTGTATTTGTAACACCTTGATAGTTCGTTTCCCTTCATCGAACAAAACGAGCACATCAAACTTGGATAGTATTCAGGCATCTGAGATGTGCAAGCATCTAGACATACAAAAGAACTTGAAACATTACTGACAGGGTTTCCAGTTAGAGAATCTTCCAGCTTGATTGGGTTTCCTTCTTCTCCGAACCCATTGAGGTTGATATGTGTATTGCTACAAGTATCAAAATCGATGTTTTCACCAAGGAGCCCTACACTTGATTTCCTATCTTCATCGGAATCATAGGTTTCAGATATTTCATCAAGTGTTACAGCTAGACCTTTGTTCCCAGTGTATTTTCTACGATTTGGGCATTCGTTAGAAAAATGGAAAAAACCCTTACACTTAAAGCACTGAGGCATGTCCTCATCATTAGCCTCGTCAGCATCCCTGTTTTTAGGAAGTACGCGACCGTGAGGTTTGTCTGATGACCTAGGTTTGTCTCTTGAAAACCGTTTACTTCTCTTCAACAGAAGATCCCTAAACTGTCTTGTGATCAAGGAGACCGACTTGTCAAGGTCTTCATCTGAAAAATCATTCTCAGACTGATCATCCTCAGACATATGAACACTTTTACCTTTGGAAAGTAATTTAGTGCTATTCTATGCTTTAAAGGCAACATCCTTACCGACTTTGGATGTATGCTCATGGTCAAAGATCTTTAGTTTCCCAACCAAGGTGTTTCTGGAAAGATTATTGAGGTTATTCCCCTCAACGATGGCATGCTTCTTAGACTCGTATCTAGATGGTAGCGATCTGAGAATTTTCATCACAATGTCCTTTTTAGGAATAGTCTTACCCAATGAAAAAGATGCATTAAAAATTTCAGACACTTTGTGATTAAACTCATCAAATGTTTCTTCATCTGCCATACGAAGGTTCTCCCAATCGGAATTAAGGTTTTGAATCCTAGCTTCCTTTTCACTGGAGTTTCCTTCAAATACGGTTTCTAAGATATCCCAAGCATCTTTAGACCTAGTGCAATTAGACACATGGTGTTGAAGACTTGGGGAAATGGCATGTATGATAGCATTTAACCCTTCAGAATTCTGCTTTGCAGCAAGAATCTCGGCAGCATTATATTCACCAATATTCTTGGGAACAGTTCCGTCTCCAGCTGCAACAACGGACGCATCATAACCATTCACCACATATACCCATGATTGAAAATCACGCGATTGAAGAAAATGTCGCATAGCGATTTTCCACCATAAGTAATTGGATCCATCGAAGACTGGTGGTATGTTAATATAGATAACACCTCTGTCCATAGAGTCAGATCGCTACAAACACATACTTGTTAGGTTTTAAACGTGTTTGCCTGCTCTGATACCAATTGAAAAATCGGGGGTCTAACAACACCACCCAATATTTCGCTTAGCAATCTGTATGGACTAACTCCGAAATACTTTACTAGAGAATCAACTAGACAACCAGACTCAATCTAGATAAAAGTATCTCAAGGAGTTAATATCTCTCTCTTGATTTGATTTTTACTCAAGCTAAAACCAACAACGAGTCTTTATCAAATAAAAGGAATAACTTGGACGGTACCAAAGACCAATGTCCAAGGATCAATCAATATCAATCAGCAACCAAAGGTTGGATTTCCAATTGATGATCACGAACGCACAACCTGTATTATTTCAATTATATAAAATATAATGCGAAAAATAAATAACACAGACACCGGAAATTTTGTTAACAAGGAAACCGCAAATGCAGAAAAACCCCGGGACCTAGTCCAGATTGAATACACATTGTATTAAGCCGCTACAGACACAAGCCTACTTTAAGCTAACTTCGGACTGGACTATAGTTGAACCCCAATCAGTCTCCCACCGATCCCAGGTACATTTTTACTCCTACGCCTCTGATCCCAGCAAGATACTACGCACTTGATTCCCTTAGCTGATCTCACCCACAACCAAGAGTTGCTGCAACCCAAAATCACAAACTTGATAATAAACAGATCTGTCTCACATAGAAAAGTCTATTAAAGGATAAATTTGTCTCCCACAGATAAACCCTAGGTTTTGTTCCGTCTTAAGATATAAAATCAAGGTGAACATGAACCAATTGATAATCCGGTCTTATATTCCCGAAGAACATCCTAGATTAATCAATCACCTCTCTACAATCCTTCCTGACTACACAGGCGGTTTGTCGAGGAATCACAAACAGTGAGACGAAGATGTTTGTGACTTCTTTATCTTTCCTATTGGATAAATCTCACGATCTCAAGCTAATCAATCGATTTTACTCGTACGACAGAAGATGCAAGATCAAATCACACAACTACGATAAAATTAGTATCGGTCTAGCTTCACAATCCCAATGAAGTCTTTAAGTCGTTAACCTGATTTTAGAGAAGAAAATCAAAGGTTAATGGAGATCGACTCTAGCAGGCGCACTAGTAACACACATACGTGTGGGGATTAGTTTTGCACAATGATAGATGTCTCCTTTATATAGCCTTCAAAGCAATCCATATTCACTGTTAGATGAAAACCTGATTTAGATTCAAGCTAATATTTGTCAACCATTAGATCGAAAAACCTAGCTTGTCACACACACTTGGGTAGACGTTCGTAACTAGTTCAGTTGACTCAAATGAACTAGTTAAAGAGTTGTTCAATTTCTATGAGATCTTATGTAACTACACAAGACACAATTGAAACAAAGATGATTCGATTCGATTGAATCGTCTCATGAACATTATAGCCACGGTTTGCACAAAGCATTCCTTAGTAATTTAATATATCATGTTCAGAGCACATCTTTAGATCATAAACTCTTAAGTTCACAAACAAGTTCGCGGACTTAAGTTAATCGGTTGAGTTTTCCAAACTCAACAGAAATTCTCGGAAAGAGAACTTCCGCCAATTCGCGGACTGGGTTCGCGGACTGAGTTCGCATACTTAGCACACAAACGAGTTTTGGAAAATCCAGCAGAAATTCTCGGTCGAGAACTTCCGACAGTTCGCGGACTGAGTCGGCGGACTGGGTTCGAGGACTTGGCAAGCCAATTCCACAATCCTCCCGATTTCTCTTGATCAACAAAGTTCGAAAACTTCGGTTCAAGGAATACATGGTTATGTAATCTAAACTCTCATTTCAATCATTGAGACATTCTAAGAGGACGTTATGTAGCCGTTATTCACAAACCGATTCACGTCAGAGCAATTCTCAAAGTGATTGAAACTTTTCATGACTTTCGTCACTAGGTGAAGATAAACTTGATCAAAGCGAAACGCTTTACCAACACACGATTTCGAGATAAAATATAAGCAATGAATGCTCAACTCGAAATGTCAAATGTGTATGATCTAGTCTATATAGCATACGACTTTTGTCTCATAAGAAGTAGGAGATAGAATAGATATACTTTTGAGTGATAGATAAGTTCAAGTCTCCACATACCTTTTTGTTGATGAAGTTACACGGTTCCTTGTATAGATCTTCGTCGTTGTATGATGAATCGCCATGAAGTGCTTGAGCTCAACTACACTTTTCTATCCTAGTCCGAGACTCAGCTATGTATGCTAGAAATCAAGACTCATAGTTTTGATCACTAACATTGACAAACATGCTTGAGATAGCAACGCATGCGAGGTCGACCGAGCTATGCTCTAACACATGCTTTCTGACACGTTCTCGTAATGGGCGCGTTGCACGCCGTACGCTGTAAACCGCCAGACCAATACCCCAATAAGTATCCCCCAGTTTGTGACATGTTTGATGTCTCGAATGAGTGGGTCGATTCTTGGGACCCGCCGCAAGAAATAGCATACGGTGCTATTAGGTTAAATAACTAAGTTAATTAAGGATTTGATATTCGTGAAATATCGTGCATGCTCGATGCATGTAATGCATCATTTTAAAGCAAGCAGCTCAAAACAATCGATATGCATAAAGCATCGCTGTTTTAAAGCTTGATCGTGTAAGTCGCGGATTAACTGTCTTAAAATGACAGCACGTCCGAGTGACCGTTTGGAGGCCGCGTAGGCGGGCCATTATCTGGTCGATCACTCCTTATGACAGTGGTAGACGGTAATCATTGAGGCGCTTCATTGATCGCCTAACTTTTAATCCAAGCCGTCCGACCAAGCTGGCATAGTTGGACGGACGAGATGATTTACGGAACATATTTGCTACCGTTGATGGATTTTAGGGTTTTTAGAGATGCACAACATCCCCTCTTTGGCTTGATCGAACCCAAGTATGGGCGCTAATTTTGGTGGGACCGACCAAGCATGCGTGCAGACGGCCTGCCGGCGTGCATGCCTACACCTCTCGGTCCCATAAAGATTCGATCTAGGCCACTCAACTTGACCGACAAAGATGAGTGGTCGTGATCGATTTGCGACAGAAATATATTGCCGCAAAGGTTCAAAAGTCGTGTGGTATGCCACCTTTGGGCGTGCGTTTCGAGGCGCCGGGCCCTAGTCTACATAGGCCGGCCTGTCACACGCAAAGGTGGGACCATGGTGATCACGTTGACATCCTTGGAACCTCTTGAGTCTATATCTACACCCTCCGTTTAGGCTGGCGAAGATGGATGGTCACGATCGAACTACGACATGCCGCAAACCCTAATTAGGGTTTTGAATCAGTCACGCACGCGTGACTTTGGCCAAACGGTTTGGCACGCCGTGATCCTCCTTTGGAGAGACCGATCAGGTGGGGCCCATGTTGGGCTGGCGGTGAATGTATGTGCACCTGCCTGATGGTCCTAAATACGATCTAAGCCATCCAAATAGGCTGGCTAATTAGGATGGTTGTGATCGATTTTAAGACACTAGTGGAATTCTGCAACCCTTAGAAACATCACACCTGCCATGGTTTGAGCAATCGTTTCATTGCTCCATGACCTCGCCGTGAGAAAACCGATCGAGTGAAGGATAAGTGGGCCCGCCAACATATGCGTTAGCGCTTCCCTGATCATTCATGGGATGATCTAATCCGCCCAACCAGGATGGTGAAGTTGGACGGTTGTGATGGTTTTAAGACTGCCCTGAACAGTCTATGCTCGTCGAGCTTCTCCCAAAATAGCGCGTCCACTCAACTTTGGGTTGGCGTTTGATGGCGCTGGGGAAATATGGTGATTGGTCGACCGTCTAGGGCATAAGTGGGCCAGCCGGTGGTCATCACAACAATTACCTATTTTTGCCAGGGTTTGGATAGGCTTGTTAAATTGCACGGCCAACTTGCGTGGTCGTGATCGTTTCTGAGACTGATATGGACAGTCCAGATTTCCCTTAAGGAAATTAAGCATTCTCGATTGGCTAACCAAAGCGCGTCGATGCGAGACTCTCTTTAAAGAGTGATGTAGCTTGTACGGGTATTTCGTGCACATCTCAATATTGGCATTTGGAGATTCATGTTACCCCGCTGAGAGTGAACACTCAGTCGTCATGTCATGCTAATAATGAGAGTTCGGCTGAGAACATCACAGAAAATATTAGGCAAATCATGCATTAATTAATAATGCTAAAAAATTCACAGAATATTTGGGATTGCTGCTGCACGCACCATTCTGGGTGAATTTTGTGTATTTATTGAATTGCTTCGAATAAATAAAGTGAAGAGGTACTCATCACTTATCAAACGGCTTTACCCTTTGCAGGATGTCAGCGCATTATCAAACGGCTTTACCCTTTGCAGTATGTCAGCGCATTAAATTTGGTTTTATAATTTTAGCCCTGAACTAAAATCCACCATCAACAACTGTTATGTTTCCAACTTGGAACGAGGTCGTCTTGACTACTACATCTCCAATTTGAAACGGGTTTGAGCATTGCGCAACCACTTGATTTTTGAACTCGTCATCTTTGGCCGTGACAGATTCCAAATTTTTGACGAAGCATTTGAAAGACCCAACGTCCCATTCACATCTCCTAATGACGCATGGGTTGGTAATCGGACCGAGTCCCCATGCCTGGCCGAGAGGTGACTGGGTGCAGAAAGGGTTGTTTAAACAGACTTACTTGTGTTCGGAATCTGCGGATGAACGTCGACGGGCTTTCTCCAGGGAATTGAGTTACATTGGTAAGTTCTTGATACAACAACATGTAGTCTTCAAAGTTGGACGGCTTGTTGGAAATTCTTTCGGGTATCGACATCGGCAGAGGGGATACTCTTAACTTCGCTTTGTTTCCATGTACCCATGCGCGTCCCAGAATCATGCCGTAATTTGAGAGTTCTTTGACAATGTGGAATTTTCCATGTGTTAGAGTGTCTCCCACCTTGATTTAAGGTCGATGTAGCCATATGCGTCCATCGCCTCTCCATCCAAGATTTTGACCAAGGTTGGGGAGCGAGTAGCCTCCTTCTTCGAAATTCCCGCAACTCTCAGAGTTTTGATGGTAACGATGTTGAAGTCAGAGGCTGCGTCGATCAATGTGTTGTCAAGTTCGGCATTCCTTAGATAAACCGTGGTTAGCAGTCCCCAGTTGTATTTTCCAGCACCGCTTCCCGAGGGAGTTTGGGATCTGGCGTGATTTCTTTAGTAGGAAAGAGTCGCTTGCTCGATACAACACGATTAAGGGATGTGAAGATATCTTGACGCTCTGTCTTGTAGAGATAGAGAATTTAGCACATATGCCGCATCATGGATTGCACAGTCTCGTGTACAGAGTCCCCCGAGACCATGCAACTCCTGACTGGAAGCGAATCTCTGTGAACTCTTTCGTTTTCCAGTCGAAGCTCCCCTGCTTCTATCTTTTCTTTGAAGATATGCTTTAGCTTATTGCAGTCACTGGTCGGGTGGTGGACAAATTTGTGGTAGCGGATATATTTGGGGTTTGCCATTTCCGCTTCGGTTGGTGGGCGCCTGGTAGGAGGTAGACTGATGGCATCATCTTGGATCCATGCTTCCAAGAGTTCAAGCACTTCCTCGATTGGGAATGGGAAATCCAAGACATTTTCTCCAGCTTCTTGATGTCGCATGGGAGCTTTAGTGACGGTCTTCCATGGCGGAGTTGTCTGTCGTGCTGGTGCTGCACGCTTGGATTGTTGTTCTGCCGCTGGAGCCTTCCTCTTTCCTCCTTCGTCTACCACGCTCACAGAGGAGGGACCAGTGTTGTATTACTTATTGATGAGGCGTTTATTTCCTCGAGTTTCGCGTGCGTCCTCGCTTTTGGTTGGCCTGGTTCTCTCCAACAACGCTGGTGCCATTGTGGACGATCGTTTTGCAGCTTCATGAAGTTCATAGAATGTATGGAATCGCAGATTCTCTAGTAAGGCACGGTAGATGAGAATCATGCGGTTGATTCAAGAATCCACCAGTTGTTGTTCGATCACGTTTGGGTCATGACAATCCGGTGCTTGAATTCTGAACCTTTTGACAAAATCATCGGATGCTCGTTGTTTCGTTGGAACATCCTTCCTAGATCTGAGAAGGTAATTTTCTCAGACACAAAGAAGTACTTCTTGTAGAAAGCCGCAACCATGTCAGACCAGTTGGAGATGCTGCCTGACGTAATGATGTTGTACCATATGTATGCTCTTCCTGTAAGTGATTTCGAAAATTCCCTCAAACAAAGAACGTGATTGTATTCATGTTCCCCCAGGGACTCCAAGAATCGAGAGAAATGTTCACGCGCATTACCGGTGCCGTCATATAGATAGAATTGAGGGGAAGAGTACCCCCTCGGAAGAGGAACTCTTTGGACTTTCAGAGGATACGGGGGTTGATGCTGATGCATGTCCATGGAATCGCTTTTGTCTCGGTTTCCGAGAAGTCGTTCCAAATCTTCTCGTGTGACAAAATTGAACGGTTGATTTCTCTCCGCTGGAGTTTCTGAGCGAGTCTCTTTGTCTACAAACTTGTTGAGGTGCTGGATCTAGGGGTATTGGAGGTGTTCCTCGTTGGCTCTGGCTGGCGTGATTCTTGTGGTATCCGCTCCGTTAGTGTCTTGAGAAAAACAAGTACCTCCTTTTGAGTCGAGGCCATGTCTGTTTGGGCTCTAGCGAGAACCTCCTGTCTTTCCATCAAATCAGCAATGGTAATATAGGATCGACTTCATCTGGCTCCTCCAGTTTCTCGTCCTGATGGCGGAGTAGCTACGGCTCTGGTGACGGTTGGAGGTGTCATACTTGATGAAACATTGGGAGCGGCGGCAGCGGCTCTGGCTCTTGTGATTGGGGGTGTAACACCTGAAGGAGCATTTTCCGTGGCAGAGGCTCTGGCCCTGGTAACCGAAGGTGAAACGCCTGAAGGAACATTTTCCATGTTACTGGTGTTGAAAGGTGGCGTATTAGCACCACTGGAGCGAATGTTAACTACGAGAATAATTTCGGCGCCAGTGTTCTCAGGGTTTTGTTGCTGATCCGGACCTGAGTTCCACCATCTTGAGATCGGAGTTGAAAGATAAAATTGGGAATTGAGAAATTGATATTGTAACCGAGAGATTAATCTCCCACTATGGTCGCCAATTGTTTGTGGGTGAAAACGGTTTCTGCTGTTTTCGGTAATTTCGTGTGTGTGGGTGAGAAACGAGTCTAAACCCTAAACAATGTACTGCACGGGAGTACTTTTGATTCGAGAAATCAATATGTACAATCCTGGCCTAAACCAAGAAATTGCCGTTCCAGGCTTGCTTCGGTCACAAAGTGAAGGAGAAGGGCTGGTCTTAGGGAGGGAAGCGAAGAAAGTTTTGAGACCAGAGTAGTTGATTCTGGAAGTGTGGGTGTTTTGTGACTTGTATCATAAAGTTGAACTGGCTAGTTGAATGAAATCTATCAGATGATTTCTTGATGTGGTATTGTTCTCCTGACCAAAACTTGTTGTTTGGTGGAAAATAGGTGAGACCTATTTATACAAGTTGCAACAAAATGTACCCTGGTCGCGTGGGAAGTGGAAACGATTGAGTGGTGGAAGAAGGGAGTAACGTTTAACGCCTGGAATTTATGTTCCCATAATGAAGGATACATTTACACCATTATTTCTTTCCATTACTAACCGCCCCGCTTTATGACACTTTCTGTAACGGGCGTATTGCACGCCGCCTGCTGTAAACCGCCAGACCAATACCCTGATGAGTATCCCCAAGTTTGTGACATGTTTTGATGTCTCGAGTATTTTCGTGGAAAACATATAACACTTTGCTACGTGTGGAAAGTGTGAATTGAGAGGCTTGACGTAGGTAAATAGCATATGTGATGCTAGGCTCGTTTTGGCTAGTCGAAGTGGCGCCAACAGTAGTGGCATGGTGGCATGGCAGTGGCCGAGGAACGGTTGCATGACAGTGGCTGCGGCACGGTGGCATGCCAGTGGCTGTGGCATGGCTGGCATAGCTCGTGCATGCCTTTGCATGGTTGTGTATCCATAGCCATTGAAACCTTGGCACGTCGGTGTGGAAATCTTGCTTAGGGTTTGGATTATCGAAACCCTAATTAGCCTATGTAGCACGTCGCATGGGGCGAGTGGCCGTGTTTGGCGCGTTTGCATGTGCATCTGGCATGTGTGCCTGGCGTGTGCGTTTTTTTGGGAAACCAATTGGCTTTGCGGCCATCCAGCGCGGTTTCCTTCTTTTCATCATTGTGGCGAGTTTAAGGTAACCTGATTAGTTAATATAAGAGGGCCGGCCAGGCATGGGCATGGCTATACTTCTGTGTAAGTGTGGCGGATTTAAAGCGACCTGATTGGTCGATGGGAAGTGAGGCCGGCAAGCTAGGGCGTGGTCACACTTCCAGTGTGTTGTGGCGGATTTAATTGCCTTATTTTGGCTAAGCATAGTTTTTCGACCAACAGGGTCTAGTGTACTACGCGAGGCGCGAAACCCTAATTTTGCAAATTAGTCAGGTTTATGAGTTTTTTGTGAGTTATCACAATAATCGGCTGGATTTTGTATGCTGCCACAAAAATCCTTATCTATAGAATGCAGTGTGCTTTCTGTCTGAGCATTTCGTGCGATGGCCTTAACTTTGGTACTTGGAGGTTCATGCCACTCCGCTGCGAGTGAACATAAATCTGCCATGCCATACCGATATTAAGGGTTCTGCTGGGGAACACAACACATGAAGGTACTCAGCGAGTCTTGCATTGGCGAGGTGCCGAAATTTACAGAGTGTTTGGGATGGTTGCTACATTCGCCAGTCTGGATAAAGTTCATGTAAATATATTGAATGGATCAATAAATACGTCGGTGGAGAGGTTAGCACTCACGACACTGTTTCCTTGTAGAGTGACGTCAGATGCAAGGTTTTACGATTTTAACCCTAAGCTAAAACCACCATCAACAACATGTTTACTGCTTTCCTATGGAAGTAAGTTGTATTCCCATCTCATAATTTGACGTCTTTCCCATAATTCTTGTCTTTCTAGAAACTTTCCACTACCCTATACCAATGATTCCCCTTTTTCACATTCTCTAATCACATTACTCTTATTCCTAAGGTTAATGTTACACCTCACTTGCTTGAGTTTATTTTTTTACCCTTATGAGATTCTTGTTTATGTCACCAAAAGAATTATTATTCCACCTATATATGAGCTTTACTGCTATTGGCTTTCTTTTTCAAATTCTCTTTAATCAACTTTTTGCAATCTGGTTCCTTGAGCCATGTTCCCATCACCCTGAAAGGCTTGTTTTCCCCTTTGAGAACATGTTTTGAATTGAGCATGATTGGTATGTGATCCGACCCCATCCCGATAAGGTGAGTAACAATTGCATTGTTGTTGTTCCCCCACCAGTTCCCAATTTTCCAACACCCTGTCAGGTCTAGCTTCAGTTAGAGCCTCGTCTTTTCTGCTGTTGCTCCGTGTGTAGGGATACCCCACAAAACCAATATCATTCAAGTCTTCCATCTCCAGATAATACTTGATTTTATCTGCCTCAGTCTTGTTGAAACTTCCAGATCCTCTCTTGTCTTGTTCTATCAATTTAAGGTTCAGGTCCCCTAGCAGTAACCAATTATGGTTCATTGTCCCAACCATTTATACCATTAATACCAGAATTTGTATTTCTTATTCCATTCTGAAGGGACATACACACATGACGAGGTACTTTCCACTCATGTTACTATACTTCTGACATGACAGTTGATTAGATTTTTGGAGAACACTCTTACTATGAGATTTTTTCTTATTTTCCATACTACCACAAGCTCTACTGCCGCACCAATTGGGTCAACCATGAAGCAATTTATATATCCTAACTTTGTGATTATTAGGTACACAATAATTCTGATATTTTTTGTCTCACACAAAAATAAGATGTCTAGGTTTTTTTCTTTGATCATGTAATCGAGATACTGTTGGATAAGTAGGTTACCTATTCCCTAGCAATTCCAGGAAATAACTCTAACATTTCCAGCATGATGCATATAATGTCTATGAAAATATAGAATATAAGTGCCTCTATTAGTTCAGTCCATATACACTTTTCTAGGAGCATAAAGTGTTTACTAACTATGTTGTATATGACGTACATTCTATTTATTTGGTAAAATTATCGAAACAAGGATGTACCTGGCGTCCAAGACTAGATAGCGTATCCGGGTTTGCCTGCATGGTGTCATGTATATATCCCCCTAGACGCATCCTTAGGTGCTGGTCCATCATACTGATCCTAGTGCTGGCTGGTGAATCTAGAGCATTATTCGGTAGAGTCTAATTTGTCTATGCTTGGTCTATAAGGTTGTTTAAACTTGTTGTTGTTCTTTCCTTATTCCTCATTTCCTAATTGAAATATAGACCCATCAGGTAACATATGCACTATTCCATCTTGCTTATCAGACATTGGTTTTTTGTGACATTCCGTCATTTCTTCGTCTTCTATTAAGTTTAGCTTCCTCTTTGCTAGAGGAGAAGCCATAATTGCTTCTTTAGCAGCTCTTGCTCTCTGCTTAATTGGGACGGTTTTTTTTTTGATTTGATCTGAGTACTTTGTATGGGCCTTGAGTGGGTGAAATCAGACTTTCCTGACAGTTTGTTGTAGCCAATTTCAGGGTATTTGTGTTTTTGTTAAGTATTTCTGATGAAATAGGTGTTGATGGTGGTTTTTATCTTAGGGTTAAAATCGCAAAACCTTGCATCTGATGAGACGTCACTCTGTAAGGAAACAAAGCCGTGAGTGATAACCTCTCCGCTGGCATATCTATTGAGTCGTTCAATATATCTACATGAAATTTATCCAGACTGGCGAATGTAGCAACCATCCCAGATGTTCTGTAAATTTCGGCGCCTTGCCTATATTCACTTAGTATAAGTTCCTTTGAATGCCTTCTATGCTATATTCCCCGGCTGAACCCTTAATGTTGATATGGCATGACGATTTGTGTTCACTCGCAGCAGAGTAGCACGAATTTCCAAATATCAAGGATAAGGTCTTTGCATAAGGTATTCAATCAGAAAAGCATGCTTCTCTCTGACAATGAACTTAAAACAACTTTGTGTCAACACATAGAGTTCAATCAATTTGCCCTTACTAACTTGCAGAAGTTAGGGTTTCGCGCCTCGTGTAGTATACCAGACCTTGCTTGACGAAAGTAAGCCTAGGAAAACTAGGAAATTAATCCGCCATGGATTAGTAGGTGCAAAGACCTGCCCAGAATCAGAAAAAACAGGGAGCCGCAGCAGCAAATGGAGGCGTGGCCATGCTTAAGGACAGCTGGCGCCACTTTCCATTGGCCACGCCCCATCCTAAACCGGCCTTATTTCCCTCGACCAATCAGGTTGCTTTAAACTCGCCACACGCACATAAGTTGTGGTTGGGCCCATACTTGTCGGCCCCACTTCCCATCTCCCAATTAGGTTGCTCTAAAGCCGCAACACTCTTGCCAGAAGTCTAGCCACGCCATGCTTGGTCGGCCCTCTTTTAATCGACCAATCTGGTCGCCCTAAAGCCGCCACACGCTCACCAGAAGTTTAGCCGCGCCTTATGTTTGGCCGACCCTCTTTTCTTGGCCAATCAAGTCGCTCTAAGGTTACCTCCATACATTAAAGGCCAAATGCACCCTGCCGCGCCACCATACTAACTGGAAAGCCAAACGCGCCCTGTCACAACAACATATTGATTGGCATGCTAACATGCCACTCTGCCGCGATAACGTACCAACATGCCACTCTGCCGCGGTAACACACCAACATGCCACTTCGTGGAAACCTTCCATAAATAGCTCCCTATGTGCTAACCTACCTCCTGTTCGTGGCCAACGCCATGAAAAGCTTAAGATTAGGATTTCCGGGTCAAAAGCACACCTATGCATTTACCAAAGCCCTAATTTCCAGTCGTGGAACAAAAAATGTCACTTCGAACCCACAACATGCCACGAGCCTTGTGGGACCGGGAAGCCCTGGGTTGGCGCCATATCATAGCTACCCACGACAATCCCTACTCCAGCGGCCGTTTCCACACTATGGCCTTGCCATAACTCCTTTTGCATAACTATGGCGCCATTTACACAAAAGTATCGCCATGCCGCGGACGCATGCCACACGCACTAATTAGGGTTTCGACATGCCAAACCCTAATTTGGGAAAAGTTGCTACGCCAACCAAAGCCAAATAACGTTTCCCAGAGCGATGTGATTGATGTGGCAACATGTCCAATGTTGCCACGCCACATGGGGGTCCAACACCACAGCGCCAAACCCTAGCCTTGGCCATGCCGCCAAGCCCTAACTTTGGCCACAGAGCTGAATCTTAGCTTTGGCCATGCTACAACGCCACAGGCGTGCCCATGCCACAATGCCACTAGCATGCCGCTATGCCACGACTACTAGCATGCCGCTATGCCACGGCTACTAGAATGACGCCATGCCACGGCTACGCTAATGGAATGCCGCTATATAACGTCCACGCCATGGCTACGCCACTGGCATGCCACTAGCATGCCGCCATACCATGGCTCCACCGGGCACCACTATGCCAACGGCGCCACTCTGATATACAACAAGATGCGACCATAATCCATGGCCATCCTTCCTCATGAGATGCAATCTCGGCCATCCAAGTTCACAACTGAACTAACAGACTTGTGACAAGTTTCTGGCGACCATCTGCCTAAATATAGTGGCCATGCGCCACTTGCACCACCCCGTGCCACCGGCATGCACGAGCCATGCCAGCCATGCCACATTGCCACTGGCGTATACCACCGCGCCATTATCAGGCGCCAACACAAGGTATCCATAATCAACGGCTACCCTCCTTCATGAGATGCGATCTCAACCATCGAAGTTCGCCACCGAACTGACAAACCAGTGGTAAGTTTTAGGCGACCAGCCAAAACGAGCCTAATAGCATTACATGTTGTTTTCCTGCGGTAAGTCCCTTGAATTTGACTTTCCACATGTAGCAAAGTGCTACATGTTTTCCACGAAAACACCCGAGACATCAAACATGTCGCAAAATGGGGGATACTCATCAGGGTATTGGTCTGGCAGTTTACAACGTGCGGCGTGCAATGCGCCCGTTACAAGAAAGTGTCATGAAGTGGGACAATTAGTGGTGGTGAAAAGTAACGGTGTAAACAAATTCATTTCCTTCATCATGGAAGCATAATGTCTGACGGTTACACGAATTCACTTCCTTCATCATGGAAGCATAACTCCTGACGGTTACACGTTACTCTTACGAATTCACTTCCACCACTCCATCGTTTCCACTTCCTACGAGACCAGGGTATGTTTCAATATGACTTGTATAAATAGGCTTCACCTATTTTCACCAAACGACAAGTTTTGGTCGGCAACAACACAATATCTAGAAATCACCTGGTAGCTTCCCATTCTGCTAGCCAGTTCTACTTTCAGATACAAGTTATAAACAACCACACCTTCAGAATCAACTATTATGGTCTCAACACTCTCTTCGCTTCCCTCCCTAAGACCAACCCTTCTCCTTCACTTTATGACTGAAGCAAGCCTGGAATGACCATTGCTTTGTTTAGGCCAGGATTGTACAGATTTATCTCTCGAATCAAAAGTACTCCCATGCAGTACATTGTTTAGGGTTTAGATTCGTTTCTCATCCACACACCCAAAATTACCAAAATCAGCAGAAACAGTTTTCACCCACAAACAATTGGCGACAACAGTGGGAGATTAATCTCTCGGTTGCAAATTCAACTCTCAATTCCATCATCCTACCAATAAAATGCAATGCTTCGAAGCGCATCGTCTAAGAAAAGTTGGATCCAGGAGAATTACGTCTGGGGACTAAAGATTCTCCTCCTTACCGTGGATCGACATGAAGATGTTCCACAGACAATAAAGAATGACTGGGGGATTCTCGCAACAAGGAGGGCGTCACATAAAGACTCGGATTCACTCCTTGAAGATTCAGTTTTGGTGAAAGACCCTAAAGTGAGTAAGTTTTGTCAGACAATGTTTACACGATCTGTTGTTTGGGTTTTCACATTTGTGATAGAATCTGGTAACCCAACCATCCCAAGATTTCATATCTTTCCTTTTCTCATGCAACATTCACGGTTTCGCAATTTTCCCGGATGATTTTGCTACTTACATTCGAAATTCAGATTTTGACATATCGATTGATCAAAGGGCCATCATTCCAAAATAATCCAAAAACTCTGATAAGAAATAATTATCTATCAATCCAAAAACCAGAAAATCAAACCACAAACTAGGCGTTTCTTTTGCCTTTCAAAAAAAAAACTTACGAAAAGGAAGTTCAGAATACAGAAGATATTCAAGGGAAATCATTCAACAACGGTTCGTTCTTCTTGGAGAAAGCATCCTTCGCGCTTTGAAGAGCCGCCTGTTTTAGCTTCAACTCCTGAGACAACCTTTCGACTTCTGCTTCATGTTGGTTGATCACATCCGCATAGGGACCTTCGATCGCTTCAGCCTGCAACTTTTGGATCTCGGAAAACCATCACAGAACCAGGAGACATTAAACTAAAAGTCTACACATACATCCCGGTGAAACTTCCAGCTCGAAATTACATCTCCTGAAATAGTGTGGACGGTTACGTTGCACATGTCATGAATTGAGGATAAGGCTTCTTCTACACGCTTAACCAACGCAAATCGGCTGGTGATCTTTTTAGTTGTTGCGATATGTCCATACCTTTCCCATATTTTGGTATACAGCTCCGCATATTTTATTGGCACACTGAATCCTCCAATCAACACGTGACCCTCAAAAGGAGCACAAATGGAGGATCGAAAACAACACCTGCTGCTGGATGTGCAACTAGCAAATATTCTTTGGGAACAATCACGCCCGTCGTCACAAAAGCGTTTCCCGCCATTGGGGACACATCAGCATCTTCACAACGATCAATCTCCATCTCCAGATTACCAGCGGCTACAATTTCCATGATTGGAGACACAATTATATCTTCATTTCCATGAATCTCCATCTCAGGGTTATTTTCAGAAGCGGTTTTTTCCTGTGATATCACCAATTGAATATTTTCTCCATATAAATAAATAAGTCCAAAAGGAAAAACGTGCGAAAACTCATCGACTCATATGTGGCCGCTGAAACTAGAAGAAGACCTGTTGCTACGCTCTGAAGTGTTTTCCCCGTCATCACTGGATTCTGAATCTTCTTTTTATTCACTTTCCTCCTCATTGGACGAAGGCTCAGTATTACCAAAATTTTCTTCAGAAGCCATTTCCTGACCACGTGCAAGCTTGGCGAAGGTGTTTGAACTGGCGAGACCCTGAGTAAAAAGAAGAAAATATTTTCAGTGGCAACGATCCAGAATATTCACGCAAGAGAATCAAACGTACTTGCATGTTAGAAGAACTGAAGGTCACCGGGGTTGTCGAAGCCGATTGAAAACCGCCTACACGATTTTTCGATCTTCGCTCCTTTCTCTGAGGAGTGTCTTCAGTTGAGTTAGAAGATTTCCGC
The DNA here is from genome assembly GCF_003573695.1 of Papaver somniferum. Lineage (NCBI taxonomy): Eukaryota > Viridiplantae > Streptophyta > Magnoliopsida > Ranunculales > Papaveraceae > Papaver > Papaver somniferum. Next base: position 84,697,474 of record NC_039364.1, read on the forward strand.
TTACACGGAGAAGGAAATCTCAACAACCCGTGCTTCGCCAAAACTTTAGAGGAGGGCTTGCCGCGTGGATCTGTCACAACATTCTGCACGAATTGCTGGATGGAAAGGAACTCTCCCCGTTAGAAATCATTATATTTGGGGGTTGCCACCGATTTTCTCCCTGAAAGCAGAAAAGGAAGGATCTTATGCTCTTCCAGGGCACTGCTTTCAAAAACAACTGGCAACAGTTTTTCTGGAGGCATTGATGGACGGAAAAATGGGACCCCCCTGATCAAAGCCCATATGACGAGCGGCCCTGTCAATATTATATGGTACCGCTTCCAAAAATTCCTTGAAAAAGGATGGTACGTATCCAGGTATGCAGCTTCGCATGAATATGACTTCTCCAACGGTTATATCCACTCCATCAGAATGCAATGTTATGTCCGGGGCGGAAGCAAAAGTGTTTGGCTGAACTATGGATGCATGGACTGGAGCCCAGGGACGGAAATTTATTTCATTCACGTTGTCGAGAAAATCGACGAGTTTTGAGCTAGGTCTTGGACGCTTCGTTGACCAACGAAGTATCCTAGAGCCGCCATATGTGTCAGGAAGTGAAGTTATTGGATTAGGAGCGTAGTGCTTAAAATGCTCCCACAACTATTCCTGGAGAAATACGACATGGACATACGAGTCCACCTTCATGTACCCATTAGAATCATACATGTCTGCTGCTAAGCAATCCAGATGAGTGTACAAGGAGCCTAGGAACAAGCTGCCTATGGGAAGAGCCACGCCTTTCGCCAATTTGATAGCAAAGTGGATGAGATTCTGCCTTATTTCTTTCCTGCCAGAGCCATCATCAAAAATATCTCTGGATAACCACAAGGATAAAAATGCAGCGACATGGAGCGTATCGTCCAGCACCAAAGACGGCTCCGACTCCTTGAGGAACCATTCAGACACCCACCAAGTATAAAAGCACTTTTCCTCATTGTCCTTCTGAACATATTATTCCGACTTCCTAACCAGAGTAGTGTGCATTTCCTCTTCCTCCTCGGACAAGATGACATCAAGATTCCCAATTATTGGAAGATTCAATAGGACGGCTACGCTCTCCAAAGTAATAGTCATCTCGCCCCACCTACATATGGCAGTATGAGTCTCCATACACCACCTAGAGATGAAAGTGATTAGACATGCAATGTCTTTCCTAATCTGAAGTGCCGCAGACGCCATGACAACATTCATGATTTGCGCCTTAACCAGATTAGCTTTGACGTGGTCACGAATTATCAAGAATCTCATCCATCCTTCATAATAACGCAATGGGATTTGGAAGATTTTAAAGTCGATAGAAGAAGCTGGATACTCTTTCCTCCGGAGACAAAACTGTATCACACTCAATGGTGAAATCTACTGAACCTCTCCTTCGTTCTCTGAGCCAGTCAGAAAAGTTGCCACATGACTGGGATGCATCCTTACGACGGAGCAAAAACAGGAAAAGGGTTACTACTCTGAAGAAAAACCATGCGTGAGGATTTTGTCAGAAAAATTGGATACAATGATCAAAAACCAACCACAAGTTTTCTACATGAAATTTTTTCTTTGGTCACATGTTATGGCACTTACGACCAAAGGGAATGGGTACTGACGCTTAGTCAGCGCAAGGACATGTCTTGCCGCGGGGAAACATGTTTTGGGCCAAGACCGTGCCTTGCCGCTGGAATGATGCTCACGGACAAAAAAAAAACTAAAGTTAGGTTTTATGGAGGAAGGAGCCAATGGCGGCCACTCTCCCATGCGTGCTCGCTTTGCATAATATTTAGCTTCGTTGTTATTAATGTTGTGGCTAACGCTATTACATGCCACAATACTACTAGCAGAGAGGAATCATTCATATGGAAGTATTTTTACCAGTTCATGGAAGATATGCTTATGGCCAGGGTTTACACCAACACAGAAGAGCAAACAAAAGAAGAAACGTTGAGGTACGTACCTGAAATATGCTCGCCTTCTTTGTTGCTACTGCTCTGCCGCTAGCACCAAGACGTAGAAACAAGGCCAACAATACAAAAAACAAAGAAATAGGTAGCGCCTTTTATAGGCATAGCACTTTTGGAGTTTGAGTGTAAGAAGGGTTTCTTGTTTGAGCTATACACGGAAAAAGGCAACCGGGACGGCGCTGGAAACGCTCCACGGCGCCAACAATCCGCGTCCAAGCTAGCAACATTCCCAGCACCAACGGTCCGTGTCCAAGCCAAGCAGCCATCTCTGCCCATTCTGCGGCCTAGCCGGCTCCATCTTCACTGTTTGATAGCCAAAGTTTCAAGTGTTATTCCCACCATTCCAAGCTAGCAGCGCCATTCCAAACTAGCCGCGCCATCAACCACTCCAAGCTATCCGCTCCATCCACCTTTCCGTAGCCAGCCAAAATGGCGCCATTCTAGCCGTTCGCCATTTCTACCAACCAAGGAAGCACCATCCTGGCCGTTCAAAGCAGCGCCATCTCCATATGTTCCGTGGCCTAGCCAGCTAGCGCCATTCACCGATTCGCGGGCCAAATTGCAGTGTCATCTCTGCCAATCAGTGGCCAAAGTTTCAGCGTTGACGCCAACACCCTATGGCCAAGTCAGAATTACACAGAGCCGCCAACACATGGATCACGGATTCCTCACGCCCTCCGCAAAAGGTTAGTTGAATTTCCTCGGCAATCTCTTCACGTCTTGCCCTTTCGATTTTACTCTTGTCTGTCACCATCTCATGCTTACCCCGCAACAATGCCACTGTTACGTGCTAAGCAGGGGACTTAATGTTGATGGTGGTTTTTAGCTTATGGTTAAAATCGTAAAGCCTTGCATCTGATGTGACGTCACTCTGTAAGGAAACAAAGTCGTGAGTGTTAACCTCTCCGCTGCCATATATATTGAGCCGTTCAATATATCTACATGAAATTTATCCAGACTGGCGATTGTAGAAACCATCCCAGATGTTATGTAAATTTCGGCGCCTTGCCTATATTCACTTAATATAAGTTCCTTTGAATGCCTTATATGCTATGTTCCCCAGATGAAACCTTAATGTTGATATGGCATGACGATTTGTGTTCACTCGCAGAAGAGTAGCACGAATTTCCAAATATCAAAGATAAGGTCTCTGCATAAGGTATTCAATCAGAAAAGGATGCTGCTCTCTGGCAATGAACTTAAAAGAACTCTGTGTCAACACATAGAGTTCAATCAATTGCCCTGACTAACTTGCAGAAGTTAGGATTTCGCGCCTCGCGCAGTATACCAGACCTTGCTTGACGAAAGAAGCCTAGGAAAACTAGGAAATTAATCGGCCATGCATTAGTAGGTGCAAAGCCCTGCCCAGAATCAGAAAAAAGGGAGCCGCAGCAGCAAAGGAAGGCGTGGCCATGCCTTAGGCCAGCTGGCGCCACTTGCCATTGGCCACGCCCCATCTTAAACCGACCCTATTTCCCTTGACCAATCAGGTCGCCTTAAAATCGCCACACGCACATAATTTGTGGTTGGGCCCATACTTTTCGGCCCCACTTCCCATCGACCAATCAGGTCGCTCTAAAGCCGCCACACTCTTGCCAGAAGTGTAGCTACGCCACGCTTGGCCGGCCCTCTTTTAATCGACCAATGTGGTCGCTCTAAAGCCGCCACACTCTCACCAGAAGTGTAGCGCGCCTTATGTTTGTCTGACCCCCTTTTCTTGGCCAATCAAGTCTCTCTAAGCTTACTACCATACATTAAAGGCCAAACGCACCCTGCCGCGCCACCATAATAACTGGCAAGCCAAACACGCCCTGTCACAAGAACATATTGATTGGCATGCAACATGCGACTCTGCCGCGGTAACGTGCCAACATGGCACTCTGCCGCGGTAACATACCAACATGCCACTTCGTGGCAACCTGCCATAAATAGCGCCCTATGTGCTAACCTACCTCCTGTTCGTGGCCAACGCCATGAAAAGCTTAAGATTAGGGTTTTCGGGTTAAAAGCACGCCTATGCATTTACCAAATCCTTAATTTCCAGTCGTGGCACAAATCATGTCACTTCGACCTCACAACATGCCACGAGCCGTGTGGGACCCGGGAAGTCCTGGGGTTGGCGCCATATCATAGCCACCCATGGCAATCCCTACCCCAGCGGCCGTTTCCATACTATGGCCTTTCCATAACTCCTTTGGCATAAATATGGCGCCATTTACACAAAAGTATCGCCATGCCGCGGCCGCATGCCACACGCACTTATTAGGGTTTCGACATGCCAAACCCTAATTTGGGAAAAGTTGCTACCCAACCAAAGCCAAATAACGTTTCCCAGAGCGATGGGATTGATGTGGCAACAGGGCCAATGTGGCTACGCCACATGCGGGTCCAACACTACGGCGCCAAACCCTAGCCTTGGCCATGCCGCCAAGCCCTAACTTTGGCCACGGAGCCGAATCTTAGCTTTGGCCATGCTATAACGCCACAGGCGTGGCCATACCACAACGCCACTGGCATGCCTCTATGCCACGGCTACTTGCATGCCGTCATGCCACGGCTATGCAACTGGCATGCCACTATACCACGACCACGCCATTGGCATGCCACTAGCATGTCGCCATGCCATGGATCCACCAGGCACCACTATGCCAATGGCGCCACTCCGCTACACAACAAGATGCAGCCATAATCCATGGCCATCCTTCCTCATGAGATGCAATCTCAGCCATCCAAGTTTGCCACCGAACTAACAGACTTGTGGAAAGTCTCTGGCGACCAGCTGCCTAAATCTAATGGCCATGGCTACGCCATGCGCCACTTGCACCATCGTGCTACCGGCATGCACGAGTCATGCCAGCCATGCCACATTTCCACTAGCGTATACCACCGCGCCATTATCAGGCGCCAACACAAGGTATCCATAATCAACGGCTACCCTCCTTCATGAGATGTGATCTCAGCCATCGAAGTTTGCCACCGAACTGACAAACCTGTAGCAAGTTTTAGGCGACCAGCCAAAACGAGCCTAATAGCATTACATGTTGTTTTCCTGCGGTAAGTCCCTTGACTTTGACTTGCCACACGAGCGAAGTGCTACATGTTTTCCACGAAAACACTCGAGACATCAAACATGTCGCAAACTGGGGGATACTCATCAGAGTATTGGTCGGGCGGTTTACAGCGTGCGGTGTGCAATGCGCCCGTTACAAGAAAGCTCCATGAAGTGGGACAATTAGTGGTGGTGAAAAGTAAAGGTGTAAACAAATTCATTTCCTTCATCATGGAAGCACAATGTCTGACGGTTACACGAATTCACTTCCTTCATCATGGAAGGATAACGCCTGGCGGTTACACATTACTCTTTTCTTCCACCACTCAATCGTTTCCACTTTCTACGAGACCAGGGTACGTTTCAATATGACTTGTATAAATAGGCTTCACCTATTTTCACCAAACGACAAGTTTTGGTCGGCAACAACACAATATCTAGAAATCACCTGGTAGCTTCCCATTCTGCTAGCCAGTTCTACTTTCAGATACAAGTCATAAACAACCGCACCTTCAGAATCAACTATTATGGTCTCGACACTCTCTCCGCTTCCTCCCTAAGACCAACCCTTCTCCTTTACTTTGTGACTGAAGCAATCCTGGGACGACCATTTCTTGGTTTAGGCAAGGATTGTACAGATTGATCTCTCGAATCAAAAGTACTCCCGTGCAGTACATTGTTTAGAGTTTAGATTCGTTTCTCATCCACACACCCAAAATTACCAAAATCAACAGAAATGATTTTCACCCACAAACAATAGGACATTGGGTATTCTGAGATATTGTTGTGTTATGAACAGGATGGTTGTTTTCATCTATAACAATCCTTTTTTTTGCATATCATCTAATTCCAGTTTGAATATGCCAGCAATCCCTCTTTATAACTTTCCACATAGATATTTTTTCCTTTTGAGTTAGCTGATCGAATTTTGTACAATGGTAAATAAGGTTGTCGTTCGCTCGGACTTGATGAGATTGATTTCAGATTTAATAAATGAAAGTACTAGAAATAAAGAAAATATATAAAAAATATGTCACAGGATGAAGAATATACCGGGACTCAGGATTTCACTGTTTTTCATATTCAAATGGTTCAAAAATTTATCCTAGGCAATTATAGCTCAAAATAAAAGAAATTTTAACTCTATTCTTTGTTAAAGTAGATTTCATGAAACATTAGTTGTATATTGTAAGCATGAAGCATCAAAATTACCTAGAACTAAGCATGCGTCAACAAACAAAGTCACAAATAATTAATAGAAATAAAAATAAATAAAAATCCGTGCAAAAAGTAAATAAAGAATTAAATTAATTACCACAAGGACGAAATCCAGCTTCCTCCGTTGTCCGAATGTTGGGGTTTAGCTCCACATAGTGAAAACACACTCAAAAGAATTTTTCATTGCTCAAAAAGTGGTTTTATTGGTGAAAACATAATAGACAGAAATTCGCAACGCTTTTCAGCCGTTACAGAACTCACTGTTAAATTGGGTGACTGTTACAAAGAAAAGATGTATGTCGTATTCTAAATTGTGATCTATTCTTCTTCTTCTTCTTCGCCTGAAACTGCAGGAACGAGTTCTGTAACTTCCTTTTCTCCTACCTCAGCTCTCTGCAGCCTCCCCAACACTCTCCATCCCTTCTATGAGTCTTGTAACAACTTTATATACTCTGAGGACCCTCAAGATACTCCCGTAAATACAAATAATCCTCTCAATAAATTCTGACAGATACTGGAAATAAGTTCCAAATTTATCTCCTTCACGTGTCTGCAGCAGTCCAACTCAATCAAACTTGTTGTATAGACGTCCCAGATTACGTTAAACATGCTCTGGCCCCATGCAAAATACCATCGACACTTACAATCCCGTGAAAATCTCCTCTCGAACACATGCTCTTCTGTTTTTCTTCTCACCGTGTATATATCCTTTTTTTCGATTCCAGATCACTTACCAGTCCTGTTTCAGTGAGACAAGTCTATTTCAATCAAATGTCATGAAAAAGTCCGAGTAAATCTCGGTTAAAAGCATTCCAGAAATTCCCGATGTTAAAAGATAAGGGGTTAATTATTCTTATGACCCTAGAAAACATGGGTCTTACTCTCTTGGCCCTAGGGTCATAGAAATAATTATGCAAATTATTCGCATGACCCTGAAACAACTGTGAATATTTTCTGCACAGATTCTAGTTGTGCATATTTCCTGCACGGATTCTAGTCGTGGATATTTTCTACACAACTTCATATTAATGTGTTTGTTCATCTTTAAAAAACGGTTTTCTAAGACTTATTTATTGTACATACTATAGTATAAACAATTAGGAAAGGTTAATTAACATTGCAGATAATATATGCACGCTAGAAAAATATTATGGATAATAGATGCACACTAAAAAAAGTCGTGGATAATATCTGCACACTAAAAAAATACTATGAATAATAGTTGTACTTTAAAAAAATCTGTGGATAGTATCTACTCACTAAAAAATAAGAAAACAATTTAAAAAATCATTTAAGGAATAAAAAGTTCTAAATATACGAATAATTTAATATTTGTATTTACGCTCGTTGGATTGGTCTTTCGAAAACCTTTCTAAATATATAAAATTTGTCAAATTCCTACGTATGGTTTGTGAGATATGTTATTGTTGATGGTGGATTTTATTTCAGGGCTAAAATTATAAAACCAAATTTATGCGCTGACATCTTGTAAAGGATAAAGCCATTTTTAAGTGATGAATACTTCTCCACTTTACTAATTCACCTAAAATGGAGCATGTAGCAACAATCCCACTTTATTAATGTATGACCAGCCTTGTATTTCATGTACTGCTCCATTCTCATTATTGGTGCGGAATGATGACTGAGTGATCGCTCTCAGCAGAGCAACACGAATCTCCAAGCATTAAATAAGGAGGCATGTACGAAATACCTGTAGGATCAGAATCTCGCAGCTGCAACACTTCAGAGAAATTATTAACAACATAACACAACAATGTCGCAAAACAATTTCAGAAACGACATAATAAACAACATCAGCTAAATCATGAGAAAAATATGATGGACTTGCGAAAATTAGGAAGTGTGCGAGATTAATATTTGTAAGGTTGCGAGAATGTCGCAAACCATATCCGAAAATAAATGACAGATTAGCTGTCATCCACTATGTAATTCCCTATAAATAGCCATTCAGTTGTATAGAAAAGGAGGGAGATCTTTTTTGAGTGAGAAGCAAGTAAATAGGAGAGAGAAAATCTAGAGCAGTGGTTATTCTTGATTCCTTTATCTTTTCTTGTAAGATTGTTCAAAGATTCATCAATAAAATTAAGATTGTTAATCTAAAAATGAGTTGAATGTTAATGAAATCTTATGAGGGGTGTAGTGTAGGATTTCTCGCAACTACATAATGGCGCTAGAAACAGGGACGGGAGTTGAAGATTGTTCTAGAAAAAGTTGAAGATTAATATTGTGATTTATTAGAATTGAAAGTAATTGGTGAAAAAATTTACATAATCTCTTACAATTTGTTAGTATTGAAAGAATGGTTAGAAGGAGAAATGTGTCGGAACAACCGACAACTGCTAGAAGAAGAAGCAAAAGACTTGCTGGAAGGGAGAGAAGTGAAATGGGAGAATCTACTAGAAGGAGAAATAATGGAGAAAATCAAGTTCAACCGCCAATTCAGCAAACATCGGTACAAAATGGAACAACAGATTATGATAGAGTGAGTGTACACACTTGGCGATCAAATTCAGCAGAAGAAGTAGAAGAAGAGCAGCAAACCAGGAACCATAGACAGGTAGAGAGAAATCAAGAAGCAAATGAAGGAATAATTCATGGAGATGAGAAAATTGGAGCGTTAGAAACGTTGAGACGAAGAATACATGAAGAAAGAAGAGCTGAGGCAGAAGAACGTGCAAATCTAACAAGGCAAAATCACGAATTGAGTATGGAAAATATGAGACTACAGAGTAGAAGATTGAGAAGTACTACAAGATCATATTCAAGATCGACTAGAAGAGAGATGAGGCGGAACTCACCCACAGTTAATGCTGGAAATAATATTCGAGAAGAAATACCAAATCCTAATGAAGAACGTCGCGAAGATAGAGAAAGGACTGATGATTGTTATGTCCCACAGAATGAAACTTTTGATGATAGGCAAAATGATAGAAATCAAGAGAATGGACAACGTCAGGGACGAAATAATCAAGATGGCGAAGGGAATCGAGAGGAAGGAAGGAGAATTTTACATGAGAGAGAAGCTCAAAGAAATCAACAAACGATTGAAGAAGAAATTGAAAGACACTATGTTGAACAAGCACGTTTAACTCGCGAACGTGAAAGATTGAGAGCGGAAATGGAAGAACAAGAGCTGCAGGAGGCGATTCGCCAGAATAATCAAGACAATCGAGAAAGAAGGCGTACACAAAATCGGAATAACGGTAATCTCAATGAAGAGTATGATAGAGTATATAGAAGGGATGAAAGACAACGAATGAAATTGATAAGAAATGAACAAAATCATGGAGGGGAAAATGAGAGACATCATTATATGCAAATTCAAGATAGAGATGAGAAAGAGAATCACAGGAGAAGACGAGATGAGAATGGTGAAGAAGAAATGCAAAATTTCGCGAGAGAACAAAGACATGAACGCAGAAGAAGAAGGGAGGCGAAATTAAAAAGACCAATGGATCAAAATTTAGGCGTAAATGAAAAAATCTTAAAATAATTGGAAGAGATGAGAGGAATGCTAAATAATAGAGGGGAAGTAGGCAGAAGACAATTAGACGAAGCTATAGAAGAAGCTGCGAAAACTCAATTTACAAAAGAAGTACAACTAGGAGGAATACCCCAGGAATGCAATTTTCCTGTGTTAACCAACATCTTTGATGGAACAACTTGTGCAATTCAACACATCAAAGCCTATGCGAGATGCATGTTACAGTGGGAAAATCATGATGTTGTATTGTGCAAGTATTTTGCATTCAGTCTAACATGAGAGGCGTTAAAATGGTTCTAAGGTTTACCAAAAAATACAATAACATCTTTCAATCATTTGCAGACGACATTCTTGGGGGCATATATAAGTAACAATTATTCGCGACCTGGTATTGAAGATGTGTTTGGATTAAAACAAAGGATTGACGAAAGTATTAAGCATCTGACCAAAAGGTGGAGGACTATGTGCAGTGAGATGGATGGCCGTGTGGATGAGAGATATCTTATCTTGTCATTTATCAATGCTATGTTCGCAACCAATCTATTGTATGTCCAAATTTTCAGAGTCAAGAACATAATCACAATGACCGAACTGCGAGAACTTCAGGAAGAGTATATTGCTCTAGAGGAAAGGAAAAATGAGATGGAATCATACCCAGTTGCGAATACCAGTTCACAAGCAGCGAATGCAAGCTTATTACCCAAACTAATAAACACAGTGGCGAGCACTTCGCAAGGACAACAAGAAAAGGTGACGGGAAACAATCAACAGAAACTGGTGGCTATGGGAAGCCGAGATCAAGAGGAGTATGAAAGAGAAAGAAATTTCTACAATCGTGGTGGAAATAACAAGATTCAAAGACTTGATCATCCGCAAGAAACTTATGGAGGTCAGAGGCAAAACTATCATAGAGGACAAGGAAGCCACAAGATAATGTGGGAGGAGATCAAGATGCCACCTCTAAATGCAAGCGTGGAGAAAATATGAGAAGCTATAATTTTGATGGAGAATATATCGACACCATGGAACATGGGAACTGAACCACCTCCAAGCAACAAAAGTCATGAGTTATGTTCTTATCATCATTTCCATGTACATACTACAAATGATTTCAGAAATATAAAGAGAATTATTCTGAGAATGATAGTTCAAGGAAAGCTAAACCACTTTCTTGTAGGGCATCCACAATCTCAACTATTGCCGCCACCACCACTAGAGCATCACAGAGTAAACACGGTAAAAGAAAAGGAGACATTCTTCGTAGAAGTTGGTGCAAAATCAAAGAATCTATTCTGTCACTCTATCGTACATTCATAGAAGACAATTGAAGATTTTCATGAAAATGTTTTGAGTAGAGTGTTCGCAAGAGACAATGATGGAAGAGAAATTATGAATATTGTGAAAATCTCGCCGCTAGAGGAATGGCAGAAACAGACTATTTCTTTTACCGCAGAAGAAGTCCCTGAAGGTGGAGAAGTACATGACAATCCATTAGTGGTAAAATTAGAAATTAATCCAAAGCCTAAAGAAGATGAAGATGATGAAGCTGAAGATTCATGGGCAATTAATAGAATTCTGATCGATACTAGAAGCTCTGTGAATATCTTATTCTATCATACTTATAAAACCATGGGAGGGAGAGATGATGATCTTATACCATCAACATATAAGATATATGGTTTTAATGGTACTGCCAACAAGACTAAAGGGGAAGTTACTATGCAAATCCCATTGAAGGGGATATCTTCTGAAATCATGTTCTGTGTCGTTGACATAGAATCACCCTACAATGCATTGATTGGACGGCCTTGGCTACATGGGATTCTAGGTGTAGCTTCAAATTTCCACCAGTGCATCAAGTTCCCTCACCCCAGCGGTGTAGCAATCATAAAGGGAGATTGGGTTGAAGGAAAGAAATGTTACGAAAATGAGGTAGAATCCTGCGAAGGAAGAGCAACCAAGAAGGAAAGTTGGCGACACAAAATCAGAGAGACACAAAGAAGTGAGAGGTTAATGGTGGATGCCATCGAACAAAAATAAGAATAAATGTTGTGAGGCTGATGCTAATTCATAGTAAGAAATTGTTAACAGTTTACTATTAATGAAGCAATAGCAGAGAATAACAAAGAGGCAAAGAATGGCGAAAGTAATAAAAATAAGAAGTGTATGAATGATTGATTTGTTGCGACACTCTCGCAACAAATAAAATTCTCAAAAATACATATTGTTGAATGAAAAAATTGAGATTGTGAAATGCAAATACAATATGATGATATACGAGAACTTCACAGAGATAATAAATTCTACAAAAGACAATCAGAGAACAATGACAAAAGAAAAAGGGGCGAACCTTTATGGCGCACACCCTAGTTCGTGAATAAAATTTCGAAAGAGGCAAATGTAAGACCTAAACTACGTCATATAAGGGGGTACCTGTTGCATGGCTCAGGGAAAGGCTACACCGGAACCTGAATCATGAAGATTTGGGGTCAATAAAGCCCATCCGGGAGAGGCACCTTGGATTCTCAGCTTAAGCATATGACTTAGGTTGGGCGACTAAGGTAATAAGGACTCTCCCAATGAGTGCAGAATCTGACCAAGGCACCGAGGTACACGGTTGAGTCAAGAGTGCCAGGGGCGTCTGGAGCGTACCTTGCCATTCTTGACAAGTCTTGGCTTATACTGCACTCGGCCCGAAGAAAACCCCACTTACGGTGCAGTCTCGTGACCATAAACCCTATAGGTAAAAGGGATAAGAGGCTGCGAAAACAACTGGTTGTTGTTAAGACTGTATGGGAGGAGCCAACTTGTATGGTAGAGGTACGCCTCCTTGAAGGGGCAACCAGGGGGGAGATAAGAGCGGCACCCTCCATTAGGGAGCTGATAAGTGTCTTAAGACGCAAATGTCATGAGGATTTTTACTCGCAATGGTATTAAGGCTTGTCATATTTGTGCGACAATCCTGAAGAGGCAATAATACTAAATAGAAAGATAAGACGAGATCAATGGGTTTTCGCATGAAAGTGCGAAGACGTCCTGCGATTTCGGCGCAAGACGACAATGACATGGGGCTTTATTTTTGCAAGAATATTTAGGCCTGTCATATTGTCGCAACAATCCTGAAGAGGCAATAATACAAAAGAAAAAGTTAAGACAAGAGGTGGCATAATAAGACCTTTAACTAGGAAGGCAAAATAAGACCACACAAGAATCAAATTTTGAAAATAATCAAAATTCACTTCACATATGATTGCGAAATTATACAAAAACAACTGCGAAGCTGAGGCACAAAATAAAAGAAATATGAAAAATCTCTCATTTGAATACAAATAACAGAGGCAAGTATGGGAATGAATGAAATCAAAAAATGTTATTTGTCTCCACATGATAAATTTACGCAGAAAGTTAAAAATTAATGATTATATTGATTAACTATATTGCAAGGAAGAATTATTTTAATGAATGCAGGTCAAAATAAAAGAAACTTATATATTAAGGAATATGGGGAACCAAGAGAATTCGCAAGTATACGAAAAGAAGGAATAAATGTACAAGTGTTACAGAAGATCAAAGAAAGAAACAAAGACTACTTCTTAGTTGATTCTTCATCAGAACCTTTACCTCCATCAGAATCTTCATCACCATCAGATTCTTCATCATCAGCTTCACTATCAGAGATGATCAAGCTAGGGGTGTTCTTTGGGATTTCCTCTGAGAGACAAGGATAATCAGAGTGAGGAAAACTATGGTCATTGCAAACCATTTGAATAGTTTGATTGCGAAAATGCCGAGCGTCATTCTTAAAGTTCGCAACAGTGATCTTGAATTGATTCTTCAATCTAGAATATTTATCGTTGCGAGAAGAAAGACTCTTTGCGAGTTCCCCTTTCTCAGCTTCAAGGTCTTCAATTCTGTGGCGATATCTACTCTCAGAACCTACGAACAAAAGACAATCAATTAATAATTTAGTGAGAACTCAAAAGATACAAAAGACTAGTAAAAAAGAACAGTTGGTGACCTTGTCTGTCAGAAATCATATCTTTAATCAAGGCTGTATGCTCAACTTGGAGATTAACATTTACGCCTAAATCTTTTCTGGCATCATCTAAGATTTTCGCAGCCCAAGCGAACTCATCATCATTATTTATGAGAAGACGAGAACGAACTTGGTTTTCTCTCTCGCTAAACACAACATTTTGACGATTGGCTTCATCTCGTTCAAGTTGAACCTCAAGAAGGGTCTCTTGGAATTTCTCCAAAGCCTTAACACCTTGATCAGAGATACGATCTTTATCATCTATAAGTTTGCTAATCTTGGTTCTTAATTTATTGATCTTCTCTTTAGAATTGAGATAAAAATGTTTAGATTGGTTGGTTAAACCTAAACTAGATCTATGATCAATCTCTAAAAGGAGAAATTTGGATTTAAGTTCACTCAAAGGCAGAGATGAAATTTTATCATTAGAGAAACTATTCAAAGATTTATTAAGATGTTCAAGAAGAGTGTCATTATCTAGGGCATCGGGAAATGAACGAAGAAGAGTGGCTTCATCAAAAAGACCATAAATGTCTGCAAAAAGGATTAATCAAATAAGATAAGACAATAGGATGAATGAATGAAAGGAAAGGAGAAAAATTGCATACCATATAGCTGATCATTAGCTTTTTTAAGAGTAGAAATTTTGTTCCTTTGCGAAGAAGTGTCGGTTTCCAGTTGTTTGTTCTTCTCGCGAAGACCTTTAACTTCAGCTTCTAATTGTTCGTTCTTCTCACGAAGACCCTTAGCTTCAGTTTCCAGTTCTTCATTCTTCGTACGAAATTGAAGATTCTTCTTTTCAAGAATTTCGCGTCTCCTCTCCAAATTTGAGGCAACAACGAAAGAAGCTTTTCCAGCCTGCGAAGAAAATACAAATATAATTAAAATAAAAAGAAATTTTGAGTCAGAATAATGAAGAAGTAAAAAGATGAAGGCATACCAAATTATTGAGGGAATTTAGGAAGATAGGAGTCACTGATCTTGGAGACTCCACGAAGAGAACTATCACCATCCAACAAAGGAGTATCACAAATAGTTGCGAGAGCTTTGCATATACTGGAGAGGAAATTATCTCCCATCCCTTGCCAAGAATCAGAGAAGATACCAGATAACTATGCCATAGAGGATTAAGGTGGAGAATCTTTATTCGCAGTAGAGTCGTCATCATCATCTTTGTTGTCTTCATAATCTTCAGAACCATCAGGGAAATGAACATCTGAAGGAGGAGGAGAATCCCCTCTCTTTCTTTTCTTTGAAGAGGATGCAGATGATTTTCCTTTGCGAAGAATATCTTTACCCTTATCACCAGCCGTCGCAGCCTTGGTGGGTTCTTCTACTTCAGCAATAACCTTCACACACAAATGAAGATAAGAAACAGAGGAAACAATATATTGTTTAGAATCATGAAAGAATATTTCTTACCTCATCTGTGTATGAGCGAAGAGCTAGTAAGGTATTGGCTTTCCCAGTCCCGCGGTAGCTATCTTTCAGTTTCTGGATCTGTAGAATGTCGCAAGAATCAGCGAACACAAGAGTAAAGATAAATAGAGAAACATAAAGTGGGCGAAATTGGAAGAAATATACCTCTTTCAATTTATCAGGCCAAGAGAATACTCAGGGTCGATAAGCGGTGAGATTCGCAGGAATGACATTAGAACCAGCAATATAGGGTCCTTTCAGCATCAAGGGGAAGACGCACCATTTATCATCTTTGGATTGGCGAGGGGTTTTATTTATTCTAGAGTGCCAATCAATGTCATGCATGAGCATTTTATCTTCAGCAATAACATCCTTCTTTTTCAAACGAACACCCCAGCGAGTATTCTCCTTCTTCATAGATATTAGTTCATAATTTTCGAAGAAATTCGCTACTGTGTACTTCTCAGCGACTATCTCCAAGTCTGCGAATTTAGGATACCTAAGCTCTTTAGGATGCAATCCCCACTTAATTGGAAGATAGCTCGCGAAAAATTCGAATGAGCAAGAATTTCATAAAATAGAGGAATGTCAGGGTTATAAAGATGAATAGGGAGACCTGCGAGAATTTGACCCAGTGAGACTATGATTTTCTGATCATCACAGTGATGATCAGAGAAAAGTTTAACAGAAAGAATTGATTTGGCACTTTCACCATGAATGGTAGAAAGTGTGAAACCTCTCTCGGCAAGATCTTTTTGAACTTCCTTCAAGGTTTTCTCATGATTTTGACCGCTTGGAGGAATATTTGAGTACAGAGTATGGGAATGAATGAAAAATTAAGAAGATTGAAGAAACAAGATAAAAGAAAAATTACAGTAGAGGAATTTACGGAGAAAATGATGAAGTTGCAGAGAAGATAAAAAGAGAGTAAAAAGAGAGAAAAGGAGAGTAAGAAAGAGTATATATAGAGGAAATTTTTTCGAGAAGATAAACACAGTTAAGGCGAAAAGACGTGAACGGTTGAGAAGCAGCAGTTACAGAAGACGTGTCAAGAAACAAATGGAAGAAAAGACACGTGTAATAAATGCAGGATACAAAGAGATGGATAACTGCGGAATTTCTCATATCATTCTCTTCTTCGCAGAGACGACATGAGAAGAGGAAAGATGTAGGATCAGAATCTCGCAGCTGCAACACTTCAGCAAAATTATTAACAACATAACACAACAATGTCGCAAAGCAATTTCAGAAACGACATAATAAACGACATCAGCTAAATCATGAGAAAAATATGATGGACTTGCGAAAATTAGGAAGTGTGCGAGATTAATATTTGTAAGGTTGCGAGAATGTCGCAAACCATATCCGAAAATAAAGGAAAAATTAGCTGTCATCCACTATGTAATTCCCTATAAATAGCCATTCAGTTGTAAAGGAAAGGAGGGAGATCTTTTTTGAGTGAGAAGCAAGTAAATAGGAGAGAGAAAATCTAGAGCAGTGGTTATTCTTGATTCCTTTATATTTTCTTGTAAGATTGTTCAAAGATTCATCAATAAAATTAAGATTTTTAATCCAAAAATGAGTTGAACGTTAATGAAATCTTATGAGGGGTGTAGTGTAGGATTTCCCGCAACTACATAATGGCGCTAGAAACAGGGACGGGAGTTGAAGATTGTTCTAGAAAAAGTTGAAGATTAATATTGTGATTTATTAGAATTGAAAGTAATTGGTGAAAAATTTTACATAATCTCTTACAATTTGTTAGTATTGAAAGAATGGCTAGAAGGAGAAATGTATCGGAACAACCGACAACTGCTAGAAGAAGAAGCAAAAGACTTGCTGGAAGGGAGAGAAGTGAAATGGGAGAATCTACTAGAAGGAGAAATAATGGAGAAAATCAAGTTCAACCGCCAATTCAGCAAACACCGGTACAAAATGGAACAACACATTATGATAGAGTGAGTGTACACACTTGGCGATCAAATTCAGCAGAAGAAGTAGAAGAAGAGCAGCAAACCAGGAACCATAGACAGGTAGAGAGAAATCAAGAAGCAGATGAAGGAATAATTCATGGAGATGAGAAAATTGGAGCGTTAGAAACGTTGAGACGAAGAATACATGAAGAAAGAAGAGCTGAGGCAGAAGAACGTGCAAATCTAACAAGGCAAAATCACGAATTGAGGATGGAAAATATGAGACTACAGAGTAGAAGATTGAGAAGTACTACAAGATCATATTCAAGATCGACTAGAAGAGAGATGAGGCGGAACTCACCCACAGTTAATGCTGGAAATAATATTCGAACTACCAAACTCTCCGAGTGTTATATTATACCCGTACAGGCTACCTCTCTCGGAGTGTTATACTAGCCCTATCGAGCATCTGGACTGTCCGTATCAGTCTCAGAAACGATCAGGACCATCCAACTTAACCAGCATGATTGGATTGCTTAGATCAGATCCATAACCCCCAGGCAGGTATTGGAGTATTCACCACCGACCCAATGCGGGTCCCGTATGGTCGGCCTCCCCAAAAGGGTAGCATGGCTTTCCAAATCGTCCAGCCAAACACATTACATGTGTCGCAAAGCAGTCTCAACCATCCATCTTCGCAGGCATAGATGGAGAGTGTAGATGTAGATTCAAAGGGCCCAGAGCATGTCAACACAATCACCGTGGGCCCGCCTACACACATGACTGATCGGTCAGGACCAACTATAGTTGACCGTTCCAGTTCGTGCGCTAAAACAAGGCATGACGCACGGACGGTGAAACCCTAATTAGGGTTTGAACATCACGAGCGTCCATTTTATCCTGCACGAACGAAGGGTCCAGGAATAGACTAGGCAGGTCCGGTGCGCATAAACATGATCACCGTGGGCCCATATATCTCCACACCCGATCGTCCAAGGCATATCATGCCTGGTTGCCTCGATTCGCACGCCCAAACTAGGCGTGGTCACACCTCCCAATTGTAAACTAATCTCGACCACTCAACTTTGCCGGACAAATTGAGTGGCTTAGATCACGTTTCTATGGGACAATGAAATACAGGAGTGTACACCATCCCGTTGTCTGCACACCAGACTAATCGTCCAAGACCGACCAGGCTTGGTAACCTCGAAACGCGCGCCCAAAGTTGGCATGAAGAGCGGCCTTTGCGGCATAAAATATCTGTCACAAATCGATCCTAGCCACTCAACTTCGCCGGACAAATTGAGTGGCTTAGATTACACTTTCACGAGACAATGAGGTATGGGAGCCTACACCGGCTTGTCGTCTACACACATGCATGATCGGTCCAACCAAAATTGCGTCCCAAGCTTGGTTTCGACCAAGCTGAAGAGTGATGCTTGCCCACCTCTTCATACACCCTAATTCCACTAACGGTCGTAGATGAGTGTCTCAAAGATCATCTCGTCCGTTCAACTTCGCCTGCTTGGTTATACAACCCTGGTCAGGAGTTAACTGGCCAATGAAGTGTTGTGGAGATTACCATCCGCCACTCTACCACACAAAGTGATCGGTCAAGTCAGGACTTACCTGTACAGCCCCAAACGATCACTTGAAGATGGCTAGACACGCATCTATTTTAAGACGCTTAATTGTGACTTACTCCATTAAGCCTTAAAACAGTGATGCTTCATACATGCTGAATATATTCGATGCATTACATGCATAAGATTCACACGATATTTTGTAAATATCGACTTCCTAAATAACTTAGTTATTTAATCTAGCACTGCATGCTAATTTTTGTGGGTCCCACGATCCACATACTCGAGACATCAATCATGTCACAAACTGGGGGATACATACTGGGGTATTGGTCTGGCGGTTTACAGCGTGCAGCGCACAACGTGCCATCACAAGAACGTGTCAGGAAGTCATGGACGGTTAGTGATGATGGGAGAAGTGGGAAAGACTGATTGTGTAACACTAACACACTCAACTCCACTACTCCATCACTCCACTTTCTCCATTTCCCATGAGAGACGTGGGTTAGGCTCAATGACTTGTATAAATAGGTTCTCCTCCCTATTTTCAAAAAATACAAGACAACAGAAACCAAATGTTGATACAATCGTATTCCAACACTAGAACTGATAGCTTTCATTTTGTAAGCCAGTTCAGCTTTCTGATACAAGTCATACCTAGCCAACACCTTCACAATCTCAATACCTTCTTCACTTCCCTCCCTAAGATCAACCCCATCTCCTTCACTTTGTGACCGAAGCAAGTCTGGAACGGCCATTTCTTGGTTTAGGCCAGAATTGTATAGATTGATTTCTCGAATCACAAAGCACTCCCGTGCAGTGCATTTGTTTAGGGTTTAGATTCATTCCTCATCCACACACCCCAAATTACCAAATTCGGCAGGAATAGTTTTCACCCATAAACAATTGGTGACCACAGTGGGAGATTAATCTCTCGGTTGTGAAGTAAATTTCTTCAATACCAATTCAATTTTACTGATTTCGAAAATGGTGGATCTTAGTGTTGACAACACTCTCGGTGTTGATATCTCAGGTGTCACCGTGCAGCCAGTCAATACCATCAATGTATCTCGTGGAATTGCTTCCTCTACTACCAGCACCAGCGGAGCAGGAGATGTTCCAGTAAGTGTAACACCTCCCATCACTAGAGCCAGAGAAGCCGCAAATCCCGGCATCTCCTCAAAGTGTAACGCCTCCGGCGGTCACCAGAGCAACAACTTCCACCCCTTCATCAGAACGAGGAGCTGGAGGAGAAAGAGGAGGACCATCTCCCAAAACCATCGCATGGATAGGAAGGAAGTCCTTGCTAATACTCAAACGGATATGGCTGCAACTCAGAAAGAGGTACTCACTTTTCTTAAGACATTAACCGATCGATTGCCACAAGAGTCGCGACATCCCCTGAAGCCAACAAGGAACGCATTCAACGCACCCGGAGAAGGTACTTCAGCGGCGCGGACCTACATGGACCTGATCAAAGAAGTGACATCAGATATGAACGGTCCTGTCATGGAGATTCCTACACTGGGGACTGATCCTCACAACGATCCTCCTCAAGTCAATAGTCTCACTATGAGCTGGAGGCCGGTGGATCAGGAAGCGGTTTCTCTAGTAGAAAGTTTATGCGAACTTTTACACCTCTCGAAGAATCAACGGGCAGAGACGTTTTGCTGCAGTCAACTAGAAGAAGGTCACAACCGGGCCCTCCACGTTACTGCACGCATCAAGGATTCAGAGTTCAAGAGGGCCCTCATCGACACGGGAGCGTATTCAAATGTGATTACTCTCAAGACCCTCAGGATGGCCAAGGTTCACTTAGGCAAGATAGTATGGCATCCTACCACAATGACAGACTTTGAAGGAAACTAGACCAGCACATACGGGATCGTCCCTTCAACGTATCACCAATGCCTGAAGACTATGCTGGATAAAGAAGTCGTTCGTATTCCTGCATCATTGTCTCCTTACGCACCAATATGGTGGAGTAGAACTGTTCGAACTGAGGGAAGCTCCGTGGGAAGGATCAGACAAAGTCCATTGCATACCACTCTCCACATGGGCGTCAATCCAGGAGGAGGACCGACTTGCATCATTGAGGGCTAATCCCCACGACGCACCTTTGCTGACAAGGCATTCCTCTTCATCTGGTGAAGCCACAACCCATGTTTTGTGGAAGCCGTGACTAGAAAGGGAAAACTGTATACTGACGCCTCTGTTAGCAATCAGCAGGGGAGACTATTACCCAGTCTCTCCGCCCAACGGAATGCGACAACAATAACGATCCACGGGAAGAGGTGTTGGATGCTCCACGACAGCTACAAGATGGTACCAACCCCGCAACTTATGAGCTCGACGATGAGGAATATCCTAGGCCTATCTCCATCATCTCGACCTTGTGTAAGCATTCATACAATCTCCGGTCCAATCCAGCCAAACAATCTCCGAGGCAATTCAGGCGCGAGATCAGGTGTTACATGGATTCCAGAGACTTGAACGAATGCTTTCCCAATGACGATTTCCTCTACCTAATATCGACATGTTGGTAGATGCTACCAGCGAACACGACATGTTCTCCTCCATGGATGGATGTAGCGGCTACAACCAGATAAGGATGTATGAGCATGGTGCAATTACGACAGCACCTGCTCTGCTGGAAACAACAAGCCTGCTAGTAGCCTCACAATGTTCGTGGAAACATATATTTCACCAACGGGCAATACAATCTTCAGCCTTTGTAAGAAGTTCCGCTGAAGCAGTAAGAGGAAAACCACCGAGATACAACATCCTGCGCGTCCAAGATCGCCAACTCCAAATCCAATACCACATGCACGACCGCCACAATGATGAAACAACGTCCAAGATATTCCATGTCTGGATCGACGACAACAACATCAAAGAGAGACGCTTTCAGAATTTCGTCTCCCGTAGAAGAAGTAGCTGCGTTACCAAAGGAGATTGCACCTGGATCTTAAGAGGTACATACAGATTCTCCATGTCAAGAGCTTCATCATTAGTTAAGTCATTCGCATGAAGGAAATTCCCTACTCCTCAAAGACACTATCCAAAGATGATAATGGCAAAGGAGTATGACACTTAGCACTGCCCATCTCAAAGATGGAGAATTTAGAGAGATCCAAGCACGCTATCGTCCAAGATGTCCAAAGACGAATATATACTCAAGAGTGCAGAAGTATTGTCAAAATCCGGTGATATTCCTAGACGTTTGTGAAGAGAAACGCAGGCGTAAAGACGGTCTTATGAACCCAGCGTGGAAACATCTATCAAGTCGAAGGCTCAATGGATACTCGTGGGCAGGGGACTGTCCCCCTCTTCTTCATTCCATGAGGCAACATCAAGAAGCCATCGGTTCTATCATTAGCTTCTCCCTCTAATAATGAGACGAGCTCTACCACTATATGAAGACCTCCAAGTTCGCGACATCTTCCTCCCAGTCTCTTCTGATCGCAGCTGCGGTTGAGAACCGTTGTTCAAGCTTCACCGCAGCAACAACCACTACGGACAGAGGTAATCCGAACTTCTGCATATTTTATTTTCCCAAGGAGAAGTAGTAGAGTCACGAAGGAGAGATGGCGATATCTTTATTATGATAAACCCACCGACCATACAAGATAGAACCATGTAAATCACGCTTGGGGACTGAGGCTCAGCATGAAGTTCCTTCACCGTCAGTCAGGGACTTCTTCAACACGGTCAATCAAGAAGCATGTAATTCACAAGTGTAAATCAAACTGAAGAGGAAGCTGCTTCACCGCTCTTCCACAGGAAGCTTTCTTCAAAGCTCTCTCCTGAAGAAGCTGCTTCAACACTCTCTCCAGCAGAAGCCGCTTCAACACTCTCTCCAGCAGAAGCCGCTTCAACGCTCCCTCCACCAGAAGCTGCTTCAACGCTCTCCAGGACCTGATCGCTCCAGAAGCTGTTTCAACGCTCTCAGCGGGACCCACACCACGTTCGAACATACAAGGTTCACGTTCGGACAAAGCAAGCAAGGCTGGTATTGAGCCACGTCAGCAAACGAGGATGATGTTGCCCAAGTCCGCGAAGCTGGTATTGGTCGAGATCGCAAGGCTAATATCTCGTCACGCAAGCAAGACTGATATCACGTCACGCAAGTAGGCTGGGGTCACGTCAGGCCGGTATTGGTCAAGGCCTATCAAGGTCACAAGGCTGGTATTGGGCCAGGTTAGCAAGTAAGGATGGTATTGGGCCACGTCAGCAAACAAGGCCGGTGTTGGTCGAGTCTACGAAGCCGGAGTTGATCAAGGTCATAAGGATGGTATTCGAATGAAATAGGCGCACACAGCAGGGCCAGTTTTCAGTCGAAGCACATGGCCGACGTTTGAAGCATGTACACGGTGGACCCGTGTTTAATTGAAGTATGCACATCTGCCCATGTTCGAAGCAAACATGCTTACATCGGGTCCCACGTTCGACCAAAGCAGGCACACAGTGGACCCACGTTTAACCGAAGCAGGCACAACAAGCCCACGTTCGATCAAGCAGACGCATGATGAGTCCCACGGTTGAGCGAAGTAGGCGGGCCCACATGCCTATCAAACAGGTGCAACAGGGTAACGTTTGGTCGAAGTATATACATGGTGGGGTCCACATCCGTTCAGGGTTACATGCACGGCTGTCTATGGGAAGAGGATCATACAAGTTCTATTCCCTTCTTGGCTCAAATATCTGAAGGAGGAAACCGGTCCCACCAAGGTCGTCGTCACACCTGGCGTACTCCCACGAACGAAGCAGGCGCAACAGTCCGTCGATTAGGCACATCAAGCCCAGGTTCAATAAAGCAGGAGCAATAGCCCCTCGACCGAAGCAGGCATAGCAAGGTCGATCGAAGCAGGCAAGACCGACATCATGCTAGGGGAACGCTTGCCTGGACGCCTCTTGAACGTGATATGCTCCAAGGACAAGACGACCCTCTCTCCTGGTAACATCTAACTTTGTCTCATAAGTTTTATCTTTAACTGTCACCATCTCATGCCTACCCCACAATAACGCAACCATTATGCGTTAGGCAGGGGACTTAATGCTGATGGTGGGTTTTAGTTCAGGGCTAAAATTGTAAAACCAAATTTATGCGCTGACATCCTTTAAAGGATAAAGCCACTGATAAGTGATGAATATTTCTCCACTTTACTAATTCACCTAAAATGGAGCATGTAGCAACAATCACATATACCTTGTGAATTTATAACATTATTAATGTATGACAGCTCCATTATCATTATTGGTGCGGCATGACGAATGAGTGATCGCTCTCAGCAGAGCAACACGAATCTCAGAGCATTAAATAAGGAGGCATGTACGAAATACCGCACATGCTACAACTCTCGGAGTGTTATACTAGCCCGATCGAGCATCTGGACTGTCTGTATCAGTCTCAGAAACGATCACGACCATCCAACTTCACCATCATGATTGGATGGCTTAGATCGGATCCATAACCCCCAAGGCAGGTATTGGAGTATTCACCACCGATCCAATGTGGGCCCCGCATGGTCGGCCTCCCCAAAAGGGTAGCATGGCTTGCCAAATCGTCCAGCCAAAGCAGCGGGGATGTGAAACCCTAATTTAGGGTCTGCGGCACATTACATGTGTTGCAATGCAGTCTCAACCATCTATCTTCGCAGGCATAGATGGAGGGTGTATATGTAGATTCAAAGGGCCCAGAGCATGTCAACACAATCACCGTGGGCCCGCCTACACACATGACCGATCGGTCAGGACCAACTATAGTTGATCGTTCCAGTTCGTGCGCCCAAACAAGGCATGACACACGGCCGGTGAAACCCTAATTAGGGTTTGAACATCACGAGCGTCCATTTTCTCCTGCACGAACGAAGGGTCCAGGAATAGACTAGGCAGGTCCGGTGCGCATCAACATGATCACCATGGGCCCATCTATCTCCACACCCGATCGGCCAAGGCATATCATGCCTGGTTGCCTCGATTCGCACGCCCAAACTAGGCGTTGTCACACCTCCCAATTGTAAACAAATCTCGACCACTCAACTTTGTCGGACAAATTGAGTGGCTTAGATCACGTTTTCATGGGACAATGAAATACAGGCGTGTACATCAGCCCGTCGTCTGCACACTAGACGAATCGGCCAAGACCGACCAAGCTTGGTCGCCTCGAAACGCGCGCCCAAAGTTTGCATGACGTGAGGCCTTTGCGGCACAAAATCACTGTCACAAATCAATCCTAGCCGCTCAACTTCGCCGGACAAATTGAGTGGCTTAGATAACACTTTCACGAGACAATGAGGTATGGGCGCCTACACCGGCATGCCATCTACATGCATGCACGATCGTCCCGGCCAAAATTGCGTTCCCAGCTTGGTTTTGACCAAGCTGAAGAGTGATGCTTGCGCACCTCTTCATAAACACTAATTCCACTAACAGTCGCAGATGAGTGTCTCAAAGATCATCTCGTCCGTTCAACTTCACGTGCTTGGTTATACATCCTTGGTCAGAGTTAACCGGTCAATGAGGTGTTGTGGTGATTACCGTTCGCCACTCTACCACACCAAGTGATCGGACAAGTCAGGACTTACCTGTACAGCCCCAAACGATCACTTGAAGATGACTAGACACGCATCTATTTTAAGACGCTTAATCGTGACTTACTCCATTAAGCCTTAAAACAGCGATGCTTCATACATGCTGAATATATTCGATGCATTACATGCATAAGATTCACACGATATTTCATAAATATCGACTTCCTAAATAACTTAGTTATTTAATCTAGCATTACATGCTACTTTCTGTGGGTCCCACGATCCACATACTCGAGACATCAATCATGTCACAAACTGGGGGATACATACTGGGGTATTGGTCTGGCGGTTTACAGCGTGCAACACACAACGCGCCATCACAAGAACGTGTCAGGAAGTCATGGACGGTTAGTGATGATGGGAGAAGTGGGCAAGACTGATCGTGTAACACTAACACACTCAACTCCACTACTCCATCACTCCACTTTCTCCACTTCCCATGAGAGACGTGGGTTAGGCTCAATGACTTGTATAAATAGGTTCTCCTCCCTATTTTCAAAAAAGACAAGACAACATAAACCAAGTGTTGATACAATCGTATTCCAACACCAGAACTGATAGCTTTCATTCTGTAAGCCAGTTCAGCTTTCTGATACAAGTCATACATAGCCAACACCTTCACAATCTCAACACCTTCTTCGTTCCCCTCCCTAAGATCAACCCCATCTCCTTCACTTTGTGACCGAAGCAAGTCTAGAACTGCCATTTCTTGGTTTAGGACAGAATTGTACATATTGATTTCTCGAATCACAAAGCACTCCCGTGCAGTGCATTTGTTTAGGGTTTAGATTCATTCCTCATCCACACACCCCAAATTACCAAATTCGGCAGGAATAGTTTTCACCCATAAACAATTATATGGAAGTTGGTTTGACAATTATGCCCTTAAAGAATAGATTTTAACATCATTTGGCATCTTTATTCATATGACCCTCCTTCTTTTTTAAGGGTCATTTCAATAAAAGGGGTGAAAGAATTTTTTAGAACGCGCGATTGGGGGATATAAAAAACAATTGGGGGATATATGAAAAGGACAAAAACATGATCCAAATATCAAATCAGGGTCACCCCTTATCTAAGTATTTTATGTAATTTCTAATCTACCCCTCACTAATCAGGATTAGTGATTAATAATAATTAGTAAAATCTTAAGATCTTTTGATAAATGATTATTGTGTGTTATTATTTTGTGTTTAGGTGAGTGAGGTGAGAGGGAAAGAAAATTTGAGAGGGAATTGTGAAAATGGAGGATGATTGTGAAGAGAGAATTGTTGCGGCTGAATCTTTAGCTCAACTACAACAAGGAGCATATCTTGAATCTTCATCCAATGACAACAAATCACAATTGCAAGTTTTTGTGGAACCAACACCTTTGGAACATGAATTTTATGAGCATGAAGTGTTTCGTGAATAACTAACCCAAGAGAGTAAACAATCTCAACATATAAGCACTCCCAATACTCAGGTAAAGTTGTGAACAGGTTGAAAAATTGATTTTTTTTCTTTGAATCCACCATTGCTGCTGCGGTAAAAGATCGGTACCGTCATGATAAAAGTATGAATACCATGCCGGAATCACAAATACCGGAATAGTATTCATACTAAGACCATGCCGGTACCTTGATATCCCCCATTTTGAAACTAAAAGCGGCATAGTTTGCAACCAAAAAACTATGCCGATACATAAGTTACTTTTTACCTACCACAAAGTATTCTATCGAATATGATACTGGCATGGTTGAATTCTAAGGTTACCATGCCGGTATTGCATGAAAAATATACAGGAAGCAGTGTCTTCCGAAGCTAAATACCGGCATGTAAAATTAATTAACTACCACGCCGGAACTGTGTACCGTCGTGGAATCATAGATAACGATAGTTCCGGAAGAGTGAACCGACGTTGTTTAATTTTAACGTTACTATGCCGGTACCTACAAAAAAACATACAAGAAGGAGTGTTTTTCAAAGCTAAATACCGGCATGGTATACTAAGTATAGTCCACGCCGGAACCTCTTACCGATGTGGTAACTTAGATTACGAGCATGCCGGAACCCGTATTACCGGCATTGCTTTCAAATATATTTTTAATGCCGGAAGCGTCTCAAAATTGGTCTTCAGTTTCGGTGCAGTTCGACCATGCCGGGACTGTGATCGAGCATGCCGGAACTGAGTACCGGCATAATATTAAATTTTCCTTTTTAAAAACTAATTTATTTTCTTTTATAGGTTGTGACATATATTGATCCAACAAATGTAAAACCGGTCGGTCGGGATACGTCGGAATATTATAAAATGCCTCCGGTATGTTACCAAAGATTTCTTTTCACCTAGTATCTTGAATATTACCAATGGATTGCTTGTAATGAACTTTATAATCTCCCATTGTTGTCCTTATTTAGGGAATAAAAGATCCAAAGGAAGCAATTACTTGGGCTAAAAAGACTTCTCTAAAGAACATGTGTGTGTTGGTGAGGAATACCCAAGGTTTAAAAAGCTGTTTTGAGATGGTTACGAGAGAAGTGGGCAATACAAGGAGAAGAATAGACACAAGAGAAAGGGTTATGTATATCCAAAGAAGACTAATAGGGTATACAAGACTCATACGAGGAAGGATAATTTCCCCTTTAAGCTTGTATTCCGTTTTAATGACAAGAACAATGAATGGGATTGTGAGGTTTCGTTCGACCGTCATAACCACCAGGATCCGAAAGATTTTGTTGGTCACTCCCTAGTTGCGAAGCTAAAACCTCATGAAATGGAGGATGTAAAGAGATTGACCAAAGCATTTACCAAACCGAGACAAATTCTCAGAGGCTTCAAGGAAAAGGATAAGACGAACGTGTCTTCTCTAAGTACAATTTATAGCGCACAAGCAAGTATTAGAAAGGTGTAATGGAAAGGGAGGAACGTTATGCAATAATTTGAGAAGATAGTTTGGGATTACAACTACACGCGTATCATTAAAAGAGGTCCGGACAACAAGCCCCTTCAAATATTCATTTCGCATCATTTGCTTTCACAATTGTCTCATACATGTCATGGTGTTCTTATGATGGATTGCACCTACAAGAAAGACAAATACAATATGCCATTGTTGAACATCGTGGGGCACAAATCGGAAAAGGTAACATTCACATTGGCTTGGTGTTTAATGGAAAACGAGAGGGACTATAATTATCATTGGGCATTACGTCAATTGAAAAGATTCTTCCGGGAAAATCAACTTCCGAGGGTCATCATAACCTATCAAGATGATGCATTGATGAATGCAATAACCGAGTCTTCCCGGATGTACAAAAATTCCTATGTACATACCATATACGTAATAATGTGATAAAAACTTGTCATGCCTTGTTTGAACCCACAAACGCGGATATTAAGAAGAGAATGATTGTTCAACTAGAGGAAGATGTTCGCAAGAACAAACTATCACACGAAGAAAAAGAAGATGTGAGAGGCAAGATCAAAGAGCGAGTGGACAAAGAACATGAGGAAAATCATAAAAAGTGGTTGGAATTTTTAAGGGATTGGGAGAAAGTTTATTGGTCTCTTACGGAGGATATGTATGAAAAGAGATTGGACAAGTTTATTACCGATTGGAATGAAGTTTATCCGACTGTCATCTGGTATTGTCCGACTCAATGGTTGGATAAGTTCAAGGAAAAATTTGTGCGTGCATGGACAAACCGGTATAGACACTGCGGGAATGAAGCAACTAGTATAACGGAGTCCTCTCATGTGAGATTTAAAGATCTCATCCGGTCCGGCCAAGGAAACATGGTTACGGTCACCGAGGAAATTGAGCAATACTTTAAGAGTGATATCGATAGGATCAAGAAGGCTTTGAGAAAAGCTCAATGGAAAGGATGACTTCATTTTACCATATGTTAAGTTGCTCCAAGGAATAGAGTTCAACGTCTCTCAATGGGAAATAAAACATATGATGAGACAAATGATATGGGAGATATACTACGACAAACCGGGTGATGTGTGTATTTGTCCCGACATGTCTTCGTTGGGGCTTCCGTGTCGTCATATGCTTGTGAAGTATGAAGAAGTGATACCTATTGAGGTTATCGATCCGTTTTGGAAGCAACTATCTTTCGACCCTCCCCCTACGGAAGATCCCGGACAATCACCTTGGGATACGAACGAAGCAAAGGAATTCTACGAAGCTTACTCACGTGGCAACTCAGTTAGCCGGTAAGTCTTTTTGATCCAACTAAGGCTAATTACACGCCCATGGACAGCTCAAAGTGAAGAGCCAACAAAGGGAGATCCTACCGGTAGACCACAAACCAAAACGACAAGGAGAAAACAAAGGAAGGAATTGAAAGAAATGAGTGAACGTGAAAATGAACTCCATGGAAGTAAGAAACGAGATCTAACCGGATGTGAGATTTTGGAAGCAAGGTTCGCGGAAGCGCCGGTTTCAAGAAAAAGGGGTAGGCCGAGGAAGGAACCGCTATCAAGTCAACAACAAACGACGGATTCTGTATCCACATCAAAAGCCGATAAATCAGAGGTTCCAAAGAAAAGGGGTAGAACAAAGAAGGTACCCACATCAATCGAACAAGAACAACAACATGAAAATTCCCAAGCCCCACCTGTAGTCGTTGTAGTGGAGGTTCCAAAGAAAAGGGGTAGGCCGCCAAAGGTACCAACATCAAGCTACCAAGAACAACAAGGTGAGCATTCCGAAGCCACACACATAGTCGATGTAGAGGAGGTTCCAAGGAAAAGGGGTAGGCCGCCAAAGGTACAAACATCAAGCTACCAAGAACAACAAGGTGACGAGGCAGGGGTACCAAACAAAGAGGGAAGGCCGAATAAGGAACCTACATCAAGCCAAGTAAATCAAGGTGAAAATTCCGAAGCCGCCTCAAAAATAAGTGATAGTAAAGGTAAGCGACCCATATCTAGTAAACAACCCCACAATGGTGAGAGATCCGTAGGCACGACCAAAGTTGATGTATTTTCGGTTCCAAGGCGAAGGGGTAGGCAAAGGAAGTACGGACTCCCAACACATACTGAAGACACAGGAAATGTAGAGATTGCAGAGGATGGATTGGATATAATTAAGCTACAAAAGGGTAATATGAAGATGTATAAGGATCCCAAAATAGGTAGGACCATTAGAAGTTATCATACCAAGATACAGTCTTACATAAACCAACTTCCTGAGGTTATTCGCGAGTATATTGTATATACGGATGATGTCGATGGAGATGGAAATTGTGGCTATCATGCCGTGACCGAAAAATTAGGAATCTTCGAGACGGAGGTTAGTAAAGGGATGACACCATGCCGATATGCTAGAATGAGGATGTCCGAACAAATTGTGAAAAAGAGGAGCTTTTATGAGCAATTGGTTGGTTAAAGCGAGGGGTTTGATAATATGTATGCTCAAGTGTTAGGGCCCGAGCATGAAATGGAGTTCCTTCCTTCTCAATATTGGATGAGAATGTTGCTTTGTGGGAATCTAGTGGCGGATACATTTAGATGTGTTGTTCATTATTTTACCCCCACCGTAGAAGTAACATTTATACCAAAGTGGCAAAAATGTGAAGGATCCCTTAGGAAGAGAAGAGTTGTTTTGGCGTTCGTGAACGGTAATCATTTCGTTATTATAAAACTCAAGGAAAATTGTCCATTGCCACCTGTTTATGGGATGGTTAAAAAAAGGATCTAGATCCCAATATCTGGAAGGGATGGATGGCATTGTATGAGGAGAATCATCAATTTTGGGATGCGTTGGCCTTATCAAAGAAACCTCTCCAAGAGGAGAAGATGCAACTTCATACGTGTGGAAGCGATGATGAGTAATTTGGATATATGTGGATCACTAATACGCAACATTTTGTATTCTGTTTGGAAGTGTGAATTGTAAACATTAAATAATATTTTGATGCCAATGACGGCATGGTTATGTTTCATTATTACAATGTCGGTACTGAGGTGCCGGCGTAGAAATTACCTTTTGAAACAGTGCCGAATTCTAAAAAACATCCAGAGATATTAGTATGTGTGCCGGCATTGGAAGTAGAATAAAAACAGTGCCGGTACTAATACAAAAATATTTTGCACCTAGAGTTACAGACTGCCGGCATGGTAAGCCAAAATACATTCAATGCCGAAACTCTGCAATTTTTGGGATTTTGAAAATTATTAGTGCCGGCATTGATATTACGCTTTTCGAACATGTCGGTACTTGAGAAAAACTTGGAAATTTTTTAAGTCTTGGCACATTCAAACTCTGTAAAAGAGGTAATTTGACACTGGTTTATCAACATAATAAATCAAATAACAACACTAGATTGTATAAAAAGACAAACTCCAATTTAAGAGGTTCCAAACCTAAAACAAATCGAATATAAACCAAATCAAGAAAAGAGTTCAGCAAGACACACAAACAAACACATTGTTCAAGACACACAAACAAACATAAACCAACACTAGATTGTTCAAGACCAAACTAACACTATAGAAGAACACACGATCACTCGGTCCTTGGCTTCTTGTGTTCCCTCTTCTTCTTTTCGCCCCACAATTCTTTTTCCTCTGGATCTTCTATTTTGTCTATCTTTTTCTCGACTTTCTCCATTTCTTTCTTGGTCAACACCTCTCCTTTCTTGTTCTTTTTCTTAAAGAGCGTTGCCAAATTTCCTATCTGATGACGCTGTTATCATATTTTTAAAAATGTAATTAGTATGTGTAGACTTATATAAGTTCATATATATAGGAAATGAACAAGAAATACATACCAACAATGTAAGGATCTTTTGTAGTCCGGGTACAGTAAGTCCATCCGCAGTTGTGGAGGGAGGTGATGCTTGTGGAGGAACTTCTATGTTAGCCGGGCGTTCAACATAAGGATGCGAATACTTCCAATGACTTCTGAGAAAGGTTGGTCGGTCTCATAACCGTTTTCCGTCAATTCCCAACCAACCCTATCCAACACAAGTCCTCGTTCTCCCCTTTCACTCCAATGTACAAGAACAGGTTTTGGATCGTAAACTACTAGAGTATGGTTCTCATTTGCTTCGCATTGAGGAAAGTCATGAGAGAATTTCTAATAAGATGTATCCGTAAGATCTTTCTTCTTGTACCCAAGTTGGTGCATTACACGACGAGGGTTGTGCATAAAAAATCCTTTTGGATAAAATAACGGTCCGTTGTAGAATGAATCATTGTCACGCCTTTCAAAGTAAACTCTTTTGGCATTCCTATATGGGTCAAACACAACATCTTGGACAGCCACGGAGTCCAAATCCAATCTCATTGTGCATAACCGTTTCCTATTATTGGGCTTCAGGACAATGTTGAAGAAGTATTTCTGAGCTATATCCTGATGCTCTAGATAATCACGTAATTTCTTCAATCTTTTATACCCAATGAACAATTTTGGGAAGTGTTCATAAGCCCACACCTATGCCAGTGCAATGTATAAGAAAAAATACTAATGACAAAATAATTGGAAACTAACAAAATTAATGACAATGATGACAAAATAACTATTACACTATACCTGAATTAAAGTGAAAGAACCATTAAATTGACGGGCGTTCGCCTTAGAAGCTCTACGCATTTCTGCCAAAAAATGTGCCAGGAAAGCAGTGCCCTATGAATACTCATGAACCCTATCCAAGGGAACCAAGTATTGTAGATAGTTCAAATGCACCCTGTCATCATTAGAGTCGGGGAATATAACGGAGCCCAAGGTGAACAACAGATAAGCAGCGGTAGTTTTCCGAACTTGTTCGGGATTCAATTCCCTGCCCTCTGTATTCCCAAACAATCTAACGAGATTGACAAATGTGATAGTCTTTGTCCGGGTACGGTCTGTCTTATAGATATTTGCTGATACATGTGTATCTTCCTCTCTCCGGGAACTAGTGATCCTCAAGATGCATTGAGGATAATATTGTAATATATGAGGGATATCTGATTTTAAGGCAGTATTCCTAGATAAGAAAATATTCATAGACAAGGTAATATTCCTAGATAAGGAAATATACCTAGAAAAGGAATATTTCCTAGACAAGGTATTATTCCTGGATAAGGAAATATACTTAGAAAAGGAATATTCCTAGACAAGGTAATTTTCCTAGATAAGGAAATATACCTAGAAAAGGAATTATTCCTAGATAAGGAAATAGATTCCTAAGAGGTTTGGAAACCAACCAAGCCTATAAATAGATATGTTTAGTTCATAACTAAACACATCTAGTTAGTGTGTTCTTGATATTGACGCACCTACACAGAATACTAGGCACAGAAAACATAGAGAAAGCTTGGAACAATACTTGTGCAAGCTTAGCAAACAGTTTAAGGTTAATCCATTGTTAGAGAAGATTGTGAGCGTAAAAAAGAGAGAATTGTAAATCGTTTTCTTGTTCATAATCTAGAGAAGATATTTTCTTCGATTACTACTTGTGTTTTGTTTTCTAAGTTTCTCGTCTATTATTATTCTGAATTCCGCCTTTATAGTAATAGTTACCAAGGTATAGAGATCATACGTATCAAGTTGGTATCACAGCAAGGTTCATTTATTTTAGGGAAGATTCCAGTGGTTTATGGTCTTCACTAGATCTCTCTACAAAAATCTTGGTGAGTTACTCGAGAAGCAAGAAAATGTTTAAAGAACAAGAGAACATAAGATGGGAAAGTTAGTTGATGATCCTAAGCAAAACGAACCACAAACTACGGAAGAAAAGGTGGCTGCACTGCAAACATACATGAAGTCTCATACACCCAAGTCGAAGGAAAAGAAAAATACTACGTCTTCATCTGGTGTTTTGAAGAAAAGAACGAGAAAGAAGAAGAACCACTCGAAGAAGATTGCATTATGGAGCGAATAGTGACTAAGACAAGACAAGGAGATATGGACGCTTTTCAAATTAGACGTCAAGGTCAAGTTTCCAACAAATATAGATGGTTAAGCAGGGTGAAAGGAACCCTCGAGTTCCCTAACCTCCAAATCTAACTTTGACAGGAGTTCAAGTTCTTGAGTGGGGGGGATATCTGATTTTAAGGCAGTATTCCTAGATAAGGAAATATTCATAGACAAGGTAATATTCCTAGATAAGGAAATATACCTAGAAAAAGAATATTTCCTAGACAAGGTATTATTCCTAGATAAGGAAACATACTTAGAAAATGAATTATTCCTAGATAAGGAATATTCCTAGACAAGGTAATTTTCCTAGATAAGGAAATATACCTAGAAAAGGAATTATTCCTAGATAAGGAAATAGATTCCTAAGAGGTTTTGAAACCAACCAAGCCTATAAATAGAGATGTTTAGCTCATAGCTAAGACATCTAGAGTGTGGTTTCTGATACATACACACTTAGATCTAGAGTGTGGTCTGTAATACAGACACACCTAAAGAAAAGTTTGTGAGGCAATATTAATTATTGTAAAAGCAAGCTTAGCGAAACAGTTTAAGGTTGATCCACTGTTTAGAGAGATTGTGAGCGTAACAAAGAGAGAATTGTAATAGTTTTCTTGTTCATAATCTAGAGAAGATATTTTCTTCGAATCTGATTTCTAGTGTGTTCTGTTTTCTAGTTTTCGTCTATTATTATTCTGAATTCCGCCTCTATAATAATATTCACCAAGGTACAGAGATCAATACGTATCATTTTCCATATTCGTTTCCTTGTCCCACCCAAACAACTTTTTAGTCAGCTCATAGATCTTGTCCCATCCTAGATCCTTACAGTCATATCCTTCCTTAACGGATTTTCCAAGAACCTCTAAACCTAGTATTCTTTGGACATCTTCAGGGATAATGGTCATCTCTCCAAAAGGAAAATGCATGGTATCAGTTTCACCAAAAAACCTCTCCAAAAAGCAGTTCGGCGTGACTGGATCAGTGGCCACATAATTTTCTACCGTGGAATACAACCCAGATGCTCTGACTATTGCTGGAACAGCGGGACACTCACCCTCCAAAGGCCATACATCACTTGATTGATGGCGGCAAACACGGAAGGCTTTCTTGTGGTCCTATAAAAACACACTAAACTGAATTAAATTCACTTGATCACATACAAATAATATAATAACAAGATGCAAACGTCTTACATAATTTTGATAGATCCAACGATCCCAAGAGTGCTTGTATCCAAATAAGAGTTGCGGGATTGTAGGCTGACCCCACTGTTTGCCATCTTCGCGGTCTGGAATCATGTCATATCTATTAGGAAGGTGGGATGGGAGTTTCTTTTCCTTTTTGTTAGGGACTTAAACTCCGACATCAGGTTGTCCTAAGCCACCTGCTTGTGAGGATGAGCCACCTGCTCGGGAGGGTTCAGGCCATTTTTCCCACTCATCATCATCATCACTGCTGGTTATGTCCCTTATAGGTTGATCCCGAATGACGACCTTAGCACGATCCGGATCAGAACGACTACGTCGGGAAGACTTATGTTTTACTTCTTCAACAGCTTTGTCCTTTTTTTTGTTCATTTGTCCTGCTTTAGACCTACGTTCCAATATGTAAACTGAGTTATATATTGGAGGCCGGCATAGTTATTAAACATACCATCAGTGCCGGCACTAGTGCCGGTGTTCTAAATAATTAAAACTCAATGCCGGTTTTCTTGAATTTCATACAGAGAATTCTTAACAATTCAAGGGAATGAAAACCGTCATGGTATGTATACATATCGACACTGCCGACACTGGTTCCGGTGTGGACATATAGATTTATACAATGCCGGAAATAAGGTAATTTTGAACAGAGTTTTAAACAGAAGAAACCGACATAGTATTCAATTAAGGAAGAAGCTGGCAGGTTCATGCAATAAAATAGGGATACAACACATACAATCCGGCATAATTTTCAAATTGCATTCTACCGCGAATCAAACATTTAACTGAATTTAAATTGACTAAATTGCAATTTCAAAATTTTCTTTTACTGTGGTAGAAATACTAAACAAGCAAGTATGGGATAAATCCTAACAATACTTCAATTTAACATAGACATCACTTACCGCATCAAATTTGTTACTTCCGCCTCACCAACAGACTCTTCAGGCACTTGTTGCTCTTTTGATTTCGATTTACCACCATCATCAACGGATTTTTCAGGATTGGGAATTGGTTTTTCACGAGGTTTGCGACGACCCATTGTCTTTGCTATAGAAGATGAAACAAATAGGGAGATCGAATACAAATAGAGATTGAATACTTTCATTTTTATAACCGTCACTTAAATAGAATTAAGGAGTTTGTAACCGACGCATAAATGGTACTAAGGGATTTGTAACCGTCAATTTAGTGGGATGAAGGAGTTTGTAACCGTCACATAAGGGGAATTAAGGAGTTTGTAACTGCCACATAAATTCAGTTTGTAACAGTCATAATTCCGGCATGGAAAAAATGGTACAATTCTATGCTGGCACTCTGACAATAAGTTTAAATTGTGTCTACAATACCGGCACTAGTAACGGTATAGTATTTGGTTCTTTTTCAATGCCGGCACTGGAAATAAACTTAAGGAAAAAAACAACATTAACCACATAATCTTAAGGAAATAAATAACACTTAAAAACATTAACCCAAACTGGCCCTCATACTAATCTTAAGGAAATAAACTTAAAAACATTAACCGCATAAACACCGTTACACATGAAATGAAAGATCTTAAGCTAATTGCAACTAACATTATTTCTTGTAATGAGATTCAACAAACAAAGCGGCTTCGAAATGCCTAAAAGGATCTTTTCTCCACTTGGTATATGCGTCCTAAGATTGCCACCTATTCCCTCTGTATCTTGCGAGAAACTCGTTGCATTTTCGACGTAATTTTATGAGGGCAATTGTCCGATTTGCTACAAACTCATCCCCGTAATCCATTTTGCGTTTTTTGCACTTACCATCCTCAAACCTCGCATATAAGGACCATCCGTAACAAGACCCCAAAAAGGTTTAAAGGGAGGTGATCTTCTGGTAAGTCCGATACTATGAAGAAATTTTTAATCCATTCGGTTTCTTCCTCAACATCCGCTTCTATCTTCACTTGTCTTACACGTTCGATTATCTCTTTAGTTTTTTTGTGATATTTTGCTTCTATTGCTGTTTTTTCTTCTTCTCTTTTCCTTTTAAGTATCTCTTCTTCCATTGCGGTAATTGACTTGGTGGTTTCTTCCTTCCTTCTAAGTTTTTCTAGTATAATGGCAATTGAGTTGGTGGTGGATGATGATTGATTTCCTATCGGAGTGGATAATTTGTTCTTCATAAGTTTTTCTTTTTCCATGGCAATGATGAAATCATTAGTTGGTGATTTATTTGCCATCACAGATATGTGTTGGAGCTCACCTGTTATTTTTTTGAGGTATCAAGTGCAATGGGTGTATCCATTCATTTAAATAGATGAGGACACAACGGCTCTTTTCCACTTTATCATTCCGGCATTGTCAGTAACTTAGATCCCACGCTGGAAATGCTCTTTACTGGTTTATGGTTTAAAAAATAGCCGTTATGCATTGAAAGTTAAATTCCGACATTGTACGGGCACTCGTATGTATATACTTCCAGTGCCGGAACATGGTTTATTGTATACAAAATTTTGACACTAAATTCCGGCATAGGATAATATATAGTATCCATGCCGGAATCCTGACGGTATTGAATTATGTTAACAAAGTAAGCCGGAACTATAATTTATTTCAAATGTAATCCTTGTCGCAGGAAGCACGAATGCACTTAGCACGTGCATCAAGCCTTTGAACCACTTGGTGACCCAAGTGGACGAGTTATAGTCTCGTGAGGGTTTACATAGAGATGTACCCACAAAACCTTACCAAAAACTACCCTAAAAACCTAACCAAATACCACACTAAACCTATCAATCTTCTTAGGAAGAATCCGTCTCCGATTCACCCAGCTGGTGGTACTCCGTGACTTTGCTTACAATGTGGTTCACGTTTGCATCAAACATGAATGCTTCTCCCTTTTCCTATAAGTAACGCGTTTTCACGTCTTCATGCTACAAAAACAACACAAAAACTTAGTTTCTTACATAAAAATTGAAAAAGAGTAGATTGTGTCGAATTAATCATAAAGATACTTACAAGTTGTTGAGGGGACAATCTATTGCAGGTAGCGTGCTCGATCTGGTGTTTTATTTTCAGATACTCAACCACCGCATTTAGGATGATGTCGTGCCGTTGCTCGATTTGTTGAGCAGTTCTTCCTTTCGGGTTACCTTAATCGTGAATAAATTTGTTAAAAATCTTCAACCACATGGAATCCCGCGTGCTGTTATCTATAGTTGAAGGGCGAGTTTCGGCGTACCATGCTTGGGTGATTGCTAAATCTTCCTCGGAGTCGAACGATGCCATTTGTTGTATGTGGGATTAGGTACTATACTAAGCTATTTGTAGATGATTATTCTAGGGTTTAGGGTTTCTAAGTTAAGAGGCTCAAGGAGATATATAAGAACACACGAGTTTTGGGCTTTTGGGTCCAAGTATTAGCTCTCTTTATATAGAGAAAAACCTCAACGACTAGTTTTTTTGAAATCACCCAAACTCCGGCATTGAAGTAAATGTGACATAGGATGCCGACACCCAGTTCCGGTATAGTTTACCGTTAGATGTTCATGCCGGTACAAGTGAATTTCTTCACAGAGAAATATGCAAATATTACCGGTATGATTGAACAACATGGTTCAGCGCCGGTACGTTATACCGGCATTGAATATATAATTGCGACCATGCCGGTATTTGTGAATTCAAAAAAAAATGGCTAGTTTTTTGAAAAATAAGATCGTTGGAGATTCATTTCTATATAATACCACCCCACCCCAATTCCTTTGGAAAAATCTACACAAAGCACCCACCAAATAACAAAAATCCTTCTCTCAAG
The DNA here is from genome assembly GCF_003573695.1 of Papaver somniferum. NCBI lineage: Eukaryota > Viridiplantae > Streptophyta > Magnoliopsida > Ranunculales > Papaveraceae > Papaver > Papaver somniferum. The sequence goes on from NC_039364.1 coordinate 84,736,660, forward strand.
AAAGCAAGCACCAAAAAATAGATCAACCAAGCACGGTTAAAGCTTCACAAGCGATAGGAGATTCATCACCAAGCTCTATTTGCAAAGTAAGTAGATTGAACATTACTAACAATATATGGACAGTTAAAATCTTCACTACTATGACGCATAACTAATATAATCTTCTTTTACAGAATCATCATTGCAGGTGTCAAACTTGCAAGTTACCTTCTCATTTAGCCATGGACTGTCCTTTTATTTATTCAAAGTGTAGAAGCTGTGACGGGACACACCGGTTTTGGATTGCAAAAACTGATGATGCTGAAAATGGAAGAATGTTTCTAAGGTGTTTGAATCACCCAAAGTGTGAGCAGAATCAAGAGAAAACCACAAGGGCCAATGCAAGCCTATCGATGGGTGTGATGGGTGTTATATGAAGGGAAAGGAATGTGTTGAAAGATAAGAAGAACCAATGAAGATGGTCCTTGACACCCCCATTCCGGACGATGTCTTCGAAGAGATTCGGGGAAAGTCTCGAAGGTTCTGCAATTGTTGAAAAGGGATGGAAATAGATTATGAGATCATCTTTAACCAAATTTAATCCATTCCATGTTTTTTAGTATGTTTTAATTTAAAGCTTCAAATCCAATGTAATAGATTACTTAGGAATTAAATAAAAGAGCATTCGAAATGGATTTATAATCAAAACCGGCATTGTAGTTTTATCCTAAGCAATGTTTCGGCATAGACTCAATCAAGTTTACACTGCCGTTTTTCTGACAACTATGAAAATTGGAAAAAATCATAATTCCGGCATAGATTTTTGAAAATACTACTATGCCGGTACCTTCCAATATCTATACAGGAACATGGAATTTTTTATCGTCTGGTTCCGGTAAGGTTTTATAAAACAATTTCATTGCCGGTACCAAAAACCGACATGGAATCATAATCATCTTTCATGCCGGAAACAGTACCGGCGTTGTAGAACCTAAACTTATCTATGCCGTCAACAGTCGTAAATAAATCTTGCAAAGATAACATTTCACTAGAAATCTAAACATGTTCAACATAAACCAAACAACTGGATTGTGCTTAAATGTTCTTAATCCAGGTATCATAAACCAAAATCAAACCAAACAACTAAAGAGTTAACCATGAGGTACAAACGAAAACAAGTTCGGAAATGTTCAAGACGTAACAGCCACCATCCAAATAAAAAAACACAACTAATGAGTTAATCACTTGGTTTTTTGCTTCTTTTGGGATGGTTTCTTCCTATTTTCCCCGAACAAATTTTTCACTAGGGTCGGTTTTTTTTATTCTATCAAGCTTTTCCTCGACTTCCTTTATTTCTTCAAGGGATATCACCTTTCCTTCCTGGTACTTGCAACCAAACATCTTCTTCAACTTTCCAAGCCGACGCCGCTAGCTTAATACATAAACACATAATTAGTTCATATATGCTAATATAAGATTATGTGTACATTAAACGACTAAGCAATTAACAATACTTACTAGCAGCCCAACGGTCTTATAAAGTTGGGCCATCGTAGGTGGTGCCTCTGCAGGAGTTGGAACGGGAGGGTTTTTCTGGGGTAAAACTTGGACGTCATCCGTGCGCACGATATAAGGATGTGACCATTCCAGGTAATCTTCCATGTAGTCGTCATCAACTTCATCACCGTTTTCCGTAATCTCCCACTTACTAATATCTACCAAACGACGTGGTTCCCTATCCCAATGTGTTGGTTCCGGATTTGGATCATACTCTACATGAAACCGATTGTGAGTTGAAAAGCACCAAGAAAGGTCAAGAACATAACATTGAAAGAGATGTCGTCTCAAAACGTGATAATTTCTTATATCCAAGTTGGCGCATCACACGTGTAGGATCAGCCATAACGTGTCCTTTTGGATGGAACAACGGCCCATTGTAAAATGCAACGTTACCAAACCTCAAAAGTTGGTGGTTTCCTATAGTCTCCTTGTAAAGGTCGAACACAACATCTTTGGTACTCATCGCATCCAGAGCCAATATCATATGGATTAGTCGATTATTGTTACCGGACTTGGGAGTATTGTTGAACTCATGTCTCTTGGCTCTAGGCTCCTCGGGGTCGTCAATGTGTGTGATCTTCAAGAAGGGACAGTCCTTGAACAATGTTGGGAAGTGTTCATAAGCCCACACCTATACCAATGTGGAATGATACACATAAGAATCAGTAAGTTTTGCTTCTAAGTTCATGATAAGGGTACATGTGAACAATAAACATAAGAACATAAGTTTAAAAACAAAATTACCTGAGTAGAGTGAAATTCCCGACAAATTGGTTTGTTTTAGCCTTAGAGGCCCCTCTCATCTCCGTCATCAAATGTGTCATTACCGCGGTGCCCCAAGAATAGTTAATGACATCTTCCAAGGATCCAAGTACTGAAGGTAGTTTGCACTAACCCTGTTGCCATTAGTGTCAGGGAATACCTTAGTTCCCATGATGTATAACAGGTACGCAGCGGCTGTATAACGAATTTGTTTAGGGTCCCATCCATCCTCCAAACTTCTTTCCTTTGTTTTTTCAAACTTCTTCTTAAGCAGCGTCAGCTTGAATGTCTTTGTCCTACTAGACTTGGATACATAGAATCTTCCACAGAATTTTTGTAGTCCCAACCAAATAGCTTGTTAGTCAGAGCGTGCAACTTTGACCATTCTAGGTCCAGACACTCAACTCCTTCTGCAATTGATTTGCCGATAACATTCAAGCCTAGAATGTTCTGAGCATATTCAAGGATGAAGGTCATCTCCCCAAAAGGGAAGTGCATGGTATCAGTTTCACCGTGATACCTTTCGATGAAGTAATTGACAGCCACAGAATCAGGCTTCACATAATTTTGAACCAAAGCATATAGACCAGAATCCTTTACTATTGTTTGGACCTCTTCACATTCCTCGGACAAATTCCAACCATTTGCGGCTTGGTTTCGGCAAACACACACAACCTTATTATGATCCTACAATTAGGAGACAATACAATTAAGAGATTTTACATAATACACAACAATACATATGCACAAGATAAAAAATGCTTACATAGGTTTGATAGATAGTACGAGCCCACGAGTCTTTGTATCCAAATAGTTTTTCGGTTCCGGATCTTCACCTAAAATTCTACCACGTTCAACGTCGGGTATCATGTCATCAATGTGAGGAGGGTGAGAACCTTTAACTTTTAGTTTGATTATGCCCTTGCCCTTCTTACCCTTGCCTTGTGTTGGTTGTTGACTTGGCCCACCAACTTCGCTTTGGCTTGTAATTGACTTGGATGAACCTCATCATCTTCCTCCTCACTTTCCTCTTCATCATGCTCATCGTCCTCAACAGTTCTAGTAGGTTAACGGATTACAAGTCAACTACGGTCACCACCACTCTCCCAAATTATCCCTCTTGTATCAGCCCCCAAACGCTTGTTGCGACCTTCATTTTTCCCTCGAGGAGGCAGAGACTGAGGAGTATCAAGACCGTCCTTCCTTCTTCTCTTAGTGACAACATCTTTAGTTTTTCTTTTGTTAGCTTCCTTGGATTTTGACCTATATCATAAGCACACAAATGAATATAAGACAACTCATTTTCAGTTTTAGTACCGGCATAGACTCACTTAAACAAACCACGCCGGTACATAGCTCCCGGCATAGAAACTTAGTAAATAACTCTTGTCGGCACACTGTTCCGGAAGTGAACATTAACTATCGACAATGCCGGTAGTCATATGTAATTCTCCTGGATACCAAAAGATCACTACCGACACTCTCGAAATAAATCAATTTCATAGAGTAACTGGGTACCGACATACAATGGAACCTAAAACCTATGCCGGTACTAATGACAAATTCATAGGTGTTCCTGTAAGTTTTAAGTCCACTACCGGCATACCCGAGTTATTATTAAGGAATGCCGTAACCGAAAACCGGCATAGTATTCAACCCAATTTCTATGCCGGTACATAACATTCAGTTTCAGGCGACTCTGGGTGTGGAAACGGCATTGCATTCATGCTAACATCTAAGCCGTAACTTAATACCGGCACTGTATTCATTCTGGATTGAATGTCGTAACCCAATACCAGCATTGTATTCATACATATTTCAGTGTCGGTACTCTTTGTAACTCCACTGTTTGAGTTAGGGTTCGCGATTCGAACCTAAACCCACTGTTATAAATCGGTTTAAACACTCATAAAGTAGTTTAAAATCACTTACCTTCTCACAGAAGCCATGTTTGCGAGAGGTTGATTTTCCGAGTTCGCTGCTTCTTCTTTCTTGCTCTTGAGCAATCTTAGTAAGTCTTTGTTTTAATTTTTGTTCACCAATCGATTTTGAGTTTGATTGGGCATTTGGTTTCTTTCGTGGAAGCATTGTTATGATTCGGGTAGGTTAATCGACGAAGAAATTTTGGAATCGACGATTAATCGTCTATGAAGAACGGATGAAGAAGAAGATGGAAGAATTTTATTTTTTTCAAAACCTAACCCTAAGAGTGCCGGTACTGATTTGTGGAGAATGGGGGATAAATGAATTTGGTTTTTAGATTTTAAGTTTTAAGGGAAAGGGTAGTATAGTCTTTTCATAATATTTTTTAATTAACAAAAGGGTATTTTAGTATTTTCATACCTAAAAATCACCCCTTAACAGACAATACTAGTTGGCGGAAGTAATGCATATCCCCTAATTGTTTTTTTTATCCCCAATCACGCGTCTTTTTTTAATGGGATTTGAGCCCAAATCCATATGAGTAAGAAAGAGTGGGGAGAGGGTCAAACACTTAATTCCCACAAAGATAATTGAACTCAATTTTTCCCTCCACAAATTTTTTCTCGTGAAGTAGATCGGGGTTCCCCCTTAACCACCGACGGGGTGTGAATAACATGTGGGTGCCCCTTATCAATTAGGGTTCCCCTTATCCAAAGTGGGGTTCATTTAGTAATTGTCCTCCAGGTGCCAATATCATTTTTCTAAGGCGTCTCCAACATACTTCCGGGAGTGTAAATTTCACTTTTCAAGCAACTTTTTCCATAAGAGTTTATTTCTCCAAAAACACTTATACACAGATAAAAACACCATAATTAGTAAAAAAATCGAGTACTAACGATACGTACATTGAAGAAAATTCAGACGCAAAAATGTGTTTATCAAATACCCCCAAACTCATTATTTTTAAGTCCTCGAGCAAATATAATATAGAAAATAAAATCCTAACTCATTGTCGCAGGCATCGCGATTGCACTTAGCGTGTCCAATAAGTCTTTGAACCCCTAGGTGGCCCTAGTGGCCGAGTTATAGTCTAGGTAGGGTTTACAAGAGGTGTACCCACAAAAAATTTATTTCAAACCTTAGATATCTATGCAGAACCTTGGAATAACACTAAAGAACCTCATTGGTTGGCATACTCTCATTGATTACAAGAGGAAATACCCTGATGCGAGTGACAGAGCTCTACTCAGAAGTCGCATCCATACTCGGAATCAAACAAATCACATGGATAGATTAAGAAGATGGATATAGGGAAAAACGTAGATGGTTTTAGATGTTGACTAAGGTGAACGGTATTTCCCATATTTGTTTAAAGGCCACTTCCAGGATGAACTTATCCTAATAGAATGTTATACTGGTCTGAACTAATATCAAAACAACTGGCATATACAAGGGAACCAGTGGCCGATAATCCTAATTCTAGATCAACTCAGCTGGCATATACAAGGGAACCAACGGTCGATTTTATTGAATAATTTATTCCGGTTGGTCTGATGGTCTGGTCTAATTTTTTTCATTTTTCATTTTTTTCCATGGTGACCCAATCACTCTATATCACCATATCACTTAGAGAAATGTACTTTCAAAAATAAAAATAAAAATAAAAATCATAAACATAAGGTGAAAAGGGCTCAACGAGATATGACAAAACTACCATGTTATTTCTAACACCTGAGCTCTGTGCTTTTATGAATAGACTCTATTTTTTTTTGGATTCCTCAACTTCTACAACCAAGATGCTTCCATCCACTTAGATTGGTTAGTGTCATCCTTAATTGGCACAAATTTCTAGGCTCTGGAGTTTATAATGCAACTAAATTTTTTCCACATACCCCCAAACTTAAATTTAACATTGTCCTCAATGTTCTAAAGATGAAATTAAAAGCATGAACAAGGAGAAACTGTTACCACTTGAAGGAAAGGAAAAAAAAAAGAATATTACCGTGTCGCATGAGCATGGGTTACCTCCCAAGAAGTGTTAAGTTTAAAGTCTTCAGCCAAACATTGGAAGAATTAGTCACCTCAGAAAATCATATAGCAGTAGCCGGAATAACCTCGGGTTATCTGGATCAAAAAGTCCTAACCACAAGAAGAGGAAACTGCAACAATCCAAGAAGATATCTAACACACCCTTATCTATTTTTTTTGTTTAAGATAACTACATCTAGTTGTGGTTCAGGTTCAGGCTCTATAAAAGGGTATAGATAAAATGTTTTCATGGGTTGGATTTCCTCAAAGATAGGATCTTGAAGATCAGGTTGAAGAGACTGAAAAAACTCAACTAAGAACTTGGAAGCACATAATAATAACCTGAATAACTGGGGATCCTCGAAGTCAATCATATTGACTCACACAGCTGACCACAATGAAAGTGGTGGTCTTTCTTAAGAAAATGTGTCGACCCTAATCTCCTACAATAATTAGGTTAAGTCTCAAAACTTAATAACTGACACATCTGAAACTCATAAGTTCCCACAAAAGTTTCTGGTGGGAAAACAAATTCAATCTTGGTATCATATCATGGGTTAACCACATCAACCATACGATGGGTTTCAAATAAATGAACTTTTTTATGGACATAACTAGGTTCAAGAAAACGTGTATGAAGATAATCTTGTAAAATGGTTGAGGCACATATGTCAAGTCCTATGCGAGGGAACTTTCTAAGAGCTAATGGTAAGGCACAAGGAGAATGAGAATCACCCCCAAAGTTAGAGTTTCTAGTGTCTCTAAATAGACTAGTCACAATTTCCTTAATTTTTAGATCTTCAGATTTCTGAAAATGGTCAGTTGGTTCTTCTAAGTTACAATTAGAAACCTCACTTATCTCTACGAGTTTATCTTCTTCCAAGACTAGTGTTTCTAATTCGCTAGACTCTAAAACAGTCTTCTCAGAATAAACTCGTTCCTCTAAACCATCATTGGCTTTGTAATCAAAAGGAAATACTGCATCGTCTAAAACGCTGATATCTCTAGTCAAATCCTCATCCTTTTGAATAGGTCAATAATCATTAAAATTATCGGGATTTGAACCAGAAATAATACTATTATTATGAAGCTCAAATGGACTAACAATTTCCTGATCACTGTGCTTACATATGTATGATTCTTCATCAACAACTATCATCATCATAATCATCATTATAATAATATGAAAATGGTTGAACCTCTTCTATAGTAGTGTCTCCATTTCTAATCTCATCTTGATTAGGTGAATAATAACTACCATCATTTTCACGGGTAATATTGGAAACATTGTGTTGGAAATTCAGATCATTTCGAGCAGTTCTTTCGTTCGTATCAGCCTTCTGCTTGAGGGTATCTTCTAAAGAAGGTTCACTCATTGTTGCAGTTCTTTCATCCATAACTACGTTACTCACCTCAGCTAACTTACACGTCGTCTCAGCTAACTCCCTGGGGGACTCTTCTAGAGGAGGAATAGGAATAGAAGGATCATAAAAAGGACTACTTTTCAATAGTTTGATTGTGTCCTCCAAATATGAGGAACTAGTGATATAATCTTCTTGCTCGTATGACCGATGTGTGTGAGGATAATAATTGGGCTCACCATAGTATGACCCATAACCTTCAAAAGGTTGGCGTTACCAACCACTATTCACACTATGGTCATAAAAAGGGTAATGTCCATATTGATCAGTTGGGTATTCATTGTATTGGCTATTGTAATACCAGTTTGACATCCTAACTGCAAGGGAATTCTACACAAGCACAAACAAGGCTGACTTGACCAAAACAAGCCTATTGATTCTAGCAAACAAAAAGCATGACGTCTCCCTTAGATTGTTTCTAGACCAACTTCTATTCTTCCGAAAGGAAATTCATTACAATTTCAGCAAACCTCTCTAAAATCAATATGAATTAAAGTAAGTTAAATAGAGACAGAAGAAGCTCCATGGAGATTTCACACCCCCGCCTCACCGGCAACGTTTCCTTGGGTTACAGAGCGTCTCACTCAACTTACAGTAATCATCGTGAACTTCGAGATAGGCTTAATAGAGCAACCAATATGTCTTTTGAACGACTTTCCTATTAAGTTCGTTAGCCTATCGGTCTCGTTCTAGTAAAAATTTTAAGGATTAGGTTCGCGTAGGTTACGTGTTCCTAAGGCGGGAAAGAAGGAAACGATGATGAAATCCGAGTCCCTATCTTAATTTGGCGAGGCCTTCCCCTTTACTAGAAATTAAAACCGTGTTCAGATCTCAACATATATGCATTACAAAATCATCATGTAAACCCGCTGACAGGGATTCACGGGTGTTTAGAATTCTTGCCTCTCGTTCCAGATGTGGGATGAACCGTTGAAGTCGAGTCGGGCCACCAACTCTTATGTCAATATACGAACCCGAGGGGCCGAGACAGTATCGTTATTGTCGTCCTTCCATGTTGTAGTTTATATTTAAACTAACCATTCCTTAGGGATTTAAAAATGATAAAGTCCAGTGTCCCAAAAATAAATTTTAAAAAGTCGAAAAATAAAAGATTACAAAAATGATATCCTAATTATAGTTTCAAAAAAAAAAATCTAATAAAAATAACTATATACAAAATCTTCTTCTTCACTCCGTTTGGATTTTTCTTTTCTTTCCTTTTTTTGGCTTTGCTTTTCTTTAAAGCACTTTCTCTTTTTCTTTCGCTTCGCTCCAAATCTGAAAGCAAACAGAAAATACCAAAACGCGTAAAAAAGAACAAAAATAATAAAAATAAAATCCTAAAAACAAGTCTGCCTCGGCGACGCCGAAAAATGATCGAATTTTGTATAGTGGTAAATATGGTTGTCGTTCGCTCGGACTTGGTGAGATTGATTTCAGATTTAATAAACGAAAGTACTAGAAATAAATAAAATATATATTCCCTCCGTTTCAAAAAGACAGTCCGCTTTGACTGTGTCAAAATATCAAGGACACCATAGTATTTTACTTGACTATCCTTAATTATTTACTATTTTATGTTAATAAAAATACAAGTATTAAAAACTGCCTAAAATTGTTAAGAAGATTGTAAATAGAAAATATAAAAGGAAAATTAAAAGATATTGAATTTATGGAGTATAAACTCTATAAGGAATATAATTCTAGGAGCCATATATATTGTCTTTTAAAAGGAATAAAGGATATATTTGTTTCCTTAATTATATAAATTTCTTTCATATTTTAGATTATGTCTCATTAAAAATGCACTTATGAATATAATAAATTGAAGGTTATTATAGAGAGTTCATTGGAAAAACACAACAATAAACAGAAATTGGACACAATTTTGAAACTGACGAAAATAGATAGAGGACGGTCTTTTTGAAACAGAGGGAGTACAAAATATGTCACAGGATGAAGAATTTACTGGGACTCAGGATTTCATTGTTTTCCATATTCAAGTAGTTCAGAAATTAATTCTAGGAAATTATAGCTCAAAATAAAAGAAATATTAACTCTATTCTTTACCAAAGTAGATTTCACGAAACATCAGTGAAAAGATGAGGGTACCCAAATACACCACAATCTTTTTGTTTCAACCTATAAGTCCTCTACAGAAAGTGATTGTCTACGGACATAGTCGAGACAATACAAAATTTGGTTCACACTTCGTGTGATTGTGTATGGATACGAGATCGAGACAATACAACAACAAGATAACTTGTGTGATTGACTATGGATACAAGATCGAAACAATACGACAACGAAGTATGTTACTTGATAATAGGTTGAAACTTAACCAAACTTTATAGATCACTATCAAGTAATGCAGAATTACATAAAGTGCAATTTACTTTAATTATAATAAAACAATTATAATGCGGAAAAGTAAAGTAAATGGCACAACAAGATTTTGTTAACGAGGAAACTGCAAATGCAGAAAAATTCCGGGACCTAGTCCAGAATTGAATACTATCAGAATTAAGTCGCTATACAAAATATAAACCAACTTTGTATAGTTGACACCAAGAAGACTACCCCTACATACTTAGTTCCCTCAGTATCCCTGCGCTTCCGGCTTCAAGAGTCACGCACTGGTACAATTCCTTTGGATCGTATTCCAAACAGTAAAAGAACAAAAAATTTGTTTGGTAACAACTTCTTAGATTCTTTTTAAGATAAAGATATCTTAAGTCATACGCAAAGGCTCTTTCGTTTAGTCTAATAAACTCCTTTTCCTGGTTAGATCAATCTAACTTTAACCATCGAAATAGTCAAGTCTAGATTCGCAATCAATCAATATAGATCTCAAAGAGAAACTATAAAGCTATGTCGATCTCATGCAACTAATCAAGCGAATAAATCTGATTCTAGTTGGATCCCAGCCGATCAAGGTTTGTGCACACAATTCACAAGATACGAAAACCAATAAGAAATCTTCTTAGTCTTCAAATCTTCTTTAATCTTCAATAACCTGCACAACACCACTTGAATCTTGTGATCAATCACGCACATAATGAAGTCTGTTAACAATGGATTATCACAACATGTCTTTAGATCTAACAACAGTTCTAAAGATCCCGTCGATACTTCGATCTAGTTTGATTGAATCTTATATTAGAAGAGAAGATTCTCAAGAACAAACAAACTAGGTGCAATCAAAGTTTCAACAACAGTTAGTCAACCAAATCAATCAAAAACTAATAACACTGCAATTATCTAGTTTCCCACCAACGGTACTCGTAGAGCTTCTTGATCCTACAGAAGTCATTAAACGAGCGGTCGTAAGATATTTCACCTAATTAGGATACTTTCCTCTCCGAATAGACGGCTCCACCAGAAACAACAAAAAATGAAGTTTGCCTGGCTCTCAGGATAGTTTACTAGAAATGCAAACTTTGGTATTTATAGACCAAGGTTGTTTGGACACCAAGGAATTTCCAAAACCGAAAATATTCTCAAGATTTGCAATGAATGGCAAAATTCGGTTTTTCTAATTCTAATAAATGCTTGTCCAATATTTCCGAAATTCTCAATAGAAAGTCTCCAATCAGTAAATGCACATTACTAATTTTTATTCTCCAGAGATACGCATTTAATTGCTGGTAATTAAAGCATATAAAACCAAAAACCTTAATTAAAATATTTTCAATTTATTTAGGCACAAGATAATCTTGAGTACTAAGGAATATCTTTGAACAGTAAATGATAAGAGTTATTGCCCGTGTTCAAAGTATGTTGACATATTTTTAATGTAAATCCTTATTTCATATTTACATGGATTTACATTTTTGGAATCCGTCATACCACACTTCCAAACAAGTTTAGAATTGGTTTCCCTGTATTCCAAGACTACTATGTGATTGATTAAATTCCAAATCACATACATGGGTTCAATCAGTTCTACCAATCACTAGGATCGGTTATACCTCAATATGGAAACACTTGTGATCGGTCACACTACTCACTAGGATCGGTTACACCGGTTACAAGGATCGGTTCCATCTATACAATGTATTGCTTGTGATCGGTCACACCATTTACCAGGACCGGTTACAAATTACAAGGATCGATACACAACACTCGTGATTGGTCACACCAATTACTAGGATCGGTCACACCAATTACAAGGATCGATCATACCAACACATGGTGATTACTTAGGATCGGTTACACCAATTAATAAAAACCAGTCATAACGAATCATAAGTCAGGCGTTGTGATTAGTTATACCAAGATACATAATATAGTTAAGATCGGTTCTACCATCTCACACATATTTGTCATCTAAATATTTGCAATGAATAGCCGGACCAATAAGCCTAATGATTTCCCTTTCGACTCACGAAACAAGTTCATGAATGTACTTCCTTTAAATGAATGTAAAACATTGTTTCTAGAATGAAATCTTCACCATAACCCATTCACATAATCATAACAATATGTACAAGATTATTTCGATGTCATATCTACGAAGTTCAAAAGATAAGCGTTATATTTCGTAGTCTAATTCCCTAATACTATGATCATACAATTATGATCATGTCACATCAATAGAGTATTATACAATATGTACAGTATATACAGCTTCGCAGTTATGTTTTCAATATAGCACGACTTGAAAGATACGTTAGGAATGAAAAAGTTCAAGTCAATATTACTAACCTCAAGTGGAAGAATGATGTCATCGTTGTAGTTCGCTACTTCTTCACATTCTTCATGTCTTCAGAGTAATACTTGTATGTCTCAACATTCCTAGACTTTCTAGTCTAACCTAAACGAAGTTGACTCTAGTATTTAATCAAGCGACTTTAGATGAGTTTTGACACACTAAAATATGACAACCAAACTTTACATACCAACGCTTGTTGAGTTCAACTGAGCTATGCTCTAAAAATATCCCCCTTTGTCAATTTTAGTGACAAAACTGTTATTACATATGAATAAACAAATTACATAAGATTTCGTTTTAGATACGCTTGATTCCAAGTTTCAACAGCACAGTAACCTGCATATATTCAATCAATAAATGCCGTTGTTGACATTTGAATAACAAAAGCTTTTACTCCCCTAAAGTTAAGCTAGGTAAATATTCAATCCGAACATCTTTGTTATTCCCCTTTTTGTAGTCATAAATACTACAACATCAATATGATATGTTTCTCCCCCTTAGTCAATGCTTTACTTTTTCGTTAGATATAACATTTTAAGCACAATTGTCCTTTCCTTAGTGATTGTAAATCACTTGTATATTCCATATATTTCTCCAACTTTTTGTCACAAAATGACAAAGGTTCGAGCAAATAAAGGACAAACCGAAAGGATTTTACAAATTTAAAAGACTTGAAAATAACCTGTAAGAGTTAAGCACGAAGGTTTCACATACCACTTTAGATATATAACCAATATTAAAACCGAAACTACAAGTATTTACTTTTAATATCAAGGAAACAAATGCCCGAAACAATTTTCCCTAATAATTTAACAAATCAACTAAGAAACTTAATTCCCTTGTTAAACCGGTTGCGTATGCACAACCGCTTATTTCGATAAGACCAAAAGAAAGATCATAATTAACTTTATTTCTCTCATCAGGCTCTAATTATTCAGACAATAAATTAGACCTTTCTCTTTAGACAAGACAAACACTAGGTTAGTTAACTAGTTTTTTCTTGTCAAGGCATTCGATTAGACTTAAATAACCGAATCCTCCAATTTGATAAGTCTAACTAAGATCAGAATTAACTTAGTTTCTCTTATTCGGAATCAATTTGGACTAAACAAATGATCCCGTATTTCGTTAATCCATAAAAAATACATACAAACCAAAATAAATTGACTTGCACAATTATTTTCTTAACCGGAAGCAATTGAAACAAACATAGACATTATAGCACCACAATTGCACCGAATTTCTTTAAGCAAAAAACTTGATACCCAACAATAAAGAAGATACCAAACAATAAGATGATCACACTTGGTAAGAGGACTTATATGTTGAAACAAAAAGATTGTGGTGTACTTGGGTACCCTAGTCTTTTCAGTTGGTATCAACGCAGGAAAACACGAAAAGATCTAACAATCTGTGTTTGGTGCAATCCAACCTATAAGATTGGAATATAAAAATGGTTTTTATAGAACCTGAGAATGATTCAGTTAACGTAAATCAAGGTATCAAGAGTTTTGAATTAACACTTGATGATGGCATCTACGAATAAATATCTGAAGACCTTCATGAAATCATCACGAGAGAATCTACTAGACTAGTTGATCTTGTTAATGATGTAGAAACTAATGACAACTGGAAAGTATGTCTACAAGAAAGGATGGATGAAATTTCCGATGATGATGACTCAGATTTTGAACGAGAAGTAGAAGAGGATATCTCAGAATACTCTAAACTATTGAATCCTTTGAAAAATATGAGATCTTCGGATTTTGTTGGTCTTATGACTCCTCTTTGTCGTGAGAACAAGAAACTGAAGAAGTTTTTAGAAGGATATTATATTGGTTATCGCCTCACTGATTCTCTTCTTAAAGATCACACAGAAGAGCTAAACTCAAAGAGTCTCGAATGCGAGAATCTTCAGAGAGATTTCTTTTTGTCGGAAAGAAACATGATGAATCTGAAGCAAAGATTAACTCTCAACAAAAGAGTTTTAAAGAAAAGGAAGGTGAATATCTCTCACGAGAAAAACGCCTTGAGGCTGAGCTAGCCGGTGCTCTTGATAAAATCAAGACGTTGGAAGAAGAAAATTTGTACTTGAAAAAAATCCAATGATAGCACAAACAATTTATCCTCATTGTTAGAAGCAGGAAGATATCATGGTGATACACGGGGATTGGGATATAAGGAATCAAGTGCTTCCAACGATAACAATGAGATAAAATTGGTCAAATCTACAAATTATTCTCAACCAGAGGCTTCCACTAATGTCAGAAATGCTCATATTTCTTGTAAAGAAGAAAAACCTGTCAAGCCTAAGAATTTTGTTCAACCAGCAGCAATCAAAGAAAACAGTTTTGCTAATGTCAAGAAAGCAACAACGTTGAACAACGATAAGAATAAGAAGAAGAAGAAGAAGAAGAAGACTCACCGAGCTCCAAAGCAAGAGGTCCCACAAAAAGGTAACATTAAAACTCAGACTTCATATGTTACTCAGCGTTGTTATTATTGTGGTAATAAAAGGCACTTGCAATGGGGATGCAAAGTTCGTAAGATGCAAGATGCACTTTCCTTTGTATCAAACAAATTGGTTAAGTTTGCTCCCCGAAATAACTCATATCTTTATTGTCCTAAGTTTAGGCAAAATAATTATTATAATGATAGTTCAAATTTTTCCTATCGCTCGACAAGTTCATTTCATAAAAGACCCGATTATAGAAAGAGATATGACTTTGTAAATGAAAAGACAAGATCCGATGTTCCAAATTGGAGAAAGGATGTTTCGCAAAGTATCCAAAAGGGAAATGGTCCTAGTGGTATGAAGGATAAAGCCGCTCCTGCGAAACCCATCCATAAATGGGTCCGGAAGTCCTCCGTAGCCAAGAAGGGACCAAAAGTTAGTCATAAGAATGACACTCAATTGATAAATGTTGGTAACAGTGTTTTTGAGAGTTTTCTTGAAAGACCAAGGAAAGGCATCTTGATGTCTAAAGTCTCTTTTACGAATGAATTTTGTGACAATGACATTCTTCATCACAAGTCAAAAAAGAAAAACAAGAGATGGAACAAGAGTAATAAGAAAACCAAGAAAGAGATCAAGATATGATCCTGTCTTAGTCACTTGTGACAAAGAAGACAAGGTTCAACTCAACACAACCTAGTTGTGTTGGAATGTGCATGCTCACCTTTGTGCTCAATCTTATGAAAGGTAAGGAAGCACATGAAACTGAGCGCATGACCTCTCAGTTACTATATGACTAATTAACAACTTTAGGGGGATTTTTATTTTCTACTCAGTTACTATATTTGAGTTTAAGGTGTTAATATCTTCAGGTCATGTATGTGTATCTCTTGTTTATACGTTTAAAACGAGCCAAAAATCATTGAATTCGGACATCGTATGCAAAAGTTATGCCTAAAACAGTTTTGTGTATGAATTCTTTATAGGATCCGTCACAACCCAATCAGATGGATCGGTTATAACCTATACATGTGAATTGGTATGACCGGTCCCTACCTAGTCCATACGAAGGAGTGTAAAACTGTTTTGCTCATAACTTCTTCATCTGAACTCGGAATTACCTCTTTCTTTTTGCGTTGGTTTCGTAATTCAATTTCCTACAAGATTGGGGTAATTGTAAACTTCATTTTCTGTTGAATATTTATGGTGTATTGCATTTGAGTTTATGAGATAAACCATTGTGTTTCAGTCTCATATATTGGCTCACTTCCTTGTGGTTAGTGATTTTTGAGTATATCCTATCTTTGAATCATATCTTCGTGATTGATATATCAAAATCATAAGAAAGTTGTGATGTTGTAGCTCATATGTAAGTCACATATAGTAATGTTTGTTTTATATTCTATAAACTAGATATTCAGTATACATATGAGTACTCTTGATATATGAGATAAACACTGGTTTTCATTAACCTAATTTTCGATCTCATATGATGTGACCCTTATGGTTTTTGTGGCTTTTTGATTTAGCGGGATTAAGTTCTATACCATGTTGGTAGGCTTTATCAAAGGATCATAAGGTGTTCGGAGTGAAACTCATATGTGAAAAGTCAAAATATGTTGAATCAATTTATGTTTACATGAGTTGTTTAGCAGAACATATGTGTTTCGGGTTTTCAACTTTTGCTATTGGCATACATTAGTTAAAAATGTTTCAACCTTTCTCTGGTAAAGGTTGCTTTTGTTTTTGTTCTTTTGTTCTTGCGAGAGGATGACAACACACTGGGGGAGAGTTCTTATTTGAACTTGCGCTTAATGATATATCTTTTTGGGGAGAAGAGGCTTCGGAATTTTGAGGTAACGAATTCGTTAGTTAATCATTTTCCTGTTTAAGAAAAGCCTGTATATTGCATGCATTTTTCTTTTGCTTAACAAAATTTCGGTACAATTGATATGTTCCATTATATTGTGTATGGATGTGTGTGTGATTCAATTGTTTCCTGTTAAGAAAAACTGTGTCAATTTATTTGGCTTATTGTTTGGTATCTTCTTTATTTTTGGGTATCAAGTGTTTTGCTTAACAAAATTCGGTGCAAGTGCGGTTATGTTTGTTTCAATTGCTTCCGGTTAAGAAAATAATTGTGTCAGTCAACTTATTTTGGTTTTTATGTATTGTTTATGGCTTAACAAAATACGAGATCATTTGTTTAGTCCAAATTTATTCTGGATAAAAGAAACTAAGTTAATTCTGATCTTAGTTAGACTTATCAAATTGGAGGATTCGGTTATTCAAGTCTAATTGAATGCCTTGACAAGAAAAACTAGTTAACTAACTTAGTATTTATCTTGTATAAAGGGAAAGGTCTAAGTTATTGTCTGAATAATTAGAGCTTGATGAGAGAAATAAAATTAATTCTGATCTTTATTTTGGTCTTATCGAACTAAGCGATTGTACATACATAATTGGTTTAACAAGGGAATTAAGTTTCTTAGTCGATTTGTTAAACTATTAGGGAAAATTGCTTCGGGCATTGTTTCCTTGATAACATATTAAAACTAAATTACTTGTAGTTTCGGTTTTAATATTGGTTATCTAATTTTATTTTATTTTGGTAAATCCAAATTGTATTAATAAATAGCAAAAGGATTACAACTAAATTTGCAAGAAAATAGGCACCGCACCCCAAAAACTTACAAACTTACAAAACTAATCAAATCTAAAATAAATTACATTTGGCAATTCAATCGAACGAATAAAATCTGGTTTGTTATCATAACTGATTCCTTCCCCATCATATAACAAGCAGCCTTCTTTTGGACATCACATCCGCTGAAAAATTAGCTTCTCTATAAGCGTGAACAAAACGAATTATGTTGTATTTAGCTCTGACCGCGATCCACGGAACTGCTAAAGTATCACTACTAAAGGCCTGCATAGCTCACATTGCATCTGTACGAACACAAACATTCCCAACCTCAAATTTAATCGCCCATTCCAAGGCAACTATTACACAAAATATCTCCACCAAATAATTAGTACGAATCTTAAAACCAACACTCATTGCTCCTAAAACATTAGCATCCGAATCTCAAACCACCACACCTTCTCTTGCTCTTCCCGGATTCCCCCTAGAAGCGCCATCACAACACAACGGCAATTCATTAACCTCCGGAGCAACCCAAAAACACTCCTTAGGGTCTGAACACTTCACCTTCCTATGTTGAACTCTAAAGTCAGCAGGAACGCGCAAATCATCTTGGCAGTTGAACATGAAACCCTTCAAACGCCTTAAATAATCATGGATTTGATTGAAAACCTTCTTACGAAAGAAGTTTCAATTTACCTTTTGATTACCATAGATAAATCCATTTCTTGTCATCCACAATTCATAATGAACTACCAAAATATAGAATAACCATAAATCTTTGAACATTCAGCTTTTTCCTTTTGCTTCTTTGTAAGCTGTTTTAAGGTTTTGATGAGGAAAAATACCAAAAACATCTGCAGCAATCCACAACCATGCCTTGGCAGCAAAGTCACAAGAACAAAGAATATGATCCAAAGTTTCCTCCTCTCTGTTACATAAGAAACATTTGTTAACTACTTGATATTTAAATCTACTTTGTACCTTGTCAAAAGTTGCACAAGCACAACGGAGCAATTTCCAATTTCTCGCAGCAAGAGAAGGATGAATAGTTGATCGCCATAAAAAGTTAGCATCATCTAGAATAGGTTGTATCTTGCGAATTATCTCTCAAACTCACAGAGAATTGTCCCTTATTGTCCAGTGTCCATACCTTATAGTCATCTCCACCCATCAGAACTGGCAGGTCCTCTAAAACAATTCCAGTAGCTAAAAAAGTATTCAAAGCTTGATCCGTGAACACCAATTCACCATTCACAATCATATCAGCAACTCTAGCCTGCCTGTCCAAGTCTTCCGGACCCAAAATATCAACAATAGAAGAATCACCCCACCATGAGTCAAAATATAAAGATGTGGACCTGCCATCACCTAGCAACACCCTTGAATTAAGCTCAACCTCAGAGTAAACCCAACGAAAACCTGGAAAAATAGAAGATTTTGTGTATCCCACTAAATGCCCATTCCTAGTAAAGAATTTAACACTTAGAAATCTAGCCCAAACTTTTTTAGAAGTACAAATTTTCCAACACAATTTCATAAGCATGGCCTTGTTCATTACCCGTATTTGAGTGATACCAAGACCCCTTCTCAGAATACGGAGTACAAACCTTGTCATAAGACACCACAAAAGATTTACTCACCTTAGAATCTCCCGATCACAAGAAGTTACGAATTGCCACCTCACATTGATGAATAAACTTACAAGGACATTTGTAAACATCCATATTATGAACATAGTAGCTTTAACATTGGTTATCTAAAGTGGTATGTGAAACCTTCGTGTTTAACTCTCATAGGTTGCTTACAAGTCTTTTAGATTTGTAAGATCCTTTATGTTTGTCCTTTATTTGCTCGAACCTTTGTCATTTTGTGACAAAAAGGGGGAGAAATATATGGAGTAAACAAGTGATTTTCAATCACTAAGGAAAGGACAATTATGCTTAAACGTTATTTCTAACAAAAGAGTAAAGCATTGACTAAGGGGGAGAAATATCATATTGCGGTTGTAGTATTTCTGACTACAAAAAGGGGAATAACAAAGATGTTCAAATTGAATATTTACCTAGCTTAACTTTAGGGGGAGTAAAAGCTTTTGTTATTCAAATGTCAACAACGGCATTTATTGACTGAATATATGCATGTTATTGTGCTGTTGAAACTTGGAATCAAGCGTATGTAAAATGAATTCTTTTGTAATTTTTTTATCCATATGATGTAAGAGTTTTGTCACTAGAATTGACACATGGGGGATTGTTAGAGCATAGCTCGGTTAAACCCACCAAGCGTTGGTATGTCAAGTTTGGTTGTCATATTTTACTACCAAAACACTCACTTGATTAAATATAAGAGTCAACTTCATTTAGGTTAGACTAGAAAGTCTAGGAATGTTGAGACATACAAGTATTACTCCGAAGACCTGAAGAATGTGATGAAGTAGCGAACTACAATGACGACATCAACATTCCACCTGAGGTCAGTAATATTGACTTGAACTGTTTCATTCCTAACGTATCTTTAAAGTCGTGTTATATTGAAAACATAACTGCGAAGCTGTATATACTCTAGTGATGTGACATGATCATAATAGTGAAAAAGCGGGGGTCTAACAACCTCACCCAATATTTCGATTAGCAATCTGTATGGACTAACTCCAATATACTTTCTATAGAATCAACTAGACAGTCAGACTCAATCTAGATAAAAGTATATCAAAGAGTTAATATCTCAAATTCTCGATTTGATCTTTACTCAAGCAAATGGAAATCTGCAAGTCTTTATCAAATACTAGAGAGATAAACTTGGATGGTACCAAAGACCAATATCCAAGTGTCAATCAATTTAAATCAACAACCAAAGGTTGGATATTCTAATTGATTGATCTTAACGGACAACCTGTGATATTTCAATTATATAACAAAATATAATGCAGAATAGAAATAATACAGACACCAGAAATTTTGTTAACGAGGAAACAACAAATGCAGAAAAACCCCGGGACCTAGTCCAGATTGAACACCATATTGTATTGAGCCGCTACGGACACTACCCTACTACAAACTAACTTCGGTTTGGACTGTAGTTAAACCCTAATCAATATCACACTGATTCAAGGTACAGTTGCACTCCCTACGTCTCTGATCCCAGCAAGATACTACGCACTTGATTCCCTTAGATGATCTCACCTACAACCAAGAGTTTCTACGACCCAAAGTCGAAGACTTTAATAAACAAATATGTATCACACAAAAAAGTCTATGATGATAGATTAATATGTTTCCCACAGATAAACCTCAGAGTTTTGTTTCGTCTTTTGATAAAATCAAGGTGAACAGAAACCAATTGATAACCCGGACTTATATTCCCGAAGAACAGCCTAGAATTATCAGTCACCTCACAATAATCTAAATCGTATGGTTGCGAAACTAGATATTTTTGAATCACAAACGATGAGATAAAGATCCTTGTGATTTCTTTTTATCTTGCCCTATCGGGGATATCATCTCAAATCAATTATTCAATTGAACTCATACGATAGAAAATGGCATGATCAGATCGCTCAACTACAAGAGAAGTAGTTTCGTCTGGCTTCACAATTCCAATGAAGTCTTTTAATCGTTAACCTACAGGGTCTCGAGAAGAAACCTAAGGTTAAAGGAGAATCGACTCTAGCAAAACCAACTAGTATCACACAGGAGGTGTGGGGATTAGTTTTTCCAATTGCTTGATGTCTCCTTTATATAGTTTTCAAATCAGAGTTTGCAATCCAAGTTACCTTGGTAACAAAGCATTCGATATTCACCGTTATATGAAAAACCTGATTTAACCAAGCTAATATATTTCCACCGTTAGATCGAAACTTAGCTTGTCACACACAAATGAAATGTATTTCATTTAGGTTTGAGTAACCGTACCTAAACGTGTACACTTAGTTGGTTTACAAATAGTTAACCAATAGTTAGCCATATGAGCACTTACATATTAACCGTATTCATCTTCTTCACATAACTAGTTCAAATGACTCATAAGAACTAGTTGAAGAGTTGTTCAATTGCTTAGGTCTTTATAAGTAGACACAATTGAAACAAAATCGGTTTGATTCACTTGAATCAATTCATGAACAATATAGACACGGTTTGCAAAGATTGCATTCCTTATTGATTTATTGTTTAAGTTCATGATCTTCTGATTTGAGAAATATAACCATCTTGGGTATGCGTACGGGTACATGTACCATAGCTATCAGATTTGTGTTTAGAAACTCAGAAGAAATTTTCGGTTGAAAACTTCCGTGCGTACGCGTACGGGTATGCGTACCTAAGGTGACTGGTTTAATAGTTTGCAAACTTACAAACTCAGCAGAAATTTTCGGTTCAAAAACTTCCGCTGGTACGCGTACGGGTACACGTACCCAACCTGTCTCCTTCACCAATACCGTATGCACACATATGCACACACTTGGTTTCCGGCACATGGATTTATACACTAATGTGTGAACACACTATACATGCTTATATCCATAGTTTGTTACGTAATCTCAACTCTACATTTCAATCATTGAAACATTCTTCTATAATGTTATGACATTCTTTATTCACAACTATCGTCATCAAAGCTATTTTCAAGATTGAAACGTCATCATGACTTTCGTCACGGGTTAAGATGAAAAGTGGTTAAAACAAAAGCTTACCAACACATATTTCGAGAAAAAGATAGGCGAGTAAACTCGGCTCGAAATAACAAATGTGTATGTATGAAAACTATCATACTTATACGACTTTGTCTCAAGAGTAGGAGATAGAGTAGATAGACTTTTGAGTGATAAATAAGTTCTAGTCTCCACATACCTTTTAGTCGGATGAAGTTCCACTAGTTCCTTGAGTAGTTTTTCGTCTTCGTAAGATGATTGCCATGGAGTCTGGAGCTCAACTACACTAAACTTTCCTTAACCGAGACTTAGCTATAAGTAGTCTAGAAATCAGGACATATATTTTTGACAACTAAACTTGACAAACATTCTTGAGATAGCAACGCATGCGAGTTCGACCGAGCAATGTTCTAACAATCTCTTTCTTTGTCAATTTTAATGGCAAAACTATCAATACATATGGATTACAAAATAAATAAAACTTTGTAGCTTCTCGTCCACATGCTTGATCTCCTTGATGCTCAACATTACTCGAAAACTTCGTCTTTTCCAAGTTTTCCCATGATTCCATAGATGTTCAATTCATCATCATAGTTGTTGAAGATCCGTAGACATAACAATGAGAAAACAAAAGATCTCGATCATTGTTATATAGTGTCATAGTATCATTACACAATATCAAAGTTCTTATATCACAACTTCGACAACAATAGTATGGTGATATGTATCACTCCCCCTTAGTCAATACTTTCATCTCAACATGAAAACCACTCCCCCTTACATAATGTATTTGTAGTGTGAACTACATATTAATTCTTCCCCTTTTTGTCAATAAAATTGGCAAAGGCACGAAAACGTGATCCTAATGAAATTTCCACGGAGATTCTTCAAGACCAAAGAAAAGTGCATATAAACTTGTTTAGATGCAATCATAAAGCCGAAGCTAAATGCATTCATCAAGGAGTTTATAAAGATACAAGATAACCCCTAAAATATTCCATAGCCGCACTCCCCACAAAGATATGGAAATTAAGTGCAAGTTCAAAATAACTCTCCCCCATTTGATGTCATTCCCGAAAAAACAACAAGAGTGAACTTACTTTTACAAGAAAAGAAGGATTTCTTTGGAAACCAAAAACCATAAGGAAATGATTTTGTATCCAAAAATTCTTAATTAAACTAATCACAAGAGAACCCATGATAAATTTAATCGGAATACACAACCAAATTAATCATAAACGAATTTATGATTTGTTTAATTGGAAATGCTGACATAAGAAGACTTATCGAGCCGCACAGTATATACATAAAATATGGATCAGGGAAGATCAATACTGCGGAATATATAAAGATTCATTCTATCTTCATCACTATTTGCATAACGACATATAATAGACATAATCTTTGTAAACAAAATATTTTAACCTATCTTCCATCAAAGAATTGACATAATAGGCTTGACTTTTTTTTGTCGAGAGTTCGTCGATCTTGTATCAATACATGCATATCGACATATGAAAGAGATAACTTTTGACATCGTATGGGACAATAATAGTTCACGGATGCAAACACACATATCCCATAACATATTGCAATATATAAAACCATAAAGATTAATATTGCAAACATCATATTCCAAATCACTTTACAATTTAAATAAATAAATCTAAAAACATTGCAAGATGAAAACGTTGGACATAGCTATGTGTACTCACAATAATGGCTATTTCAAACCCTAGTTATCCTTCTTAAACAAAAACAAGAATAAAAATTATCTTTGAAAAATTCCTTATCGTCCCCGAACTCCTTGTCGTCAACAGCCATTGGTACGTATGGTTCATGGAGGAAGGAGTCAATACCAATAAACCGTCTTGGCTGATGATGTCGAACCAGGGCCTTCTGAATTTATAACGATCTTAAAACACAATCCTTTATTTGTTGAATCTCTTTTCTTGCCAGCTTCAACTCTTCAAGAATATCAAGAAATTTCTGAGAATTAGAAGGAACTGCTCTTGGCTTCCTCACACTCCTTCTTTTTCTTTTCAAAGTTGGAGACAAAGGAGATTTCTCTTTTTCCTTGGTGATTGATGGCTTATCATATTGATATCTTTTCCATCAGAAGACATGATGCTTGGACTACCCTTATGCAACCGGTTTTTTGTGAGAGGAATTCACAATCTCAACAAGAAATCTTAAGATATAAAGAGTATCAGAGAAGGAAAAAGGAATGTAGGGTTTCGAAACCTTTAAACAGGTTCATACACGTCCAACTCACAACCTTATAAAGAGTAGAATTATCGATAATAACCCTCTTCTTTTGGCAAAACGGTCCTTTCCAATATCAACAGTGATATGGAGGAATTCCAAAAACCAAACAACACAAAGCTAAAAACAAAAGTAAATTTTTAAAGCCTGTGGTGTGCAAGATCTTGTCTCTTTTGAACAGGCACATGAGACAAGATGCACATGACAACACAATCAAGTTGTGCTTTGGTGAACAACAATTTGTCCACCATGACCCTTTTGGTTGGAATTCATGGAACCCTGCCTTTCCTTATGTTTACACCATGTTTTCTTCTCTAGTCGTCTAAATCTATCTTTGGAAACTAATCTCTTCGATGAAGATAAGATCTTACATACCTCGGCTGTTTTCTCCGCTTATTTAAGCTTGGTAGCTAGACGATCTGCTCTTCGTAGAAGTTTGTTGACATATCTCATCTTGTGTTTATACTTGAAACACTCTGAAAGTTCATGACCCTTGAGAGAACAATAGGAGCATGTCAACGCATAAGATGATTTAGGCACCTGTGAAGTGCAAGCTGCTAGGCACAAAGTAGATCCTGAAACATTAAACATAGAGTTTCCAAAAAAAGGGTCAATTGATTCTTCCATCTTGATTGGGTTCTCTTCTAAAAGATTATCAAGATTGATGTATGTATTGCTACAATTATCAAAATCAATATTTTCACATAAAAGAACAACACTTGATTTTTTGTCTTCATCAGAATCATAATTGTCATACATCTCATCAAGTGTCGCAACAAGACCTTTGTTCCCAGTGTATTTTCTATGATTTGGGCATTCTTTTGCAAAATGACCAAAACCCTTACACTTAAAGCACTGAGGCATATCCTCGTCATTAGTTTCATCAGCGTCCCTGTTTTTAGGAGGAATACGATTATGAGGTTTGACTGATGCCTTTGGCTTATCTCTGGAGAAACGTTTACTTCTTTTCAATATAAGATCCCTAAACTGTCTTATGATAATCGAGACCGATTTGTCAAGATATTCATCTGATGAATCCGTCTCAGAGTGATCATCTTCAGAGATATACACAATTTTACTTTTATCAAGTAATTTTGTGTCTTTTAGTGCTTTGAACGCTACATCCTTGGATTTGGACGAGTGTTCATGATCAAAGATCTTTAGCTTCCCAACCAAGGTATTTCTGGAGAGGGTAACAAGGTTATTTCACTCAACGATGACATGCTTCTTATAACCGTATCTAGATGGCAGCGATCTGAGAATTTTCATCACAATGTCCTTTTCAGGAATAGTCTTACCTAATGCAAAAGATGCATTAACAATTTCAGACACTTTATGATTAAACTCATCAAATGAATCTTCATCTTCCATATGAAGTTTTTCCCAATCAGAATTTAGGTTTTGAAGCATGGCTTCCTTTTCACTTGTATTTCCTTCGAATACGGTTTCTAAAATGTCCCACGCATCTTTAGACCTAGTGCAATTTAACACATGGTGCTGAAGATTTGTGGTAATGGCATGTATGATGGCATTCAAACCGTCAGAGTTTTGCTTTGCAACAAGTATCTCGACAGCATCGTATTCGCCAATATTCTTTGGAACAGTAGCGTTACCTATTGCCACAACGGGAGCATTATAGCCATTAACTACATATACCCATGATTGAAAATCACGTGCTTTAAGAAAAGTTCGCATAACAATTTTCCACCATAAGTAGTTTGAGCCATCGAAGACTGGTGGTACGTTAATAGGGATATCACCTCTATCCATAGAGTCAGATCGTTACAAACACAGACTTTTGAGGTCTTGAACGTGTTTGCCTGCTCTGATACCAATTGAAAAAGCGGGGGGTCTAACAACCTCGCCCAATATTTCGATTAGCAATATGTATGGACTAACTCCAATATACTTTCTAGAGAATCAACTAGACAGTCAGACACAATCTAGATAAAAGTATATCAAAGAGTTAATATCTCAAATTCTCGATTTGATCTTTACTCAAGCAAATGGAAATCTGCAAGTCTTTATCAAATACTAGAGAGATAAACTTGGATGGTACCAAAGACCAATATCCAAGTGTCAATCAATTTAAATCAACAACCAAAGGTTGAATATTCTAATTGATTGATCTTAACGCACAACCTGTGCTATTTCAATTATATAACAAAATATAATGCGGAATAGATATAAAACAAACACCAGAAATTTTGTTAACGAGGAAACCGCAAATGCAGAAAAACCCCGAGACCTAGTCCAGATTGAACACCACACTGTATTAAGCCGCTACATACACTAGCCTACTACAAACTAACTTCGCTCTGGACTGTAGTTGAACCCTAATCAATATCACACTGATTCAAGGTACAGTTGCGCTCCATACGTCTCTGATCCCAGCATGATACTAAGCACTCGATTCCCTTAGCTGATCTCACCCACAACCAAGAGTTGCTATGACCCAAAGTCGAAGACTTTAATAAACAAATCTGTATCACACAGAAAAGTCTATGATGATAGATAAATTTGTCTCCCACAGATAAACCTAAGAGTCTTGTTCTGTCTTTTGATAAAATCAAGGTGAACAGAAACCAATTGATAACCCAGACTTATATTCCCGAAGAACAGCGTAGAATTATCAATCACCTCACAATAATCTAAATCGTATGGTTGCGAAACTAGATATTGTGGAATCACAAACGATGAGACGAAGATGTTTGTGATTTCTTTTTATCTTTCCCTATCGGAGATATAATCTCAAGTCAACTATTCAGTTGAACTCGTATGATAGAAAATGGAAAGATCAGATCGCTCAACTACAAGAGAAGTAGTTTCGTCTGGCTTCACAATTCCAATGAATTCTTTCAGTCGTTAACCTACAGGGTCTCGAGAATAAACCTAAGGTTAAAGGAGAACCGACTCTAGCAAAACCAACTAGTATCACACAGGAGGTGTGGGGATTAGTTTTTCCAGTTGCTAGATGTCTCCTTTATATAGTTTTCAAATAAGGGTTTGCAATCCAACTTACCTTGGTAACAAAGCATTCAATATTCACCGTTAGATGAAAAACCTGATTTAACCAAGCTAATATTTTCAACCGTTAGATCGAAACTTAACTTGTCACACACAAATGAAATGTATTTCATTTAGGTTTGAGTAACCGTACCTAAACTTGTACACTTAGTTGGTACACAAATAGTTAACCAATGGTTAGCCATATGAGAACTTCCATATTAACCGTTCATCTTCTTCACATAACTAGTTCAAATGACTCATAAGAACTAGTTGAAGAGTTTTTCAATTGCTTAGGTATTTATGAATAGACACAATTGAAACAAAATCGGTTTGATTCACTTGAATCAATTCATGAACAATATAGCCACAGTTTGCAAAGATTGCATTCATTATTGATTTATTGTTTAAGTTCATGATCTTCCTATTTGAGAAATATAACCAGCTTGGGTACGCGTACGGCTACGTGTACCATAGCTACCAGATTTGAGTTTAGAAACTCAACAGAAATTTTCGGTCGAAAACTTCCGTGGGTACGCGTACGGGTATGCGTACATAAGGTGACTGGTTTAATAGTTTGCAACCTTACAAACTCAGCAGAAATTTTCGGTTCGAAAACTTCCGCTGGTACGGGTACGCGTACCTAACCTGTCTCCTTCACCAATACCGTATGCACACATATGCACACACTTGGTTTCCGGCACATGGATTTATACACTAATGTGCGAAAACTTTATATATGCTTATATCCATGGTTGGTTACATAATCTCAACTCTACATTTCAGTCATTGAAATATTCTTCTAGAATGTTATAACAGTCGTTATTCACAACTATCGTCATCAAAGATATTTTCAAGATTGAAACGTCATCATGACTTTCGTCACGGGTTAAGATGAAAAGTGGTTAAAACAAAAGCTTACCAACACATATTTCGAGAAAAAGATAGGCGAGTAAACTCGGCTCGAAATACCAAATGTGTATGTATGAAAACTATCATACTTATACGACATTGTCTCAAGAGTAGGAGATAGAGTAGATAGACTTTTGAGTAACAAATAAGTTCAAGTCTCCACATACCTTTTAGTCGGATGAATTTCCACTGGTTCCTTGAGTAGTTCTTCGTCTTCATAAGATGATTTCCATGGAGTCTGGATCTCAACTACACTAAATTGTCCTAAACCGAGACTTAGCTATAAGTAGTCTAGAAATCAGGACATATAGTTTTGACAACTAAACTTGACAAACATGCTTGAGATAGCAACGCATGCGAGTTCGACCGAGCAATGCTCTAACAAATAGTATGATCATAGTATTAGGGAATTAAACTACGAAGTATAACGCTTATCTTTTGAACTTAGTAGATATGACATCGACATAATCTTGTATATATTGTTATGATTACGTGAATGGGATTATGGTGAAGATTTCATCCTAGGAAATAATACTTTACCTTTGTTTAAAGGAAGTACGTTCATGAACTTGTTTTATGAATCGAAAGGGAAATGATTAGGCTTATTGGTCCGGCTATTCATTGCAAATCTTTGGATGACCAATATGTGTAAGATGGTAGAACCGATCTTAACTTATGTTATGTATCTTGGTATAGTTAATCACAATACCTGACTTATGATTTGGTATGACTGATTTTCACCATGTGATGGTATGATCGATCCTTGTAATTGGTGTGATCGATCCTTGTAATTGGTGTAACCGGTCATGGTAACTGGTGTAACCGGTCCTGGTAACTGGTATGTCCGATCACAAGTAATACCATGTGTAGATGGAACCGATCCTAGTGACTGGTGTGACCAATCACAAGTACTTCCATAATTAGGTATAACTGATCCTAGTGATTGGTATAAACGATTGAACCCGTGTATGTGATTTGGTATTTGATCAATCACTTAGTAGTCTTGGAAAACAGGTGAACCAATTCTAAACTTGTTTGGAAGTGTGGTATAACTGATTCCAAGAATGCAAATCCATGTAAATATGAAATAAGGATTTGCAGTGAAAAGATGTCAACATACTTTGAACACGAACGGTAACTATTATCATTTATTGTTCAAAGATATTCCTTAATACTCAAGGTGATCCTGTGCCGAAATAAATTGAGAATCTTTTAATTAGGATTTTTGGTTTTATATTTTTTAATTACCAGCAATTATGAAAAGACGAGGGTACCCAAATATACCTCAATCTAAAACTTTTCCACCTATAAGTCCTTTCTCCGAAAGTGATTGTCTATGGACTGAGTCGTGATAATAAAACTAATCGGTTCAAACTTCGTGTGATCTTATATGGATACGAGATAGAGACAATACGACAGCAAGATAACTTGTGTGATTTACTATGGATACAAGATCGAGACAATACAACAACGATGTATGTTTACTTGATAATAGGTTCGTACTTAACCAAGCACAATAGGATTGCTATCAAGTAAATAGGAATTAATGTTTGTATATTTACTTCTAATTATAATAAAACAATTATAATTGCGGAAATAGAAAAAAAGAAGACACATCAAGATTTTGTTAACGAGGAAACCGCAAATGCAGAAAAACCCTGGGACCTTGTCCAGAATTGAATACTCTCAGGATTAAGCCGCTATTCAAAATCTAAACCAACTTTGTATAGTTGAGACCAAGCAACTAAACCTATAGTTCACTTAGTTCCCTCTGTATCCCTGCGCCTCTAACTTGCAATAAGTCACGTACTTGGAATAGTTCCTTTGGTTCGTATTCCAAACAGTAAAGGGACAAAAAATCTGTTCGGTAACAACTCTTTTCGAACAAGTGATATGAGTTTGACAAAAGGCTCTTCCGTTTATCTCAATAAACTCCTTTGTCAGGTCCTTAGATCTATCTTTTCAACAACTACCAAAGTAATTGTTAAGACTTTGCAATCAATAATTTGAATCACAAAGAAACGTATTGATGCCGATCTACTCAAATAATCAATCAAATCTATCACAAAGATAAACCGATTATAGTTGGATCCCCAGCCGATCAAGTTTTGTGCACACCAAAGATTATGAACCCAAATCAGAAATCTTCTTCGTCTTCAAATCTTCTTAGATCTTCAATAAACACCTGCACACAATCAACTTGAATCTCTTGTGATCAATCACACACAGAACGGAGTCTGTTAACAATGGATTATCACAAGAAGTCTTTATATCTACAAATAGTCTAAAGATCCCCGTCGAAACTTTGATCTAGTTTGAGTGAATATTATATCAGAAGAGATGATTCTCAAGCATAAACAAACTAGGTGCAATCAAAGTTCAACCACCGTTAGTCAATCAAATCAATCAAAACTAATAATAAACTGCAATTATCTAGTTTCCCACCAATGGTACTCGTAGAGCTTCCCAATCCCAAAGAAGTCTTTAAAACAATTGGTTGTAAGAGATTTCGCCTAATTAGGGTACCTTCCTTTCCGAATATACGGCTCCACCAGTAACAACACAATTAGGTAGTTTTGCTGGCTCTGGGGATTAGTTTGCTCGAAATGCAAACTTCTATATTTATAGACCAAGGAAGTTTGGACACCAAGGAATTTCCAAAACCGAATATTCTCAAAGATATGCAATAAATTTCCAAATTCGGTTTTCATAATTCCTGGAAATGCTGTCCAAATATTGACTGAAATCTCAGTAGAAAATCTCCAACTAGTAAATGCACATTACTAATTTTTATTTTCTAAAGATATGCATTTTAATTGCTGGAAATTAAAAGCATATAAAACTAAAAACCTTAATTAAAATATTCTCAATTTATTTTGATCCGAGATTTTCCTTTAACTATTAAGGAGTAACTTTGAACAATAAAAGGTAAGAATTACTGCACATGTTCAAAGTATGTCGACATCTTAACTTTGTAAATTCTTTTTCATATTTAAAATCTTGGAACCGATTTGCCACACTTCCAAACAAGTTCAGAATTGGTTCATCTGACTTCCAAGAACTATCTGATTGATTATCCAATCAAATCAAAAATCATGGGTTTCACGGTTCTACCAAAACAAGTTTCAGTTCTAACTCCATGTGGGTACTAGAATTAGTCACGCCAGTTACCAAAACTTGTTTGACTAGGTACTAGGATCGGTTCCCACATATATATGGTATCTAACTTGTATTTGGTGCAATGTACATAGGATCGGTTCCCCAATAACTAAAAACTTGTTGCACCTCTTACAAGGATCGATTACCCTTTTGTGATCGGTTGCACCTCTTACTAGGATCGGTTCCCCAATTTCTAGGGTTGGTCATATCAATTACAACAAATCGATCATACCATCTCAGGTGATTACTTAAGATCGGTTTCACTAATAAAAGTCATACCAATACAAAAGTCAGGCCTTGTGAATAGTTTTACCAAGAACATAACCAAGTCATGAGCGGTTATATTAAACACACATATTGGTAATTCAAAAGATTTTCCATGAATAACAATACCAATAAGCCTAGCTATTATACTAAACACACATATTGGTAATCCAAAGATTTGCAATGGATAACAATACCAATAAGCTTAGCGATTTCCCTTTCGATTCACAAAACAAGTTCATGAATTTACTTCCTTTAAACGAATGTAAAACATTGTTTCCTAGGACGAAATCTTCACCCATACCCATACATAATCACAATAGCATTCATACGATTATGTCGATGTCTTATATACGAAGTTCAAAGGATAGACGTTATACTTCGTATTGTAATTCCTTAATACTATGTCTAACTAGAGTATAATCATTCAGAGCTTCGCAGTTATTTTTTCAATATGCACGACTTGAAAGATACGTTAGGAATGAAACAGTTCATGTCAAATATTACTAACCTCAAGTGGAAGGATGATGTCGTAGTTGTAGCTCTTTACTTCTTCACATTCTTCAAGTCTTCACGTAATACTTGTAAGTCTCATATCCTAGTAACTTTCTAGATAACCTATACGAAGTTGACTCTAGTAAATAATCAAGCGACTCTTTAAATGAGTTTTGATTCACTAAAATATGACAACCAAACTTGACATACCAACGCTTGGTGGGTTCAACCGAGCTATGCTCTAACAATCTCCCCCTTTTTCAATTTTAGTGACAAAACTCTTACATCATATGGATAAACAAATTACAAGAATTCATTACACATACGCTTGATTCCCAAATTCAACAGCACAATAACCTGTATACATTCAATCCATAAATGTCGTTGTTGACATTATAATAACAAAGCTAATACTCCCCCTAAAGGTAAGATAGGTAGATTTTCAATCCGCATTTATTTGTTATTCCTTTTGTAGTTCATGTAAATACAAGAATCAATATGATATGTTACTCCCCTTTAGTTTGTGCTTTACTCTTTCGTTAGATACAACGTTTAAGCACCATCGTCCTTTCCTTAGTGATACCAAATCACTTGTTTAATCCATATATTTCTCCCCCTTTTTGTCACAAGATGACAAAGGTACGAGCAAATAAAGGACAAACCGAAAGAATCTTACAAATCTCAAAGGACTTGCAAAACCTATAAGAGTTAAGAACGAGGGTTCCATACACCATTTTTGATAACCAATATCAAAACCGAAGCTACAAAGTAATTTTGTTTTGATATGTTACCAAGGAAACAATTGCCCGAAGCAATTTTCCCTAATAGTTTAGCAAACCAAAAATCGACTAAGCACTTTAGTTCCTTTGCTAAACCGATTGTACAAATACAATCGCCTGTTCGATAAGACCAAAATAAAGATCAGAATTAACTCTTTTTGTCTCATCAGGTTCTAATTATTCAAATAATAACTTAGACCTTTCACTTTTAAACAAGACAAGTACTAGGTTAGTTAACTAGCATTTCTTGTTAAGGCATTCGATTAGACTTGAATAACCGAAACCTCCACTTTGATAAGTCTAACTAAGATCAGAATTAACTTAGTTTCTCTGATCCGGAATCGAATTGGACTAAACAATTCATCCCGAAAACTCTTTTTTTAAGCCATAAACAATTCATACAAACCAAATAAATCAACTGCATAATTATTTACCTCAACCGGAAGCAATTGAAACAAACATAGACATTATAATACCGCAATTGCACCGAAATTTTATAAGCCTAAACAATTGATACCAAACAACAAAGCAAGATAGCAATAGTTTTTCTTAACCGGAAACAATTGACCACACACACATCCATACAAAAATAATGGAAGAAACATCAATTGTACCGACAGTTTTGTTAAGCAAAAGCAATAAATATATGCAATAAAATCAGGCTTTTCTTAAATAGGAAAACGATTAACTAACAAATTTGTTACCTCAGATTCCGCATCCTCTTCACCTCGGAAAGATATATCATTAATCGCAAGTTCACATAGAACTCTCCCCCGTTGTGTTGTCATCCTCCCGCCAAAACAAAAGAACAACAACAAAGACCAACCTTTACCAGAGAAAGGTTGAAAATCGGTTTTAACTGATGCCATGCAAAAGTTAAAACCCCGAAACACATATGCTTTTATGTTAATCCAAAAACGATTCAACATTTTGTGACTTTTTCACATATGAGTTTCAATCGGAACCCCTTATGATCCTTTGATAAAGCCTACCAACATGGGCTAGAAATTAATCCCGCTAAATAAAAAAGTCACCCAAACCATAAGGGTTCACACCATATGAGATCCAATATTAAGGTCATGAACACCGAAATTAAACATCCCATAAACATACATAGCAATAAAATAAAGCATTCAAGCATGGGCTATGTAATCGAAAACTATCACAAGAAAAATTATAAACTAATAATTTTGTTCATAAATAAGATAGTTTTATTCATAATAGACCTTATACAATTATTGAAAGAAATCAAAAACTGATGTCTATTTTTCTTGATTAAGTATTACAACATATAACTTAATCTCTAGTGGTGCTCTTGTTGTTCACTGAGGTTTCTTCAGTGTTCAAACTTTTGAAGCATGTCTCAAGAGACTTGTCTGCAACCACTTCATGTTTTTCAAGTTTTTCAACTTGAACCTTCATATGAGCAAGATCAGCTTTTGTTTCCTCAATCTTATCTTTGAGCCAATCTTGATTTCGAACTGTTATTATGAGGTTGGTTCTTAGTTCTTCAAAACCTTGGATATAGTGAATCATACTATCAGAACGAATCCACTTGGTTTCAGTTGGATCTTGTAAATTGTAAGCCAACAGACATGACTCATCTTGTGATCCAACAGAGCTATCAGGATCATAATCAGACATGATTTTTGATATGTTTTTCTTCTTCCTTTCTGTATTGATTCCTGGACAATCCTTAACCTTTTGAGCTTCCTCCTTATTATCCTCTGAGACACTGCGAGTTACTGGAGGTATACTCAGTAATTTAAATAGGGATTAATCAGGTTTTCAGAATACAAGCAAGAGATAGTTTCTCTTTAAGAAGAGACAACTTTTGGACCGAAAATATCAGAAAATTCCGAAAATATAAAAGAATATATTTTATTTCCTTTGTCCGAACTTCTCATGCTGGAAGGTTTATTAAAAGTCGAAAATTCTAAATAAAACCTATTTTTGGAAGATCATGTTAAACATGAACAATTTTTAGACAAACATGGATTCACAGTCATCCATAAAATGTCACAGATTTTTCTGATAAACAAACACAAAGAAAATTGTTTCTTATTTTATTGTGCTTTTCTCATCCGTAATTAAGAACACGAAGGAGGATGAGAGTGCACAATTTCGATACAACTAATTTGTATCGGAGTAAGCTCTTTCTACTTATAGCGAGTATCAGAAACATAGTTCATATTTCTCTTTGGGAATTTCTGCCCTAAATATTTTCTCCCAGGACAATGATCTTTTCTAGCTTTAGAGATATGATCATGTGGAGAAGATGTACTAATGTAAGAATTTTCAGGGATGGATAAATCTCTCTTAATTATATCAATGATATTTTCATAAGATTTTCTCATTCTAAGGATTTCCTTATGATGCATATCAGTATGATTGTCTGAAACAGTTATCGGAAATTCCTGATTGTTTCCTTTGGCAGAGATTCTCTCTTTCCCTTTCTTCTGGAATCGTTCTTCATCAAAACTAGAATTGTTTCGATATGGGTGAGGAGGAACCTTTTTCCAGAAGTGATTATCAACTCTTTCTTCTGATTCTTTTGAGTTGATCTTATCGGGTAGTGGTATATTTTGTCTTTCTACTGAGGAATGGTCTTTCAGTTTTTTAAGACAATAAACTTCTTTAAATATCTTTACCACCGTATTTTGAAGAAGTATAAGTTCCCTGTCAAGTTACTGAAAGTTGTATTCCTTAAGATCACGTTCACGAAATCGGTTCAAAGTTTCCTTTGGACAAGATTTCGTCTGATCATCAGTAGATGTAAAAATTGGTTTCTCATCCTCTTCTGACTTGATGTAGTTAGGCAAACTACCATTATCATGATCTGTTTCGGATGTGATCAAACAAGTTTTTTTATCAAAATCTTTCAAAGTCGAGCAAGGACCTTCGGTTTCTTCATCAGAAGAAATTATAACAGAATCATTAGTCAGAGTCATAGGATGTGTCTCTTTATCTTGAGTAAAAGATTTACCAAGAGCTTCTAATTTGACATTGAGATCCATATTGTTTTTGGCTAGAGTATTCAGTTGAATGTCTTTATCTATCTCATTCTTAAGAAGATTTAACTTTGTCTTTAATATCAACACTTTTGTAGACAGAGGTTTTATAGGCTTTAGGAGTTTTACCAACTCTGTATCACCATCTTCTTTTCCATCAGAGAAAGACACTGATGTTTTCGCAACTCCTGGATCACGAGTTAACGAAGTGGTAACATCTTCAACTTTTGAGTATCCATACTCTTGCATAATATTAACTGAATCAGACATAGATTCATTTTCTTACAGGTTGGATCGCACCAAACACAGATTGTTAGATCTTTTCGTGTTTGCCTGCTCTGATACCAATTGAAAAGACGAGGGCCCCAAATATACCTAATTCTAAAACTTTTCCACCTATAAGTCCTTTCTTCGAAAATGATTGTCTATGGAATGAGATCGAGACAATACAACTAATCGGTTCACACTTCATGTGATCGTCTACGGATACGAGATCGAGATAATACGACAACAAGATAACTTGTGTGATTGATTATGGATACAAGATCGAGACAATACAACAACGAAGTATGTTTACTTGATAATAGGTTCGGACTTAACCAAACACAATAGATTGCTATCAAGTAAATAGGAATTAACGTTTTTGTATTTTACTTCTAATTATAATAAAAAAATTATAATTGCGGAAATAGAAAAGTAAAAGAAACAATAAGATTTTGTTAACGAGGAAACCGCAAATGCAGAAAAACCCCGGGACCTTGTCCAGAATTGAATACTCTCAGGATTAAGCCGTTATACAAAATCTAAACCAACTTCGTATAGTTGAGACCAAGCAACTAAACCTATAGTTCACCTAGTTCCGGCTGTATCGCTGCGCCTCCAACTTGCAATAAGTCACACACTTGGAACAATTCCTTTGGTTCGTATTCCAAACAGTAAAGGAACAACAAATTTGTTCGGTAACAACTCTTTTCAAACAAGTCATATGAGTTTGACAAAAGGCTCTTCCGTTTATCTCAATAAACTCCTTTGTCAGGTCCTTAGATCTATCTTTTCAACAACTACCAAAGTAATTATTAAGACTTTGCAATCAATACTGAAAATGTTGGGGTCTAAAACCACACCCAACAATTCGTTTGGAAATCTGAGAGGACTGACTCCAATACACTTTCTAGAGAATCAACTAGACAGTCAGACTCAATCTAGAGTAAAGTATATCAAAGAGTTTTAATATCCCTGTTTCACAATGTAATCAGCAAATCAAACAGATAGAAATCCGTGAGCTTGATTATTATGTGAAACAACTTGAACGGTACCAAAGACCAATGCTCAAGTGTCAGTCAATGTAAATCAACAACCAAAGGTTGGATATTCTAATTGATTGATCTTAACGCACAACCTGTGATATTTCAATTATATAACAAAATATAATGCGGAAAAGAAATAACACAGACACCAGAATTTTGTTAACGAGGAAACCGCAAATGAAGAAAAACCTCGGGACCTTGTCCAGAATTGAATACTCTCAGGATTAAGCCGCTATACAAAATCTAAACCAACTTCGTATAGTTGAGACCAAACAACTAAACCTATAGTTCACCTAGTTCTGGTTGTATCACTGTGCCTCCAACTTGCAATAAGTCACGCACTTGGAGCAATTCCTTTGGTTCGTATTCCAAATAGTAAAGGAACAACAAATTTGTTTGTATTCAATTGCTATATTCTCATAGAAGTATACAAGAACACAATTGAAGCAAAATTGATTTGATTCAATCGAATCAATACATGAACATTATAGCCACGGTTTGCAAAGATTGCATTCCTTATTTTTATAAATGTTTAGGTTCATGTACAACCGATTTTAGAAAGAAACCACTTAAGTATGAGTACGGGTATGCATACTTAACCGGATTTGAGTTTGTTTTAGTTTTCAAACTCAGCAGAAATTCACGGACGTGAACTTTACGCCAGTATGCGTAGGGTACGCATACCTTGGTAACTGGTTTGAGTTGGTTTTGATTTCCAAACTCAGCAGAAATTCTCGGACGTGAACTTCCGCCAGTATGCGTACGGGTACGCATACTCAGCCAGTCTCCACCAACCATTTAGTACACACACAAGTATGTATACATTTGGTTCCCGGTTTTGGACTTATACACAAATGTGTGAACACACTATATGCTTATATCCAAAGATGATTACATGATTCTAAGCTCTTTATTTCAATCATTGAAACATTCTTAGAGGATGACAATAGCCGTCAACACCACCCAATATTTCGCTTAGCAATCTGTATGAACTAACTCCGAAATACTTTTTTAGAGAATCAACTAGACAGTCAGACTCAATCTAGATAAAAGTATCTCAAGGTGTTAATATCTCTCTCTTGATTTGATTTTTACTCAAGCTAAAAATAATAGCGAGTCTTTATCAAATACAAGGAATAACTTGGACGGTACCAAAGACCAATGTCCAAGTGTTAATCAATGAATCTACAACCACAAGGTCGGATCTCTAATCGATTAAACTTTAACGCACAACCTGTATTATTTCAATTATAAAGATAAACAATATAATGCGGAAAATGAAATAACACAGAAACCAGAAATTTTGTTAACGAGGAAACCGCAAATGCAGAAAAACCCTGGGACCTAGTCCAGATTGAATACACACTGTATTAAGCCGCTACAGACACTAGCCTACTCCAAGCTAACTTCGTACTGGATTATAGTTGAACCCCAATCAGTCTCCCACTAATTCAAGGTACAGTCATACTCCTACGCCTCTGATCCCAGCAGGATACTGCACACTTAATTCCCTTAGCTGATCTCACCCACAACCAAGATTTGCTGCAACCCAAAGTCTTTCTGAAGATTGCACGATGGGCGGGCACAACACCAAAGTCTTCTACAAGATGTTCTCATCACCTCTACAAATAAGATACAACATGCTTCAGCAAATGGGTTTACAAAAACGTACCAACGAGTGAAGAATAAGACGATACTTCCTCAACAAAAGATGTTCGTCTATATCTCTTATACAACCTACCAAAAGGGCGCATCAATCGGACGTACGAGCTGAAAGATATGACCTTTACCGTCAAGTCTACGGAATCTGAAAAATTTGTACGGGATTAAAAATTACAAATGTGCACGTTTCGTTGGATGACCTCTACAACTCCAAATTGAGTGATTCTTGTCTCATGGTAAAACTCAGTCTCTTAGCTTCAAAAGTTGGGGTCAAGCATCAAATTCCGACGTCGTATGAGGTTCCTACATCTTCCAGAGCGTACAATATGCAAGCAGCAATTCTTAGACGGTATTCATGACTTCCACAGTCGATCGGTGTCCACTAGGTCTTTCCACTAAGTACTTCATCAAGGTACCTCCAACTTCGACCATCTAGGTCTTTACATCAATTTTTCTACCTGGGTCCTCTATCCATGTCTTGCCAGAAGAAGAGAAAACGAAGAGGAGAGATCTAACCAAAATACTGGGGACTGACGATCCACTGATCATGACGACCAGTTTCACAGTCCAAGACTCGTGGCACCAGACTCTCATGTGATAATCATTCATCATAAAAGTAATGCTACCATCGGGACATGAAACCGTGGTCATTACATCATCCCCTCTCAAGAGCAACCTCAGCTATGGTCCCATGACCAGGGTTTCAGAAGCGATGTTTCTACGACTGACAGAAGCAAGATGGCGCTGCAAGCACCATGATCATGTATCAATAAAGGGGTCCTGATCTCAAGCGAATCAACGACATTAAAATCCTTCATCAACCGTTCAAGACACAAGCGAATGGTCTAAGAACACAACATGAGTGTTTTACAACAAGCTCGGCTGAGATGATTTTACACTGTCCTGTACAAACCGACGAGCTTGGATCAATTGGTGAAGAATCGAGGGATGGGTCATATACCATTCTCTTCGTATGAAGGTACTCTACAACATATCCAAACTTCAAAACAATTGGAGAAACGAGCAAAGAGTTGTGACCAAAACATTGGACCACATGCCAGCTGAAAATTTTCTGAAGGTCTCCTGGAAGTTTACTGTTTCGTCGATTTCACATCCTAAACATGCTCGGAACTCAAAAGGCTTCTTTGAGAAAGTTTGGAAATTTCCTGGGCATGAGGATACATGGGTCGACCGCGAAAATCCGACAACGGACGAAGATTCTACAACAATTTCAACGAAGACCTAACTTCTGAATTTTCTGATGACGAAATTCTTCATTCATCCAATCAGGAGCTACACCATCAACACAAAGCCGAACTTCATCTTCAGCCGATAGTCTCACTTGCTGAAGTCGGCAGTGCTTCTGCTAATGAGGGATGACTCTCGGATGATCGAGAGACATACAATATGTCAGCTTCCAGTGTCTCTGAAAGGTTGATTTTCCTCAATATGAGCATTCGCAAAAGTCTTCATCTTTGACTTGATATTTTTGGAGCGCTCCACGGAAGATCCCGAAGATTTATTGTAACCAGAAGTCACCACTATCTGAGGCGCAAGGCACGGAGTCATGGATATACCAATAACAAACAGGCAACAAAAATGGTAATCCTCAACTCTTACTTATTTACGGTTTCAAGAACCTAGTGATAATAACGTAAAAACCTCGAAAAACTTGCTCGCTTCTTCAAACTTGCCAAGACGAGCAAAATTCATTATTTAAAGTCAACACCTGACTTTGCGTGAAACTATGAATAATTCACATAACCTTTCATGTGAACATTCGCTGATTTTCTACATGTGTGCATACACTATAAAATCGCAAAACCAATACATATATTATTTCATCACGTATACAATTGCTTACTTTCAGCAATTGCTCAAAAATCATGACTTGATTTTCATAAAGCCGTGAACAACCCACGTAAATTTTTACTATGTGAACACTCACTGATCTTCAAAAATTGTACAGACGTCCATTCTACAATTGTGAAAACTCACATATAGACATTATTTCACCATGTATAATTTTCTACTTTCAACAGTTGTTCAAAATCAAAATATTGATTTTACAAAATATATATATTCAACGTGAAACTCACGTAAATTTGAAAAATATATCTATATATTTTTGCTCCCTCGCACGAACATCTGTCTTTGAAGCGAGAGTATATTTCAAAGATTTCCGAAAGCTCGAAAATAAAATTTTTCATGAAGGCTCATAAACAAAATTTTATTACTAACAGACGCACGTCTATCAAAAAAAATAAAATTCTCTCGTACGAGCATCCACCTTTGAAACTAGAGTTTACTCCACTTTGTGAAATCTCACATATTTAAAATATAAAATTCTGGTTTTCTTGAAAGCTCATAGACGAATTTTATATCATTAGACTCAGGTCTATTTTGTTTGTTCCTTAAACTAACGAACGAATGAGCGTCTATTCATAAAACAAGGATTTGTTTTCATGGGCCCATCCCGCGAATCCTAAAACGACCAAGGTCCTGTCGTCCAAATCAGCGGTTCGACGCCAATCTATGCTCATCAGACGATGATGCTCTATCATGCCACTAGGATCTTCATTCAAGTCATGGTATGCTCATACTATCGAAATCCGGTAACGTCTTAACTTACGACTAAGTTCAATTACTGGTATTGTTATTTATGGCCGGAAAATCACCATTTAATGCTGACTGAGGAACACAACTTTCCTCAGTAAGCAGGGGACTTAATGTAGATGGTGGATTTTCGACAAGGGCTAAAATCGTAAGCTCATAATTATACGAAGCTCTGATCCAGCAATCAGACGTGAGTATTGAAACACGGGTCTCTCATCGAATTCTCAACGGAGAGTACTTTCTCTCAGAGTACATGTAGATATGTAGTCTCACGACTGGACAACGACATATCTTATGAATACTGAACACTTTCAGTGATTATTTCTATATAGTATCACGAGATGGACGGCTCCTAGACAGCTTGCTCTGCTAGTATAGAGCGATAACGTCTTCAGGAACAAACAACGAGTTTACCCTGACTATATAAAGGATATGACTTACCGACAAGCTCATATCGGGATAATTAATACTCCTAGACAGCTTGCTCTGCTAGTATAGAGCCACAAAGTTAATTATTCCTAATTAAGATTAATTCTGCCGTGACATTCACTACTGAATTCCCAGAATAATCTATTATTGATCCTATTCCATGGTCGAATCCACGACTGGTCCCATGGAATGGCAATAAACAATTGTTCTGATTCTATGATCGAATCCACGGCTTAATCTCATAGAATAACAATAACTATATTATCTCATTACTCCGATTTCATGATCGAATCCACAACTGGTCTCATAAATGGTAATAGATAAATCTTAATTACTCTGATTTTATGGTCGAATATACGATCCCATGGAATGGTAATGCTCACTTTATTATTCTGAATTCGTAGTTGAATCCTCAGCTGATCCTATGAATTAATAATAAACATCTTATTACTCAGTTTTGTGAATTATTCTCCACTGAATTCCACAATTAGTAATAAATAATCAACAACCGGGCATCCGAGCTACCTCTAAGTAAGCCCCGATTTATATGGTGAAAGTGTATTCAACGACAATGCACTAACAGTCACCGCACGAACGAGCATTTCAAAATACGACGAAACGATTAACCTATTGCAAAATAGGAAGAAAAATAATGAATAATCAAAATATTGACCAAGGCGCCAAGGGATTGGACTCACTGACTGGTCGACCGTGCCATGACCAATCCCACGCCAGTTTTATATTTTTATCATATCTTTATTATTTTCCTTCATCTGATGAAAATCCTTTCATTTGAACAAATCTCCTTGGTCTCGAGGAAACTCCTCGACTTCATGGTGTTTTCATAAACCCATGAAAGTAATATAAAATTAAGGAAAAATAGTGTGGGGCGTGATCATTGGCCAACCGACCATGCCTTGGTCCCAGCCGGCCCCACACCTTATGGTTCCTCATTATTTTTTTTTTATTATTATTATTTCTCTGATTTCATGAAAAACTCCTCGATTTCATGGTATTTTGCACAAATCACAAAATAATAATAAAATAAAATAAATTATGAAAACTTGTGGGACAGGGCCCTGCCGGCCATGCCCTAGCCGGTCCCACACGCCCCTTTGTTTTATTATTATTTTTATTTTTCTTGAATTCATCAAATTCCTTGATTTCATGGTATTTCTCTCAAATTAGGAAAAATTCCCTCAAATCATGAAAAAATACCTAAAAAAATATTGAAAATTATGAAAACTCGTGGGACCGGCCCCTAGCCGGCCTGCCGCTCCTCCACGGTCCC
The DNA here is from genome assembly GCF_003573695.1 of Papaver somniferum. Lineage (NCBI taxonomy): Eukaryota > Viridiplantae > Streptophyta > Magnoliopsida > Ranunculales > Papaveraceae > Papaver > Papaver somniferum. The sequence goes on from NC_039364.1 coordinate 84,779,990, forward strand.
ACACGCCCTTGTTTTATTATTTTAATATTTTTTGCTTCCTTGAACTCATGAAAACTCCTTCAATTCATGGAAACTCCCTAAATTCATCAAATTTCTCAAAATTCATGAATTTTTCATAAAATCATCAAAATATTATAAAATTAAGGAAAAGGCACCACTGGACCGTGGCCATGACCGGCCGACCATGCCTTGGCCTCGGTGGTCCAGCGCCTCCTTATTCCTTATTTTATAATTATTTTCCATCATCTCATGGTGTTTTCCTCAGTTTCGTCGAAACCCTAATTTTGGCATATTTTCTTGAATGAATGCCCAATTGCACGCCAGAAAATATCAAAATTCTCAGGACTGAGACGCGGACGCCTTGGGGACACGAGAAAGCTATCTTGACTGATCAAGATTGTATCTTTGGATTACAGAAGCCGGTCCCATCAAGTTTCACAGTTTTGACCTAATTTGCATAATTGCATGTATTAGGTCCAAGACTCTTCCAAACACTTTGGATTTTCATGAAGTGATCATCATGCGGTCAAGTGACTACCCAGGGATGGTTTCATGACCCCATGGTCGGTCCCTCACTCCGTCATAATTAATTAGGTTTTCTCACCTAAGGCTCAGACGAGCATTTTCGAATAAATGATTAAACCAGCATTTGATCATTCTTTCACCAACAAATCGTCAACTCTTCAGGAGTTCTTTGTATTTTCTCACGTGAGCATATGGACACTACATGGTTGATCCACGGTCCCATGTAGTCGCTCCCTCCTTCGTCCCATGGTTAAAATTCTGACGAACCATGAATTGATCATCAATTGATCAAATTAGGGTTTCTGAATCCAAGGATCATCATTCCAGATTCCAACCTTAATAATTTTACGACGACCTCATGGTCATTAATTTTATTAATTATGCTAGGTTCAACGACTAGTATTCTAATTTATATTTTTGGTACGCTGCCAATAATCCATCAGATGAGCAACACATGCTCAGACGATCAATATTCAACAATTCATCACATGAGCAACACTTTCTCAGATGATAAATATTTTCTCAAACCAAGGAATATTGGTTCAACAATCAATATTCAACGATCCATCGAATGAGCAATACTTGCTCACTTCATCGTAAGAACTATACCTCTGTCTCATGACATGTTCAACTCATGAGTTTCAGAACATCATGTTCAACTCAGCAACTACATGGACTCATCGTCCCATGAAGTCAACAACTGACTAACTAAAATCACGTCTGCCCTACAGACTCCACGATCACACGAGACATCAATCGTGTCATTTGGGGGGATATCACTTAGGGTTTTGGTCTGGCGGTCTACGACACGTGTGTTCAAACACACGATGGAATGTGAGCAAGTCGTGCAATCAGTTTAAGGAATTCACGAGGTAGTGGGTGGAAAATCGACCAAGTCTCCACACGTTGAGCAACTGGTTTCAAACACGATCTCCACTTCCCCACTCCTTGATTCCATCAACTGTCACACTTCATGGGGTCATGGTGTCAAAAATTCCAGCAATATAAATAAGTCTCTGAATCATGATTGAATCATCGGCATCAACAGTATCATCAATCTCACGTCTCATCGATAACACGAGATCATCAACTCATCAATTGAGCAACTACTCTCAATTTAGCAATTTCAATCATTCAGAGCTTATTATATTCAGAATTCACACACCCACAATCTTTGATTACCATTGATTCCATACATTTCCCAGCTTTCCTCCTACAGATCAACCCATCCTCTCTTGTGACCGAATTTACTCTGGAGCGGTCATTGTCTTGATTTAGTCCGGAGTACTACAGATTCATCTCTCGAATCTAAAGCACCCCCTTTGCAGCGGTGCATCTGTGTGAGGTTTAACATTTCGCTCGGTTCGAGGAGTCTCCTCCGTACGGTCGTCTCCTCAATTCCTTAAAAATCAGCAAATCGTTTTTCCCCATCTACAGTTATATAGACCTAAACTCTCATTCCAACCATTAAAACATTCTTAGAGGACGTTATACAGTTGTTACACTATTTCTCGTCAAAGCGATTTTCAAAGTGATTGAAACATTATGACTTTCGTCATTAGGTAAAGATAAACCCGACCAAAGCGAAACGCTTTACCAACACATGATTTCGAGATATAGATAGGCGAGATATACTCGGCTCGTAATATCAAATGTGTATGATCCAGTCTATGTAGCATACGACTTTTGTCTCATAAGAAGTAGGAGATAGAAGAGATAGACTTTTGAGTGATAGATAAGTTCAAGTCTCCACATAAATTTTTGTTGATGAAGTTCCACGGTTCCTTGAGTAGATCTTCATCGTTGTATGATGAATCTCCATGAAGTCCTTGAGCTCAACTAAACTTTTCTATCCTAGTCCGAGACTTAGCTATGTAGACTAGAAATCAAGACTCATAGTTTTGATCACTAACATTGACAAACATGCTTGAGATAGCAACGCATGCGAGGTCGACTGAGCTATGCTCTAACAATCTCCCCCTTTGTCAATTTTAGTGACAAAACTATTAATACATATGGAATACAAAAAAGATAAACTTTAGTGGCCCCTATTCCATAGTCTAATCTTCAACGTTCCCTGAAATCTTCATTCTTCCAAGTACTCCAATGATCCCAAAGGTTGTAAGTTTAGCATTACCGTTGTTGAAGATCTGTATCTATAACAATGAGAGAAATCGAGATTCTCGATCATCATTATACAGTGACATAGTATTATTATGTAACATCAAAGTCCAATTGCATCACGACTTTAACAATAATACTATGGTGATATGTATCACTCCCCCTTAGTCAATACTCCATCTCACATGGAAACCACTCCCCCTTACACAATGATCCGAAAACCATGTGTATATGTAGTAGAACTACACATTAATTATCCCCTTTTTGTCAATAAAATTGGCAAAGGTACAAGAACGAGTTCCTAATGAAATTTCCGAAAAGAGACGTTTCATAGACTAAAATAAGAAATACATACCAACTTAATTTAGATGCAATCATAAATCCGAAGCTAAATGCATTCATCAAGGAGTAAAATTCCACAGCCACACACCCCGCAAGATATTACCATTAAGCACAAGTTCAAAAGAACTCTCCCCCATTTGATGTCATTCCCGAGAGAACAACAAGAGCGACCTTAATTTCGAAAGAAAAGAAGGATTTTTAATTGGAAACCAAAAACCATAGGAAAATGATTTTCTATATCCAAAACTCAATCAAATTAATCACAAGTAAACCCATGATTAATTTAATTGGAATACGCAACTAAATCAAACCAAAAAAGTGATCAATTTAATTGATTGTGCTCAACATAAGTATACTTGCGGAGCTATGACTAAGGTAATCATACCGAGATGACTAACTTAATCGTTCCCGTACTCAACATAAAGAAAACCTTACGGAATATACGACTACATCAACCAATAGAACATAGTTAGTATAGCCGTTCATATACTCAACACAAGAACTTGTGGAATATATGAAAACTCAACTAGACTAATTACAAGAGAACCCATAATTAGTCTAATTGGAATACAAACAACCAAACTAAGCACAAAGGTAATCAATTTAATTGTCAAAAGTTTTGCTCGACAAAAGAAGACTTTCGGAGCAAATAACCAAATAACCAACCAAGATGATTAATTTAGTTCATAATGCTCAACATATAGCATCTTATGGAACAACCAACAAAGCCAATAAGAATAATCGACTTAGTTGTATCGTGCTCAACATAAGACACACAATGGAGCCTTCACGGTAATACAAAAAGAATGGATCAATGAAGATCAATACCGTGGAATACATACAAGGATCTATTCTATCTTTCCATCACTATATGCATAATGACATAATAGACTTTATCCTTGTCACACAAAAGATTTTATCCTATTTTCCATCAAATAAATGACTACATAGGCATAACTTTTGTATTTTTCAAAAATCCATTCATCCTTTCATCAATACGAAAACCAATTTATGAACGACTTTACTTTTGACAACATATGGGACCTTCAAGTTCACGGACGCGAACAATACATATCCCATAAAAATATTGCAATATCACAAAATCATAAAGATTAATACTGCAATAACATCATCTTCCAAATATTTTTAGAATTTAAAACCAATAAACCTAAAAAATAAACATAAGAAGATGAAAACAAAATAGCTATGTGTAGTCAAAATCTTCGCTATTCAAAACGCTAGTTATTCTTCCAACTAATCCAAAGGAAGACTTACTAGGTATCTATACCTCTTAACAATCATTTTACTCACCTTGAATAATCTTCTCGTATTCCCTGTATTCTTCAAGCTCATCTTCGATTAGGTCAATCCTGGATTCAAGACTATCCATTTTCTCCTCAAGTCTTTTGGAAGAAACTTCAAGTTCATTTTTCAGAGCACGAACTTGTTCCAAGACCAGATTCATGGTTAAAGAGAGCTTATCAAACTGAGAGATAGTAGGGTTCTCATCAGAAGAAGAGACATGTTTGTCATAACACGTCTCATTGTCAGAAGAATCGAAACGAATCTTCTTTGAAGGAAATAAAACTGTCCATACATCACTTTCTTTACTTAAAATACTAGAGTAGGACATGATAGAGAAGATGAAATGAGAGTGCTGAAGAGGTAGAGCTTTTAAAAAGGAATACAGGTGTAGAATTCCCAGAAACATCCTTTTTACCAAACCCTAAGAGAAGTTGGTTATTCAAAAAGCTAAAGCCGTTCACAAAAAAGACCTGGTAAAAGCACAAACGAAAATAACAAGATTATATTACAGTCCTCTTGTATATCATGATTCTTGTATAAGAGGTAGAAATACAAAAATCATTTTTCAACAAGATTACTGAGCATAAGGCCTCCAATCCAAGGTTGGACTGGGATAATCTTTGCAAAGAGAGAAACCACCCATTCCACTAGGTTTCTGCTTATCCATTTGAAAAGGAGAGTTATGAAGAACTTTCATATCATTGTAATCACAATTTTAAAAAACTTGACTGCAGATCTTTGCAAATCCTGCATCGTTTTTGAAAACACCTTTTGATGAAAGGTAGACTTCCTTTTATTTTTCTGCATACAATGGTTAGTCGGGCATGACTATTTTTGATTTACCGTGCTAAGATGATCCTGAGATGAACTCAAATGAACATAGAGATTTGGTAGAGCCTTCTCTGAGAAACTTCTGGAGTTCAACACAAAATCAGGAGAGGTTTGCTGACCCCACTCATGAGACACAGACGGACATGTCATGAAGGAATTATGAGAATGATTTTCAGCAAAAAGACTGTGAGAGCAATCATAGATTTTCTCAGGACAATAATCAAGAGTATTCATCCGTGCTTTAGTTATCTCTCTTACCTCCGTTACTGGATCTTTCGAAGTGACCTGAACACTTTTATAGCATTTGAGATCAGTTTCGTTAATCCGACTTTTCTGGATATTCTTATCCTTTACATTGTCTAACGGAGTTTCTTTTTGAGACTTTCTTTTACTACGTCTGATTATTTTCTTAAGTTTCTGTATAAACAGAGACAACATAGAAATAAAGCAATTCTCACTTTTCTCGTTCGTCAATTTAGGACGACAGGTCTTACAATCAGGAGAAGTGACATGATTGCTATACAATTGATGGTCATCTCTTGACATGTATTCGCGACCGAAAATTCTAAGTTTTCCGACAAGTGTGTTTCGCGAAAGAGTATTAAGGTTATTTCCCTCAGCGATGGCATGTTTTTTGGACTCGTATCTGGATGGCATCGATCAGAGGATTTTCATCACAATTTCCTTTTCAGGAATGGTCTTACCCAATGCACATGATGCATTAACAATTTCAGATAGTTTGTGATAAAAATTATCAAACGATTCTTCTTCTGCCATATAAAGGTCTTCCCATTCGGAATTAAGGTTTTGAAGCCTAGCTTCCTTTTCACTGGGGTTACCTTCAAATACGCTTTCCAAAGTGTCCCAAGTTTCTTTAGATGTCGTGCACAAGGCCACATGATGTCGAAGATTTGGGGTAATAACATACAGGATGACATTCAGCCCGTCGGAGTTTTGCCTTGCATCAATTAACTCGGCATCTTATACATAAGAAATTCTTTAGGTACAAATGCATCTCTTTCCATAAAAACGGGAGTTTCATAGACATTCACAACATAGATCCATGATTGGAAGTCACGTGACTGAAGAAATGTGCGCATAACAACTTTCCACCATAGATAGTTTGAGCCATCGAAGACCGGTGGTACGTTTACAGAGATAGCACTTCCGTCCATAGAGTTAGATCGCTACAAACACATACTGATGAGGTCTTTAACGTGTTTGCCTGCTCTGATACCAATTGAAAAAGCGGGGGTATAACAACACCACCCAATATTTCGCTTAGCAATCTATATGGACTAACTCCGAAATACATTGCTAGAGAATCAACTAGACAGTCAGACTCAATCTAGATAAAAGTATCTCAAGGAATTAATATCTCTCTCTTGATTTGATTTTTACTCAAGCTAAAAACAATAGCGAGTCTTTATCAAATACAAGGAATAACTTGAACGGTACCAAAGACCAATGTCCAAGTGTTAATCAATGAAATCAACAACCACAAGGTCGGATCTCTAATCGATTAAACTTCAACACACAACCTGTATTATTTCAATTATAAAGATAAACAATATAATACGGAAAATGAAATAACATAGACACCAGAAATTTTGTTAACGAGGAAACCGCAAATGCAGAAAACCCCCGGGACCTAGTCCAGATTGAATACACACTGTATTAAGCCGCTACAGACACTAGCCTACTCCAAGCTAACTTCGGAATGGACTATAATTGAACCCCAATCAGTCTCCCACTAATTCAAGGTACAATTGTACTCCTACGCCTCTGATCCCAGCAGGATACTGCGCACTTGATTCCCTTGGCTGATCTCACCCACAACCAAGAGTTGCTGCAACCCAAAATCGCATACTTGATAATAAACAAATCTGTCTCACACAGAAAAGTCTATCAAAGGATAAATCTGTCTCCCACAGAAAAACCCTAGGTTTTTGTTCCGTCTTAAGATATGAAATCAAGGTGAATAGGAACCAATTGATAAACCGGTCTTATATTCCCGAAGAACATCCTAGATTAATCAATCACCTCTCAACAGTCTTACTTGAATACACAAGAGGACGTCGAGGAATTACAAACAGTGAGACGAAGATGTTTGTGACTTCTTTATCTTTTCTATCGGAGAACTCTCACGATCTCAATCCAATCAAAGATTTTACTTGTACGATAAAAGATGCAAGATCAGATCACACAACTACGATAAAATTAGTATCGGTCTGGCTTCACAATCCCAATGAAGTCTTTAGTCGTTAACATGGTTTTAGAGAAGAAAACCAAAGGTTAGAGGAGAATCGACTCTAGCGAGCGCACTATTATCACACAGACATGTGGGGATTAGTTTTTCCCAATGCTAGATGTCTCCTATATATAGTCTTTAAATCAGGGTTTTGCCTTAGTTACAAAGCAATCAATATTCACCGTTAGATGAAAACCTGATTTAGATTCAAGCTAATATTTCTCAACCGTTAGATCGAAAACTTAGCTTGTCACACACACTTGAGATATACGTTTACTGGGTTTGTGAAAACCATTCCCAAACGTGTACGTGTATGTTGGTTCAACATAGTAACCCAAAAGGTCAACCATATGAGCATTTCATATTAACCTTGTTCTTCTTCACCATAACTAGTTCAATTGACTCATATAAACTAGTTAGAGAGTTTTTCAATTGCTATGAGATCTTATGTAACTACACAAGACACAATTGAAACAAAGATGATTCGATTATTGAATCGGCTCATGAACTTTATAGCCACGGTTTACATACTGCATTCCTTAGTAATTTAAGTTTCATGTTCAGAGCACATCTTTAGATCATAACCCACTCAAGTACGCAAACAAGTTCGAGGAATTAAGACAACCCGCAGAGTTTTCCAAACTCAGCAGAAAATCTCGGCAAGGAGACTTCCGCCAGTTCGCAGACTAGGTTCGCGTATTGAGTTCGCGGACTAAACACGCAAACGAGTTTTTGGAAAATCCCAGCAGAAATTCTCGGCAACAGAACTTCCGTCAGTTCGCGTACTGAGTTCGCAAACTTAGTTCACGGACTTGGCAAAGCCAATTCCTCCGGTTTCTCTCAATCAACAAAGTTCGCAAACTTCGGATTAAGGAATAGGACTTATGCACATATGTGTTTCCACTTAATGCTTATATCCATTATTGGTTATATAGACCTAAACTCTCATTCCAACCATTGAAACATTCTTAGAGGACGTTATATAGTTGTTACACTATTTCTCGTCAAAGCGATTTTCAAAGTGATTGAAACATTATGACTTTCGTCATTAGGTGAAGATAAACCCGATCAAAGCTAAACGCTTTACCAACACATGATTTCGAGATATAGGTAGGCGAGATATACTCGGCTCGAAATATTAAATGTGTATGATCCAGTCTATATAGCATACGAATTTTGTCTCATAAGAAGTAGGAGATAGAAGAGATAGACTTTTGAGTGATAGATAAGTTCAAGTCTCCATATACATTTTTGTTGATGAAGTTCCATGGTTCCTTGAGTAGATCTTCGTTGTTGTATGATGAATCGCCATGAAGTCCTTGAGATCAACTACGCTTTTCTATCCTAGTCTGAGACTTATCTATGTAGACTAGAAATCAAGACTCATAGTTTTGATCACTAACATTGAAAAACATGCTTGAGATAGCAACGCATGCGAGGTCGACCGAGCTATGCTCTAACAATCTCCCCCTTTGCCAATTTTAGTTACAAAACTATTAATACATATGGAATACAAAAAATATAAACTTTAGTGGCCCCTATTCCATAGTCTAATATTCAACGTTCCCTGAAATCTTCGTCCTTCCAAGTACTCCAATGATCCCAAAGGTTGTAAGTTTAGCATCACCTTTGTTGAAGATCCGTATCTATAACAATGAGAGAAATCGAGATTCTCGATCATCATTATACAGTGACATAGATAAGTTTAGTGACAAAACTCTTACATCATATAGATAAACAAATTACAAGAATTCATTACACATACGCTTGATTCCCAAATTCAACAACACCATAACTTGTATACACTCAATCCATAAATGCTGTTGTTGATATTATAATAACAAAGTTAATACTCCCCCTATAGGTAAGATAGGTAGATTTTCAATCCGCACGTCTTTGTTATTTCCATCATCATATGATATGTTACTCCCCCTTAGTCTATGCTTTACTCTTTTGTTAGATATAACGTTTAAGCATCATTTTCCTTTCCCTTAGTGATACAAATCAATATAAGTATCACTTGTCCATATATTTCTCCCCCGTTTTGTCACAAAATGACAAAGGTACGAGCAAATAAAAGGCAAACCGAAAGGATCTTACAAATCTTACAAGACTTGCAAAACCTATAAGAGTCAAGCACGAGGGTTCCACACACCATTTTTGATAACCAATATTAAAATCGAAACTACAAAATAATTTTGTTTTGATATGTTACCAAGGAAACAATTGCCCGAAGAAATTTTCCCTAATAGTTTAGCAAACCAAAAACCGACTAAGCACCTTAGTTCCTTTGATAAACCGATTGTACAAATACAACCTCTTGTTCGATAAGGCCAAAATAAAGAACATAATTAACTCTATTTTTCTCATCAGGCTCTAGTTATTCTCATCAATAACTTAGACCTTTCACTTTTAAACAAGACAATTACTAGGTAAGTTAACTAAAATTTCTTGTTAAGGCATTCGATTAGGCTTGAATAACCGAAACTTCCACTTTGATAAGTCTAACTAAGATCAGAATAACTTAGTTTCTCTTATCCGGAATCGAGTTGGACTAAACAATTCATCCCGAAAACTCTTTTGTTAAGCCATAAACAATTCATACAAACCAAATAAATAAACTTGCATAATTATTTACCTCAATCGGAAGCAATTGAAACAACATAGACATTAAAGTACCGCAATTGCACCGAAATTTTGTAAGCCTAAACAATTGATACCAAACAATAAAGCAAGATAACACTAGTTTTTCTTAACCGGAAACAATTGAATCACACACACATCCATACACAAATAATGGAATAAAACATCAATTGGACCGAAATTTTGTTAAGCAAAAGCAATAAATATATGCAATAAAATCAGGCTTTTCTTAAACAGGAAAACGATTAACTAACAAAGTCATTACCTCAAATTCCGCATCCTCTTCTCTATTAATGTTTGCATCTTCCCAGGGAGAATTGATACCAAAATATCACTATGTTGTCATCCTCTTGCAGAACAACAACAACCAATTTTTACCGGAGAAAGGTTGAAAACCGGTTTTAACTTATGCATAGCAAAAGTTCAAAACCCCGAAACACATATGCTTTCATGCTAAACCAAAGGATTCAACATATTGTGACTTTTTTACATATTGTTTCAATCAGAACCCCTCATGATCCTTTGATAAAGCCTACCAACATGAGCTAGAACTTAATCCCGCTAAATCAAAAAGTCACCTAAACCATAAGGGTTCACACAATATGAGATCGAATAATAAGGTTATGAAAACCGAAATCAAACATCCCATAAACATACATAACAATAATATAAAGCATTCAAGCACAGGCTATGTAAACGAAAAACTATCACAAGAAAAATTATAAACTAATAATTTTATTCATAATAGACCTTATACAATTATTGAAAGAAATCAAAAAATGATGTTTATTTTCCTTGATTATTGAAACTCTAATTTTATCCTTTTAGAGTTTCCTTCAAAGTTGAAGCCGGACAGGATTCCAATCATCTTCTATGATTACTAATCTTGATTCAAGACTAATAACATTGTCATTGACTTCCTTTACTTCCTTTCGCAAATCATTTTCCATGTTCCTTACTTCACACAAAACTAGATCTAATTTTAGTGAAAGGTTCTTGAGAAGATTATCATTGATCGAAGAGATTTCTTCATTAGGAACATCTTGCTGAAGTTCTGGAGATGAATCAGAATCACCATCAGAAGACTCGAGACGAAGTTTCTTGTTAGGAAACAATATAGTCCAGACTTTTTCGGTTTTGCGAGAGTTGTAGCTGGAGGCAGACATTCTGTCAAATCTCTATAAAATGAAGTAAGAGGTCTTTCCTCTTATAAGTTCGAGAACTTTTTCTCAAAATCTTTGAGAATATTATTTCAATTAAATTCTTAACCGAAAAATCATTTTTATAAATATTTTTATCCAAATATTTACATTTATATCCTTACTATATACTTTTGAGGGTAACAAGTAAGGATCCATGATAACCAGTTAGGTTGTCACTTTTTGGTTGTTGAATTTTCTTCCCTTGAGGATTTCGACATTCTTACAGATTTGAGGAGACATTACATTTGAACTTTTAGGTTCAACTCTTAATCTTGATGTAAGATCTTGATGTTTGAAAATCTTATTCTCCTTTTTAGAAGAGATCTTTGATCTACACTTAGATCTTGACTTTTCAGTTTTATACAGTCTCCCTCTCTGTTTAGTATCAGGACATTTCCTTTGATAATGCCCTCTTTGATTGCATATGAAGCAAACACCAGAAGTATTATGTTTTCTGGATCTAGATTACACAAATTTATTTAGCCTTACCTCTTTGTCTTTTGATACATTCATACCAGGTGATGACTTTCCAAAGCAATTGAGTCTATCTCTCAGTTTCTGATTTTCTGCTTTTAACTTCCTTATCTCATCTTGACAACATTTAATATCTAGAATAAGTTTAGATACTTGTACCTTTTCGGAACATTAAGTGAGCTCGATTTTCTCCAGTCGCTTGTTAAGTTTTTCTTTATCATTCAGAAAACTCCATTTGAGTTGATCAAGCGATGATTTTATTTCAATGATGTCAGATTCAAGAAGGTGAGTTCTTTTATCTTTACATGGAAATATTTCTTTGAAAATCGAAGGGGTAAACTCTTTTTGAGTATCTAGAGTTGGAAGAATTTCAGAGTCATAGACTTATGTAATGGTTGCAACATGATCTATCACATCAAATTGATCATTCTCATTAGGACAATAATCAAGTGTGGCAGTGTAAGAATTTCTCTTCCACTGTGTATCCTTAGTTGGACAATATGGAGAAATATGACCAAACCTTATGCACTTGTAGCATTGAGGAATAATATCATCATCATCCCAAGTATCTTCATGTTTGTGTGAAGAACATGTTTTCCTTTTGAAACAAGTGATTCTCTTTTTCGATGTCTCAACAGTTTCTTGAATCGTTGAGTAATAAGAGACAAATGATGATTTAGTTCATCTTCATCTTCAGCAGTTCGATTTTCCTGATCTTGGGAGTTTTCCGAATATTGAGTCGGAACCTTTTTTATGGCTTTGTAGGCCAGATTGTCTTTTTGTTTAGACAGATTCTCCTGATCAAATATCTTCAGTTTTCCAACTAGGGAACTTCTAGATAGAGAAGAAAGATCATTAGCTTCAATGATTGCATGCTTTTTAGAATCGTATCTAGATGGAAACGATCTGAGAATTTTGCGTACTATATCCTTTTCAGAAATAGTCTTTTCAAGAGAGAAAGAGGCATTGATTATCTCAGATAGTTTAATATGAAACTCTTCAAAAGTGTCATTGTCATCCATTCGAAGGTATTCCCAATCGGATATAAGAGTTTGAAGTCTAGCTTCTTTCTATGATGTGTTTCCTTCGAATACGATCTGAAGATTCTCCCAATATTCTTTTGAAGTTTGACATGTTGATACATGATGTTGTAGATCACGGCTTACAACATGTATTATAGCATTCAAACTATCTGAATTCTGCTTAGCAAAAATCTTTTCTTCGTTTGAAAAATCCACTAAGCGTTTAAACTGAGTTTCTGAATTTTCTACCTTCGGGTAATTATAACCATCGACGACTAATAACCATGTATTAAAGTCTCGTGATTGAAGAAAAAATCTCACATCAGATTTCCACCATAGATAGTTTGTTCCGTAAAATCTTGGCGGTACGTTAATTGAAGTCGATTCATGAGAACTTGAATTCATTGCTTATAGGTTGGATCGCACCAAATACAGATTGTTAGATCTTTTCGTGTTTGCCTGCTCTGATACCAATTGAAAAGACGAGGGTACCCAAATATACCTCAATCTAAAACTTTTCCACCTATAAGTTCTTTCTCTGAAAGTGATTGTCTATGGACCGAGTCGAGACAATACAACTAATCGGTTCACACTCTGTGTGATCGTCTATGTATACGAGATCGAGACGATACAACGACGAAGTATGTTTACTTGATAAAAGGTTCGGACTTAACCAAACACAATAGGATTGCTATCAAGTAAATAGGAATTAACGTTTGTGTAATTTACTTTAAATTTTAATAACAAGAATTATAATTGCGGAAAATAAAAGTAAATGACACAACAAGATTTTGTTAACGAGGAAACCGAAAATGCAGAAAAACCCCGGGACCTTGTCCAGAATTGAATAATCTCAGGATTAAGCCGCTATACAAAATCAAACAAACTTCGTATAGTTGAGACCAAGCAACTAAACCTATAAGTCACCTAGTTCTGTCTGTATCCCTGCGCCTCCAACTTGCAGTAAGTCACGCACTTGGAACAATTCCTTTGGTTCGTATTCCAAACAGTAAAGGAACAACAAATATGTTCGGTAACAACTCTTTTCAACCAAGTGATATGAGTTGGACAAAAGGATCTTCCGTTTATCCCAATAAACTCATTTGTCAGGTCCTTAGATCTATCCAATAACAACTACCAAAGTATTTTTCAAGATTTTGCAATCAATATTTTTAATCACGAAGAATTGTATTGATGCCGATCTACTCAACTAATCAATCAAATCTATCACAAAGATAAACCGATTATAGTTGGATCCTCTTTATCCGAAACAAGTATTGTGCACACCAAAGATTATGAACCCAAATCAGAAATCTTTTTCCTCTTCAAATCTTCTTAGATGTTCAATAAACACCTGTACACAATCAAATTGAATCTCTTGTGATCAATCTCACACGGAACGGAGTCTGTTAACAATGGATTATCACAAGACGTCTTTAGGTCTACAAACAGTCTAAACATCCCCATCGAAACTTCGATCTAGTTTGAGTGAATCTTATATCAGAAGAGAATATTCTCAAGCATAAACAAACTAGGTGCAATCAAAGTTCAACAACCGTTAGTCAATCAAATCAATCGAAAACAAAAGATAAACTGCAATTATCTAGTTTCCCACCAACAGTACTAATAGAGCTTCTCAATCCCAAAGAAGTATTTAAACCGAGCGGCCGTAAGATATTTCGCCTAATTAGGTTACTTTCCTCTCCGAATAGGCGGCTCCACCAGTAACAACACAACTAGGTAGTTTTGCTGGCTCTGAGGATTAGTTTGCTCGAAATGCAAACTTCAATATTTATAGACCAAGGAAGTTTGTACAGCAAGGAATTTCCAAAACCGAAAATATTCTCAAGATATGCAATATATTCCAAATTCGGTTTCCATAATTCCTGGAAATGCACTATCCAAATATTGACCGAAATCTCTTAGAAAATATCCAACTAGTAAATTCACATTTCTAATGTTTATTTTTCAAAAATAAAATTAAAAACCTTAATTAAAAGATTCTCAATTTATGTCGACATCTTTACTTTGTAAGTCCCTTTTCATACTTACAATCTTGGAAACGATTTTCCACACTTCCAAACAAGTTTAGAATTGGTTCATCTGACTTCCAAGAACTACGTGATTGATTATCCTATTGTGGATGGTGGATTTTAGTTCAGGGCTAAAATTGTAAAACCAGTATTTTATGCGCTGTCATCCTGCAAAGGGAAAAGCCGTTTAAGAAATACACAAGATTCACCCAGAATGGTGCGTGCAACAGTAATCCAAAATATTCAGTGAATTTTATTAGCATTATTAATTAATGCATAATTTGCCTAGTATTTCCCGTGCTATGTTCTCAGCCGAACTTTCTTTATTGACATGACATGACGACTGAGCGTTCACTCTCAGCAGAGTAACATGAATCTCCGTGACAATATTGAGACATGCATGAAATACCCACATAGGCTGCATCACTCTCTAACAAAGAGAATTTCGAATCGACACGCTTTTGATTAAAGACAGCTCGATCGAACGTATTTAATTTCCTTAAGGAAAATCTGGACTATCCATATCAGTCTCAGAAACGATCGTGGCCACGCAAGTTGGCTGCATAATTTAACAAGCCTAGCCAAACCCTGGCAAAAATAGGCAATTGTTGTGATGACCACCGACGGGCCCACTTATGCCCTAGCCGGTCGAACAATCACCATACTCCCCCAGCGTCATCAAACGCCAACCCAAAGTTGAGTGGCCGCGCTGTTTTGGGAGAGGCTCGAACGGGCAAGACTGTTCAGGGAAGTGTTAAAGTCATCGCAACCGTCCAACTTCGCTAGCCTGGTTGGAAGAATTAGATCATCCCATGAATGATCAGGGAAGCGCTAACGCACACGTTGGCGGGCGCACTTCTCCTTCACCCGATCGGTTTTCTCACGTCGAGGCCATGGAGCAATGAAACGATTGCTCAAACCATGGCAGGCGTGATGCTTCTAAGGGTCGCGGAATTCCACTAGTGTCTTAAATCGATCACAACCATCCAACTTAGCCAGCGTATTTGGATGGCTTAAATCGCATTTAGAACCATCAAGAAGGTGCACATACGTTCACCGTCAGTCCAACATGGGCCCCACATGATCGATCTCTCCAAAGGAAGATCACGGCGTGCCAAACCGCTTGGACAAAGTCACGTGCACATGATTGTTTCAAAACCCTAATTAGGGTTTGCGGTAATGTACATCTGTCGTAGTTCGATCATGATCATCCATCTTCGCCAGCCTAAACGGAGGGTGTAGATATAGATTTAAGAGATCCCAAGGATGTCAACGTGATCACCATGGGCCCACCTTTGCGTGTGACTGGACGGACTATGCAGACTAGGGCCCGACGCCTCGAAACGCACGCCCAAAAGGTGGCATGCCACACGACTTTTAAACCTTTGCGGCAATGTATTTCTATCGCAAATCGATCACGACCACTCATCTTTGCCGGTCAAATTGAGTGTCCTAGATCGAATCTTTGTGGGACCGAGAGGTATAGGCATGCACGCCGGCGGACCGTTTCCACGCATGCCTGGTCGGTCCCACCAAAACTTTCGCCCATGCTTAGATTCGGTCAAGCCAAAGAGGGGATGTTGTGCACCTCTAAATCCATCAACGGCAGCAAATATGTGTCGTAAATCATCTCGTCCGTCAAACTTTGCCAGCTTGGTCGGACGGCTTGGATTAAAAATTAGGCGATCAATGAAGCGCCTCAATGATCACCGTCTGCCACTCTATCACAGGGAGTGGTCGACCAGATGTGGCCCGCCCATGCGGCTTCCAGACGATCACTCGAAGATGGTTGGACGTTCTGCCATTTTAAGACGCTTAATCCGCGACTTATTCAATCAAGCATTAAAACAGCGATGCTTTATGCATATCGATTGTTTTGAGCTGCTTGCTTTAAAATGATGCATTACATGAATCGAACATACACGATATTTCATGAATATCAATTATATAAATAACTCAGTTATTTAACTTAATAGCACCGTATGCTATTTCCTGCGGCGGGTCCCACGACCTGACCCATTCATTCAAGACATCAAACATGTCACAAACTGGGGGATACTTACTGGGGTATTGGTCTGGCAGTTTACAGCGTGCGGCGTGTAACGCGCCCATTACGAGAACGTGTCAGGAGGCATGGACGGTTAACGATGATGAGGGAAGTGGGAAAAGGCGTGATCGTGTGACAATCACCTACACGACCCCACTACTCCATCACTCAACTTCCTCCACTTCCTACGAGATGAGGATTGCGCTCAAATGACTTGTATAAATAGGTTCTTCAACCTATTTTCAAACAACACAGAGAAATCAAGTGTTGTCGCAGTATCCAGAAAACACCCAGAACTGATAACTTTCATTGTGTAAGCCAATTCATCATTCTTATACAAGTCATAAATAGCCAACACCTTCACAATCTCAATACCTTCTTCGCTTCCCTCCCTAAGATCAACCCCATCTCCTTCACTTTGTGACTGAATCAAGTCTCGAACGACCATTTCTTGGTTTAGGCCAGAATTGTATAGATTGATCTCTCGAATCAAAAGCACTCCCGTGCAGTGCATTTGTTTAGGGTTTAGATTTCGTTTCTCATCCACACACCCAAATTTACCAAAAACAGTAGAAACAGTTTTCACCCATAAACAATTGGCGACCACAGTGGGAGATTATTCTCTCGGTTGTGAAGTCCATTTCTTCAATACCCAGTTCAATTTTACTGATTTCAAAATGGTGGATCTTAGGTCTGGATCAACAACCAATCCCGATGGAACTAGCGCTGACAACACTCCCGGCGTCGATATCCCGGCCAGTGGCGTTACCGTACATCCTGTCAATGCGATCAATGCATCTCATGGAATTACGTCCTCTACCACCAGCACCAGCTGAGCAGGATATATTCCATTGGGCCTGACACCTCCTATCACTAGAGCAGCTGCAAACCCCGACATTTCTTCAAGTGTAACGCCTCCATTCGTCACCAGAGCAACTGCCACTCTTCGGCCAGGACAAGGATCCGTGAGAGCCAAAGGAGGACAACCCCCTATTACAATGGTGGATTTGATGGAAAGACAAGAAGTTCTTGCTAGAGCCCAAAAGGACATGGATACGACTCAGAAAGAGGTACTCACTTTTCTCAAGACATTCACCGAGCGATTTTCACGAGAGTCACGACAACCCCTGGAGCCAACAAGGAGCGCAGTCAATATACCCGGAGCAGGCACTTCAACGACACGGGCCTACATGGATGAAGAAGCTCGTGTTGATCCTGAACATCCAAGGGAAAGGGGCCAACCATCCGACTTCATTACGCGTGAGGACTTGGAGTGACTCCTCCAAAACCGGGGCAAAGGAAATCCAATGGACATGCACCAGCATCAACCTCCATACCTTCAGGATGTGCAACAGATTCCCCTTTCAATAAGATACACCTCTACTCAGTTCTCCCTTTATGATGGTACTGGTAACGCTCGTGAACACATCTCTCGGTTTTTGGAATCTTTAGGGAAACACGAATATAATCATGTTCTCCGCCTGAAAGAGTTCTCAAAGTCACTTACTGGAAGAGCGTACACCTGGTACAACAACATCGCACCTAACAACATATCCAATTGGAGTGAGATGGTCAGTGTCTTCTACAGGAAGTATTTCTTCTTGTCTGAGCAGATCACCTTTTCAGACTTGGGGAGAATGTTTCAACGAAACAACGAGCATCCAAACGAATTCGTTAAGATATTCAGGATTCAAGCGTTAGATTGTCATGATCCGAATGTCACCGAACGCCAGTTAGTGGAGTCATGCATTAACGAAATGGTGACCGTATACCATGCTTTGTTAGAGAATCTGGGTTTTCAAACATTTTCTGAGCTCCATGAAGCCGCTAAGCGTTCAGCCACAACGACCCCAGCATTGTTGGAAAGAACCAGAATTGTTCGAAACGAAGATGCACGTGAGAGTCGAGGAAGCAGGCGTCTCATTAACAAGAAGTATAACACTGGTCCTTCTGTGAGTGTGGTGGGCGAAGGAGGAAAAAGGAAAGCTCCGGCAGCATAACAACAACCCCGTCCCGAAAGAGTGCAGACAAAACTCATGTGAAAGAAGATGGAGACACGGTCCCAAACTTCCCCTTTCCCATGAATGAAGTCATAGAGCTCTTGGAAGCATGGATTCAAGACAACACGATCAAGCTACCTCCTCTCAGATATCCGCCGACTGAGAAAGAAATGGAAAATCCTAGATACTGCCGTTATCATAGGTTCGTCCATCACCCAACCAGTGATTGCAACGAATTGAAGCACATTTTCAGAGAAAAGGTAGAAGCAGTGGAACTCCAATTAGGAAGCGAAGGTGTTCATAGAGATCCTCTTCTTATTAGGAGCTGCATGATTTCCGGGGATTCTGTTCGCAAGACTGTACAGTTTATGATGGAGCATTTATGTGAAATCTTGTATTTCTCCAAGGCACAGCGTCAAGATATATTTGCATCCCTCAATCGCATTGTGTCAGGTAGGCGTTTGTATCCAGACAAGGAAACGATTTCGGAACCTCAATCTTTCTTGGAAGATGCAACCAGCGAGGGGAACTGAGGACTCTTGACCGTCACACATTTGAAGGATGTCGAGTTCGAAAACACATTGATTGATGCATCCTCCGAATTCATCATCATCACTTTCAAGACTCTGAGAGCCGCAAAGATTTAAAAACAAGAAGCTTTTCACAGCCCAACCATAATCAAGGATTCAGAAGGAGAAGCCCGAGATGCTTACGGATACATCAATATTGAGGTTAAGGTGGGAGATGCTCTAACGCACGCTAAATTTCACATAGTTAAATAATATCCGAGCTATGATCTGGTCCTAGGGCGCTCATGGATACACGATAATAACGTGAAGCTAGGAGTATGTCCTTTACCGATGTCTGTACCTGAGAGGATCACCAGCAAGCCGTCTGATCCTGAGGACCACTTGCTTCCATGTCAACCACTCACGAACGTGACGTGACTTCCAGGAGAGAGCTTGTCATCATATCTCCGAAGGTTCCAAGCCCAAGTAAGTCTTGTTCAACAACCCTTTTTGCAATCAGTCACTTCTCCTTCCGCTAAGGCTTTGGGACTCGCCTCGATCAATAACCCTGCCACCGCTAGGAGATGTGAATGGGATGCTGGTCCTTTCAAATGCTTTATCAAAAATTTAGAAGCTGCCTCAGAGAATCAAGTAGCTGTGCAACGCCCGAACCCATTTCAAATTGGATATTTGGTAGTGAAGATGACCACGTTTCGAGTTGGAGACATGACAATGAAGATGACCGCTCAGACCGACTTGTCTAAAGAAAAGGAACATGAGCCATACCTGGTGGAAGACGTTATCTTAGGCGGTTACTGCAGGCTCATCAATGCCGACAGACTGAAAGGCGTGACGATTCACTCACGATGGCTCAAGCCCTACTATACCTAAAATGTTGTGCTATCATTTCCTCCAACATTCTACATACCCAAAACGTTGTGCTATCTTTCCTCCAGCGTTATCCGTAATCCTTCCTCTTCATGCAACATTTGTAATTCCTCCAAAATGATTGCACTGTTTGCATTAATAATTATTAGGATTTAAATTTGTCAATTAATCAAAGTATTATTTCCTTTTTAGAAATCCCTTTACCTCCGAGTCATGACACGAAGTCTTGAACTAACCTAAAACCTTCATTACCCATCAGTCCAAACCAAAGGGGGAAACCCTAAAAAAAACAAAAAACATTTCATATCTTTCTGAAACATTGAGGAAATATATGCAGAAGAAAAGAGGAAGTTTTGAACGACAATCTACTCCAATGATGAAGCGGTCCTTCGATTACCACCTGACCAGACAAACTATAATTTGTTGAGAAACGGGAAGGTTCGTGGTGTTTCCATTATTGCATTACTTCTGAGAAAGATTTGTCTCAAAATAACGTGAATAAAAGCCCTTGTTCAAACAAGAAAGTAAAAGAGGAAAAAAATCTTAAACTCAGGCGCCACTGAGTATAAGGAGAAAGTGTTCGCAAGCTAAAAAAAAAGAGAGGAGGGAATAAGGAGATCTAGTCATCAGGGGATCAACCGCGCCTTCACCACCAGAGTCTACTTCAGCATCGTCGTGATAGGCTACTACTGCTTCCTCCTTTAGGTTAGCTTCAACTTTTCTCTCGGATATTTATGCATCAGCAACGTTCTCCGCTTTAACATCCTCAGTAGGAACAAAGTCCATATCTTCCTCAAGGGCCACTGCAACATTGGAGATTGTGCTGACAACCTTCAGATGCTCGGATTTGTCCGTATCAGAATCGAGTATTATCACACCATCTTGGATCGTGTAACCACACTTATCTTCATTCGGGGGCCGTTTGTGTTCAACCTTTCGCCTTTTTAGTCGTGCCGCGAATCTCTCAGCTCTTGCGCTTACCGGTGGTTGCGACGCTTCATCAAACCTCCATTTCTCCTCCATGTCGATTGAATTCAAGAGAGTTTGAATACGTTCTCGGGCGATGCGCAAGTGCAGAATAGACATGCCCTATATAGCACGACCAATCTCGCGAAGCGGAGGATCGATTTTAGCCATTACCTCATCGAACACATCAGCGGGTTTGTTAACTTCGAAACTCCTTTCCGGAGAGATAACAGAGTAGTCATTGCCAACAGCCTCCATGAGATACTGCAAGAAGAAGCTATGATTATATCAATAAAAATAAAAAATCATCATCAATCAGAAGATCAGGTCGCGTAGAAAATATGGAGCAATACCCGGGATAGAGAAGGAAGCAAGTCTGTGACGGGAGGAAGAGTCTCAGAGCCTTCTTTATATTTCACAAGCTTACAGGATCCCGGTAAGAAAAGGAGTCTCTACTTGCCGTGTATAAAGGCTACAGATGCGGGATAGCAATCAGCGGATGCTTATCAAATCTGAATATTTGAGGAGGCTACCACGTAATAAGAAGAAGCGCATCTAGTACAAGAAACGGGCCAGACTCTATCCTGGTAACACGCACTGAAACTTTTCCTGTGGATTTATTTTTACTGTCACCATCTAATGCCTACCCCACAATAGTGCAACTATTACGTGCTAGGCAGGGGACTTAATGTTGATGGTGGATTTTAGTTCAGGGATAAATTTGTAAAACTAGTATTTTTATGCACTGTCACCCTGCAAAGGGAAAAGCCGTTTAAGAAGTGATGAGTGCAGAAAAACTCTTCAATTTATTTATTCGAAGCAATTCAATAAATACACAAGATTCACCCAGAATGGTGCTGCAACAACAATCCCAAATATTCTGTGAATTTTATTAGCAATATTAATTAATGCATAATTTGCCTTGTATTTCCCGTGCTATGTTCTCAGCCGAACTCTCTTTATTGACATGACATGAAGACTGAGTGTTCGCTCTCAGCAGAGTAACATGAATCTCCGTGCCAATATTGAGACATGCATGAAATACCCACATAGGCTGCATCACTCTCTAACAAAGAGAATTTCGAATCGACGCGCTTTTGATTAAAGACAGCTCGATCGAACGTATTTAATTTCCTTAAGGAAAATCTGGACTATCCATATCAGTCTCAGAAACGATCGTGGCCACGCAAGTTGGCCGCACAATTTAACAAGCCTAGCCAAACCCTGGCAAAAATAGGCAATTGTTGTGATGACCACCGACGGGCCCACTTATGCCCTAGCCGGTCGAACAATCACCGTACTCCCCCAACGTCATCGAACGCCAACCCAAAGTTGAGTGTCCGCGCTGTTTTTGGAGAGGCTCGAACGGGAAAGACTGTTCAGGGCAGTCTTAAAGTCATCGCAACCGTCCAACTTCGCTAGCCTGGTTGGACAGGTTAGATCATCCCATGAATGATCACGGAAACGCTAACACACACGTTGGCGGGCCCACTTCTCCTTCACCCGATCGGTTTTCTCACGGCGAGGCCATGGAGCAATGAAACGATTTCTCAAACCATGGCAGGCGTGATGCTTCTAAGGGTCGCGGAATTCCACTAGTGTCTTAAATCGATCACAACCATCCAACTTAGCCAGCCTATTTGGATGGCTTAGATCGCATTTAGAACCATTAAGAAGGTGCACATACGTTCACCGTCAGTCCAACATGGGCCCCACGTGATCGATCTCTCCAAAGGAGGATCACGGCGTGCCAAACCGCTTGGCCAAAGTCACGTGCACATGACTGTTTCAAAACCCTAATTAGGGTTTGCGGCAATGTACATCTGTCGTAGTTCGATCATGACCATCCATCTTCGCCAGCCTAAATGGAGGGTGTAGATATAGACTCAAGAGATCCCAAGGATGTCAACGTGATCACCATGGGCCCACCTTTGTGTGTGACCGGCCGGCCCGTGCAGACTAGGGCCCAGCGCCTCGAAACGCACGCCCAAAAGGTGGCATGCCACACAGCTTTTAAACCTTTGCGACAATGTATTTCTATCGCAAATCGATCACGACCACTCATCTTTGCCGGTCAAATTGATTTGCCTAGATCGAATCTTTGTGCGACCGAGAGTTATAGGCATGCACGCCGGCGGACCGTCTCCATGCATGCCTGGTCGGTCCCACCAAAATTATCGGCCATGCTTAGATTCAGTCAAGCCAAAGAGGGGATGTTGCGCATCTCTAAATCCATCAACGACAGCAAATATGTGCCGTAAATCATCTCGTTCGTCCAACTTTGCCAGCTTGGTCGAACAACTTGGATTAAAAATTAGGCGATCAATGAAGAGCCTCAATGATCACCGTCTGCCACTCTGTCACAGGGAGTGATCGAACAGATGTGGCCCGCCCATGCGGCTTCCAGAAGATCACTCGAAGATGGTTGGACGTGCTGCCATTTTAAGACGCTTAATCCGCGACTTATCCAATCAAGCATTAAAACAGCGATGCTTTATGCATATCGATTGTTTTGAGCTGCTTGCTTTAAAACGATGCATTACATGCATCGAACATACACGATATTTCATGAATATCAATTCCATAAATAACTCAGTTATTTAACTTTATAGCACCATATGTTATTTTCTGCGGCGGGTACCACGACGTGACCCATTCATTCGAGACATCAAACATGTCACAAACTGGGGGATACTTACTGGGGTATTGGTATGGCGGTTTACAGCGTGCGGCGTGCAACACGCCCATTACGAGAATGTGTCTGGAGGCATGGACGATTAACGATGATGAGGGAAGTGGGCAAAAGCGTGATCGTGTGACAATCACCTACACGACCCCACTACTCCATCACTCAACTTCCTCCACTTCCTACGAGATGAGGATTGCGCTCAAATGACTTGTATAAATAGGTTCTTCAACCTATTTTCAAACAACACATAGAAATCAAGTGTTGTCACAGTATCCAGAAAACATCCAGAGCAGATAGCTTTCATTGTGTAAGCCAGTTCATCATTCTGATACAAGTCATAAATAGCCAACACCTTCACAATCTCAACACCTTCTTCGTTTCCCTCCCTAAGATCAACCCCATCTCCTTCACTTTGTGATCGAAGCAAGTTTGGAACGACCATTTCTTGGTTTAGGCCAGAATTGTATAGATTGATCCCTCGAATCAAAAGTACTCCCGTGGAGTGCATTTGTTTAGGGTTTAGATTCGTTTCTCATCCACACACCCAAATTTACCAAAAACTGTAGAAACAGTTTTCACCCATAAACACCTATTAAATCACCAAACATGGGTTTCACGGTTCTACCAAAACAAGTTTCAGTTCTACCTCCATGTGGGTACTAGAATTAGTCACGCTAGTTACCAAAACTTGGTTGACTAGGTACTAGGATCGGTTCCCACATATATAAGTTATCTAACTTGTATTTGTTGCACATGTCCATAGGATCGGTTCCCAATGTCTAAAAACGTGTTGCACATATTCATAAGATCTGTTCCCAATCACTAGAAACTTGTTGCACCTCTTACAAGGATTGATTCCCCTTTTGTGATCGGTTGCACCTCTTACTAGGATCAGTTCTTATTAGAGCATAGCTCGGTTGAACCCACCAAGCGTTGTTATGTCAAGTTTGGTTGTCATATTTTAGTGAATCAAAACTCATTTTAAGAGTCGCTTGATTATGTACTAGAGTCAACTTCGTATAGGTTAGCTTGAAAGTATTAGGATAAGAGACGTTACAAGTATTGCGAAGACTTGAAGAAGTGAAGAAGTAAGAAGATACAACGACAACATCATCCTTCCACTTGAGGTTAGTGATATTTGACTTGAACTGTTTCATTCCCTAACGTATCTTTCAAGTCGTTCATATTGAAAACGAAACTGCGAAGCATGAACATTTTAGATAGACATAGTATTAAGGAATACAATATGAAGTTTATTGCTTAACCATTAAACTTTGTAGATAAGACATCGACATAATCGTTTAAATGCTATCATGATTATGTATGGGTATGAGGTGAGGATTTCATCCTAGGAAACAATGTTTTACATGTGTTTTAAGGAAGTAAGTTCATAAACTTGTTTATGAATCGAAAAGGAAATCGCCAGGCGTTATTGGGATTGTTATTCATTGCATATCTTGTGAACATCCAATATGTGTGATTTAGTATAACCGCTCACGACTTGTTTGTGTTCTTGGTAAAAATATTCACAAAGGCCTGACTTATGTATTGGTATGACTTTTATTAGTGAAACCGATCTTAAGTAATCACCTGAGATGGTATGATCGAGTTTGTGATTTGTTGAACCGAATCTGGGTAAAGGGGAACCGATCCTATGAAGAGGTGCAACACATCACAAAGGGGGGTTGATCCTTGTATGAGGTGCAACAACTTTGTAGCATAATGGGGAACCGATCCTATGGACATGTGCAACACGTTTTTAGGCAAAGGGGAACCGATCCTATGGACATGTGAAACACATATAAGTTAGATACCATATATATGTGGGGAACCAATCCTAGTACCTAGTCAACCGAATTTTGGAAAGCTAGTGTGACTATGCACAATACTCACATGGAGGTAGAACCACAACTTTTTTTGGTAGAACCGTTAAACCCATGATTTGTGATTGAGTGTTCTTGATCAATCACATAGTTCTCGAAAGTCAGATGAACCAATTCTAAACTTGTTTGGAATTGTGGCAAATCGGTTTCAAGGTTGTAAGTATGAAAGAGGACTTACACAGTAAGGATGTCGACATACTTTGAACACGTACAATAATGTTTATGTTTTATTGTTCAAAGTTATTCCTTAATAGCTACAGGAAAAAAATCCTAGGATCGAAATATAAATAAGTTAATAATCTTTTAATTAAGGTTGTTAATTTTATTTTAGGAAAATGAGAATTAGTAATGTGCATTTACTAGTTGAGATTTTCCAAAGAGATTTTCGGTCATTATTTTGGACAGAGCATTTCCAGGAATTATGGAAACCGAATTTGGAATATATTGAATATCTTTGAGAATATTTTCGGTTTTGGAAATTTCTTATGTGTCCAAACTTCCTTGTCTATAAATACTTGAAGTCTGCATTTCTAGCAAACTAATCCTTCGTGACAGCAAACTTCCTCGGTTGTGTTGTTACTGGTGAAGCTACCTATTCGGAGAGGAGAGTAACCTAATTAGGCGAAATCTCTTACGACCGCTCAGTTTAAAGTATTCTTTGGGATTGAGAAGCTCTACGAGTACCGTTGGTGGGAAACTAGATAATTGCGGTTTATCTTGTGTTTTCGATTGATTTGATTGACTAACGGTGGTTGAACTTTGATTGCACCTAGTTTGTTTATGCTTGAGAATCTTCTCTTCTGATATAAGATTCACTCAAACTAGATCGAAGTTTCGACAGGGATCTATAGACTGTTGTTAGTGCTAAAGACGATCTTGTGATAATCCATTGTTAACAGACTCCATTCTGTGCGTGATTGATCATAAAAGATTCAAGTTCTTATGTGCAAGTGTTTATTGAAGATATAAGAAGATTTGAAGACAAATAAGATATTGAAGATTTCTGATTTGGGGTTCGCACTCTTTGGTGTGCAAAATACTTGTTTCATTATAAGAGGATCCAACTATAATCGGTTTATCCTTATGGTAGATTGGATGAAATAGTTGTGTAGATCGGCATCAATATAATTCTTTGTGATTAAAAGTATTGATTGAAAAATATTAACAATTACCTTTGGTGATTGAACATAAGATAGATCTAAGAACCTGACGAAGGAGTTTATGTTAAGATAAACAGAAGAGCCTTTGTCCGACTCACATCACTTGGTTGAATAGAGTTGATACCAAACAGATTTGTTGTTCCTTTACTGTTTGGAATACGAACCAGAGGAATTGTTCCAAGTACGTGACTTATTCATAAGTTGGAGGCGTGGGAATACAGACGGAACTAGGTGAAATATAGGTTTAGTTGCTTGGTCTCAATTATACGAAGTTGGTGTAATTTTGTATAGCGGCTCAATCCTGTGAGTATTCAATTCTGGACAAGGTCCCTGGGTTTTTCTGCATTTGCGGTTTCCTCGTTAACAAAATCTTGCTGTGTCATTTACTTTATATTTCCGCATTATAATTGTTTTATTATAATTAAAGTAAATTACACAAACGTTAATTCCTATTTACTTGATAAGCAATCTTATTGTGTTTGGTTAAGTCAGAACCTTTTTATCAAGTAAACATACTTCGTTGTTGTATTGTCTCGATCTCGTATTCATAGACGATCACACGAAGTGTGAACCGATTAGTTGCATTGTCTCGACTCAGTCCATAGACAATCACTTTCGGAGAAAGGACTTATAGGTAGGAAAAGTTTTAGCTTGAGGTATATTTAGGTACCCTCTCCTTTTCAGTTCCCCTTTGCCTAGAGTTGGTCATACCAATTACAATAAATCGATCATACCATCTCAGGTGATTACTTAAGATCGGTTTCACTAATAAAATTCATACCAATACAAAAGTCAGGCCTTGTGAATAATTTTACCAAGAACATAACCAATACTAAACACACATATTGGTAATTCAAAAGATTTGTCATGAATAACAATACCAATAAGCCTAGTGATTTCCCTTTCGATTCATAACACAAGTTTATGAATTGTACTTCCTTTAAACTAATGTAAAAGCATTGTTTCATAGGACGAAATATTCACCTCATGCCCATACATAATCACAATAGCATTCATACGATTATGTCGATGTCTTATATACGAAGCTCAAAAGATAAGTGTTATACTTCGTATTGTATTCCTTAATACTATGTCTAACTAGAGTATAATCATTCAGATCTTCGCAATTATGTTTTCAATATGCACGACTTGAAAGATACTTTAGGGAATGAAACAGTTCAAGTCAAATATTACTAACCTCAAGTTGAAGGATGATGTCGTCATTGTACCTCCTTACTTCTTCACATACTTCAAGTCTTCACGTAATACTTGTAATTTCTCATATCCTAATACTTTCAAGCTAACCTATACGAAGTTGACTCTACTAAATAATCAAGCGACTCTTTAAATGAGTTTTGATTCACTAAAATATGACAACCAAACTTGACATACCAACGCTTGGTGGGTTCAACCGAGCTATGTTCTGACACTAGTACCCACATGGAGGTAGAACCGAAACTTGTTTTGGTAGAGCCGTGAAACCCATGATTTGTGATTTGATAGGAAAATCAATCACATAGTTCTTGGAAGTCAGATGAACCAATTCTGAACTTGTTTGGAAGTGTGGCAAATCAGTTCCAAGATTGTAAATATAAAAAAGGATTTACAAAGTTAAGATGTCGGCATACTTTGAACATGTGCAGTAACTCTTACCTTTTATTGTTCAAAGTTATTCCTTAATAGCTAAAGGAAAATCCCGGATAGAAATAAATTGAGAATCTTTTAATTAAGGTTTTTAGTTTTATATGCTTTCAATTTCCAGCAATTAAAATGCATATCTTTAGAAAATAAAAATTAGTAATGTGCATTTACTAGTTGGAGATTTTCTACTGAGATTTTGGTCAATATTTGGATAGTGCATTTCCAGGAATTATGAAACCGAATTTGGAAATTCCTTGGTGTCCAAACTTCCTTGGTCTATAAAAATTGAAGTTTGCATTTCGAGCAAACTAATCCTCAGAGCCAGCAAAACTACCTAGTTGTGTTTTTACTGGTGGAGCCGTCTATTCGGAGAGGAAAGTACCCTAATTAAGCGAAATTTCTTACGACCGCTCGTTTTAAAGACTTCTTTGGGATTGGGAAGCTCTACGAGTACCCTTGGTGGGAAACTAGATAATTGAAGTTTATTATTAGTTTTCGATTGATTTGATTGACTAATGGTGGTTGAACTGTGATTGCACCTAGTTTTTTTATGCTTGAGAATCTTCTCTTCCAACTAAGTGTACGCGTTTAGGTACAGTTACTCAAACCTAAATGAAGTTACATTTCATTTGTGAATAACAAGCTAAGTTCAATCTAACGGTTCAAAAATATTAGCTTGAATCTAATCATGTTTTCATCTAACGGTGAATATTGAATGCTTTTTTACCAAGGTAACTTAGATTGCAAACCCCGATTTAAAAATCTATATAAAGGATAACTCTAGAAACTGGGAAATCTAATCCCCATACCTCCTGTGTGATTTTAGTTGTATAAGATAGAGACGTTCTCCTTTAACCTTAGGTTTTTTTCACAAAAGCCTGTAGTTTAACGACTTAAAAACTTCATTGGGATTGTGAATCCAGACCCAACTATTTTCTCTGTAGTTGCGTGATCTGATCTTGTTATTTCTATCGTGTTTGAGTACAATCGTAAGATTGTCTTGAGATTTATATCTCCGATAGGCAAGATAGCAAAGTGGTCACAAACACCTTCGTCTCATCGTTTGTGATTCCAACATATCTTGTTACGTTAATCGATTAAGATTATTGTGAGGTGATTGATAATTCTAGGATGTTCTTCGGGAATATAAGTCCGGGTTATCAATTGGTTCCTGTTCACCTTGATTTATCAAAAGACGAAACAAAAACTCGTAGGTATATCTGTGGAAGACATATTTATCTATTCAATAGACTTTTCTGTGTGATACAAATTTGTTTGTCAAGTCTTCGACTTTGGGTCGTAGAAACTCTTAGTTGTGGGTGAGATCATAAGGGAATCAAGTGCGTAGTATCCTGCTGAGATCAGAGACATAAGGAGCACGACTGTACCTTGAATCAGTGGGAGTGTAGGATCAGAATCTCGCAGCAATAATGCCTCAGCGAAATTATTAACAACACAACACAACAGTGTCGCAGAACAACTTCAGAAGTGACATAATAAACGACATCCGCTAAATCATGAGAAAAATGTGATGGTCCTGCGAAAATTAGGGAGTTTGCGAGATTAACATTTGTAAGGTTGCGAGAATGTCGCAATCCATATCCGAAAATAAAGGTCAGATTAGCTGTCATCCATTATGTAATTCCCTATAAATAGCCATTCAATTGTAAGGAAAGGAAGAGAGATCTTTTTTGAGTGAGAAGCAAGTAAATAGGAGAGAGAAAGTCTAGAGTAGTGGTTATTCTTGATTCCTTTATCTTTTCTTGTAAGATTGTTCAAAGATTCATCAATAAAATTAAGATTGTTAATCCAAAAATGAGTTGAATCTTAATGAAATCTTGTGAGGGGTGTAGTGTAGGATTTCCTGCAACTACATAATGGCGCTAGAAACAGGGAAGTGTGGAGAAAATATGGGAAAATATGGGAAAATATAATTTTGATGCCACCCCTGAATGCAAGTGTGGAGAAAATATGGGAAGTTATAATTTTGATGGAGAATATACCAACACCATGGAACATGGGAACGGAACCACCTCAAAGCCGCAGAAGTCATGAGTTCTGTTCTTATCATCATTTTCACGGACATACTACAAATGATTGCATAAATATAAAGAGAATTATTCTGAGAATGATAGATCAAGGAAAACTAAGCCAGTTTCTGGTAGGACACCCACAATCTCAACCATTACTACCACCACCACCAGAGCATCACAGAGTAAACACAGTGAAAGAGAAGGAACGTTCTTCGCAGAAGTTGGTGCAAAAGCAAAGAATCTATTCTGTCACTCTATCGTATATTCATACAAGACAATTGAAGATTTTCATGACAATGTTTTGAGTAGAGTGTTCGCAAGAGACAGTGATGGAAGAGAAATTATGAACATTACGAAAATCTCGCCACTAGAGGAATGGCAGAAGCAAACTATTTATTTTACCGCAGAAGAAGTCCCCGAAGGTGGAGAAGTACATGACAATCCATTGGTGGTAAAATTAGAAATTAATCCAAAACCGAAAGAAGATGAAGCTGAAGACTCATGGGCAATTAATAGGATTATAATCGATACCGGAACCTCTGTGAACATCTTATTCTATCATACTTATAAAACCATGGGAGGGAGAGATGATGATCTTATACCATCAACATATAAGATATATGGTTTTAATGGTACTTCCAACAAGCCTAAAGGGGGGGTTACTATGCAAATTCCATTGAAGGGAATATCTTCTGAAATCCTGTTCTGTGTTATTGACGTAGAGTCACCCTACAATGCATTAATTGTTCGACCTTGGCTACATGGGATTCTAGGTGTAGCTTCAACATTCCATCAGTGCATAAAATTTCCTCACCCCAGCGGTATAGGAATCATAAAAGGAGATTGGGTTGAAGGAAAGAAATGTTACGAAACTGAGGTAGAATCCTGCGAAGGAAGAGCAAACAAGAAGGAAAGTTGGCGACGCAAAATCAAAGAGACACAAAGAAGTGAGAGATTGATGGTGGATGCAATCGAACAAAAAGAAGAAGAAATATTGCGAAACTAATGCTAGCTCAGAATAAGAAATGGTGAACATACCACTACCAAGGAAGCAGTAGCAGAAAATAACAAAGAAGCAGAGAATGGCAAAGGTAATAAAAATAAGAAATGTATGAATGATTGATTTGTTGCGACACTCTCACAACAAATAAAATTCACAAAAGTACATTTTACTGAATAATAAAAAAGAGATTGAGAAGTGCAAATACGATGTTATGATGTGCGAGAATCTCGCAGAGATAATGAATTCTACAAAAGACAATCAGAGAACAATGACAAAAGAGAAAGGGGCGAAACTTTATGGCGTACACCCTAGTTCGCGAATACAATTTCGCAAGAGGAAAATGTAAGACCTAAAGTACGTCATATAAGGGGGTACCTGTTGCATGGCTCAGGGAAAGGCTACACCGCCACCGGAACCTGAGTCATGGATATTTGGGGTCAATAAATCCCATCCGGGAGAGGCACCTTGGATTCTCAGCTTAAGCATATGACTTAGGTTGGGAAACTAAGGTAATAAGGACTCTCCCAAGGAGTGCAGAATCTGACCAAGGCGCCGAGGTACACGGTTGAGTCAAGAGTTCCAGGGGCGTCTGGAGCGTACCTTTCCATTCTTGACAAGTCTTGGATTATACTGCACTCGGACCGAAGAAAACCCCACTTAGGGTGCAGTCTCATAACCATAAACCCTATAGGTAAAAGGGATAAGAGGCTGCGAAAACAACTGGTTGTTGTTAAGACCGTATGGGAGGAGCCAAACTTGTATGGTAGAGGTACGCCTCCTTGAAGGGGCAACCAGGGGGGAGATAAGGGCGGCACCCTCCATTAGGGAGCTAATAAGTGTCTTAAGACGCAAATATCATGAGGCTTTTTACTCGCAAGGGTATTAAGGCTTGTCATATTTGTGAGACAATCCTGAAGAGGCAATAATACTAAAGAGAAAGATGAGACGAGATCAATGGGTTTTCGCATGAAAGTGCGAAGACGTCCTGCGATTTCGTCGCAAGACGGCAATGTCATGGGGCTTTATTTTCGCAAGAAAATTTAGGACTGTCATATTTTCGTGACTATCCTGGAGAGGCAATAATACAAATAAAAAAGTTAAGGCAAGATCAATGGGTTTTTGCATGAAAGTGCAAGGACGTCCTGCGATTTTGTCGCAATGACAAGAGGTGGCATAATAAGACCTTTAACTAGGAAGGAAAAATAAGATCACACATGAATGAGATTTTGAAAAGAATCAAAATTCACTTCGCATATGATTGCGAAATTATACATAAAAAACTGCAAAGTTGAGGCACAAAATAAGAGAAATCTGCAAAATCTCTCATTTGGATACAAATAACAGAGGAAAGTATGGGAATGAATGAAATTAGAAAATATTATTTGTCTCCACATGATAGATTTACGCAAAAATTCAAAAATTAATGATTATGTTGATTAACCGTATTGCAAGGAAGAATTGTTTTATGAATGCAGGTCGAAATGAAAGAAACTCATATATTAAGGAATATGGGGAACCAAAAGAATTCGCAAATATACAAAAAGAAGGAATAAATGTACAAGTATTACATAAGATCAAAGAAAGAAACAAAGACTACTTCTTAGTTGATCCTTCATCATCTTCATCAGACTTGTTCTCTTCTTCGTCAGCATCAGAACCTTTATCTCCATCAGAACCTTCATCACCATCAGATTCTTCATCATCAGCTTCGCTATCAGAGATGGTCAGACTAGGAATGTTCTTTGGGATCTCCTCCAAGAGACAATAATAATCAGAGTGAGGAATACTATGGTCATCACAAACCATTTGAATAGTTTGATTGCGAAAATGCAGAGCGTCATTCTTAAAATTTGCAACAGTGATCTTGAGTTAATTCTTTAATCTAAAATATTTGTCGTTGCGAGAAGAAAGATTCTTTGCGAGTTCCTCTTTTTCAGCTTCAAGTTCCTCAACTCTTTGGCGATATCTACTTTCAGATCCTGCGAAGCATATAGCAATTAATCAGTAACTTGATAAAAACTCGTGAAAAACCAAAGATTAATAAAGGAAAACAGTTAATGACCTTCTCTCTCAGAAATTATATCTCTAATCAAGGTTGTATGCTCAACTTGGAGACAAACATTTACACCTAAATCTTTTCTGGCGTTATCCAAGATTGCCGCGGCCCAAGCGAACTCATCATCACTATTTATGAGAAGACGAGAACGGACTTGGTTTTCTCTCTCGCTAAGCACAACATTTTGACGATTGGCTTCATCTCGTTCAAGTTGAACCTCAAGAAGAGTCTCTTGGAATTACGCCAAAGCCTTAACACCTTGATCAGAGATACGATCTTTATCATCTATAAGTTTGCTAATCTTGGTTCTTAATTCATCGATCTTCTCTTTAGAATTGAGATAAAAACATTTAAATTGGTTGGATAAACCTAAACTAGATCTATGATCAATCTCTAAGAGGCAAAATTTGGATTTAAGTTCATTCAAAGACAGAGATGAAATTTTATCATTAGAGAAACTATTCAAAGATTTATTAAGATGTTCAAGAAGAGTGTCATTATCTAGGGCATCGGGAAATGAACGAAGAAGAATGGCTTCATCAGAAATACCATAAATGTCTGCAAAAAGGATTAATCAAATAAGATAAGATAATAGGATGAATGAATTAAAGGAAAGGAAAAAATTGCATACCATAGAGATGATCGTTAGCTTTTTGAAGAGTAGAAATTTTTTTCCTTTGCGAAGAAGTGTCGGTTTCCAGTTGTTTGTTCTTCTCGCGAAGACCTTTAACTTCAGCTTCTAATTGTTTGTTCTTCTCACGAAGACCTTTAGCTTAAGTTTCCAGTTTTCATTCTTCGTACGAAATTGAAGATTCTTCTTTTCAAGAATTTCGCGTCTCCTCTCCAAATCTGAGGCAACAGCGAAAGAAGCTTTTCCAGCCTGCGAAGAAATACAAAAATAATTAAAATAAAAAGAAATTTTGAGTCACAATAATGAAGAAGTAAAAAGACGAAGGCATACCAAACTATTGAGGGAATTTAGGAAGCTAGGAGTCACTGATCTGGAGACCCGAAGAGAACTATCACCATCCAACAAAGGAGTATCGCAAATAGTTGCGAGAGCTTTGCATATACTGGCGAGGCAATTATCTCCCATCCCTTGCCAAGAATCAGAGAAGATACCAGATAACTGTGCCATAGAGGATTCAGGTGGAGAATCTTTATTCGCAGCAGAGTCGTCATCATCATCTTTGTTGTCTTCATCATCTTCAGAACCATCAGGGAAATGAACATCTGAAGGAGGAGGAGAATTCCCTCTCTTTCTTTTCTTTGAAGAGGATGCAGATGATTTTCCTTTGCGAAGAATATCTTTACCCTTATCACCAGCCGTCGCAGCTTTGGTGGGTTCTTCTACTTCAGCAATAACCTTCACACACAAATGAAGATAAGAAATAGAGGCAACAATATTTGTTTAAAATCATAAAAGAATATTTCTTACCTCATCTGTGTATGAGCGAAGAGCTAGTAAGGTATTGGCTTTCCCAGTCCTGCGGTAGCTATCTTTCAGTTTCTGGATCTGTAGAATGTCGCAAGAATCAGCGAACAAAGAGTAAAGATAAATAGAAATATAAAGTGGGCGAAATTGGAAGAAATACCTCTTTCACTTTATCAGGCCAAGAGAATACCCAGGGTCGATAAGCGGTGAGATTCGCAGGAAGAATGACATTAGAACCAGCAATATAGGTCCTTTCAGCATCAAGGGGAAGACACCATTTATCATCTTTGGATTGGCGAGGGGTTTTATTTATTCCAGAGTGCCAATCAATGTCATGCATGAGCATTTTATCTTCAGCAATAACATCCTTCCTTTTCAAGCGAACACCCCATCGAGTATTCTCCTTCTTCATAGATACTAGTTCATGATTCTCAAAGAAACTCGTTACTGTGTATTTTTCAGCGATTATCTCCAAGTCTGCGAATTTAGGATCCCTAAGTTCTTTAGAGTAGAGAGATCCTTTACCAGCACCACGGTTAGCGAACTCCAACATTAGACGGATCCAATCTCCACTTAATTTAAAGATAGCTCGCAAGAAGTCTGGATGAGCGAGAATATCATAAAATAAAGGAATGTCAGGGTCATAAAGAGGAATGGGGAGACCTGCGAGAATTTGACCCAGCGAAACTATGATTATCTGATCATCACAGTGTTGATCAGAAAAAAGTTTAATAGAAAGAATTGATTTGGCACTTTCACCAGGAATGGTAGAAAGTGTAAAACCTCTCTCGTCGAGATCTTTTTGGATTTCCTTAAAAGTTTTCTCATGCTTTTAACCGCTTGGAGGCATATCTGAATATAGTGTATGGGAATGAATGAAAAGTAAGAAGATTGGAGAGGGAAAAATTACAGTAGCAGAACTTACAGAAGAACAATAGAGTTGCAGAGATGAGAGAGTAAAAAGATAAGAGAAAGTAAAAATAAAATGGAAAGAAGAGTAAGAAGAATATATAGAGAAGATTTTTTTTTACTAGAAGAAATAAACACCATTAATGCGAAAAGACATGAGCGGTTAAAGCAGCGGTTACAGAAGACGTGTCAAGAAATAAATGGAAGAAAGGATACGTGTGATAAATGCAGAATATGAAGAGATGGACAGCTGCGGCATTTCTCACATCGTTCTCTACTTCGCAGAGAAGATATGAGAAGAGGCAAGATGTAGGATCAGAATCTCGCAGCAATAATTCTTCAGCGAAATTATTTACAACACAACATAACAGTGTCGCAGAACAACTTCAGAAATGACATAATAAACGACGTCAGCTAAATCATGAGAAAAATGTGATGGTCCTGCGAAAATTAGGGAGTTTGCGAGATTAACATTTGTAAGGTTGCGAGAATGTCGCAAGCCATATCCGAAAATAAAGGACAGATTAGCTGTCATCCATTATGTAATTCCCTATAAATAGACATTCAATTGAAAGGAAAGGAAGAGAGATCTTTTTGAGTGAGAAGCAAGTAAATAGGAGAGAGAAAATCTAGGGCAGTGGTTATTCTTGATTCCTTTATCTTTTCTTGTAAGATTTTTCAAAGATTCATCAATAAAATTAAGATTGTTAATCCAAAAATGAGTTGAATCTTAATGAAATCTTGTGAGGGGTGTAGTGTAGGATTTCCTGCAACTATAGTGAGATTTATTAGGGTTCAACTACATTCCAAACCGAAGTTAGATTTGTAGTAGGCTAGTGTATGTAGCGGCATAATATAGTGTGGTGTTCAAATACGGACTAGGTCCCGGGGTTTTTCCTGCATTTGCGGTTTCCTCGTTAACAAAACTTCTGGTGTCTGTGTTATTTCTTTTCCGAGTTATATTTTGTTATATAATTGAAATATCATAGGTTGTGCATTGTATCGATCAATTGTTAAATCCAACCTTTGGTTGTTAATTGAAATTGATTGATTCTTGAACATTGGTCTTTGGTACCGTTCAAGTTATCTCTCTTATATCCATTCGGGCTCGCAAATTATTATTTGATTGCGGATTGAATTGAGAGATTGAGATATAACTCTTTGATATACTTTTTTATTAAGATTCATTCTGACTGTGTAGTTGATTCTCTTGAAAGTATATTGGAGTTAGTCCATATAGATTGCTAAGCAAAATATTGGGTGAGATTGTTAGACCCCCGTTTTTTCAATTGGTATTAGAGCAGGCAATCACTAGACCCCCGTTTTTTCAATTGGTATCAGAGCAGGCAATCACTATAAACCTAATAAGTTTGTGTTTGACTGATCCCTAAAGTCTATCCTCATGGGAAATTTCTTTGGGAAACTTTCTCTCGGCATCTGTAACGCACACCAGAATTCCTTAAAGGTTGTTTCGAGATTATTATGGACTGGACAGTTAAGTTCTCATAATAATCTCATTCCATCTAAGCCTGTGGAAAACGTAGATGATAAAGAACAATCTAGAGAAAAAATTAAGAAAGGAAAGTCGAGAAAACATTCTCTACGCTCAAGGATATGGAATCTCATTAGATTATCTCTTAATCCTTTTGAGGAATACTATCGTGATGGATCAATTGACCAAGACCTATTTAGAGCATTTTAAAACGTTTTTAGATTCCTAGAAATGCTTAATGCGATTAAGAATAAGAATCGCTCTGATAAAAGTTCGTTACATGGAAAATCATATAATCATGATGTACGAACTAAACATGTTGTCAACACAAGTGGGTCCAATAAAACGGGTTCTTGTGTTGTTGATATAGACTAAAGACATGAGAAAAATCTCCCTTATGGTCATATGAAAAGGAAGTTAGAAAGCTCTGTTAATCCTAATTATCATCATTACTATGATTATATCACTGGTACTGTTCTCAAATATCAACCGGAAATGGTGCATGAGGATCACTCTGCACATCTTGGGACTTGGTAACTTGTTTGGCGCTACCCCATATGTATATATCTTGAGATGGGGAAAGAAACGGTTTGATTTGTCTGTACTAGGGTGAACTTTCTCCTCCTCAGGATAATTATGAAATAGCTTTCTACTGCACCGTATTTTTATACATTCTTGTGTTTTAACGTGTTGCATAACCTTGGTGTTTGAACACCTAAGAAATCCTACATTCCTTTTGTGGGCCGCGGTTCAGGAATGGGTCCAAGCCCATTCTTGGGTATATAAAAGGAGCCTACGCGTACCTTCTTCTTCATCCCATCATGTCCGCGTTCGTGAACTTTTTAAGGTTTGTGTGTTTTCCTCCATTAAACATCCTTGAATATCAAAAATTGAAAAGGGGTTTTCAAGGAACACATCAAGTAAGTCATTTCTTCCTCTAATTTCTTAATTTCTAGATCTCATGAAGAATTTCAAGGTTTCAAAGGAGATTTCAGAAAACTTTGGGTCAATCTTCCTCTAGCATGATCTTACCAATAGATCAAAGTTCCATTAGAATTAGATTTGTCAATGATTCTTGTGAAAAGGTTTTTGAAAGGATTTCATCTAATGGGTTTATTCTAGAAAAGAAGTTGGATTTTACTAGTGGGCATAAAGAGGATTTGATTTGTTTTAAAAAATTCAATCTTGGTAATATTTTTGATGGCCTTGGTGAAGGTTTTGACACTCTTACAAGAATATTTTATGCTAACATCTATGATGTTAATTGTGATGACATGGAATTCAAGACCATGATAAATAGAAAAAGGATTCATGTAAACAGAGAGTTGATTTCAAGGATTACTAAAATTCCTTTAGGGAGTTTTCGGCTACCAAGACCTAGTCATGAAAGACCTTCTTATGAAACCATTTCTATTGGTCTCTGTGGTAAGAGTGTTGATTGGAATATGGGAAAATTTCTTACTAATAATCTTAGTCTATCTTTGATGTCCTTTGGTAAACTTGGTATATCTAATCTTTGTCCCTCCACGATTAAGAATTCTTGTTGGAGTCGTGAGTTTACGGAGTTGGTCTATTTCCTTGAGTTGGAAACTCAAAGTCTCGACATTTGTGGGTTTATCATATATCAAATGTTTTCGATGACGTTTTCCAACAAGAAGTTAGGTTATCCTTGATTGATTGAGCGAATTTGTTGCACCTTCTCTATAATTCCGATTGGAAACTCCATTGGAACTCCCAAGCTTGTTCTTCCATGTATTTTCAAACGTATGAAGGAGAATGCTTGCAAGAGACAAAGATGTGACACCCTTGATAGCTCATGTGATTCGTCCTCCATGAATCTTCTTCATCAAATTCTCAAAGGTGTTTGTAAGACTAATGCCAAGGTAAGGTGTGCGCAAGAACAATTACTTGTGATTGCTATTAAGTTTCCAGAAATCAAGGATGACATGGATAAGAGTCAATCCACTCTTATGGTCTCTTATGATGAAGATGATGATTAGTTTTTCGTTCTTTATCAGTTTTCGGTTTAGAGTTTGTCGACTTGCTTATGTCTAGGAAACTTCTTATGAGAATTTATTCTTGTGTCTTTAAGAAGGATAACTAGGGTTTGGAATAGCAATTATTGTGAGTATTCATAGAAATGTCCAACGATTTTTCATCTTGCAATGTTTTTAGATTTATTTTTTAAATTCTAAAGTTTATTTGGAAGATGATTTTGCAATATTAATCTTTATGATTTTATATACTGCAACTTGTTATGGGATATGTGTGTTTGCGTCCGTGAACTATGATTGTCCCATACGTGGTCAAAAGTTAAGTCTTTCATATGTCAGTATGCAAGTATTGATAAAAGATTGAATGAACTTTTGACAAACAAAAGTTAAGCCTATTATGTCATTATGAAAATATTGATGGAAGATAGGATGAACTTTTGTTTACAAATATTAAAGTGTATTATATGTCATTGTGCAGATAGTGATGAAAATTAGAATGAATCTTTGTTTATTCCGCAGTATTGATCTTCCCTGATCCATATCTTTATGTGAATACTGTGCGGCTCCGTAAGTTTTCTTATGTGAGCATTTCCGATTAATTAATCATGGGTTCTCTTGTGGTTAATTCAGTTGAGATTTTTGGATAGAAATTCATATTCTTATGTGATTCGTTAATGTCCAAAGAAATCCTTCTTTTCTTGAGAAAGTAAGGTCGCTCTTGTTGTTCTTTC
Source organism: Papaver somniferum (assembly GCF_003573695.1). Taxonomy (NCBI): domain Eukaryota; kingdom Viridiplantae; phylum Streptophyta; class Magnoliopsida; order Ranunculales; family Papaveraceae; genus Papaver; species Papaver somniferum. Next base: position 84,820,175 of record NC_039364.1, read on the forward strand.
GAGAATGACATTTTATGGGGGAGAGTTCTTAATTGAACGTGTGCTTAATTGCCAAATCTTTGTGAGGAGTGCGGCTGTGGAATATTAAAGGGGTTATCTTGTATCTTTATAAACTCCTTGATGAATGTATTTAGTTTCGGCTATATGATTGCATATAAATAAGTTGATATGTGCTTTTCTTTTGGTCATGAAGTATCTCTATGGAAATTTCATTAGGATCCCACTAATTTTCGTACCTTCGCCAATTTTATTGACAAAAAGGGGGAGAATTAATGTGTAGTTCACACTACAAATACATATGGTTTTCGGATCATTATGTAAGGGGGAGTGGTTTCTATGTGAGATGGAGTATTGACTAAGGGGGAGTGATACATATCACCATAGTATTGTTGTCGAAGTTGTGATACAATTGAACTTTGATGATGTATAATAATACTATGATATTGTATAACAATGATTGAGAGCTATTGTTTTCTCATTGTTATAGCTATGGATCTTCAACAACGATGATGCTGAATTGAATACCTTTAGAATCATTGGAGTACTTGGAAGTGACGAAGATTTCGAGTAATGTTGAAGAACCAAGGAGATCAAGCATTTGGATGAGAAGCTACAATGTTTATTTATTTTGTATTCCATATCCATTGATAGTTTTGTCACTAAAATTGACAAAGGGGGAGATTGTTAGAGCATTGCTCGGTCGAACTCGCAAGCGTTGATATCTCAAGCTTGTTTGTCAAGTTTAGTTGCCAAAACTATAAGTATTGATTTCTAGTATACTTATAGCTAAGTCTCGGATTAGGATAGTAAGTATAGTTGAGCCTTAGACTCCACAACGTTCATCGATTGAAGACGAAGAACTACTCAAGGGAACTTGTGTAACTTCAAAAGGTATGTGGAGACTTGAACTTATCTATCACTCAAAAGTCTATCTACTATATCTCCTATTTTAGACAAAAGTCGTATTGCTATATAGACTTAAATTATACACATTTGCTATTTCGAGCCGAGTTTATCTCGCCTATCTATTTCTCGAAATATGTGTTGGTAAGCTTTCGCTTTAGCCAAGTTCATCTTTACTCGTGACGAAAGTCATGTTGATTATTTCAAGAACTTGAAAATCGCTTTGATAAAAATAGTTTGTGAATAAAAACTATTTTAACATCCTCTAAGAAAGTTTAAATGATTGAAATGATAGTTTAGAACAAGTAACCATCTTTGGATATAAACATAGTGTGTTCTCACATTTGTGTAAAAGTCCAAAACCGAGAACCCAAAGTATACGTACACGTACGCGTACTGGCGGTTGTTGGAAATCCGGGTAAGTGTGCATACCCGTATGCATACGGGCGGAAGTTTCACGTCCGTGAATTTCAGCTGGAGTTTGAAAGTGAAAAACAAACTCAATCCGGTTACTTAAGTATGCGCACCCATTTGCATACTTAGGTAAGTTACTTTGTAAAATCGGTTTGTTCATGAACTAAAACATTTATATAATAACGAATACAATCTTTGCAAACCGTGGCTATAATGTCCATGAAATGATTCGAGTGAATCAAAATCGATCTTGCTTCAATTGTGTCTCGTATACTTCTATGAGATCTAAGAAATTGAACAACTCTCTAACTAGTTCATTTGAGTCATTTGAAATAGTTATGGTAAAGATGAATAAGGTTGATATGAAAGTGCTCATATGGCCAACCATTGGTTAACTATTGTTGAACCAACTAAGTGTACACGTTTAGGTAGGTTACTCAAACCTAAATTAAGTTACATTTCATTTGTGTATAACAAGCTAAGTTCAATCTAACGATTGAAAGATATTGTCTTGAATATAATCAGGTTTTCATCTAACGGTGAATATTGAGTGCTTTGTTACCAAGGTAACTTAGATTGCAAACCCTGATTTGAAATCTATATAAAGGAGAACTCTAGAAACTGGGAAATCTAATCCCCACACCTCATGTGTAATACTAGTTGTATAAGCTAGAGTCGATTCTCCTTTAACCTTAGGTTTTTCACGAAACCCTGTAGGTTAACGACTTAAAGACTTCATTGGGATTGTGAAGCCAGACCCAACTATTTTCTCTGTAGTTGCGTGATCTGATCTTGTTGTATCTATCGTGTTTGAGTACAATCGTAAGATTGGCTTGAGATTTATATCTCCGATAAGCAAGATAGAAAAGTAGTCACAAACACCTTCGTCTCATCGTTTGTGATTCCACAATATCTTTTTTTGTTAATCGATTAAGATTACTGTGAGGTGATTGATAATTCTAGGTTGTTCTTCGGGAATATAAGTCTGGGTTATCAATTGGTTCATGTTCACCTTGATTTTTCAAAAGAAGAAACAAAAACTCGTAGGTATATCTGTGGAAGACAGATTTATCTATCCAATAGACTTTTCTGTGTGATACAGATTTGTTTATCAAGTCTTCGACTTTGGGTTGTAGAAACTCTTAGTTGTGGGAGAGATCAGCTAAGGGAATCAAGTGCGTAGTATCTTGCTGGGATCAGAGACATAAAGAGCACGATTGTACCTTGAATCAGTGTGAGATTGATCAGGGTTCAACTACATTCCAGAACGAAGTTAGCTTTGTAGTATGCTAGTGTTTGTAGAGGCTTAATATAGTGTGGTGTTCAAATCTGGACTAGGTCCCAGTGTTTTTCTGCATTTGTGGTTTCCTCATTAACAAAAGTTCCGATGTCTGTGTTATTTATTTTTCGCATTATATTTTATTATATAATTAAAATATCACAGGTTGTGCGTTGTATCGATCAATTGGTAAATCTAACCTTTGGTTGTTGATTGAAATTGATTGATCCTTGAACATTGGTCTTTGGTACCGATCAAGTTCTCTCTTATATTCATTCGTGCTCGCAAATTATTATTTGATTGCGGATTGAATTGAGAGATTGAGATATAACTCTTTGATATACTTTTTATTAAGATTGAATTTGACTATCTAGTTGATTCACTTGAAAGTATATTGGAGTTGGTCAATGCAGATTGCCAAGCGAAATATTGGGTGAGGTAGTTAGACCCCCGTTTTTTCAATTGGTATCAGAGCAGGCAAACACTATAAACCTAATAAGTTTGTGTTTGATTGATACCTAAAGTCTGTCCTCATGGGAAATTTCTTTGGGAAACTTGCTCTCGACACCTGTAACGCACACCAGAATTCCTTAAAGGTTGTTCAGAGATTATTATGGATTGGACAATTGAGTTCTCATGCTAATTTCATTCCATCTAATGCTTTGGAAAACTTAGATGATAAATAACAATCTAGATAAAAAATTAAGAAAGGAAGGCCGAGAAAACGTTCTCTACGCTCAAGGATATGGAATCTCGTTAGATTATCTCTTAATCCTTTTGAGGAATACTATCGTGATGGATCAATTGACCATGACCTATTTAGAGCATTTGAAAACATTTTTAGATTCTTAGAAAAGCTTAATTCGATTAAGAATAAGAATCGCTATGATAAAAGTTCGTTACATGCAAAATCATGTAATCATGATGTACGAACTAAACATGTTGTCAACACAAGTGGGTCCAATAAAAAGGGTTCTCGTGTTGTTAATATAGGCTTAAGACATCAGAAAACTCTCCCTTCTGGTCATATGAAAAGAATGTTAGAAAGCTCTGTTAATCATGATTATCATCATTACTATGATTATATCACTGGTATTGTTCACAAATATCAACCGGAAATGGTGCATGAGGATCACTCTGCACATCTTGCCACTTGGTAACTTGTTTGGCGCTACCCCATATGTATATATCTTGAGATGGGGAAAGAAACGGTTTGATTTGTCTGTACTTGGGTGAACTTTCTCCTCCTCAGGATAATTATGAAATAGCTTTCTACTGCACCGTCTTTTTACACATTCTTGTGTTTTAACGTGTTGCATAACCTTGGTGTTTGAACACCTAAGAAATCCTACATTCCTTTTGTGGGTCGCGGTTTAGAAACGGGTCCAAGCCCATTCTTGGGTATATAAAATGAGCATATGCGTACCCTCTTCTTCCTCCCATATTGTCCGCGTTCGTGAACTTTTTAGGGTTTGTGTGTTCTCTCAATTAATCATCCTTGAAGATCAAAAATTCAAAAGAGGTTTTCAAGGAACACATCAAGTAAGTTATTTCTTCCTCTAATTTCTTAATTTCTAGATCTCATGAAGAATTTCAAGGTTTGAAAAGAGATTTCAAAAAACTTTGGTTCTTCATCTTCTTCTAGCATGATCTTACTAATAGATCAAAGTTCCATTAGAGTTAGATTTGTCAATGATTCTTGTGAAAAGGTTTTTGAAAGGATTTCATCTAATGGGTTTATTCTAGAAAAGAAGTTGGATTTTATTAGTGGGCATAAATAGGATTTGATTTGTTTAGAAAAATTTAATCTTGGAAATATCTTTGATGGTCTTGGTAAAGGTTTTGACACTCTTACAAGAATCTTCTATGCTAACATCTATAATGTTAATTGTGATGACATGGAATTCAAAACCATGATAAATATACAAAGGATTCATGTAAATAGAGAGTTGATTTCAAGGATTACTAAAATTCATTTATGGAGTTTTCGTCTACCAAGACCTAGTCATGAAAGACCTTCTTATGAAACTATTTCTATTGGTCTCTGTGGTAAGAGTGTTGATTGGAATATGGGAAAATTTCCTACTAATAATCTTAGTCTCTCTTTGATGTCCTTTGGTAAATTTGGTTTTCCTAATCTTTGTCCCTCCACGATTGAGAATTCTCATTGGAGTCGTGAGTTTGCGGAGTTGGTCTATTTCCTTGAGTTGGAAACTCAAAGTTTTGACATTTGTGGGTTTATCATATATCAAATGTTGTCGATGACGTCTTCCAACAAGAATTTAGGCTATCCTTGCTTGATTGAGCGAATTTGTCGCACCTTCTCTATAGCTCCGATTGGCAACTCCATTGGAACTCCCAAGCTTGTTCGTCCATGTACTTTCAACGTATGAAGGAGAATGCTTGCAAGAGACAAAGATGTGACACCCTTGATGGCTCATGTGATTCGTCCTCCATGAATCTTCTTCATCAAATTCTCAAATGTGTTTATAAGATTAATGCCAAGGTAAGGTGTGTGCAAGAACAATTACTTTTGATTGCTACTAAGATTTCAGAAATCAAGGATGACATGGATAAGATTCAAGCTACTCTTATGGTGTCCGATGATGAAGATGATGATTAGTTTTCATGCTTTATCAGTTTTTGGTTTAGAGTTTGTCGATTTGCTTATGTCTAGGAAACTTCTTATGAGAATTTATTCTTGTGTCTTTAAGAAGGATAACTAGGGTTTGGTGAATTTGGGTGTGTTGATGGGAAATGAATTCAAACCCTAAACAAATGTACTGCACATGATTACTTTTAGATTCGAGAGATCAATCCGTAAGACTCTGGCCTAAACCAAGAAATGGTCGTTCCAGATTCAATTCGGTCACAAAGTGAAGGAGAAGGGTTGATATTAGGGAGAGAAGCGAAGAAGGTGTTTGAGATCAGAATATTGAATTACGAAGGTGTGGCTGTTTTATGACTTGTATCAGAATGTTGAACTAGCTTGCAGAATGTGAGCTATCGGTTCTCGGTGTGTTCTGGATACTTGGGTTAATAAAACTTATGTCTCTCCTATCAAAATAGGTCGAAAACCTATTTATACAAGTCATGCTTGAGCACACCTGATCTCTTAGGAAGTTGAGACAGTTAAGTAGTGGATAAGTAGAGTCGTGTAAAAAGTGGTGACCATCATGTTTCAATCACGAGGGAAGAACACCCACTACTCATTAACCGTCCATCCTTTCCTGACACTTTCTCGTAAGGGCGTGTTGCACGCCGCACGCTGTAAACCGCCAGACCAATACCCCAGTGAGCATCCCCTATTTTGTGACATGTTTTATATCTCGAGTATTTTCGTGGAACATATGCAGCAGATTGCTGAGTGGGTCTTATGTGCAAGACCTAGTTATTCTGATCAATCGTGCGCAAACTAGGTGGCGGGTAATCATGTGTGGCGAGCTAAGTCATGAGACTTGCCGCAAGAAATAGTGTGTGACGCTGTTAATTCGGTTGGCGAACTTGGACGGCCGAGATTGTAATTTATGAAAGAGGGTGGCCGTTGATTATGGCCACATCTCGTTAGCGCCTGCCAGTGGCATAGTGGCGTAATTGCGCGGCCGCTATATCTTGGCATGTTGGTGTTAGATCCAAATATGACCCAACAATATTGGCTCTAGTTTCCGTATCAAACTTAATGCCTCAGGTGGCATTATTTTGCATGGGATGACATAACGGTCTTAATCAAATTAGGGTTTGGCATGTCAAATCCCTAATTAGTGTGTGCGGCTATGTTGACGCGATGACCACTAGGTGTTGGCGCGGTTTGGCTTTATTTAATGCGTGTGGCGGGTTTAGAGCGACCTAATTGGTCGGTGGAAATGGGGTCGGAAAGCAGCATGGGTCCGACCTCATTCTAAATGCATGTGGCGCATTTAGAACGACCTGATTGGTCGATGGAAAGGGGGCCGACAAGCAGCATGGGGCCGACCTCATTCTAAATGCATGTGGCGCATTTAGAGCGAGCTGATTGGTCGATGGAAAGGGGGTCGGAAAGCACCATGTGGCCGGCCTCATTCTAAATGCATTTGGCGCATTTAGAGCGACCTGATTGGTCGATGGAAAGGGGGCTGACAAGCAGCATGGGGCCGGCCTCATTCTAAATGCATGTGGCGCATTTAGAGCGACCTGATTGGTCGATGGAAAGGGGGCCGACAAGCATCATGGGGCCAGCCTCATTCTAAATGCATGCGACACATTTAGAGCAACCTGATTGGTTGATGGGAAAGGGGGGCCGGCAAGGGCAACATGGAGCGTGGCCATCCGGCTGCAGGTGGTTCCTACTAGGGCGAACTGGCCATCCATGTGGCAGGGCCATGCCTCCTCTTATCGCTGCTCCTATTTGCCGCAAGTCCTCTTTTATTTCTTTCTTTATGATTTTACCTAGGTTTGGTGTCGACCAATAGGGTTCGAGATATTGCACAGGGCGCAAAAACCTAATTTTTGCAAATTGATAAATTAGGTTAAAGAACTGAATTTTGCGGGTTGCCGCAAAATCAATTAATTTTGGGTGAATTTTGCATACTGATACAAAAAATCACTAATTCAATATCAAAGGGCAGCATAATTTTGTGTTCCTCTGATTGAGTACTTCCACACGCATTTAATCCTGACACTTCGAGAGATTCATGCTACTCGGCTGGGAGAGAGCATTAGTCGTCATGTCATGTCAGTATTAAGAGTTCAACTGGGGAACATGGCATATAATAAATACTCAGAAATTTACTGAATATTTGGGGTTGTTGCTACACACACCATTCTGAATAAATTTCATATAAATATACTGAATTTCTCAATACATATGTAAGTAAAGAGGCTTGGGAACTCATCACTTTTAAATGGCTCAATCTTTTTTGCAGAATGACAACGCATTAAATACAGGGTCTTACATTTTTAGTCCTGAACTAAAAACCACCATCAACAGCTATGTCCAACGATTTTCATCTTGCAATGTTTTTAGATTTATTTTTTTAAATTCTAATGTTTATTTGGAAGATGATTTTGCAGTATTAATCTTTATGGTTTTATATATTGCAACTTGTTATGGGATATGTGTGTTTGCGTCCGTGAACTATGATTGTCCCATACGTGGTCAAAAGTTAACTTTTTCATATGTCAGTATGCAAGTATTAATAAAAAATTGAATGAACTTTTGACAAACAAAAGTTAAGCCTATTATGTCATTATGCAAATATTGATGGAAAACAGGATGAACTTTTTTTTTACAAAGATTAAAGTCTATTATATGTCATTGTGCAAATAGTGATGAAAAATAGAATGAATCTTTGTTTATTCCGCAATATTGATCTTCCTTGATCCATATCTTTATGTAAATATTGTGCGGCTCCGTAAGTTTTCTTATGTGAGCATTTCCGATTAATTAATCATGGATTCTCTTGTGGTTAATTTAATTGAGATTTTTGGATACAAATTCATATTTGTTGATACATGAAAATAACCTGTTAAGGGTTCCTTTTAGGATAAGGAGACTAGGGGACTAGGCCTAACCCACTAAGGTGGGATAGTTCTAGTTCATCTAAGGCCACATTAAGGTGGTTGGGCTTCAGCCCAAGAAGAAAGCCTCTTAGGATTTGGTATTAACTTAAGGAAAGGGTAATGGTAGTTTAGTAATATGTTAATCTTATGGGCACTTATTCATAAGATAGTCATTATAAAAGGGGAAAGAGGGCACACCTATGAGATCATCATTAATTCCCCATTACCTCCCATAAACCCCCTCTTCTCCTTGGGAGTACTTTCTATGATTAGGGATAGTTCCTCCTTCCCATGTTTCACCCATCAACATTGCGACCACAGTGGGAGGTTCTTATCCTCTTTTCCAGCATGATGCTCCCAGGTGCGATCCAGGAAGTACCAGCGGGCGGAGTACCCCCAAACCCAGATCATATTTCGGTAGAAGATGTGCATGAAGAAAGTGATGAGGAGATACGCTTCCGAGCAGTAGTTGCTACGCCGATTGTGCAAGGACCGGGAGCGTCTCATGGCGTGGGAACGTCTCAAAAGAAAGGAGAAATGCTCAAAGAGAAAACTACAGCTGAGACGAGCGAGCAGGAGATGTATTAAATACAAGAGGAGCTAGACGCGTCTATCAAGAAGCAGCAGGAGTTGCGCGGACGTCTGAAGCGAGCAAGGGAGCAAAACATGACAACTAATAGAACGACCAACACGAAAGGCACCGTTCCGGGTATGACAGAAGACGCGATCACAAAATACTTGGAAGCTAATTATCGAGTAACAAAGCATGATGCTTATGATTCGTTGGAACCACCGTACTCCGTAGAGGTTGCTGACTACTTGTACCCTGAGGATTACACATCACCAAAATTTAAAACATATGGAGGAAAAGGAAATGCGCGAGAGCATTGAGTCGCTTTATATCAGCAATGAATGCGTATGCTCAGGATGAAAGCCTTTGTATGAGATAATTCCCGAAGTCACTCACGGATAACGCTTTTACCTGGTATGATAATTTGAAACCCGGAAGTATTAGCTCATGGTCCTCCATGGTGCAACTCTTTCTGAAGAAATTCTATTCTGCACAAAGAAGGGTCATAACAATAGATTTGAGAATATGTACCCAACGGGTAGGAGAAGAGATCGTCAAGTACATCACTCGCTTCCGAGATTTCACGCTATAATTTCATGAAGACATCCTGGAAGAGCGTCTGGTGGAGATTTACATACGAGGAATGGAAGATATTTTTCGGCTGAACTTGACGAATTTCAAATTTCAAACCTTTGTAGAGGTCGAGGAGGCTGCAGCCCGGATATCAGATTGTGCGGGCGCTATGAACTCTGGAGTAAGCGGACATACTTTTCAACCACACTCTGTCAATGCCGCGTCCACACCAACTTTTAATGATCAAGGAAGTGACAGAGGTAAAGGAGGGGATGCTTTCGGCTCTTACCGCGGAGGATAATCCGGCAGAAGAGGAGGAAGAACTGATGGTGGAAAATCTAATCCGCCACCGCCATTTCCGTGCAGTAAAGAACAGATAATTGGGCTTCTGGATCAATGGGTGGCAAACAAGGAAGAAACTCTACCACCCGTATCCACAGAGCCTGCCGCAACGGATAAGATGCACGAACGATACTTTCATTATCACAGGAGAGTTCATCATCCGACTGTGGAGTGTTTCTCCCTGCGATACATTGTGCAAAGCAAGCGAGCTAGAGGCGAGTTAGAGATAGGAGAGCAAAGCATCAAGAGTTATCCTCTTCCTCAACATCTGGTTATGATGATTTCACATGAGCCTACGGAGGGAGAAGCTTGGAGGCCTTGGGAGGATGTGGAAGAAGAAGAAGAAGCGTGTGAGGCTTCTGAGACAACCATTTTTTCAGACACGAACGTAATTGCTAGCAAATTTGCTCAAACTTTTTTGGCTCAGCAGTTCTTTGATTCACTAGGTTTCAATGAGAACCAAATCCGCGAGGCATCCAAAGCTATCACGGCAATCACATCTGGAAAGGCGTACAATCCAATACCCAAAGAAGCTATCACCTTTACGGATGAAGATATATGTTATGCGGGAGAGAACCTTCGTCCCTTATATCTGACAACGCTTATTAATAAACAACCCCTCAAGCGAGCTTTTATCGATGGCGGAGCTTCCCTCAACTTAATTTTACTACATACGTTGGAGTCCTTAGGAGTGTCAAAAACAACGATTAAGATGCGCGCGACAACCGTGAGAGGATTTGGAGGACAGACTCAGATGACGATTGGTATTGTGCATTTGATGATGAAGATCGGACCCATTAGAGCACTCACCCCCTTTTACGTGCTTGAGGACGACACTACCTTCCATGTCTTACTTGGGAGAGGATGGCTCCTGAATCACAAGGTAGTAGCATCGACGTATCACCAATGTGTTAAGACGAATATTGGGGGAAATAAATTCCGGATCCCAGCTACGAGAAACCCATTCGGACCGGAAGAAGCTTATATGGCAGATGCAGTTTTCTATACACATCCAGTCGTCTATCAAGAAGAACAGTCGAAGCATCTAACACCCCTCCAAAAATGGGAAGAATTCCAGCCTGAAGAGCAAACAAAAGGAAAGACTAAGTCGGTCTTTATCCCATCACGGATGGGACCTGTCACGGGAAATAAGCGAGCTATAACCGGAACAAAGAATATCCAGTTCAAACGTTTTTCTCGTCCGGAGGGTGTACATGTCTATCGCTTATAGCAATTATCCGGGGAAGCTTCCCATTGTTAGCACGATTGTGCTATGTGGTCGGCAGATGAAGAAATGGCGAAGGCAACCTCAATAATTGAAGATTCAAAGGAAGAGGTAGAAACTCCTATCTCAGAACAAGAAATAATAGAAAATTTGCCTGAAGAGCAGATAAAAGTCGATCCAACCCTGAATGGGTTAGAAAAGATCAATCTTGGTTCGTAGGATGAAGCCCGTTGTGTACGCATCAGTAAGCATTTAAAAGGGGAAGAGAAGTTGTGGATGATTAAGCTACTCCGCGAATACCGAGACGTGTTCGCATTCACATATGATGAAATGCCTGGTCTAGGCAACAGTTTGATTGCGCATAACCTCAATGTCTCGCCTGAGTATAAGCCAGTTAAGCAACGAATGCGTAATTTTCCGGAAAAAATAGAATTGGCGATCAGGAAGAGGTAGAAAATCTATTAAAATCCAAATTCATTAAGACGATCCAACACCCCGTGTGGTTAGCTAATATCGTACCAGTAGCAAAGAAGAATGGAAAGGTCCGGTGTTGTGTTGATTATCGAGATTTAAATCGAGCGTGCCCTAAAGATGATTTCCCAGTACCAAATATATACATAATGGTGAATAATATGTGCGGATATGGTATGTTTTCCTTCATGGACGGGTTTAGCAGGTACAACCAAGTCAGGATGTCCGCAGAAGATGCCCATAAGACAGCTTTCCGTACCCCGTACGACAATTTCTATTATGCTGTAATGCCGTTTGGGTTAAAAAACGCAGGCGCGACTTATCAGCGGGCGATGGTAGCCATCTTCCATGATATGATGCATCAAATTATGGAGGTTTACATAGATGACGTTGTGGTAAAATCCCGAGCGCGAGAAGACCACCTGGATCATTTAAAGCGTGTTTTCAACAGATGTAGAAAGTATCATTTAAAGGTGAACCCTGTCAAATGCGCTTCCGGAGTTACTTCTGGAAACTTCTTGGGGTTCGTGGTTACAGACAAAGGAATACAGATCGATCCGGATAAAGTCGAAGCGATAACCACTATATGGCCACACCCAAATGTGAAGGAACTTCAAACTTTTATAGGTAGAGTGTCCTATGTCCAGAGATTCATCCCCGAATTGGCACAACTATTTCCCGTGTTCACACCCTTACTAAAGAAGAACAAACAATTTGAATGGGGAGATGACCAAGAGCGAGCCTTTCAGAAACTTAATGAATGTCTGGTTAGCGTACGAGTCTTACGACCACCCGTCAAAGGTGAACCCCTTTATTTATACACATCATTTACTAATTCGGCGATCTGAGCATTGTTAGCTCAAGATCTCGACAATGATCAGTTGTGCTTAATCCATTATATGAGTAGAGGGTTCAGGGACGCGGAGTTCAGATACTCAAAAGCGGAGCAAGCATGCTTGGCGCTCGTATATGCTACACATAAATTACGATCTTATTTGCTTGCTCATGAAACCATAGTGGTAGCAACTGCTAATTCAATCGCCTATCTAGCTACAAATCCAGTCTTCTCCGGCAGAACAACCCGCTGGTTGCTACAGTTATCTGAATTCGAGCTAAAGTATCAACGGTCTAAAGGAGTACGTGGACAAGCATTCGCAGACTTGTTAGCTGCATTCCCAGGCATGGATATGACAGAAATAAGTGATGATATACCTGGAGAAGTGGTAAAAGTCGAGGAAGAATAACATTGGTCAATGTTTTACGATGGGTCGTCATATGGTTTTTACGGAGGAGTAGGGATAGTCTTCGAAACCCCCAAAAGAGAGTTGTTATCATTTTCCTTCAAACTAGATTTTGAATGCAGCAACAATGTGGAAGAATATGAAGCGCTGATTCTTGGATTACGCATGGCTGAAGAGCTTAATTTGGGATCGATAGATATTAAAGGAGACTTTAAGTTAGTCACAAATCAAGTGTCGGGTGACTTCCAAGTAAAAGAAGCGCACTTAGCCCCTTACCGAGCGAAGGCCCAAGAATTGATAGCAAAAAGATGAAGTACCGTCATTGAGCATACTGGGAGGTCTACTAACAAACACGCTGACGCGTTGGCCACTTTAGCAGCAAAGCTGCAATTAAATGAAGCGGACGAAGGAACATAAGTATTGAAGAGAAGGGCATTACCAAGCACGTGGAAGGAAGACTCAGCGTTTGAACAAAAAAACGATTGGAGAACAGCGTATATTGAATTTTTAACCAAAGAAGCGGATGAAAAGTTGTTGCCCGTTAAAGTGTTAAAACATTTTGTCATATTCCGAGGAGCGCTATAGTATCGAACTTCCGGAGGTGCCTTATCACGATGTATGGGAAAGATAGAAGCGCAAGAGATACTGAATCGTGTCCATGAAGAATCTTGCGGACAGAAAGGAGGAATCCCGTTGTATCGCCGATTGCAGAGGATGGGTGTATATTGGCCAAATATGGCAGTTCAAGTGGCGGTGATGCAGGATAAGTGTGAAGACTGTCAAGCGCCTCCACAACAAACAGAGGTATGTAGTGTAGAAATAGAGGATTGGAGACAACCTTAGATAGACATCCTCCAGCATAAGCGTCTGCCTCTAGACAGACAAGACGCGCTTAAGGTCCAAAGGAAAGCCGGGCGCTTCTTTATCAGTGAAGGAATCATCTATAGAAAGAGTTATGGGGATAAGATACTGCGTTTCTTATCGCAAGAAGAAGCATAGATAATCATGACTACAACTCACAATGCGGAGCACCAAGGGATGAGGAAACTTTTCCTGCAATTATACGAAGGTGGGTTTTACTGGACTACGATGGAATTTGATACAGCCGAGCATGTAAGAAGTGCCAGCAATGTCAAAGTCACGGATCACTAATCTGCGCCCCACATACTCTGTTACACAGTGTCGTCACTCCTTGGGTTTTCATAGCTGGGGACTCGATATTATTGGACCAATAAGTCCAACCTCATCCGGACGACATAAGTATATCATCACTGCAACCGAGTACTCCTCCAAATGGGTAGAAGCAATTCCACTCTGAGATTATTCAGGTGCCACAATCGCCGCATTTATTAAAGAACATATCATATGTTGATTTGGCGCGCCCATGGTCATCCGATCAGATAATGGAACTTCTTTCGTCAACTAGACTGTTAAGGAATTATTAGATCAATATGGAATTAAGTTCCATACTTCGACTGTCTATTACCCTCAAGGGAATGGACAGGCAGAAGCGACTAATAAAACGCTGTTAAGGATATTGAGCCGTACGGTATGATCACCACATGAGTTGGCATGAGCAGTTACCCCTCGCACTCTGGGCATATCGCATTTCCAAGAGAAGTTCGACTGGTGCCTCCCCTTATTCCTTGGTATATGGAGAAGATGTAATATTACCAGCTGAGATTGATATTCCCTCTGCACCAGTAGCCATGGCCAGCCTCGCTACCCCGGACGAAGTTAGCCGACTGGCTCATCTTGATACCTTGGAGGAACGACGATCCAAAGCTGAGCGGTTCGCGGAAAAGTATAGGCAAAGGACGACAATATATTACAACCAGAAGGTAAAATAACGAACTTTCTATATAAACGATATAGTTATGAAGATCGCCCCACACGTCCAACGAAATGAAAAGGCAGGAAAGTTTGTTGTGAACTGGCAAGGCCCCTACATGATTAGTAAAGCAGCAGAAAGCGTATATTATTACTTGAAGCGGATGAATGGATCACGAATCAATGCCCCTATCAATGGTAAATGGCTTAAAACTTATTATGCATGAGTAATTAAATGTATGACCGGACGACTGATTAATAATAATACGAATATGTTCATCTTAAAATATGCATCACTCTTAATAGCTACAGAAATGGCTAGGTTCCGTGCATGACACAATGAAGTGCACCAATAGCCACAGAAATGGCTAGGTTCCGTGCACGACCCAATGAAGTGCACCAATAGCCACAGAAATGGCTAGGTTCCGTGCATGACCCCAATAAAGTGCACCAATAGCTACAGAAATGGCTAGGTTCCGTGCACGACCCAATGAAGTGCACCAATAGCCACAGAAATAGCTAGGTTTCGTGCATGACCCCATTGAAGTGCACCAATAGCCACATATATGGCTAGGTTTCGTGCATGACCCAATGAAGTGCACCAATAGCCAAAGATATGGCTAGGTTTCGTGCATGACCCAATGAAGTGCACCAATAGCCACATAAATGGCTAGGTTCCGTGCATGACTTAATGAAATGCACCAATAGCCACAAAAATGGCTAGGTTTCGTGCATGACCCAGTGAAGTGCACCAACAACTACAAAAATGGCCATGTCCCATGCATGACCAATGAAATACACCGATAATTACAGAGTCGGCTGAGTTCTGCACCCGAAACATATTAAGATTTTGGAAAATAACCATAGACACGACATCAGAAAAATATTAGCCTTGATAAACTCAAGTGATGATTACATTAAAAAGGTGAAACATAAAAAATGCAAGCATAGAACAAACATAATCCTATAGAAACATTGGCGTTTCATAAAAATAACATCTCATAAAAATAACATAACTGCTATATTCATAAAGCGAATGAGACAAGACATTCCGTTAAGTTAGAGAACTGAAGACAATACTGAGTTTGCGTGTCTCAGTCTGCCACGTGCAACAGCCAAATCGTCCTCTCAATGCTCCATGCGGGCACGAGCATTACAAAATACCTCAAATGCTTTGTCTAAAGCAATGACATTATCTACTGAAGGGTCAATCCGGAAATCACTCAATCGGTCCATATACAAATCCATTGCATCAAGGTATTGTGTTTGGCTAACCTCGAACAACTCTTCACACTCGCGAGCAAGTCGAGTATTTCCGATAACAATGGCTTGTAATAGTTCAATCTTTTGTTTTCTGAGAGACAAACATAAAGCATTCATTGTCTCTTCCATAGTTATTGATCATTTCTTATCCAAGAACCTTCAGGCTATATAAAAGGAAGGAAACCTTCTCATGATGATTCAGTTAAAAAGAAATAATAAAAAAATAATAAAAAAAACGGAATGGATTTTTAAGATGACTCAACCATAAGCATACGGAAACGTGTGACTTCCTGTTCTACATCTCGCATCATTACAAGTGCTTCTTCACATTGAATAGTAGCCATAGCTAGAGCAGCCCGCATATCCCCTAACACTTGGTCTACTTCGTACATAATCTTCTCGGATGCATCGTTCTGGCGAGCCATGATAGCAGTCTCTTTTTTCTCCTCGAAAACTTGGCGTGCATTATCCTGCACAGCTAGCCTATGAGTCTGTAAAGCCCTCACTTCATCCCTCAAGACCAGCAATCGCGCCAATTCCATGTGTTTATCAGAAGGATGTACTAAAGCGGATATCACACATAGAGACAACGCATAACCACGCAGGCGACGACCCGACTGTTGGGAAGTGGGTGCACGATAGTCTGTTATAGCCTGATCAATATCTACCACCATAAGGTTTATTTCCTGACATAGCCGATCAGCCTCATGGCGAGCGGAGAAAACATCGTCTAATGCATGCTGAATATCGAAAGAAACCGGCCCGGACGCTTGAGTCTTCCGAGCCATTAAAAACACTTTGTACTGCCTATAGAACCGCGCGTGCGCCTTAGCACGACTAGCTATTCTTATCTCCTTAAGCAAATCTATTTCAGCCTTCATGAGTAGTAAGCGGTCTAACTCAGATTCTCTTCTATAGGGAGTTACTAGTGTTGGCACAGAGGCCAGAGACAATACATAACCATGTAAAAGGTGAGTCATCCATAAAAATCTAATAAAAGTAATGAACAGATTAAAGAAATAGAGATACCACACTGGTAAACATACTCTATTTATACAGAAGATATACACATCAAGGTATTTATTATCTCACAATTACTACCATAACCCCTATCTAAAAATAAAAATAAATTAAGGCAACACATGAAGCGCCCCGTGAACTTCAACAAGAGCCGTTTCAATAGATCTTACGCTACGATCTGCATCCACACATCGAAAATGAGTAATTAGACGTTGCTCACGACAATGTCCACGATACTCAAGAAGCTCTATATTAGGCAACCCACCTTCACTTTGAATCTTCATCACAAGATGATCCTCCTCTACCAATTGTTCAT
The DNA here is from genome assembly GCF_003573695.1 of Papaver somniferum. Lineage (NCBI taxonomy): Eukaryota > Viridiplantae > Streptophyta > Magnoliopsida > Ranunculales > Papaveraceae > Papaver > Papaver somniferum. Next base: position 84,837,161 of record NC_039364.1, read on the forward strand.
GCCAATATGAATTCTCGATCACAAAAGTATCGCGCGCGAGACACATTACCCGCAAGAGGTGATTTAGATACTTTAGTTCCAGAACTAACTTTACACGATTAGCCATGATATAAAATAACCTAAGGAATATTTACTAAGATTAACCAAAACAACTCTCATATATACATATATAACCAAATAATACGAATCCCAAGACAACATCTACGAATCCCCATATATATATATGGTAATAATCTGCCTAGGAGCGCTCGGTTATAAGTGAGCGACAGTAAGAGATGTCTTCATCTAGGTCCTGCATCTTCAACTGCGCTTCACCATATTGAGTAGTGGAATCGGTGTAAGCACTACTCACCTCTTCCAGCACCTGATGAATCTTGTGCATAACATCGTCAGAGGCACGGGCTTTTTGAGCTATGTTTAGCGTCTCTTCATGCTCTTCATAATCTTTGTGTGCCTTATCTAGAGCAATCAATCGGTGAGTCTGTAGCATCCCAACGTCATCCTTCAAAACTACCAAACGCGCTAGTTCTGCCTTCATATCAGTAGGACGAATGAGAGCAGATACATCACACAGAGTCAAAACACACCCCCGGAGATTAGGACCCGCCTGCTGAGTAATAAAAGCACGGTAATCATCTATTGCTTGCTCAATATCAATTGTCATAATTATTTATTCTTGAAAAAGTCGCTTAAATTTGTTCCGAGTAACTATAATATCATTCAGCGCGCGTTGTACTGCCAGAGTCAGGCGCCCAGACGTCTGCGACCTCTGAGCCATTGAATATGTCTCATACTGCTCATCAAACTGTGCGCGTGTAGCCACTCTATTCGCCATTCTAACTTCTCTAAGCATCTCCACCTCAGCTTTTACCAACAGCAGGCGAGTTAGCTCATGATCCCTTTCATAAGGAACAACCAGTATTGGCACATGGGACAAAGCCAAAGTATAACCATGTAGACGATGGGCCATCCGCTGCAAAATATAGCTTACAACTAAAAGGAAAAATGAAATACTAAAAGAAACTTGAAAGATACTAACTAAGGCAATTCCACTTACCCCTACTTATAGAAACACATAGTAATACCACATTAATTACCATCCAACCATAATAAATGCAGGAAATCAAATAATAAAATATGCCTTGAAAAAGGAAAGAAAACCATCAAAATTCCCAGTTAAAACAAAACAAAAGCAAAGAAATTATTGTTTAAAAATCATTATCAAAAAATATCCAAAGCGACCAGCTCTTCCCTCTTCTTGGTCAGGCGCCCATTGACCTCCTTAGCTGCATCCCGGGCGATGTTTAATTCCTCGGTAGCTCGACCAACATCCGCCATCAGCCGGTCATATGCCGCTTTCTTGACATTAGAAACATTGAGAAAATGCCTGTATTCCTGATCCAACTCATCAACCTCACGAGGCAATATGGTCCGCGCAATGTGGCTTGCCTTCGCCATATCCAACAGGTTCTTGAGCCATTGAATGGGGAATCGAAGAACTAGATGAGTTTGGATGGTGGCATCCCACTTCCTCAAGGTAACTGGATCAACTGGGGTTTCCTCCACTAGGGAGAGGCCATCCGCTATGTCAAGCAAATCCTCGTTAGCCACGATCAAAGAGTTGACAGGCATTTCTTCATGAACACACATATGGCCGAACTTCTCCACTATGCGCCGATAGGTGACTTCCTTAGACGAAGGGACCCAAAACCCATGTACCAACTCGTAGCGGTTATCCACACCAGCCTCCGTTACGGAAATAGTACGAGGATATTGGAACCGAGGATCCTCCGGAGTAGCCATTATTTCAATATCAGCATCCACGCTACAAGAAATCTTAGGGATCGGCTTGGAAGGATTTTGCCGCTTATCATTGGAACTCCCCGACTCGCTACCCTTAACCTGTTTGTTCGAGCCGCTCCCCTTACCATGGGCGCCATCTCGCTTTCCCATATTCTGAAGAAAGGAAAAATAGACATAAGCAGAAATACTCCAACACAACAAAGAAATTAAAAAAAAAAAAAAAAACTCAAAATGCGTAATATATACCAGATCGAAGGGAGGGAGAGGATTGGTAGGAGAATGAACCAATCGGCGAGAGGAAGAAGAAGAACTTGACACAGCTGGCTCTGAATGATCTTATGAGAGATGAAAGCAAAAAAAAAAAAGAGAAAATAAAATAATTTTATCAAAAGAATACATGAAGTGAAGACGTATATATAGATCACCAAATGTATTTAATAATCATAACAGAAATATTTTGACTGAGACGTGTCGGTACCCTAAACTTAACAATGAAGAGCATGGTACACTTACGGGATTTAGAAAGGGAAGAGCTCTGGTTTTTGGCGCTGCCTTTAAGGTCACTGCCTTCTTGGGAATAATCATGAATAGAATAATCCGACTCAGACTCGCCCTTTGCACCTAACATGTCGGAAGGAGTATGAAAAGGATGATTAGGATCTTGAACCATTTTTACAATTAGAGGGCGAGTGGAGTGCAAGACCATACGGGGAGAAAGTACTTCAGGACCACTTTGAATAACCGATCGGCCTAGTTGGCGTTCCACGTGCTCGATGAAGGTACTTGCGGACGATAACCCCATTTTTGGAGACTGCGAGGAAAATGGAGGGGAAACATTAGAAGTACGAATGGAAGGAAATCACGGAATAGGTAGCACACCAGCATCTCGCTTCATCTTCTTAGCCAGCCGGTCATCCCTCCACTCGTTAAGAGGAAGGTTAATGTACTCTTCAAAGAGGAGGCCCCTAGGCTTACAGCCAATAGGTGGAGAGTCCTAAAATAATGTGACAAACAAATATAAAAGAGACTAAAAGTAGGATTTAGCCGAAAATAACAGAGGAAAAGAAAAGGAGGGTACCTTATTGGGAGGGGAAACAACCGGAGGAATATCCAAGGGTTTCACTGGCTGAGGAAGCCTTCTTTTCTTAGAGATGTACGGAGGAGGTAAAGCACTACCTTTCCCATCCTCTTGAGAAGACTCATCACCCGGAAGAGGATCCCAGCTGGTAACAAGTGGGCGAAGAGGGAGAGCTTTGTTGCTTGAGGATAGCTTGTACTTCTTTGCAGTCTCTGCATTCAACTTTACACGACCCGATGCATGCATCTATTTGAAATCATCCTTAGTTAGAGTTGGGGGAGCATATGGTTCTTTGAGGAGAAGATTCAACACACTCATGTTAACGCTATTGCGGTACCCCAAGCCACTTATTGGTAACGCTAACTTGTCGACGGGATTGAAATTGGTAGAAATCAAAATAGCATTGGCGATCACTCACCCGAAGGCCACTCTTGAAAACAAAGCGATCAAAACTCTTCCGGATTTCTTTATCTTCCTCTATCGAAGAAGGAATGGGAGGGTCAGAAGGGACTCCTTGATCGAAATCCAGCTGCCGACCCACACGAATGGTATTGTATGTCTCAAATGAAAACTTCCAGCCATAGAAACCAGGAAGACAGCCGGGTAAAGTAGAAACAATGATGTCAAAATCATCGGCGGAAGGCGTCTCCGCGAAGGTCATCCTCCTTTGAGATTGAATAATAAAATTATAATGAAGAGAACCGGTACGACCATCTTGATAGGTGACAGGATTGAAATCAGCACCCTTATCCATGTAATCCTTGAGCTTTTCCTTGGGTATAAAACCCTTCTTGTGATAGAGAGCCATCCGAGGGTGGGACTCATAAACCGTAACAAGACGCCTAGAACCGTCCTCCTGGACGACCTCCTCTTGACGCGAGAGAGCAAGACGGTTCAGCTGAGGAGGCTTGTATTTAGGAAAGCGCTCCCAATCCCATGCTTGAATAAAATTGGCATGGAGGAAAGTCTCAACCTAATGGGAACCGTCCACACGACGAATATCACGCGCCAGCAAGTCCAAATGGTGATACAAACCGCCCAAGAAAATAGGAGCAAGCAGGAATGATACGTCGCGGGACATCAATATGTCCATGGGGATAATCTCATTTTAATGGTGTCCCGGGGACTGTACTCGAATACGTCATGACATAACCAAAAGAGAAGGAAGGCTGCCAGCTCCGCTCTATCCGTTTCCCCCTCCCGAGGAGGAACACGCTCGCGAGGGCCAGAAAGTAAAGGAGCCCAATATTTAATCCAACAGGAAAAAGAGGCTCGGCGTTGCCCAAACTATGGTTTCTGGCCTCTCTTTACCTCGCTTACATCATCAGACTTTTCAGCAGTAGATGGCTTTGGACGAGCAGCTTTTATGACGGATGCCATAAGTTTTGAGGAAGATGGAGCCTTGACGGGAGAATCACGGGCAGCATACGCAGTAGTTTTGCCCTTTCCTTTATCCACCAAGCCTTCCATTTCTCTTGGGGCCTTAGCTTTAAGCTCTTATGGAAGTTGGTACGTTATGGAGTTTGCTTTGGCTTTAAGCAAGCGATCACGAAGTTCTTTGTCGCTCTCTTTTAAAGACTTGTTAAGGAAACAACTGTCGAAAATTGTGTCGCCATGAACGGGTAAGCCGATAAGTGCCACTACATCTTCTAGAATGGGGGTTTCTTCGCCCCAAGAGAATAGAAATGTGTGAGGATCGATTCCCCAGCGCGCGCATAAACGGTTTATGCTATCGTGATCCTGCCGGAGGTACTTGAACTTTGAAGCCTCTAAAGCCGCTTCTATACCTAAAGAACGAATGATTCTTGCATTATCCAGATTAGAACAAATATAATCAACCTATGGATCCCAGGAAGGATGAGACTCAGCGGACGAACGTAGGTTGATCGAAGGGAAAACGTAATCTCCCCTATGAACTGCCAAACGAGGTGCATCCTCAAAGGAAGGTATAAGAGGCGACTCCGCTTGAGGACGGATAAGACATCCTTCAGACCCAGACGGAGGTAACGAATGAGGATTTAACATGCGCGCAACCCAGACATCATCGGCTGGGAAAAGGATAGTACCGTCATCCGCAACGGGTGGTCGTAGTTGATCTCTAAGCTAAGGACTACTCCTTATTTCTTCGATTGTGTACGATTCTAACCTGGGGGGCGCATCGCGGATAGGCGGTTCGTTAGACATGGTGAGTAAAATAAGAAAAGAAGAGAGAGAAAGGGATTCAGTGAAAAGGTGATAATTGAGGAGCGAGGACCCCTCTATTTATATGAAGGTAAAAAAAGGAACGGAAACTGGAAAGGCTAGTAACCGCAGTGTCCCAAGAGTTGTGAACATTAAACCACCCATGACTCACCGTTTGTAATCGCAGCACTTCAAAGGTCGTGAACTTAAACCGCCTATAACCCCTCCAATTATAACCATCGCACCAACAAATGACTGTTGACACGGCATTTGACCGGTCAAACAGTCAGGGGACTAATGTTGATACATGAAAATAACCATCCCTTGGATAGATGGCCCCTTAACCTGTGAAGGGTTTCTTTTAGGATAAGGAGACTAGGGGACTAGGCCTAACCCACTAAGGTGGGATAGTTCTAGTTCATCTAGGAGCACATTAAGGTGGTGGGGCTTCACCCCAAGAAGAAAGCCTCTAAGGATTTGGTATTCGCTTAAGGAAAGGGTAATGGTAGTTTAGTAATATGTTAATCTTATGGGCACTTATTCATAAGATAGTCATTATAAAAGGGGAAAGAGGGAACACCTATGAGATCATCATTAATTCCCCATGACCTCCCATAAACCCCCTCTTCTCCTTGGGAGTACTTTCTGTGATTATGGCTAGTTCCTCCTTCCCATGTTTCACCCATCAACAATATTCTTATGTGATTTGTTAATGTCCAAAGAAATCCTTGATTGTTAAAGAATAAGCAGTGTGAATCGGTGCGATTGACTCGGCGATTAAATCGGAGAGCAACTCAGTAATAAATTTTCAGTTTTCTCGTAACTCGATCTCATTAATATTGATAGTAATCCTTTTTTCCTGATGATTGAAGTTAATCAATATGGTTGATCTGTTTTTTAAATTCTAAATCATGTCTGAAAACTTTGGGAATCATTTGGTAGGTAATTCTGAAGATACTTGTGACTCTGAAAGAATCGATTTTAGGGTTCCAAATATGAATTCTGCAGAAGAGAACTCTCGTTCTTTCTTTATCCCTGATGAAGTTATTAATGAATGTCTGGATGAATGGAAATTCAGTCTAATCGGAAGATTGGATCTGGTCAAACTTAAGATGAATAATGTTTCTGAAGCTTTACTCAAACAATGTCAGCTCAAAGGTAAGGTTCAGTTTATTCCTTTAGGCAAAGGTTTCTTTATAATTAAACTTGATAATTTGGAAGATAGAAATCATATCTGGCAAGGATTTTGGAAAGTTGATGCACAAATTTTGAGTATTAGGGCTTGGGAACCAAATTTTAATCCTGCAGCTCAAAAAACTACTTCTGCTTATGTGTGGGTTATCTTTCCTGGGTTAAGTATTGAATACTGGAAGGAAAGCATTCTAATGCAAATGGGTAGTATTCTTGGAAGAGCAATTAAAGTTGATAAAATTACTCTAAAAAGAATAGTGGGTTATTATGCTTGTGTTTTAGTAGAAATAGATATCTCTAAATCCATTCCAAATTCTATTTGGGTTAATTCTAAATATGGTAAATTTGAACAGCCAATTCAAGTACCAAATAAACCAAAGTTTTGTAGCCACTGCAAGTCTCTAGGCCACTTTGTTATTGAGTGTAGAACTAAAAGAAAAGAGAATGCTCGAACTACTTCTGCTGATGGGTTTATTTCTAAGCCAAAAAAACAATGGAAGCCAAAAAAGTTACAATCTCAACAAATAGGTTTTGATATTTGTGGTTCTACTCCTTCTGAGACCAAAAAGGACAGAGTTTCAATTAATACTTCTTCTGCTTCAACTTCAGCTCATCAAGATGTATCTTCTGGGAGATTTCATTTATTGTAAGACAATACTACTGAATACAATGGTGATTTTCCTCCGCTTCCTACATTAGAATCTCAAAAACATATTGGTGAATCTAGTGGGGTAGTCAAAGAGATACACTGTTCTGACATTAATGTTCAAGTCACAATTACTGCATCTCAAACGGACCAGCCTATCATCACTGAAGACTCTAGTGACTCAAGTTCTAAAGATGGTGAAATTAAAGAGGTTAGTAATTCAGACTTACTTCTTAGTAATACACTTACTCCTCATGTTATCATTTTGAGAAATGATCCTACTAGTCCTAAAATAGTTACAAAGAAAATTATTACTGAAAAGAAAAAGGCTCCAGCAAAAGCCTACTAAGCCTGCTCCTGTAACTAGGAAAACTAGCAAAGAAAGGGTTTTGTCTTCTAAGGGGAATTCTCCCCAAAAGCCTCAATGAGGACAATTTTTTGGAATCTAAGATCAGAGCAATTCTCAAAATGATTGAAACTTTTCATGACTTTCGTCACTAGGTGAAGATAAACTTGATTAAAGCGAAACGCTTTACCAACACACGATTTCGAGATAAAAGATAAGCAATGAATGCTCAACTCGAAATGTCAAATGTGTATGATCTAGTCTATATAGCATACGACTTTTGTCTTATAAGAAGTAGGAGATAGAATAGATAGACTTTTGAGTGATAGATAAGTTCAAGTCTCCACATACCTTTTTGTTGATGAAGTTCCACGGTTCCTTGTATAGATCTTCGTCGTTGTATGATGAATCGCCATGAAGTCCTTGAGCTCAACTACACTTTTCTATCCTAGTCCGAGACTTAGCTATGTAGGATAGAAATCAAGACTCATAGTTTTGATCACTAACATTGATAAACATGCTTGAGATAGCAACGCATGCGAGGTCGACCGAGCTATGCTCTAACAATCTCCCCTTTTGTCAATTTTAGTGACAAAACTATTAGTACGTATGGAATACAAAAAAGATAAACTTTAGTGGCTTCTATTCCATAGTCTAATCTTCAACGTTCCCTGAAATCTTCGTCATTCCAAGTACTCCAATGATCCCAAAGGTTGTAAGTTTAGCATCACCGTTGTTGAAGATCTGTATCTATAACAATGAGAGAAACCGAGATTCTCGATCATTATTATACAGTGTCATAGTATTAGTATTATGTAATATCAAAGTCCAATTGTATCACGACTTTAACAATAATACTACGGTGATATGTATCACTCCCCCTTAGTCAATACTTCATCTCGATCATGGAAACCACTCCCCCTTACACAATGATCCGAAAACCATATGTATTTGTAGTGTGAACTACATTATTTCTCCCCATTTTTGTCAATAAAATTGGCAAAGGTACAAGAAAGGGATCATAATGAAATTTCCACAAGAGACATTTCATAGACTAAAAGAAAAATACATACCAACTTAATTTAGATGCAATCATAAAGCCTAAGCTAAATGCATTCATCAAGGAGTTTTAAAATACAAGATAACCCCTATAAAATTCCACAGCCGCACACCCCGCAAGATATTACCATTAAGCACAAGTTCAAAAGAACTCTCCCCCATTAGATGTCATTCCCGAAAGAACAACAAGAGCGACCTTAATTTCGAAAGAAAAGAAGGATTTTTTAATTGGACACCAAAAACCATAGGAATGATTTTCTATATCCAAAGCTCAACCAAATTAATCACAATTAAACCCATGATTAATTAAATTGGAATACGCAACTAAATCAAACCACAAAAGTGATCAATTTAATTGAAAGTGCTCAACATAAGTAAACTTACGGAGCTACGACTAAGGTAATCAGACGGAGATGACTAACTTAATCGTTCTCATACTCAACATAAGGAAAACCTTACGGAATATACGACTACATTAACCAATAGAACATGATTAGTATAGCCGTTCATATACTCAACACAAGAATTTGTGGAATATATGGAAACTCAACTAGATTAATTACAAGAGAACCTATAATTAATCTAATTGGAATACAAACAACCAAACTAATCACCAAACTAATCAATTTAATTATTTTGGGCTCTGTTTATGGGTGAAAACTATTTCTGCCGGTTTTGGTAATTTGGGGTGTGTGGATGAGAAATGAATCTAAACCCTAAACAAATGCACTGCACGGGAGTGCTTGTGATTCGAGAAATCAATCTGTACAACTCTGGCCTAAACAAAGAAATAGCTGTTCCAGACTTGCTTCGGTCACAAATGAAGGAGATGGGGTTGATCTTAGGGAGGGAAGCGAAGAAGGTGTTGAGATTGTGGGGGTGTTGGATGTGTATGACTTGTATCAGAAAGCTGAACTGGCTTGCAGAATGTAAGCTATCAGTTCTGGTGTTTGGATACGGTTGTATCAACACTTGGTTTCTGTTGTCTTGTTCTGGAAATAGGGAGGAGAACCTATTTATACAAGTCATTGAGCCTTACCCACGTCTCTCGTGGGAAGTGGAGAAAGTGGAGTGATGGAGTAGGGGAGTTGCGTGTGTTAGTGTCACACGATCAGTCTTGCCCACTTCTCCCATCATCACTGACCGTCCATGTCTTCCTGACACGTTCTTGTGATGGCGCGTTGTGCGCTGCACGCTGTAAACCGCCAGACCAATACCCCAGTATGTATCCCCAGTTTGTGACATGATTAATGTCTCGAGTGTGTGGATCGTGGGACCCACAGAAAGCATGTGATGCTAGGTTAAATAACTAAGTTATTTAGGAAGTCGATATTTATGAAATATCGTGTGCATTTCTATGCATGTAACGCACCGAATACATTCAGCGTGTATGAAGCATCGCTGTTTTAATGCTTAACGGAGTAAGTCGCGGATTAAGCATAGCATCATGTCCAACCATCTTCGAGTGATCGTTTGGAGGTTGTATAGGTAAGCCCTGACTTGGGCGATCACTCTGTGTGGAAGAGTGGCGGACGGTGATTGTGGTGATACCTCACGGGTCGCCTAACTCCTGTCTTAGGCTGTCCGTCTAGGCTGGTGAAGTTGGAAGGACGAGATGGCTTGCGACCCATATCTGCCACCGTCGGATTAGGGTTTAGGAGGTGCTCGAACACCAACCTTTAGCTTGGTCGAATCCAGGCATGGGACACGTTTTTGGCAGGGACGATTGGGCATGCGTGTAGACGGCATGCTGGTATAGGTGTCTGTACCTCACTGTCCCATGGAGATGCGATCTAAGCCACTTAATTTGTCTGGCAAAGAGGAGCGGCTGAGATTGATTTGCGACAGAAATCCCATGGTCGGTCTTGGCCGATCAGTCAGGCGTGCAGTCGGAAGGCCAGCGTACACGTTCGTACCTCACTGTCCCGTGAAGATCTGATCTAAGCCACTCAATTGGTCCGGCAAAGTTGAGTGGTCGAGATCGATTTGCAATTGAAAACGCGTGGCCATGCCTAGTTTGGGCGCACAAATCGAGACGACCAACCATAGTTGGTCTTGACTAATTAGTCATGTATGTAGGCGGGCACATGGTGATTGTGTTGACATGCTTTGGGCCCTTTGAATATACATCTACACCCTCTATCTATACCTGCGAAGATGGATGGTTGAGACTGATTTGCGACACATGTGATGTGCCGCAAAACCTAATTAGGGTTTCACGTCCACGCTGCTTTGGCTGGACGAATTGGCAAGACACGCTTCTCCTTTGGAGAGGACGACCATGTGGGGCCCACGTTGGGCCAGTGATGAACGCGGCAATACCTGCCTGGTGGCTATTGGTCCAATATAAGCCATCCAATCATGCCGGTGAAATTGGATGGTCGTGATCAATTTGGGACCTTTAGTGGAATTTCTTGCGACCCTCAATTCTTCACGCTGACACAACTTCGAACAATCGTATATTGTAATCTGGTCAGGATAAGGAAGAGTCGGTCATGTAGGTAGGAAGAAGGTCCGCCGGTGTACACCACGGCGCTTGTTCGACCGGCTTTGGGCTGATTCACGCCGTCCAACCACGCCGGTGAAGTTGGACGGACATGATGAACTTGATACTGCCGTAGGCGGCCTTTGTTTGTATGATTCCTCCAAGATGCTCCATACCACTCTGGACATCCAACTTCAGGATGGTGTTCGGTGGTAGTTTGGGAGGCATGGTAGGTATTCGACCGACCAGGGCATAAGTGGGCCCGCTGGTGGTCATTAATGTAGTAGCCTGCTCCTGCTGAGGATCGTCTAGGCTGGTTAAATCATACGGCCAACTCTCGTGGTCGTTATTGTTTCTGAGACTGATATGGTCAGTCCAGATTCAAATATGCTTAATCGGGCTAGTATAACACACCGAGAGTTGTAGCATGTACAGGTATTCTGTGCATGCCTCATTAGTGACACTTGGAGATTCGTGTTACTCTGCTGAGAGTAACACTCAGTCGTCATGCCGCACCAATAATGAGAGTTCAGTGGGAACAACACAGGAAATACAAGGCTGGTCATAATGCCATAAATTCATAGGTACATGGGATTGTTGCTACATGCTCCATTCTAAGTAAATTAGCGAAGTGAAGAAGTATTCATCATTTTATCAGTGGCTTTATCCTTTGCAGGATATCAGCGCATAATTTTGGCTTTTACAATTTTAGCCTTAAATGAAAATCCACCATCAACATTAAGTCCCCTGCCAGGCGCATAATGGTTACACTATTGTGGGCTAGGCATTATATGGTGACATATACAGATAAAACTTATGAGACGAGTTGTCCTGTCCTTGGAGCATGTCACGTTCAAGAGGCGTCCAGGCGAGCGTTCTCCTAGCATGATGTCGGTCTTGCCTGCTTCGATCGACCTTGCTATGCCTGCTTCGGTCGAGAGCCTACTTCGTGATTGCTCCGCTAGAGCGTGGGGCTGATGTGCCTGCTCAACGGACTGTTGCGCATGCTTCGCTCGATCGTGGGACTCATCATGCACCTGCTTGCTCAAACGTGGGACCCGCCACGTGCCTGCTTTGGTTGGGGCCGGCTGTGCCTGCTTCGACCAATCTGGGCTGGCTGTGCCTGATCAAGCGGGACCTGCCGCATGCCGGCTTTGCTTGGGTCCGGCTGTGCCTGCTTCGACCAATCTGGGGCTGGCTGTGCCTGATCAAGTGGGACCCGCCGCGTGCCTGCTTTGCTTGGGGACGACTGTGCCTGCTTCGACCAATCTGGGGTTGGATGTGCCTGATCAAGTGGGACCCGCCACATGTCGGCTTTGCTTGGGTCCGGTTGTGCCTGCTTCGAACAAACACCATACCTGTTGCCTCACCCCAACACCAGACTTTCCCCTTGACCAACACCGGCCTTGCTGATTTGACGAACCCCGACCTTGATGACGGACATCGCTGCTTCGATCGACACCGGACTTGCTGTCTTGTTTCGTTCGGCCTTGTGACCTTGATCAACACCGGCTTCGTGGACTTCACCAACACCAGCTTTGTTTGCTAACGTGGCTCAATACCAGCCTTGTTTGCTGACGTAGACCAGTACCAGCCTTGTGACCTTGATCATCCTTGACCAATACCGGCCTGACGTGACCCAATACCGTCCTACTTGCGTGACGTGATATCAGTCTTGCTTGCGTGACGGGATATTAGCCTTGCGATTTCGACCAACACCGGCTTTACGGACTTGACTAACGCCGGCCTCGTTTGCTGACGTGGCCCAATACCATCCTTGTTTTCTTTGCCCAGCCTGGTGTATTTTAACGTGAATGTATGTCCTGTCGTGCGTGACTACACATCCCATGCGTTTTCATACAAGTACTGACTCCCCCGCTTTTATTTTATTGTAGGATGAACAAAAGGGGTCCTGCTAAGATGTCTTCTGGGGATAATGCTGATGCCAAGTCAGGTAGTGTTGACAGCTTCAAAGATATGCCGAACATAGATGATGAGTTGTTCACCGCGCCCTTTCGACTATCTGAAAATATTTGTTCTACAAGATAACCCTTCTCCTATCGATTTCAAGGTTTGTCATGCTTCGCTGGGACCTTATGAAGGATGGATGAGACGTATGTTGAGCAATGAGTACATCAAAGATAACTTGACCAAAGCGCATATTATTGATGTAGCTTGCGTGTTGAAACGGCTCGAGAGGATGTTAAAGTGGCTTCTGGTGAGAACGTTGAACCGGCTCCTGGAAAGAGTGTTGAAGCAGGATTCTGAAGCAAACATGGGTCCCATAAAGAGCGTTGAGGCGGCTCTTGAATAGACCATTGAAGCAGCTTCTGAAGAAAATGTGGAGGTGGCTCCTGGAGAGAGCATTGAAGCAGGATTCTGAAGCGAACGCGGGTCCTGGAGAGAGCGTTGAGGCGGCTCTTGAATAGACCATTGAAGCAGCTTCTGAAGCAAATGTGGAGGTGGATCCTGGAGAGAGAATTGAAGCAGGATTCTGAAGCGAACGTGGGTCCCGGAGAGAGCGTTGAAGCGGCTCTTGAATAGACCATTGAAGCAGCTTCTGCTGGAGGGAGCGTTGAAGTGGCTTCCTCTTCAGTTTGATTTACTTTTGTGAATTCCATGCTTCTTGATTGACCATCTCTCGTGTTGAAGAATTCCTTGACTGACGGTGAAGGAACTTCGTGATGATCCTCAGTCCCCAAGCATGGTTTACATGGTTCTATCTTGTATGCCCGATGGGTATTTTGTACGTAATGGTCGTTGATATGGTGAAGCTCTGGATGGTATCAATCGACATGCAACAACAGTTCTTGGCAGCAGCTGTGATCAGAAGAGACTGGCAGGGAGAGGCGTGGTGGCAACTTGTACGAACTTGGCACCCTCTTAAGTCCCAGGTACAATCTTCTTTGGTAACAGAACTACTTTTTCCACGGGAGACAAATTCTGAAAGCGTCTCTCATTGATGTAGTTACCGGCGATCCAGATATGGAATATCTTGGACGTTGTTCCATTATTGCGGCATTCGTGCATGTGGTACTAGAGTTGAAGTTGGCAATTTTGGACGCGCAGGATGTTGTATCTCGGTGGCTTTCCTCTTGCTGCTTCAGCGAAACTAGTTCTTTCTAGCAGGGCAGATGTTGTTTTAGATGAGCATTCAATAGCTTCACGAAGTCCAGAGGATGACCAAAAGCGCAGATTCTCCAACATAGCACGATATACATGCAACATCGTCTGATAGAGTTGACCCGCCCGGATTTTGCTCGACATGACGCGTGGACATCGTTATCTTCTTGAGGCAGCTCTCTTGAGGTATCGGCTCCAGTGGAAGGTTGCCGTCATAGAGCGTTGATACGTTGCACCGGCATTCTTTAAACCAAATGGTAGTACAGTATAATAAAAATTTCCGAGAGGAGTTCGAAAATCTATCTTACTTTCGTCATGCTCGTATATCCTTATCTGGTTGTAGCCGCTACATTCTTCCATGGAGGAGAACATGCCGTGTCCGCTGGTCATCTGCTAAATCTGTTCAAGTCTCTGAAATCCATGCAGCACCTGATCTGTCCATTTTTCTCGTGTCTGAACTGCAACCGGCTTGGATCCGTGTATGACATGTAGATGATGGGTGACCAATCTAAATCTGGCATTTCTTCATACGTCCAGGAAAATATGTCCTGGTATTCCTTGAGAAGTTGCACAAGTATCGTGTGTTCCTCCGCAGACAAGGTCGAACTGATGGAGATAGGCCTAGGATATTCCTCATCCCCGATGTTGACCACTTCGAGATCATCAGTTGTGGAATTGGTACCGTCCTGCAGCTGTCATGGAGCATACGATACTTCCTCTCGTGGCTCGTCGTTGTAGTAGGCTTATGTACGACCTTTCATTGGCGAACCTTGGATGTCCTGAGAGTCTTGAGAGTAATCACATTCGAAGTTCCTATGTCGATAAGGGCCCTCTTGAACTCTGAATCCTTGATGCGTGTGGTAACATGTTGTAGATGGGGAAAACGATTCGCAGGTTTTTAAGGAATTGAGGAGACAACCGTACGGAGGAGACTCCTCGAACCGAGCGAAATGTTAAACCTCACACAGATGCACTGCTGCAAAGGGGGTGCTTTAGATTCGAGAGATAGTACTCCGGCCTAAATCAAGACAATGACCGTTCCAGAGTAAATACGGTCACAAGAGAGGAAGGGTTGATCTGTAGGAGGGAAGCTGAGAAATGTGTGGAATCAATGGTAATCAAAGATTGTGGGTGTGTGAATTCTGAATATGATAAGCTCTGAGTGATTGAAATTGCTCAATTGAGAGTAGTTTCTCAATTGATGAGTTGATGATCTCGTGTTGTCAGTTTGACGTGAGATTGACGATACTGATGATGCCGATGATTCAATCATGATTCAGAGACTTATTTATATTGCTGGAATTTTAGACACTATGATTCCATAAAGTGTGACAGTTGATGGAATCAAGGAGTGGGGAAGTGGAGATCGTGGTTGAGACCAGTTGCTCAACGTGTGGAGACTTGGTCGATTTTCCACCCATTACCTCGTGAATTTATTCAACTGATTGCACGACTTGCTCACATTCCATCGTGTGTTTGAACACACGTGCCGTAGACCGCCATACCAAAACCCTAAGTGATATCCCCCCAAGTGACACGATTGACGTCTTGTGGTTTGTTAGTCAATTGATAACTTCGTGGTTTGATGGGACGATGAGTACATGTAGTTGCTAAGTTGAACATGATGTTCTGAAACTCATGAATTTAACATGTCATGAGACAGAGGTATAGTTCTTACGATGAAGTGAGAAAGTATTGCTCATTCGATGGATCGTTGAATATTGATTGTTTAACCAATATTCCTTGGTTTGAGCAAATATTTGTCATCTGAGCAAGTGTTGCTCATGTGATGAATTGTTGAATATTTGATCGTCTGAGCATGTGTTGTTCATCTGATGGATTATTGGCAGCATGACCAAAATATTAATTAAAGTACTGGTTGTTGAACCGAGCATAATTAATAAGATTAATGACCATGAGGTCGTCGTAAAATTATTAAGGTTGGAATCTGTAATGATGATCCTTGGATTCAGAAACCCTAATTTGATCAATTGATGATCAATTCATGGTTCGTCAGAATTTGAACCATTGGACGAAGGAGGGAGCGACTACATGGGACCGTGGATCAACCATGTAGTGTCCATATGCTCACGTGAGCAAATACAAAGAACTCCTGAAGAGTTGACGATTTGTTGGTGAAAGAATGATCAAATGTTGGTTTAATCATTTATTCAAAAATGCTCGTCTGAGCCTTAGGTGAGAAAACCTAATTAATCATGACGGGGTGAGGGACCGACCATGGGTCATGAAACCGGCCCTGGGTAGTCACGTGACCACCTGATGATCACTTCATGAAAATCCAAAGTGTTTGGAAGAGTTTTGGACCTAATACGAGCAATTGTGCAAATTAGGTCAAAACTGTGAAAATTGATGGGACCGGCTTCCGTGAGCCAAAGAGACAATCTTGGTCGGTCAAGATAGCGTTCTCGTGTCCCCAAGGCGTCTGTGTCTCAGTCCTGAGAATTTTGACATTTCCTAGCGTGTAATTGAGCATTCATTCGAGAAAATATGCCAAAATTAGGGTTTCGACGAAACTGAGGAAAACACCATGAGATGATGAAAAATAATTATAAAATAAGGAATGAGGAGCTGTGGGACCGCCATGGTCAAGGCATGGTCGGCCGGTCGTGACCACGGTCCCGTGGTTCCTTTTCCTTAATTTTATAATATTTTGATGATTTTATGAAAAAATCATGAATTTTGAGAAATTTGATGAATTTAGATAGTTTCCATGAATTGAAGGAGTTTTCATGAGTTCAAGGAAGCAAAAAATATTAAAATAATAAAAACAAGGGCGTGTGGACCTGGAGGCATGGCCGGCCGGCTATGGACCGGTCCCACGAGTTTTTCATAATTTATTAATATTTTTTAGGTATTTTTGATGATTTGAGGGAATTTTTCCTAATTTGAGAGAAATACCATAAAATCAAGGAATTTGATGAATTCAAGGAAAAACAGGATAAATAATAATAAAATAATAAAGCAAAGGGCGTGTGGGACCGGCTAGGGCATGGCCGGCCGACTAGTGGCCCGGTCCCACAAGTTTTTCATAATTTTATTTTATTTATTATTATATGATGATTTGTGCAAAAAATACCATGAAACAAGGAGTTTTTCATGAAATTAGAGAAATAATAATAATAATAAAATAATAAGGAACCGTGGGGTGTGGGGCCGGTTGGCCAATGGTCACGCCCCGCACTCCTTTCTTTAATTTTATGTTATTTTTTATGGATTTATGGAAGTACCATGAAACCGAGGAGTTTCCTCGAGACGAAGGAGATTTGATAAAATGAGAGAATTTTCATCAAATCATGGAAAATAATAAAAATGCATTAAAAATATAAAACTGGCGTGGGATTGACCACGACACAGTCGATCGGTCGTGTGTCCGTGCTCCCAGCACCCTGGTCAATATTTTAAATTATTTATTATTGTCTTTTCTATTTTGCATAGGTTCATCGTTTCGTTGTATTTTTGAAATACTCGTTCGTGCGGTGACTGTTAGTGTATCGTCGTTGAATACACCTTCACCATTTGAATCGGGGCTTACTTAGAGGTAGCTCAGACCCCCGGTTGTTGATTATTTATTACTAATTGTGGAATTAGGTGGAGAATAATTCACAAAACTGAGCAATAAGATGTTTATTATTAATTCATAAGATCAGCTGAGGATTCGACTACGAATTCAGAATAATAAAGTGAGCAATACCATTCCATGATATCGTATATTCGATCATAGAATCGGAGTACTTAATATTTATCTATTACCATTTATGAGACCAGTTGTGGATTCGATCACGAAATCGGAGTAATGAGTTAATATAGTTATTGCTATTCTATAAGATCAAGCTGTGGATTCGATCATAGAATCAGAACAATTGTTTATTGCCATTCCATGGGACCAGTCGTGGATTCGACCGTGGAATAGGAGCAATAATAGATTATTCTGTGAATTCAGTAGTGAATGTCACGACAGAATTAATCTTAATTAGGAATAATTAACTTTGTGGCTCTATACTAGCAGAGCAAGCTATCTAGGAGCATTAATTATCCCGATATGAGATTGTCGGTAAATCATATCCTTTATATAGTCAGGTTAAACTTGTTGTTTGTTCCTGAATACGTTATCGCTCTATACTAGCAGAGCAAGCTGCCTAGGAGCCGTCCATCTCGTGATACTATATAGAAATAATCACTGAAAGTATTCAGTATTCATGAGATATGTCGTTGTCCAGTCGTGAGACTACATATCTACATGTACTCTGAGAGAAAGTACTCTCCATTGAGAATTCGATGAGAGACCCATGTCTCGATACTCACGTTTGATTGCTGAATCAGAGCTTCGTATAATTATGAGTTTACGATTTTAGCCTTTGTCGAAAATCCACCATCTACACATGTAAGGAATGGTTGTGACCTTCCTCTGGTTGATTGCAGCAAAATGTCTCTGCCCGCTGATTCTTCGAGAGGTGTAAAAGTTCGCATAAACTTTCCTAGAGAAACTGCTTCCTGATCCGGCCTCTGGTTCATAGTGAAACTATTGACTTGAGGAGGATCGTTGTGAGGATCATTCCCCAGTGTAGGAGTCTCCATGACATGACCGCTCATATCTAATGTTGCTTCTTTGATCAGGTCCATGTAGGCCCGCGCCACTAAAGTACCTTCTCCGGTTAAGTTGAATGCGTTCCTTGTTGAATCCAGGGAATGTCGCGGCTCTTGTGGCAATCGATCAGTTAATTTTTTAAGAAAAGTGAGTACCTCTTTCTGAGTTGTAGCCATATCTGTTTGAGTCTTAGCAAGAACTTCCTGCCTCTCCATCAAGTCTGCGATGGTAATGGGAGATGGTCCTCCTCTCATCCCTCCGGCTCCTCGTCCTGACGAAGGAGTGGAATGTGTTGTTCTGGTGACCACCGGAGGCGTTACACTTGAGGAGATGTCGGGATTCGCGGCTGCTCTGGCTCTGGTGATGGGAGGCGTTACACTTACCGGAACATCTCTTGCTCTGCTGGCGTTGGTGGTAGAAGTGACGGCTCCAAGAGATGTATTGACCACAGTAGCTCCACTGACAGGTATATCAATACCGAGAGTGTTATCCACACTAGCTCCATCAGAATTGATTGCTGATCCAGACCTGAGTTCTACCATCTTGAAATGGATTGATGATTGAATTGGTCCTAATATCTACCCTTTTCGAAATTGATAAAGTTGAATCGAATTTTGAAGAAATTGACTTTATGACCGAGAGATTAACCTCCCACTGTGGTAGCCAATTGTTTATGGGTGAAAACTATTTCTTCCGGTTTTGGTAATTTGGGGTGTGTGGATGAGAAATGAATCTAAACCCTAAACAAATGCACTGCACGGGAGTGTTTGTGATTCGAGAAATCAATCTGTACAACTATGACCTAAACCAAGAAATGGCCGTTCCAGACTTGCTTCGGTCACAAAGTGAAGGAGATGGGGTTGATCTTAGGGAGGGAAGCGAAGAAGGTGTTGAGATTGTGGAGGTGTTGGTTGTGTATGACTTGTATCAGAAAGCTAAAATGGCTTGCAGAATGTAAGCTACCAGTTCTGGTGTTTGGATACGGTTGTATCAACACTTGGTTTCTGTTGTCTTGTTCTGGAAATAGGGAGGAGAACGTATTTATACAAGTCATTGGCCTTACCCACGTCTCTCGTGGGAAGTGGAGAAAGTGGAGTGATGGAGTAGTGGAGTTGCGCGTGTTAGTGTCACACGATCAGTCTTTCCCACTTCTCCCATCATCACTGACCGTCCATGTCTTCCTGACACGTTCTTATGATGGCGGATTGTGTGATGCACGCTGTAAACTGCCAGACCAATAAGCCAGTATGTATCCTCCAGTTTGTGACATGATTAATGTCTCGAGTGTGTGAATCGTGGGACCCACAGAAAGCATGTGATACTAGGTTAAATAACTAAGTTATTTAGGAAGCCGATATTTATGAAATATCGTGTGCATTTCTATGCATGTAACGCATCGAATATATTCAGCGTGTATGAAGCATCGCTGTTTTAAGGCTTAACGGAGTAAGTCGTGGATTAAGCATAACATCACGTCCAACCTCTTCGAGTGATTGTTTGGAGGCTGTATAGGTAAGCCCTGACTTGGGCGATCACTCTGTGTGGAAGAGTGGTGGACGGTGATTTTGGTGATACCTCACGGGTCGCCTAACTCCTGTCTTAGGCTGTCCGTCCAGGCTGGTGAAGTTGGACGGACGAGATGTCTTGAGACCTATATCTGCCACCGTCGGATTAGGGTTTAGGAGGTGCTCTAACACCAACCTTTAGCTTGGTCGAATCCAGGCATGGGACACGTTTTTGGCAGGGCCGATTGGGCATGCGTGTAGACGGCATGCTGGTATAGGTGTCTGTACCTCATTGTCCCATGGAGATGCGATCTAAGCCACTTAATTTGTCTGGCAAAGGGGAGCGGCTGAGATTGATTTGCGATAGAAATACCATGCCGCAAAGGAATTGAGGACCGCACATCGTGCCTACTTCGGGAGCGCGTTTCGAGACGACCAACCATGGTCGGTCTTGGACGATCAGTCAGGCGTGCAGTCGGCAGGCCAGTGTACACGTCCGTACCTCACTGTCCCGTGAAGATATGATCTAAGCCACTCAATTTGTCCGGCAAAGTTGAGTGGTCGAGATCAATTTGCAATTGAAAACGCGCGGCCAAGCCTAAGTTGGGCGCACAAATCGAGACGACCAATCATAGTTGGTCTTGACCGATTAGTCATGTATGTAGGCGGGCCCACGGTGATTGTGTTGACATGCTCTAGGCCATTTGAATATACATCTACACCCTTTATCTATACCTGCGAAGATGGATGGTTGAGACTGATTTGCGACACGTGATGTGCCGCAAACCCTAATTAGGGTTTAACGTCCACGTTGTTTTGGCTGGACGAATTGGAAAGCCACGCTTCTCCTTTAGGGAGGCCGACCATGTGGGGCCCACGTTGGGTCGGTGGTGAACGCGCCAATACCTTCCTGGTGGCTATGGGTCCGATCTAAGCCATCCAATCATGCCGGTGAAATTGGATGGCCGTGATCAATTTGGGACATTTAGTGGAATTTCCTGCGGCCCTCAATTCTTCACGCTGACACAACTTAGGACAATCGTATATTGCAATCTGGTCAGGTTAAGGAAGAGTCGGTCATGCAGGTAGGAAGAAGGTCCGCCGGTGTACACCACGGCGCTTGTTCGACCGGCTTTGGGCTGATCCACGCCGTCCAACCACGCCAGTGAAGTTGGACGGACGTGATGAACTTGAGACTTCCATAGGCGGCCTTTGTTTGTACGATTCCTCCAAGCTGCTCCATACCACTCTGGACATCCAACTTCAGGCTGGTGTTCGGTGGTAGTTTGGGAGGCATGGTAGGTATTCGACCTACCAGGGCATAAGTGGGCCCGCTGGTGGTCATTAATGTAGTAGCATGCTCCTGCTGAGGGTCGTCTAGGCTGTTTAAATCATACGTCCAACTCGCGTGGTCGTGATTGTTTCTGAGACTGATATGGTAAGTCCATATTCAAATATGCTTAATCGGGATAGTATAACACACCGAGAGTTGTAACATGTACAGGTATTTCGTGCATTCCTCATTAGTGACACTTGGAGATTCGTGTTACTCTGCTGAGAGTAACACTCAGTCGTCATGCTGCACCAATAATGAGAGTTCAGTCGGAACAACACAGGAAATATAAGGCTGGTCATGATGCCATAAATTCATAGGTACATGGGATTGTTGCTACATGCTCCATTCTAAGTAAATTAGCGAAGTGAAGAAGTATTCATCATTTTATTAGTGGCTTTATCCTTTGCAGGATATCAGCGCATAATTTTGGCTTTTACAATTTTAGCCTTAAATGAAATCCACCATCAACAGGCTCAACATAAGAGAACTTATGGAACCCCGACTAAGTTCATCATAGAATATGACAACCTTAACCGTACATATACTCGACATAAGAAAGAAAACTTATGGAGTAAAAACTAAATAACCAAACTGGTTGATTAATTTAGTTCCTAATGCTCGACATATAGCATCTTATGGAACAACCAACAAGCCAATAAGAATAATCGACTTAGTTGTATCGTGCTCAACATAAGACACTCAATGGAGCCTTCACGGTAAAATATAACAAGATGGATCAATGAAGATCAATACCATGGATAACATACAAGGATCTTTTATATTTTCCATCATAACGATATAATAGACTTTATCCTTGTCAAACAAAAGATATCATCCTATTTTCCATCAAATACATGATTGCATAGGCATAACTTTTATAATTGTCAAAAGTCCATTCGTCCTTTAATCAATACGAATACTAATTAATGAACGACTTTACTTTTGACCGCAATATGGGACCTTCAAGTTCACAGACGCAGACAATACATATCCCATAAATATTGCAATATCACAAACTATTAAAATACTGCAATAAACATCATCCTCCAAATATTTTTAGAGTTTAAAACCAATAAACCTAAAAAATAACATAAGAAAGCTATGTGTAGTCACAATCATCGCTATTCAAAGCACTAGTTATTCTTCCAACTAATCCAAAGAGAAGACATACTAGGAAAATAAGAAGATGCATTACTCATCACCTTCATCATCGGACAATTTCCAAGTAGCTTGAATTGAATCCAACTCTTCCTTGAGCTCGGGACACTTGGTTCCAATTAAAGACACTTGATCTTTTAATCACTTCACTCTTGCATTTAACTTGCATACACCCTTGTAAACTTTTTGAATAAGCCTCAAGGTGGTAGGGTCTTCAACATCAAGTGGAGTACCTCTTTGTCGCTTGCGAACATTTTCCCTTATACGCCGAAAAGTACATGGACGAACAAGTTTGGGAACCCCAATAGAATTTCCAGTAAAATCAAGTCCACGATCACGGAAAATTTGGCTAATCAAACAAGGATAGCCTAACATCTTGATGTGAGAAGTCGTTGTCATCATTTGAAAGATGATAAAGCCACAAATATCAAGATCTGTATTGTCGGATGCAAGGAAGAAGACCAATTCCGCAAACTCATAACTCCACCAAGAATTATCAATTGTGGAGGGACAAAGGTTAGAGATGCGGAGTTTTCCGAACGCCATTAAAGTAATACTAAGATCATTAGTAGGAAACTTTCCTTGACTCCAAACAACCTTCTTTCCACAAAGTCCAATAGAGATATCATCATATGAAGGACGTTCATCACTTGGTATAGGTAACCGTACGTTGCCCAACGGTATTTTGGTGTACCTTGAAATTAACTCTCTATTAACAAGAAACCTTTCTCTATTTATCATGGATTTGAATTCCATCTTCTTAAAATCAACATCATGAATGTTGGCATAGAAAATCCTTGTTAGAGAATCAAAACCTTCACCGAGGCCATCAAAGATATTCCCAAGATTGAACTTTTTGAAGCATGCTAAATCCTCTTCATATCCACTAAAGGTTTCCAATTTCTTTTATAGAATAAAACCTTTGGAAGCAATCCTATCAAAATTTCTAGCACAAAAATCATTCACAAACCTAATTCTAAGAGAATTTTGATCACAAGGAGGATTCAAGCTAGAGGATTTTGAGATTTTAGAACTCCTTTTCATGCTTCTAGAAATCATCATAAAGAGATACTCAAGAGGAGATTACTTACTTGAAGAGAACCTCAGACACCCTTCCTTTTGATTTCTTCAAAGAAGCTTTAATGGTGGAGAAGCACAAACCCTAGTTCACGTACGAACGAAAGATGAGAAAGGAGAAGGTTCGCGGACCACCAACATATATATATATATCCCTCATTCATGGGATTGGGTTGTATACGAACCGTGATCCACAAGACTTAAGGAAAAATCTTAGCCCTTTCCACATAAGTGGTAAACAACCAACAAAAAAGTGAAAGAAAACAAAGGTAATAGAAAGTTAACCAAACAACAACACAACTGTACACAACTCAAGCCATTTCTTGCCCCACATCAAGATATGTACAAATGGGGAAAAGCCAGTCTTGTTACCAAGAGGCATAATGCGCAGAGGAATTCTCATGCGACACATCTGGTTGATAGGTGTGAACAGTAACTGTAGTATAATCAAAATAATGATGATAGTCAGGGCAGCTGGAGCTTTCTATCCTTCGTTGGTTCGGGCTAGGATAAGGATATTTCCGATATCTGGGTAGTTCAGTATTAACAGTTTTAACACGACCAACACCCTTTCCGGAAATATTCTTAGACTTAACAGAATTAAGTTTTTCTAAGAATTTAAAAACGCCTTCAAATGCTTTAAACAGATCTTTATCAATTGATCCATCACGATAGTATTCCTCATAAAGATCAAGAGTTAATCTAGTGAGGTTCCATATCCTTGAGCGTATTGAACGTTTTCCCAATTTTTCTTTCCTTTTATTTTTTCCTTTAGATTGCTTCTTAACATCTAAATCTCCCCTTTTAGATGAAGTAAGATTATCATGAGAACCCAAAGGTTTTAACCATAACAATCTTTGAACAATATTTAAGGAATTCTTGCGTGCGTTACAGATGCCAGGATCAAGTTTTCCAAGGAAATTTCCCATAGGGTAATTTATGTGGAACGAACAAACACAAACTTATTAGGTTTACCGTGTTTGCCTGCTCTGATACCAATTGAAAAAGCGGGGGTCTAACAACAACACCCAATATTTCGCTTAGCAATCTGTATGGACTAACTCCGAAATACTTTATAGAGAATCAACTAGACAGTCAGACTCAATCTAGGTAAAAGTATCTCAAGGAGTTAATATCTCTCTCTTGTTTTGATTTACTCAAGCTAATAGAAATTATCAAGTCCTAATCAAACACAAGGTATAACTTGAACGGTACCAAAGACCAATGTCCAAGGATCAATCAATGACAATCAAACAACCAAAGGTTGGATTATACCAACTGATGATCTACACGCACAACCTGTATTATTTCAATTATAAAGATAAACAATCTAATGCGGAAACTGAAATAACACAGGCACCAGGAATTTTGTTAACGAGGAAACCGCAAATGCAGAAAAACCCCGGGACCTAGTCCAGATTGAATACACACTGTATTAAGCCGCTACAGACACTAGCCTACTGCAAACTAACTTAGGTTTACCGTCTTTGCCTGCTCTGATACCAATTGAAAAAGCGGGGGTCTAACAACACCACCCAATAATTCAATTAGCAATCTGTATGGACTAACTCCGAAATACTTTACTAGAGAATCAACTAGACAGTCAGACTCAATCTAGACAAAAGTATCTCAAGGAGTTAATATCTCTCTCTTGATTTGATTTTTACTCAAGCTAAAAACAATAGCGAGTCTTTATCAAATACAAGGAATAACTTGGACGGTACCAAAGACCAATGTCCAAGGATCAATCAATGACAATCAACAACCAAAGGTTGGATTATGCTAATTGATGATCTTACGCACAACCTGTATTATTTCAATTATAAAGATAAAATAATATAATACGGAAACTGAAATAACACAGACACCAGAAATTTTGTTAACGAGGAAACCGCAAAGGCAGAAAAACCTCGGGACCTAGACCAGATTGAATACATACTGTATTAAGCCGCTACAGACACTACCCTACTGCAAACTAACTTCGGACTGGACTATAGTTGAACCCCAATCAGGATCCCACCTATCCAAGGTACAGTTGTACTCCTACGCCTCGGATCACAGCAGGATACTACGCACTTGATTCCCTTAGCTGATCTCACCCACAACCAAGAGTTGTTGTAACCCAAAATCACAGACTTGATAATAAACAGATCTGTCTCACACAGAAAAGTCTATCAAATGATAAATCTGTCTCCCACAGATAAACCCTAGGTTTTGTTCCGTCTTTTGACATAAAATCAAGGTGAACAGGAACCAATTGATAATCCAGTCTTATATTCCCGAAGAACATCCTAGATTAATCAATCACCTCTCAACAATCCTTCATGACTATACATGCGGTTTGTCGAGGAATCAAAAACAGTGATACGAATATGTTTGTGACTTCTTTATCTTGCCTATCGGAGAACTCTCACGATCTCAAGACAATCAATCGATTGTACTCGTACGATAGAAGAAGCAAGATCAGATCACACAACTACGATAAAAGTAGTATCGGTCTGGCTTCACAATACCAATGAAGTCTTTAAGTCGTTAACCTGATTTTAGAGAAGAAAATCAAAGGTTAATGGAGATCGACTCTAGCGGGC
Source organism: Papaver somniferum (assembly GCF_003573695.1). Classification (NCBI taxonomy): domain Eukaryota; kingdom Viridiplantae; phylum Streptophyta; class Magnoliopsida; order Ranunculales; family Papaveraceae; genus Papaver; species Papaver somniferum. Next base: position 84,863,343 of record NC_039364.1, read on the forward strand.
GCACTAGTAGCACACAGACGTGTGGGGATTAGTTTTGTACAATGCTAGATGTCTCCTTTATATAGCCTTCAAATCAGGGTTTTTCCTTAGTTACAAAGCAATCCATATTCACCGTTAGATGAAAACCTGATTTAGATTCAAGCTAATATTTCTCAACCGTTAGATCGAAAACTTAGCTTGTCACACACACACTTGGGTATACGTTTACTGGCTTTGTGAAAACCATGCCCAAACGTGTACGTGTGTTTTGGTTCAACATAGTAACCCAAAAGGTTAACCATATGAGCATTTCATATTAACCTTGTTCTTCTTCACCATAACTAGTTCAATTGACCCAAATGAACTAGTTAAAGAGTTTTTCAATTGCTATGAGATCTTATCTAATTACACAAGACACAATTGAAACAAAGATGATTGGATTCGATTGAATCGGCTCATGAATATTATAGCCACGGTTTGCATAAAGCATCCCTTAGTAATTTAATGTTTCATGTTCAGAGCACATCTTTAGATCATAACCTCTTAAGTTCCCAAACAAGTTCGCGGACTTAAGTTAATCGGTCGAGTTTTCCAAACTCAGCAGAAATTCTCGGAAAGAGAACTTCCGCCAGTTCGCGGACTGGGTTCGTGGACTGAGTTCGCGGACTTAGCACACAAACGATTTTTGTAAAATCCAGCAGAAATTCTCGGTCGAGAACTTCCGATAGTTCGCGGACTGAGTCTGCGGACTGGGTTCGCGGACTTGGCAAGCCAATTCCACAATCCTCCCGATTTCTCTTGATCAACAAAGTTCGAAAACTTCGGTTCAAGGAATACATGGTTATGTAGTATAAACTCTCATTTCAATCATTGAAACGTTCTCAGAGGACGCTATGTAGATGTTATTCACATACCGATTCACCTCAGAGCAATTCTCAAAGTGATTGAAACTTTTCATGACTTTCGTCACTAGGTGAAGATAAACTTGATCAAAGCGAAACGATTTACCAACACACGATTTCGAGATAAAAGATAAGCAATGAATGCTCAGCTCGAAATGTCAAATGTGTATGATCTAGTCTATATAGCATACGACTTTTGTCTCATAAGAAGTAGGAGATATAATAGATAGACTTTTGAGTGATAGATAAGTTCAAGTCTCCACATACCTTTTTGTTGATGAAGTTCCACGGTTCCTTTTATAGATCTTCGTCGTTGTATGACGAATATCCATGAAGTCCTTGAGCTCAACTACACTTTTCTATCCTAGTCCAAGACTTAGCTATGTAGGCTAGAAATCAAGACTCATAGTTTTGATCACTAACATTGACAAACATGCTTGAGATAGCAACGCATGCGAGGTCGACCGAGCTATGCTCTAACAAAGTGTAAAGGTTTTGGTCATTTTGCAAACGAGTTCCCAAATCGTATAAAATACACTGGGAGCAAAGGTCTTGCTGTAACACTTGGTGAGATGTCTGAGATCTATGATTTTAGTGAAGACAGGAAATCAAGTGTCGGTCTTCTATGTGAAAACATTGATTTTGATAATTGTAGAAATACATATATCAACCTTGATGGTTTCAGTGAAGAGGAGAATCCAATCAAGATGGAAGAATCAATTGACCCATCCTTTGGAAACAACTGGTTTTAATGTTTCAGGATCCACTATGTTTCTAGCAACGTTCACACCACAGATGCCTGAATACTATCCAAGTTTGACGTGCTCGTTTTGTTCTCAGAAGGGTCATGAACTATCAAGATGTTACAAGTACAAGCATCAAGTGAGGCACGCCAAAAAACTTCAACGAAGAGCAAATCGATTGGCAAGGAAGCTTAAACTTACCCAGAAGACTGCTGAGGTATGTAGGATTTTATCTTCGACTAAGAAGTTAGTTTCCAAAGACAAAATTAGACCATTAGATAAGAAGGTATGGTCAAATCATTTTGATAGACAGAAGTCATAGGATTCCTCTCAAGAGGAAAATGATGGACAAATTGTTGATCACCACAACACAAATTAATTGTGTTGATTGGTAAATCTTGTCTCATGTGCCTGATCAAAAGAGATGAGATTGTTTACTGCTCAGGCTTCAGAAAAAGTTTTTTCTTAGGTTTGTGTTTCCTGTCTATCAAATAAAGTAAAGGGTTATTATCGACAATTCTACTCTTTATAGGGTTTAGAATTGGGCATCCACGAACCTGTGTAAAAGGTTGCGAACCCTACATTCCTTTTTCCTCTCTGATATCCTTTATATCTTAAGACTGCTTGTTGAGATTGTGAATTCCACTCACAAAAACCAGTTGTTTATAACTGTTCTCCAAGCATCATGTTTTTGGATGGAAAATATGTCAACATGATTGTTAAGCCATCAATCAAGGAAAAAGAGAAATCTCCAGTAACTCCTTCTCTGAAAAGAAAAAGGAGAAATACAAGAAAGCCAAGGGTTGTCCCTTCTAACTCTCAGAAGTTTTCCGATGTTCTTGATGAGTTCAAGGAAGTAAGAAATGAGATTAGTGAAATAAAGGATTGTGTTTTAAGATATTTGGAAATTCAGAAAGCCCTGGTTCGACATCATCAGCCAAGACGGTTTGTTGGTATTGACTCCTTCCTCCACGAACCTTATATTCCAATGAATATTGACGACAAGGAGTTCAGGAATGATAAAGAATTTCTCAAAGACATTGTTGCCTAGTATGTCTTCTTTTTGGTTTAGTTGGAAGAATAACTAGTGCTTTGAATAGCAATGATTGTGACTATACATAGCTATTATTTTTCATCTTCTTGTATTATTTTTTAGGTTTATTGGTTTTAAATTCTAAAAATATTTGGAGGATGATGTTTTTGCAGTATTAATCTTTATGATTTGTGATATTTCAACTTGTTATGGGATATGTATGTTTGCGTCTGTGAACTTGAAGGTCCCATAATTTGTCAAAAGTAAAGTCGTTCGTGTTCGGTATTCACGTACTGATAAAAAGATGAATGGACTTTTGACAAATACAAAAGTTAAGCCTATATTGTCAATTATGTTGATGGAAGATAGGTTAAAATCTTTTTTTTTCAAGGATTATGTCTATTATTGTTGTTATGCAAATAATGATTGAAGATAGAATGAATCCTTATCTATTCCGCAATATTGATCATCCCTGATCCATATTCATATGTATTACTGTGAGGCTATGTAATATGTATTATGTTGAGCAAGATACAACCAAGTTGATTATTTTTTATTATCTTTGTTGGTTGTTCCGTAAGGTACTTTATCTTGAGCATTTTGAACTAAATTACTCATCTTGTTTGGTTGTTTAGTTATTGCTCCGTAAGTTTTCTTAAGTCGAGCAAAACAATTGACAATTAAATTGATTACTTTCGTAATTAGTTTGGTTGTGTATTCTGATTAGATTAATTATGGGTTCTCTTGTAATTAATCTAGTTGAGTATTTTTGTGTCTCCATGAGTTTTCTTATGTTGAGCACAAACAATTGAATTGATCACTTTTTGTGCTTAATTTGATTGTGTATACCGATTAAATTAATCACGGGTTTTACTTGTGATTAATTTGATTGAGTTTTTGGATATAAAAAAATCATCCTTTTGGTGTCAAATAAAATCCTTCTTTTCTTTTGAAATTAAGGTCGCTCTTGTTGTTCTTTCGGGAATGACATCAAATGGGGGAGAGTTCTTTTGAACTTGTGCTTAATGGTCATACCTTGAGGGGTGTGCGGCTGTGGAATTTTAGAGGGGTTATCTTGTATCTTTAAACTCCTTGATGAATGATATTAGCTTCTTCTATATGATTGCATCTAAATAAAATGATGTGTGTTCTTTCGTTTTAGTCATGAAATGTCTCTTACGGAAATTTCATTATGATCCCGTTCTTGTACCTTTGCCAATTTTATTGACAATAAGGGGGAGAATTAATATGCAGTTCACACTACAAATACATATGGTCTTCGTGTCATTATGTAAGGGGGAGTGGTTTCCATGTGAGATGGAGTATTTACTAAGGGGGAGTGATACATATAACCATAGTATTGTTGTTAAAGTTGTGATACAATTGAACTTTGACGCTGTGTAATAATACTATGACACTGTATAACAATGATCGAGACCGATGCTTTCTCATTGTTGTATCTACGGATCTTCAACACGGTGATGCTAAACTTACAACCTTTGGGATCATTGGAGTACTTGGAAGTGACGAATATTTCGAAGAATGTTGAAGATTAGACATGTGGAATAGGAGCTACTTAAGTTTCTTTATCTTTTTTGTATTCCATATGTATTGATAATTTTGTCAGAAAAATTGACAAAGGGGGAGATTGTTAGAGCATTGCTCGGTCGAACTCGCATGCGTTGCTATCTCAAGCATGTTTGTCAATGTTAGTGATCAAAACTATAAGTATTGATTTCTAGTCTATTATAACTAAGTCTCAGACTAGGATAGAAAGTGTAGTTGAGCTCAAGGACTTCATGGCGATTCATCATACAAGTAGAAGAACTACTCAAGGAACCGGTGGAACTTCTCTACAAAAAGGTATGTGAAGACTTGAACTTATCTGTCACTCAAAAGTATATCTATTCTATCTCCTACTTCTTGAGACAAAAAGTCGTATGCTATATATATAGACTTAGATTATACACATTTGGTATTTCGAGCCGAGTATACCTCGCCTATCTATATCTCGAAATATGTGCTGGTAAGCTTTTCGCTTCGACCAAGTTTATCTTTACCTAGTGACGAAAGTCATGATATGTTTCAATCATCTTGAAAATTGCTTTGACGAGAAATGGTGTAACAACTATATAACGTCCTCTAAGAATGTTTCAATGATTGAAATGAGAGTTTATATTACATAAACAATGATGGACATAAGCATTGTTGTGGAAACACATTTATGTGTAAGTCCTATTCCTTGAACCAAAGTTTGCGAACTTTGTTGATCAAGAGAAACCGGAAGAATGGCTTGTTGCCAAGTCCGCGAACTCAGTCCGCGAACTGCCGAACTTCTCATCCCGAGAAATTCTGCTGGAGTTGACAAACTAGTTGCGTGAGTACCAGTCCGCGAACCCAGTCCGCGAACCAGCGGAAGGTCTCTTGCCGAGATTTTCTGCTGGAGTTTGTAAACTCTGTCTGGTTTCTTAAGTCCGGGAACATAGTGTGCGAAATTAAGAAGGTTATATATCTGAAGATGATTTCTGAACTTAAACTTTAAAAAGACTAAGGAATGCAGTTTGCAAACCGTGGCTATAAAAGTTCATGAACCGATTCAAGTGAATCACATCATCTTTGCTTCAATTGTGTCTTGTGTAGTTACAGAAGATTTCCTTGCAATTGAACAACTCTCTAACTAGTTCATTTGAGTCATTTGAACTAGTTATGGTGAAGAAGAACATGGTTGATATGAAATGCTCATATGGCTAACCTTTTGGTTAATTATTGTTGAACCAAAAATGTACACGTTTGGGTACGGTTAACAAACCTAGAAGCATGCAGTTCATTTGCGTATAACAAGCTAAGTTTTCGATCTAACGGTTGAGAAATATTAGCTTGAATCTAAATCAGGTTTTCATCTAACGGTGAATATTGATTGCTTTGTTACCAAGGCAAAACTCTGATTTGAAAGATTATATAAAGGAGACATCTAGTATTGTGCAAAACTAATCCCCACACCTTACGTGTGATACTAGTTTGCGTACTAGAGTCGGTTCTCCTTTAACCTTTGGTTTTCTTCTTCTAAAACCAGGTTAATGACTTAAAGACTTCATTGGGATTGTGAAGCCAGACCGATACTACTTTTATCGTAGTTATGTGATCTGATCTTGCATCTTCTATCATACGAATACAATCAGATTGATTGGATTGAGATTTGATATCTCCGATAGGCAAGATTTAAAAGTAATCACAAACATCTTCGTCTCATTGTTTGTGATTCCACAACATCTTGTTTCGCTACCATGCGATTAAGATTGTTGTGAGGCGATTGATTAATCTAGGCTGTTCTTCGGGAATATAAGACCGGATTATCAATTGGTTCATGTTCACCTTGATTATTATCAAGAGATGGAACAAAAACTTTAGGGTTTTTCTATGGGAGACAGATTGATCCTTTGATAGACTTGTCTGTGTGAGACAGATTTGTTTATTGACAAAGCCTGCGATTTTGAGTCGTAGCAACTCTTAGTTGTGGGTGAGATCAGCTAAGGGAATCAAGTGCGCAGTATCCTGCTGGGATCAGAGGCGTAGGGAGTACAACTGTACCTTGGATCAGTGAGAGACGGATTGGGGTTCAACTACAGTCCATTCCGAAGTTAGCTTGGAGTAGGATAGTGTCCGTAGCGGCTTAATACAATGTGTGTTCAATCTGGACTAGGTCCCGAGATTTTTTTGCATTTGCGGTTTCCTCGTTAACAAAATTTCTGGTGTCTGTGTTATTTCAATTTCCGCATTATATTGTTTTATCTTTATAATTAAAATAATACATGTTGTGCGTTAGATCAATCAATTGGAGAATCCGACCTAACAGTTGTTGATTGATATTGATTGACACTTGGATATTGGTCTTTGGTACCATCCAAGTTATTCCTTGTATTTGATTAGTACTTGCAGTTTCTGTTTGTGGAAATCAAATCAAGATAGAGATATAAACTCGTTGATATGCTTTTAATCGATTGAGTCTTGTTGATTCTCTTAAAAGTATATTCGAGTTTGTCCATACAGATTGCTAGGAGAAATATTGGGTGGTGTTGTTAGACCCCCGCTTTTTCACTACTCAAGGGAACTTGTGGAACTTCATCAACAAAAGGGATCTGGAGACTTGAACTTATCTAACACTCAAAATTATATCTCTTACATCTCTTATTTGAGACAAAAGTCGTATTGCTATATAAACTTCAATCATACACATTAGCTATTTCGAGCCGAGTTTATCTTGCCTATCCATTTCTCGAAATATGTGTTGGTAAGCTTTCGCTGATGCATAAACCAAAATATGGCTACATAAAGTATTATGTATCCTTTGTGGTGGTTTGCATAATGGATATCTATATTTAATTTTCTAAAATTGTGCCTAAGATGATAAATACCTCCAAATTTTACGTAAAAACTCTAAATTTGATATTGTTGTTTGTACTCATTCCGTAGATTTTTTTTTTGTAACCTTTCCAATGAGATAAAATTTGTAAAAAAATCCAAGGCACGGATTTTTAGATGTGTTATATTAAAGTTTGCTTTCCAATTATACCCCTAAAAAATATGATACATAAGGAGTTATAGTAATTGGACTAAAAGGGAATGGCATTTTTGGATTTTCAGGTGCACACCAAAAAGAAGTAACTACCAAAAAGAAATCCAATCGTCAATTAATCACTTAGATTTTACAAAAAAGTGGACATATGAGGTCCTCACCCGCTTCGCTCGGTCGGCCCAATAAAGAAAACGTAGAGAGTTATTGTCACTTTATATAGTAACAACAAATGAATGACACACCTCAAAATTGACCTACAAATATATTTTATTATTATGGAGACTGTGCCGCTACGGCACGAGTCAAGTTCTAGTCAAGAATATAAAGCACAGTTTGGATAATTTTTCCTATGTAAGTGGTGGTTCAGATTTGTCCTCACAAGAGATAAATCTAGGGATGTAATCGTTTGTCATAAGTGATGGTTGTGATTGGGATTTAAAATGCATCTAACGGAAAAAGATATGCATTAAGGTTCCAGAATTCTTCATAATAAATACTCTATTAATTTGACATGACAATATTTTATTAAACGTCAAATTAAAAATGATAATATATAAATTATTCTACTAATGATGATAATAATTATATTTTTTATACTCAGGCTTAGTTTGGTATTGTTGCGAGCTTTACAAAAGTGCTTTCCCGATGTACGTTACTGGGCCGACCTATGTAAAAAAAACAATTGAATGGTTGTCGATGTACGTTACAGTGCCGAGCTCTGTAGAAAAAATCAATTGAATGTTCGGAAATTATAAACTAAAGCTAAAATTTATTCTAATGGGGAAATATCAGGTTTAGCTATAGTTAGTGAGAAAATGACAAAAGCACACATATATGTAATATTAAATTTAATAATTAGTATTATTACTAAAAAGTATTATTTTTCTTAGCCACTTTTTAAAAATCAATAATTGCTTAATATTTATTGTTGATAAATTAAAGTATATTTCAGTGATAAAGTATAACATAAAATGTCGTTTAATAAAAAATAATTATCTTTAAAGAATAAAATATAACGAATGAAAATTGGTGATATATAGATTCAAGGATAATTGTTGTCAGTTATAAAAGAAAGATGGGATAGAATTGGAAAATAAAATATGAAATTAGGGTGAACTATAGCATTTGCTTTTGAAGCTTTTAAAAGCTCATTCTCCCCCACTTTTAAAATTATAGATTTTGGAAGTGTTTTGCATAAAAAAACACTTTATGAAATCTTTGCTAAATACTAGGATGAAAAAGTATTGCTATAAATATGTTTTCAAAGTACTTTTTTTTTATGAAAGAAAAAAGCAGCACCAAACTTAGTTAGATTGGCTAACAATTATATAAGTGGGCAATAATGATGGTGCCAAGTATTGGTGCCCAGTGAGTAATTTCGCATCGTCTCACGTAATTCTTGATAAATGGTTTCACGTTATTTTTATACAATGATGATAGATAACAGATTTTATTGTTAGTAGAGTGTATTGTTATTAGGTTAAGTACTTAACGATTTGACTTGCTAACTAATCATGATTCTATTATTTTTATGCAACGAATAACCTCAAATTTGGAAGCGTAACGTAGTAGAATGTAATGGCTGACCCGCTACCGATAATGTCCTCACTTAGACACTGCGGTCATCTGACAGTATGGGGTTTTCAATGGCCACCGTTGCAGTCATCCAGCAGCAGCTTCTCAGGAGGTTACCCATCCCAGGATTACTCAATACCGAGCATGCTTAACTATAGATATTTTTCTCCAAATATGAATCCAATTATGATGAAAAGGTCTCGGTGTTAGGAAAAGACAAACCATTACTTATATTCCATTTGAAGAATCCTACATGCCGATTCAGAGTACTATAATACCACCAACTTAATTTGGAGCCGTCCTCCGCTCCGGAATATGTTCAATCCTTGACTCTGGCATTATTTCTCACTCATGAGACCCTTTCCCGACACAATCCATCAAGCATACTCTTTCACCCTCGACAGGAAACACGTGGTCAACTATAATACCATTTGTAAGGACCTGATCCTCCGCGAATATTGTCCCCACTTAGTCACTGTTGTTATCCGACAGTGTGGGATTTTCAACTAACACTGATGCGGTCATCCATCAACAGTTTTTTGGGAGGTAGCCATACCTAGATTACTCTCACTCGAGAACGCAAAATACAGTGCTAAATCTGGATCCAACTATGTTGAACAGTCCACAATGCTACGAAAGGACAAGTCATTACCTATATTCCATTCGGTGAACTCTTCGCGACGAATCAAATTATGTACATAGTATATTTGGGAAATTTGAAAAACTAGAACTACATCGTATATGATTAAAATGGTTTATTCAATTTCGAGTTTTACTCTTTTCAGACTATTCTTAAAGGAGAAAAAAAAAGGATCCGAACACTATTTACACAATTATTCTTTAGAAGAATATGTTCAGGTGCTGCAATTTTGTTACAGCTTACATAGTTTAATGTTTTGGTTCCGCTTGGTTGTTGGAGTATGTGGCGCGATAAACCACATATGTATAGCTAGGGATAGTCCTTCATGGAATAAAGAGGAATACATGTGGAGCTTTGCAGATGGTGGATTTTCGACAAAGGGTAGAATTGTAGAACTATACTCCAGATTCGACAACCGGATGAGTATTGAGGCTCATGTCTCTCATCAAAGAATGAAATCTCATGCCATAAAATCTCTGACTGAGAAGGCTGTCTCTCAGAGTACATGTAGATGTGTAGTCTCTCAGCTGAGGCCACGGCACATCTCATGAATACTGAGCAATTTCAGTAATTACTCCGGATCCAGCAATCGGATGAGTATCGAGACTCATGTCTCTATGCATGAAAGCTCATACCACCTCTGATGGAGAAAGTCTCTCAGAGAAGATGTAGATGTTTAGTCTCTCAGCTGAGGCCACAACACATCTCATACTGTATAGAATCGAAAGATTGAGCGGCTCCTAGACAGCATGTCTGCTAGTATAGAGCGACAACGTCTTCGGGATGTAACCAAGTTTTCCCCGACTATGCAAGAGTAATATGACACTCCAGCAAGTTCATATTGCTCAACCCTCAGATAATTAATGCTCCTAGACAGGAAGCCCTTCTAGTATAGATCCAACAATTAATTATCTTAAATCATCTGAATATCCAGCAATATTCTACGAGCCATCGTCTGAATATCCAGCAATATTCTACGAGTCGTCAATTAATCGCCTGAATATCCAGCTGTAGTTGCAGGAAATCCTACACTACACCCCTCATATGATTTCATTGTTGATCAACTCATTTTTAGGTTTACACTCTTAATTTTATTGATTAATTTTTGAATGTTCTTACAGGAAAGATAAAGAAATCAAGAATGAACTCTTCTCTGAACTTTCTCTCTCCTATTTACTTGTTTCTTACTCAAAAAAGATTTCTCCCTCTTTTTACAACTCGAATGACTATTTATAAGGAAATACATAGCGGATGACAGCTAATTTGTCCTTTATTTTCGGATATGGCTTGCGACATTCTCGCAACCTTACAAATGTTAACTTCGCAAGCTCTCTAATTTTCGCAAGACTATCACATCTTTCTCATGATCCTTACTGACGTCGTTTCTGAAATTGTTCTGCGACGCTATTGTGCAATACCATTGATAATTTCGCTGAGACATAATTGTTGCGAGATTCTGATCCTACATCTTGCCTCTTCTCATATCTTCTCTGCAAAGTAGAGACTGATGTGAGAAATGCCGCAACTGCTTATCTTCTCATATTCTACATTTATCACACGTATTCTTTCTTCCATTTATTTCTCGACACGTATTTTGTAACCGTTACTTTTTAACCGCTTAAATCTTTCCGTATTAACCGTGTTTATTTTCTCGAGGAAAAATTCCCTCTATATATATTTCTTTTCATTCTCTTCTTCTTTCCTTTTATTCTCTCTGCAACTTCATCGTTCTTCTGCAAATTCCGTTATTGCAATTTTTCTTCTTTCCTCTTCAATCTTTTTAAGTTCTTCTTCATCTTCAAACTAGATCTTCATAGTTCGTGATCTTCTTCAAGACAATCTCCCTGCTATCATTTTTCATGGATTCATCAAGGTTAGTCTTCTCTTTTCTTCCTTATAAGTTTTGCTGAAATTGATATATTTGAAATTAATCTTGTTTATTGCCTTTTGTGATGTTATTTATGTGATTCCCATACTCTTGTTATTTCAGCAAAAGCGGCTCCAACACTCAATTTACATTTCAGAACCCCAACAATCCCAAATCACAGCATAAAGTTATCGCACACAAAAGAAAGTCTGTGAATGACAAGGTAGTAAGAAACACTATCTTTTTCTAATAACAATATTGTTGCCTCTGTTTCTTATCTAGATTGTAATTCGCAGGGCGATAAAGATCTTCATAAACCTCGCAAGAAATCTCGCCACCTCAACACTGTTCCAACCTCTGTTCCCTTCCACCTACTCATTTCTTCCAAATCTCCTTCGAAATCTTCGCAAGATAAACCTTTGTCTCCAGTTCGTGAAGATGCTGCTTCTGATTTCATTTCTTCCAAATCTCATGCGACCTCTTCGCAAGATAAACCTTTATCTCCAACTCGCGAAAATGTTGCCTCTGATTTCATTTCTCCAGTTGATCTTTCTATGATTGAAATTCCCCTTATGGATCCTTCTACGAATGAAACCTCTTCTCTTCCCATTGAGAATGTTTCTCAACCTCTATTTCTAATAGTTCTCTACCCAAGTCTCTTCCTCTGTCGAAAGAAACCGTGGAAGGGATAGATATTGCTTTCAAGGTTTTATCTGAGATTCTGGATGATGGCAAGAAGTCTTCTACTAATCCCATCAAGTCTACTGTTTGCGAAATTCTGAGCAAGCATTTGGGTTCTGACAAAGCTGCTTCGCAGACAGCTTTAGAAAAAGAATGTAATGCTCTTCGTCTTGAAAATCAGAAACTTCAGAATGTTTTGCTGGATCGTGACAATCTTCGCAAGAAGAATGATGAATTAATAGGTATAATTTCCTCACCTATGTCTTTAATTTGCCTTTTCGATGGTTTTTTCCTTCCCATGTTTAATTATCCTTTAAATCCCTCTTTCGCATGTTAAGCATTAAATTAGAAACGAGTAATGGAGAGATATCAATTTGAATCTGTTGTTGAAGAAGCCCGTGTTGATAAAGAAGTTTTAGTGGATCAATATAACCAATTAGATAACCTCTATTCATATTCCCTTGACCAAATAAATAATCTTACCAATGAAAATACCTAATTAGTTCAAAGACAAGATTTATTAAGTAATGAAGTATCTCGTCTTTCTTATTATTAACCAAAGCTAATTTAGGGATGGAAACTTTATCAGATGAGAATAAAACCTTATCCCAAGAGAAGCGAGTTTATTTAAACAAGATGGCGATATCTTCGCAACAACTTAATATTCTCCAAAAAGTATGTGCTGACCAAGAGAAATATCTTCGCTCTTTAAGAAATGAACTTAAAGAAGTAACAGAATCATCTATCGTTGAAAGAGATACACTCATTCAAGGTAGAATAGCTTTAAGTGTGAAGGAAAATCAGCTTAAAGAACAATATTCCAAATTAGAAGAATCGTATTCTTCTCTTGCGAAGAAAAATGCCTTCTTTGTTTCTAAAGAGAAAAATCTTCAGTCTCGACTTAAAGGTTTAGTTGGATATAAATTTGATGACGCAATGGACCATTGGGAGAATAGTTGTCTATCCTTGATTCAACACCTTATTTCGCAAAAGGAAGGTAGTCATAATAGTTTGACTGCCTTAATTATCTTTTCTTTGTCCTATCTCTCTGAATTCCTTATTTTAACAAAATTTTGTATTCTATTTTTCGCAGAGTCTGAGAAGAATCTTCATTCCTCTATTTCTGACTTGGAGGCTAAATATGCCAAAATTCGCAAAGAGAGTGCTTTGCTCGTCTCTACCCTCATTGGTTCTCGCGATCGAGCATAAAGAAGACTTGATTACCTTGCTTATTTTAAAGATATTCAAGATAGGAATCATCAAAGAGCACTTCTTCGCCAAGTTCATCTCCGGGCTGAAGTCCTTGTAAATGACATCTTACTGTCCAACTCTCTTCCTCCTACATCAATTGATCCTCTAGAAGTAGATGATGATGAAGTTCCTCGTCCTGCTGATAGTGATTATGATTACGAAAGCGGTGCAGAGGATAATTTCCTGGAAGATGAAGAAGAGGTTCCTTCTAAAGAAGTATCTGCTGGTGTTAATCAGAATGAGAAAGAAATTTATCCTGAAGAAGTAATTGCTGGTGATAATCAAAATGCTAGTCATGGCGAAGATCAAAGTCGAAATGAAGGAGAAGCTTGCAAGAATGTTGGCGAAGAATTTCTGTCATCTCCTGCTACTGATATTAACATTGAAGCTTGAGTTTCTTTTCTAGCTTTGTTTTCTTGAGCTGTCTTATTTTTATCACTTTTGAGAGCTACATTTTTCAATAACTTTGAAGTCAACTTTTCCTTTTAATATTTTGTTGATAAGAAAGATAATGTTTCTTGTATATCGATTCCCATACTTGCCTCTCATTATATTTCTTGCACAAAATAATCTGTTGTGAATGCTTATCATCAATTTTTTTTATTATATGGTCTTATTTTGCCTTCCTAATTAAAGGTCTTATTATGCCATCTCTTGTCATTGCGACAAAATCGCAGGACGTCCTTGCATTTTCATACAAAAACCCATTGATCTTGTCTTAACCTTTTCTTTTGTATTATGGCCTCTTCAGGGATGTTGCAACAATATGACAGGCCTAAATATTCTTGCGAAAATAAAGCCCCATGACATTGTCGTCTTGCGACGAAATCGCAGGACGTCTTCGCACTTTCATGCGAAAACCCATTGATCTTGTCTTATCTTTTTATTTTGTATTATTGCCTCTTCAGGATTGTTGCACAAATATGACAAGCCTTAATATCCTTGCGAATAAAAAGCCTCATGACATTTGCGTCTTAAGACACTTATCAGCTCCCTAATGGAGGGTGCCGCCCTTATCTCCCCCCTGGTTGCCCCTTCAAGGAGGCATACTTCTACCATACAAGGTTAGCTCCTCCCATCCAGTCTTAACAACAACCAATTGTTTTCGCAGCCTCTTATCCCTTTTTCCTATAGGGCTTATGGTTACGAGACTGCACCGTAAGTGGGGTTTTCTTCAGGCCGAGTGCAGTGTAAGCCAAGACTTGTCAAGAATGGCAAGGACGCTTCAAACGCCCCCGGCACCCTTGACTCAACCGTGTAACTCGGCACCTTGATCAGATTATGCACTCCTTGAGAGAGTCCTTATTACCTTAGTCGCCCAACCTAAGTCATATGTCTAAGTTGAGAATCCAAGGTGCCTCTCCCGGATGGGCTTCAATGACCCCAAATCTCCATGACTCAGGTTCCGGTGGCGGTGTAGCCTTTCCCTGAGCCATGTAACAGGTACCCCCTAATATGACGTACTTTAGGTCTTACATTTGCCTCTTGCGAAATTTTATTCGCGAACTATGGTGTACGCCATAAAGGTTCGCCCCTTTCTTTTATGTCATTGTTCTTTGGTTATCTCTGCGACAATTTCGCACATCATGATCTTCTTTTGATATGAGTAATTCTGCGATTATTTTTTCAGAATTTATAACTTCTCAAATCTTCTTACTGATAATATCTTTTCAAATACAACCTGTTCCATGGTCTGTCTAATCTATGACCAACATCTTTCCCTTCTGGATCCATTAATCTATAAGCTCCTGTTCCAACTATCTCCTTAATGATGTAAGGTCCATCCCATTTTTTCGCTAATTTTCCACCATTTCTCGCTGATATATTGGTGTTTCTCGCAGAACTAAATCTCCTGGTTGAAATTCACGTATTTTGACACGTTTATTATATTCTCTAGCTAATCTTCGCTGATAATTCTCCATATGTTGTAAAGCTTTTTCTATTTTTTCTTCTAATTCATCAAGTTTGTTTAAAATTAAACCCGCACTAAGATTTTTCTCCCAAGCTTCTCTTTTTGTTGTCGGAACAACAACTTCTGTTGGTAACACCGCTTCAACTCCGTATGTTAAACAAAAAGGTGACATTCCAGTAGCTTCTCTTCTAGTTGTATTATAAGCCCATACTGCATTATGTACTTGTTCGCACCATGATCTG
This sequence comes from Papaver somniferum, assembly GCF_003573695.1. Taxonomy (NCBI): domain Eukaryota; kingdom Viridiplantae; phylum Streptophyta; class Magnoliopsida; order Ranunculales; family Papaveraceae; genus Papaver; species Papaver somniferum. The sequence continues at coordinate 84,878,741 of NC_039364.1, forward strand.
TGATGTCCTTCCAATTTCTTTTTTAATATATCTGCAATTGATTTATTTGTTGCTTATACTTTCCCATTAGCTTGTGGATACAAAGGAGTGGACTTTCCAAATTTTATCTTGAATGCATTAAGTAACATTTCTATATTCTGTCCCTCAAACTGTTTCCCATTATCAGATACCAACTGTGCAGGAATTCCAAATCTGCAAATGATATTTTCGAATATGAATGTAAAGATATCTTTGTCGCGAATATGTTGTACTGCCTTTACTTCTGTCCATTTTGTGAAATAATCTGTTGCGACTATTAAGTATCTTCTTTTTCCAGTTCCTGGTAAAAATGGCCCCACAATGTCTAAGTCCCATTTTCCAAAGGGCCATACACTGGTTGAAGATGACAATGGGGCTCCTGGTGCATGTATTTTCTTTCCATGTCGCTGCGAAGACTTGATATTTGTTTTGCATCTTCATGCATGTATGGCCAATAATAACCTTGCATTTTTGCTCTATGTGCCAAAGATCTTCCTCCACTATGATTGCCAGTATCTCCACTGTGTAACATTTTCAGCACCTTTTCTCCTTCCTCTCGTGTCAAACATCTGAGTGATGGTCCACTAAAAGATTTTCGGTATAGCAACCCATCTCTTAATTCATAATTCGTTGCTCGGCTTTTTAACTTGTGTGTTTCCAATCTATTTCTTGGTGTTTCTCCTTTCGCCAAATATGTGTGAAGTTCCATTCTCCAGTCTGCGATATTGTTCATTTGTTCTTCTTTTTCATTATATATCACCATCACATCCACATCTTCCTCTTCTTTATTTATTGATGGTGACAGAAGTGTTTGTATTTTTATGCATCTCGTAGTTGGATCTGTCATCATGCTTGAGATGAAAGCAAAAGCGTCTGCGAGTCTATTATCCTTTCTTGAAATGTGCCTCCATTTTATCTTTGGGATTTTCGCTGATAATTCTTCAACTAGCTTCTTGTATTTCTTCAAGGATGGTTCATTTGTAGTATACTCTCCTTTTATTTGGCGAATAACAAGCTGCGAATCACTAATGATCCTGGCATTTTCTAGTTTCATCTCTATTGCGAATTTTAAAGCATGTATTACAGCTTCATATTCTGTTTCATTATTAGTGGATGCAAATTCCAATCTGAATGAAAAAGCCATCTTTATTCCTTCTGGCGAAATTAAGACAATTCCAACTCCATTTCCTTCTCCATTTGATGATCCATCTACCAATATTTATCATCTATTTGGTTCTGTTAATAAATCTTTTGGATCTCCATGTTCTTCTTCTACATCCATCATCTCTTCTACTGCTTCATCTTCTTCTAAAGGAAATTCTGCCAAGAAATCCGCAACAACTTGTGATTTTGGTGAATAAAAAATTTCATATTTAATATCAAAGTGGCCTACTTGTGCATTCCATCTCTCTACCCTTCCTAATCTTTTAGAATTCTTCATCACTGATTCAATTGGAACTTTTGTTAATACCTTTATCTTGTGTGCTTGAAAGTATACGCGGAGCTTAAATGATGCATAAACTAATGCTAAGATTAATTTTTCAATCTTTGAGTAATTCTTCTTAGCAGTATTAAAAGTTTTGCCAATGTAATAAATGGGTTTCTCCACTCCTGCGTCTACTCGAAATAACACAACACTTAATGCATGCGACGTTGTCGCAAGGTAAATCAATAATTCTTCTCCTGGTTCTGCCTTTTGTAAAATAGTTGTATTCATAAGATGTTCTTTGATTCCTTGAAAAGCTTTTTCACATTCATCACTCCATTTAAATTTCGCACCCTTCTTGAGTATGTCGAAAAAATATTTTCATTTGTCTGATGATCGCGAAATGAATCTCCCCAGCGAATCTAGAAGCCCATTCAACTTTTGTACATCTTTTATTGTTACTGGTGTTGGCATGTCACGAACTGCTTGCACTTTTTCTGGATCAACCTATATTCCTTCCTTTGAGACAATGTAGCCTAAAAATTTTCCCGATGCAACTCCAACAGTACACTTCTCAGGATTCAATTTAATGTTATACTTCCGCATTTGTTCAAAAATCTCCCTCAAGTCTTGTACATGGTCTTTAGCTTCTTTACTCTTTATTAACATGTCGTCCACGTATACCTCCAATGTTTTATGTATCCATTTTGCGAACACCTTCTCTACCATTCTTTGATATGTCGCTCCCGCATTTCGCAAACCAAATGGCATTTTCGTGTAACAATATAAACCTCTAGGGGCAAAGAAAGCAGTATGTTCTTGATCTTCTTCAGCGAGAGGAATTTGGTTATACCCTTTGTACCCATCTAAAGATGATACCCTATCATTTCCCGCTGCAGATTCCACCATTTGAGGAATATCGGGTAACGGGAAACTATCTTTGGGGCAAGCTTTGTTCAAATCAGTGAAATCTGTGCAAATCCTGATTCCCTTGTTTTTCTTTGGGACAATGACCATATTCGCTATCCATTCTGGGTATTTAGCTTCTCTTATAATTCTTGTCTCAAGCATTTTCTGTAATTCTTCTTCTATTTGGGAATGGTAAGTTGTTGCAATTTTTCTTATTCTCTGTTTAAATGGTCTCACATTTTTGTTAATCTCCAATTTGTGGCAAGCAATTGATGGATCTATTCCTGGTATCTCATCCATGTTTCCTGCGAAAATATCTTTATATTCTCGCAACAAGTTGACAGTTCTTTCTTCTTCTTCTACATCCATTTTGGTTCCAATTCTCAACATTAGAGGCTCCTCTACAGTCCCAACATTTATTTCTTTTGTTGGTTTTGCGGCAGTGTAACTGGATTTAGGTTCTCCCATTGGTGTTGGTTCTTTTATTGCTTTTATGGGTTCTTCCCCTTCTTCCGAAATTTCGCTGGGTATTCCTTTTCCTTTTTTTTCCCTTATCATATAAACTCTAAATTCTTCTTCCTTCTTTGCTTCCTTTGCCAATTTTCTGCGAAATTGTTTCCTTTTTGCTTGTTCTTCATAATGCTTTACTTCAATTTGATGACATAATTTCGCATTGTCAACATCTCCTCTAATTTCACCTATTCCATTTGGAGTGGGGAATTTAATACATTGATGCAACGTTGATACCACAACTTTTATCGCATGTATCCATGATCTTCCTAATAACATATTATATGGCGATTCCATATCCACCACACACAATGTTACATATGTTTCGATTTCTCCAAGTGGAATTCGCACCACTATTTCTCCTTTAGGTTTTGTTGTGGATTTTCCAAAGCCGTGAACAAAATATGCTATGCTGAACTGGACATTTCTTCATCTTTAAATCCCATTCCCCGGAATGCATGATAAAATATTATATCAATTGAACATCCTGTATCGATTAAAGTTCTGTTCAACATCCATTCTCCTGCGGATTTTATTGTTGTATCCTTCTCTTTTCGTGTAACAGGCACTGTGATGACCAACGGAGATGTATGATTTAAATTTTCTTTTGGTATTTCTTCCGCCATGAATGCAATTTTTTTATTTTCCCACTCTTTCAAGGGTGATATTTTTTCTACCGCTATAATTTTCTTTCCTTCAAAATTTTGTTTATGGATTCTTCCTTTGACCTTTTCATGAAATTCATTGATCAAGCTTTTTGTTACCATATTACACTCCAATCTTTTGCCATTTTCATTAATTCTGCTCATCTTTCTTTTAACTGATTCACTGATTTATTTAATAACTTTCTTGATTTGAATATTCTCAACCAACAATCTTCAACTTTCGATCTTCAATTCCCTGTTTCTAGCGCCATTATGTAGTTGCAGGAAATCCTACACTACGCCCCTCATATGATTTCATTGTTGATCAACTCATTTTTAGGTTTACACTCTTAATTTTATTGATTAATTTTTGAACGTTCTTACAGGAAAGATAAAGAAATCATGAATGAAATCTGCTCTGAACTTTCTCTCTCCTATTTACTTGTTTCTCACTCAAAAAAGATCTCTCCCTCTTTTTACAACTCGAATGACTATTTATAAGGAAATACATAGCGGATGATAGCTAATTTGTCCTTTATTTTCGGATATGGCTTGCGACATTCTCGCAACCTTACAAATGTTAACTTCGCAAGCTCTCTAATTTTCGCAAGACTATCACATCTTTCTCATGATCCTTACTGACGTCGTTTCTGAAATTGTTCTGCGACGCTATTGTGCAATACCATTGATAATTTCGCTGAGACATAATTGTTGCGAGATTCTGATCCTACATCTTGCCTCTTCTCATATCTTCTCTGCAAAGTAGAGACTGATGTGAGAAATGCCGCAACTCTACGATTTTTGAGAGATTCTGATCCTACACCAGCAATACTCTACGATTCCTCGTTATATTTCGTTACTTCAATCTGTGGTTCTTCCCGGTAGAATTCCACAGGTTAGTAATAAATATTCAACGAAACAGGCATCTGAGCATCGAATAAGCCCTGACAAAAATGGTGCAAGTGTAATTAGCAGATAATGCACAGACCAGCATTTTGAATGCACAAACGAGCATTTCAAAAATACGAAAGAACGAGGAACCTATGCAAAATAGGAAGGGAAAATAATAATAATAAAATATTAAACAAAAGCGCCAGGGGACTAGGCTCACCAGCCGGCCAGTCATTCCGTGACTAGTCCCGCGCCCAATTTTATATTTTATCATATTTTTACTATTTTCACGATCTCATGAAAATCCTCTTGTTCGAGCAAATTTCCTTTATTTCAAAGAAATTATCTAAATCACATGATTTTATCAAAATAATAAAATTAGGGAAAGGTGTCGCGGGACCGAGCACCAGCCGGCCATGTCTTGGTCGTGGTCGGTCCCACACCTCACGTCCCATTATTTTATTATTTCTTCTCAAATTATGAAAATTCCTTGATTTTATGAATTTTCCCTAAAATCATGAAAATTACCTGATTTCATGTATTTTTATCTAAATCACATGATTTTATCAAAAATAATAAAATTAGGGAAAAGTGTCGCGGGACCGCCGGCCGGTCATGCCTTGGCCGTGGCCGGTCCCACACCTCACGTCCCATTATTTTATTATTCCTTCTCAAATTATGAAAATTCCTTGATTTTATGAATTTTTCCTAAAATTACCTAATTTCATGTATTTTCTCTAAAATCATGGAAAATATTAAAAAATTAGAAAAACTTGTGGGACCGGGCTCTACCCGGCCAGCCATGCCCTAGCCGGTCCCACACGCCCATTATTTTATTATTATTTGGTGATTTGTTTCCTGATTTCATGTAAACTCCCAGATTTCAACAAATTATCTTGGTTTTCAACAAATCCCTTTGATTTTATGAAAATTAACTAAAATCATCAAAATTACATAAAATTGGGAAGTGCCTTGGGATCCGTGCCCATTGGCCGGCCGGCCATGCCACGACTATTGCCGGTCCCACACTCCCATTCCCTATATTATATTTTAATTTATGTCTCTCATCTCATGGAAGTTCCCTAATTTCGCCAAACTCTCCAGTTTCATGGAATTTACCTTAAATCAGAGAAAAATACATAAAATCACATAAAACTGGGAAAAGCATGTGGGACCGCGTGTCAACCGGCCGGCCATGCCCTAGCCGTGGCCGGTCCCACACCTTTTAATTCCTTGTTTATTTATTATTTTCATCATCTCATTTATTTTTCCCAGTTTCAGCAAAACCATGGATTTTTTATATTTTCTCCAAATGTTGCTCAAACGTGCACCAGAAAATATCAAAATTCTCAGGACTGAAGCACGGACATCATGGTGACACGGGCACATCCCCTTGACCGACCAAGGGTGACCCTGAGGCTTGCAAACAAATGGTCCCGCGTGCTTTAATGATTTTAACCTAATTTGCTCAGCTGCTCATATTAGGTTCAAACTCTTTCCAAACAATTGGAAGTTTGCTCAAATGACCATCTACTGGTCCCACGGCCGTCAAGAGACAGTCCCATGACTTCTTGGCCGGTCCCTCATATTTTTCATAAAACCAGGTTTTATGATTTGTCGCTCACACGAGCGTTATTTCAGTAAATGATTAAACCAACATTTAATCATTCTTTCACCAACTGGTCCTCAAGAGACTTTGGTATTTTTGCTCATTCGAGCATCTGGGCGTTATATAGTGAACCCGTCATCCCATGTAGCTGGTCTTATGTGATTTACAATAAATCATTATCTCGGTAAAATTAGGGTTTTGAATCCAGAGCTCTGCAGAAACGTAATTCTGAGCAGATTCGAACACTCTGATAATTATATGTTGATTCCATGATTAACATTCATATTTATTTTGCTCGATCCAGCAGTCAGTAATTTAAATTAATATTTTACTTGGTCCAGCTACCAACAATTCATTAAAAGAACGATATTTGTTCAAACTAGCAATATTTGCTCGAACTAGCAATATTCGCTCGAACCGGCAATATTTACTCAATTAGCAATATTCGCTCGGACTAGCAATATTTTCTCAAACCAGAGAATGTTGGTTCAACTATCAATATTCAACAATTTAGCAACACAGTTTTGCTCGTTTTAGGTTATGATGATACCTCGTCTCAGCAGACACGTTAAATTCATGAGTTTCGAAACATTTACTCACACATGTTCAACTCAGCGCTACATGGTTTAGTCCGGGGTCTTACATATTGATCTCTCGAACTTAAAGCACTCCCTTCTTGCAGTGCATCTGTGTGAGGTTCAACATTTCATTCGGTTCAAGGAGTCTCCACACGGTCGACTCTTCTATTCCGTAAAAACCAGCAAATCGTTTTTCCCCACTCACAGATTGGCGACCACAGTGGGAGATTAATCTCTCGGTTGAAATCTTACGATTTCACAAGATGGCTGGTCTTAGCTGGGTTAGTTACAGGTTCCAACACAAACGACGCTAGTACTAGCAACAACAACAATGACAATCAGAATATCCCGGAAACGATTCCGGCCTCCAAACTGATGGTGGTGACATTAATCCTCCTCACGCTGAAGGTCATCCCCTGTTCGGTCGACACCCTGAAGAAGTCAGAGGAAATCCACCACCTATCATTGCTGATCTTATCAAAGTGCAGAAGACTCTCGCAAAGAATCAGACGGACATGGCTGCTACACAAAAGGAGCTGTGTAATTATCTCAAAACTCTTACTGATAAGATGACAGAGAAGACTCAGGAAAAGGGAAAAGAGAAGGAGAAATCCTCATATGTTGCTGATCCTGAAGTAATCCCAATCCATAGAGTGGATGATGATGAAACTGGCAAAGCTACAGATTCATTAGAAAAGGAACCATCAAATTTCTTTACTCGGGAAGACGTGGAGCGCCTTCTGGAGAACCGTGGAAAAGACAAGAAGTCACATGTTCATTGTCACCAACCTCCTTATCCTGCCGCTACGCATAGGATTCCCCTTCCAAAAGGTTACATTTCTCCAACTTTCACTCTGTATGACGGAACTGGCAATGCTCGAGAACATGTCTCTCGTTTTATCGAAGCCTTGGGAGAGCATGAACATAACCATGTTGTTCGTATCAAAGAGTTTTCAAAATCCTTGAAAGGCAGAGCATACACCTGGTACAACAACATCGCACCGGGGACTATCAACAATTGGGGAGAAATGATCAACGCCTTCTACAGGAAGTACTTTTTCGTGTCAGAGCAAGTCACTCTCTCTGATCTTGGAAGAATGTTCCAGAGGGTCAGTGAGAATCCCAATGATTACGTGAAAAGATTCAGAGTCCAGGCCCTGGACTGTCATGACCCAAATGTTACAGAGCAGCAGCTCGTAGATTTGTGTATCAACGGCATGCTCCCAGTCTACAGAGCTCCACTGGAGAATCTTCGATTCCATACTTTCTCAGAACTTCACGAAGCCGCGAAGAGATCAGCAACCACTGCACCTGCTCTGTTAGAAAGAGCGAAGTCCACAAAGACTGAGGAATCACGTGACACTCGAGGAAGCAGACGCCTGATCAACAAGCAGTATAACCTGCAGTCCTCTATAAACGTTGTTGCAGAAGGGAGCAAGCGCAAGGCTGAATCCCCGAACAAGCATGCTACAACTCCTCCAAAGACGCAAAAGAAGGACAAACCAAAGACAGAGGTTCCTGGCCAACGCATAGATGTTCCTGATGATGTAACTGCTTTTCCTCTCCCCATTGGAGAAGTGCTCGAACTATTATACGCCTGGATCCAAGATGGTGCAATCAAATTGCCATACATCAGGAGAGACCCAACTGAGGAAGACATGAAAAATCCTCGTTACTGCCGATTCCACAGGTTCGTCAATCACACCACAAGTAGCTGCAAAGTTTTGAAATGCATATTCAGAGAAAAGGTTGAGTCAGGAGAACTTAACCTTGGAGCCGAAGGAGTACACAGAGATCCTCTTCCTGTCAGGACTTTCTCTATTTCTGAAGCACCAATTAACGAAGCAGTTCAGTCATTGATAGAGCATGTTTGCGAATTGCTCTATCTATCAAAAGCACAAAGAGGAGACATGTTCACAGCTTTGAACCACATAGTCTCTGGGAAACGCCTACTGATTCCAGAATTACCTCTTGAACCATCAGCCACCGACAAAGAAATGTATGACTGGGGACTGCTCACCACCGTGCATATTAAAGGAAATGAATTTAAAAGAGCATTTGTTGATGTCGGTACCGCCGTCAACATCATCCCTTTGAAAAATCTCAGAGCTGCTGGCATTACTCGACAAGAGGCTACTCATGCTCCCATAGCAATCAGAGACCATGAAGGAATCTCCAAAGATGCATACGTCTTCATCATTCTCAAAGTCACGGAGAATTTGGTATGCACTGAGACCAAGTTTTACATAATTCGAGAAGATCCCGGATATGACATGATCCTATGAAGAACTTGGATTCATGCTGGAAGGGTAACTTCAAAGCTTTCAACACACTCTGTCGCCGACAAAGACTCCAAGTCAGAAGAAGAAGTAGAGGACGCCCCACCGTTTGAGCATCTGGAGAAAGTAAAAACCTTGATGGGACTTACGCGAGAACCTGGGGAAAATCCACATACCTTTGTCAAGAAGTTTCGATCTCAGGAAAGTCTTATTCCTCTTCATGCTCCAATATTACCAATGTTCAAATATGATACTTTGATTCAAGGACTTCTCCCTACAAACGATTTAGCAATTACCAAAAGTTGTGTATGGATAACTTCACCTCGCCAATATTATACCCAATGGTTGGGTTCAGAGCTTCTCCAAGTCGGTCATTCTATCAAGAGGTTTATTGTTGAGGACCTGGCTAAGCACGACAGACAGTATGCTGGGTACTTTCCTCTACATGAATGTCCATACGTGCCACAACCATGGAATCAGCAAAAGATATTCAAGGCGCGAACTACTAAACCAAAAAAATTCAAGGAAGGGGATTTGATTTTCAAGGCGGCTAAACGAGATCTCCACCCTGCAAGGAGATCCAATTGGGAAGGACCATTTATGGTTGCTAAGTCCATAACTGGAGGATACTACGAATTGATCAATACAGATGGTAGAACCCTGCCAGTAATTCACGAGAATTGGCTTAAGGCGTTTATCTGAAATTATTAAGCATTTGAGGTATTGGGCGTTTGAGCACTCATGACGTCTGGATTTGGCATTTAGGATTTTCTTTCATTGTATTTCAATCCCTCCAAAACGTTTGCAGTACTTGCAATCAGTATTTGAATTCAAAAATTTATCAGAAATTCAATTAACTTTACTTAAAGAAAATCTCTATCAAATCCAAAATCAAAGAAAATTTTCAGTCACAGACTCGACACCTATCAAAGAATCAAAACCCAAATAAAATCTCACATCTCTCACAGAGTTCAATGTTCTTTATATTATGGAGAGGAAACTAAAGAAAGCCATCAAAGAAATATTTCTGCTCTTCTGCCTCCTCCAAGACTTTCAAAGCTACCTTTTCCGCTTCCAGCTTCCTGGTTAGTTCGACAACTTCATTCATCTTCTTCAACACGGCATCACTGGTAGGGAAGGGAACATCACCCTTTACTGCTTTCCTGATAACTTCAACTCTTTGACGGAGCCACTTCAGATTGAAGCTAAGATCTTCAGCATTCTTCAAGTTGTACTCCCAATCAAATAGTACGTCTTGGGTAACAACATTTCTGGTTGTAATCCGGATATCATTTATAACACGCAAGATGACTTCTACTTGTCTCGTCAAGAAATAACTGCGTCCTGGATCCTGAGTAACAACAATGTGTCCATACATTTCCCACAGTTCCTTGTACATAGCAACATATCCGATGGGAACGTTAAATCCTCCAACAAGCTGGTGATATGGGAGTAACTCACCAAATTGAGGATCAAAGGAAATCCCTGCAGTAGGATACTCGTGCACTATCATCTGGTTCTCAGCTATTGGAGCAGCATCGATAATCATAGAGACGATTTCAGAGGAAGTAGCTTCTGCTATTTCGGGTTCGGGTTCCACCGTCTGAGGCACAATTGGAGTTTCTTCTACCTCCACGGCATCAACGACCAGCACTTCATCATCTTGAGGCACAGATATGGAAGTATTGTCATCAACAACTCCTATTTTCCCAAACCATCATTACTGGATTCATGATTCCCAACTTCGTTGTTAGGCACCTAATGCGAAGATTACATGGGATTAGAATGATTCAAGGGGAGAAATCCAATACAATCATAAAATTAAGAGAGTAAGTGAACTAACATCATCTAAGTTCCTTATCATACATCTAAGATGTGTACAAGTAGCATCAAAGTCATGAAACACGTTTTCAAAGAAACTCAGCTGAAGAAATTTTACACTGCCCTGTGTTCAATGACGAACTGGGAGCAATTGGTGTGGAGTCTAGAGTTGGGTTATATACCATTCTCTTCGTATGGAAGTCCTCAACATGTCAAAATTTCATGGCAATTGGGCGAACGAGCTAGGAGTGTGAAAACATCGGGCAACATACAATCTGAAAAAGTTCTGAAAGTCTCCTGGAAGTTTACTATTTCGTCTTTTCAGGCCCTAAACGTGCTCAAAACTTAAAAATCTTCTTTCTAAAGCTTGGAAATTTTCCGGGCTTGAATATGCATATGCAGATCATGAAAATCCGACTCCAGATGAAGATTTTACGGCGTTTTTGGTAAAAAACTGGGTTCTGAATTTTCTGACGACGAAGTTCGACCAAGTTTTTCGTATATACACATGGATTCTCATTCATTCATTCACAAATCAGCACTTTCATACTTCTATGAAGAGGATGCAGGGTATACTCACTTTGGGGTCTCCGAAGTACTCAAGGAATTATGATTGTCCGTATTAACGACAAGGGGCTCATTACTTCTATTTGGCTCCGAATCTTTGGAAGTGCCTTCGTCTATATTCTCAGAGGAAGATCGAACATCAGCACTTTCCATCTCCATGACGACATCCTCCTGGACATATTATCAAGTAGTTAGCATTTTCACATGAAACATTTATGTCTGATGGTAAAGGAAATTACTCACGGCGACTTCTTCTTCAACGTTCAAATCAGAAGTCGTCTGCCCAAGCAGAGAATCGAAGACCGTCAATACTAGACGGAGCAAAGTCCTGTGACCAAATAACAAATATTGGTTTTGAGATCCTGATAATGCGGATGGAAGAAGTCACAGCGGAAAAATATCAACAACTCACCAAAAAGGCGACTGGGGACTTTATGGTGTTGGGCAACAACTTGCAATTCTTGCTCCTGCCTTCTCCACCGTGGGCAATTGCCTCCCCTCTGAGAAATTCACTTCAATTCGAGGTCTCACAGCACGACCCTCCTGCAAAAGAAATTGATGTGATAATTAAAGACGATTATACGAGTTGTATGAGGAATATGCAAAAGAATACATACTGGTGAACCTCCTGGAGATGTCTTTCGCTTGTCACCACCAGAAATATTCCTTAGTCTGGGACGAGAGGCACTCATCTCAGAAGAAGGAGGATCTTTCACTAAAGGTTGGACGGACGTCACATAATCATTAAGACGCTCAAGCTGCTGATCCCAGAATTCCATGTAGCCTGGAGTCACATACGTAGTTCGATCAGCACAAGGGAACCAATAAGAGCTCCCTTCATCATGTGTGTGATCTAAGCAAGTCTTAAGTTGTTCCACTGATGGTCTTCTCCTTCTGAAGGTTGGAACACATTGGTCCATACCCATCTGACGGGCGGCTCTGTCAATGTTATACTCCTCCACCGAAAAATCTCCATACGTTGCTGATATTAGATGACCGGGAGTGCAACTCAGCATGAAAGATCTTTCGCCATCGCTCAAATCAGCACCAGATTTCAAATACTTACTTTCTCCAGCATTGAAAGTCGTCAATTGAGAAACGTGAGGAGGAACCACCACCCAAGGACGGAAGTTGAACTCAGACTCGTCATCTAATACGTCAATGAAGCGTGTCTTGGACTGAATTTGCTTCGTAGACCAGCGCATAATCCTAGCGTTGTCTTTCTCATGGAAGATACGTCGAGCATCAGCAGAGTTCAGACTTTGTAAGACACTACGGGGAATGGGTGCATAGTTTCCGAAACCCACATCAGAGCTTGGAGAAACATCGTGTTGGCGTAGCATTCAATCTTCATGAAGCCGTTCGAAACACTGGAGTCTACGACTAAAGAGTCCAGGTTAGAATATAAAGAGCCCAAGAATAAGCTACCTAGCGGAAGTTGTTCACCTTGAGCCAGCTTAATAGCGAAAGGAATTACAAACGGCTTCAACAAGGTACCATCTTCAAACACATCCCTAGACAGCCATAAGCACAAGAAAGCAGCAATAGACAACATACCGTCGGGTTCATCAAGAGGGACGTCTCGTGGCCACCAATGTGTCAACCAATGAGCGTAACAACCTTTACCAAAAACCTTGTTGATTCTCTCCATCTCAGCTGTTAAAGTTTTGGAAACTGCTTTCTCTTCCGCTGTCCAAAGTTCTTCAGGAAAGTTACCTGTAATTGGAAGATGCAATAAAGCAACTACATCTTCCAAGGTAATAGTGAACTCTCCCCAGCTGCATATAAACGTGTGAGTTGGGATGCACCAGCGAGCAAGAAGAGCTACAATACCTCGTGCGTCATGAAAGATATACAAATCTCCAGATGTTTGAACGGCCCTGGTAATTTGTGCTCTATCCAGCATAGCTCTAACACGAGGAAATCCTAGCATGTGTCTAGACCATCCCGAGAACTTCTCTAAGGGGCGTCGAGAAAGCTTGAATTCAATCATTGAAGCCTGGAATAGTCCTCGTTCAAGACAGAACCGAATAGCAGCACGAGGAGTCACCAATTTCTTTTGAGTGACCGTCCTGGGATTGATCAGAAGGCGATATACCGGGGACTTGAGACGATTTTCGGGCTCCGAACTTCAAAGAATGCGTCATCTATGTTTGGGACATTCTTGACTCCAGGTGTTTCGTCTTCCTCACCAACGGAAGTCTCATCCGTGCATGTTTCCTCTATGGAGATATCATCATCTGCACACCTTTCATCTCTGGAAGCATCATTGGCTGGAGAATCAGACATCCTCGCAAAGCTGCTGTGAAATCCACACAATGTTTCAGTCATCCGCGAATTCAATAAGATGATGGAATCATGCAAATTAAAACGCCGGTGTCTACAAATGGTAAATCTTGAACTCTTACCTCTTTCAATTTCACTAACAATAGTGATTGCAATACAAGAGTTAACACACGAAATTAGTTCGTTCCTTGAAACCTGCAGTAACGAACAAAACTTTATTAACCTTCAAAATTGATTTTCTCATAAAATCATACATAATTTTCATAACGTGAACATTCACACAACTGAACTATGAAATTTACAATAAGACATGACTTCATCATAAATAAGTTGTCTAGTTTGAAGGTTACTCAAAACCCATGTCTTGATTTTACAAATCAATAATTAATGCAATTTGTTCATATAAATTTTCAGAATTTATCTAATAAGAACAAATCCATGTGAATAAAATATGTCATCATGTTTCACATAAAATATGTCACGGCTACATATATATTAAAAAAAAATCTATTTTCCTTCGTATTAGCGTTTTATTAAAAAGAAGGTTTATGCTAGTTTTGTGAAAGCTCACACCTATTGTGATAAAATACTAATTCTCATGAAAGCTCATAAATAAAGTTTTATCACTGGACATAAATTTACATACATAAAAATATAATGTCTATTTTCCTCGAATGAGCATTATCCTTTAAAACGGAGTTTATTTCGGTTTTGTGAAAGCTCACATCTATTAAGGTAAAATCTTGGTTCACATGAAAGCTCATACACTAAGTTTTATCACTGGACCTAAGTCCACATATATAAAGAAATCTCTCATAAATCAGGGATTTTTATTAGTTTTCAAAACTAACGATCGAACGAACATACGTTTGATAAAACAAGGGTTTTTCTACAAAACTCACATCAACATATACACATGTATAGAATTTTAACATGATGGAAGCATGAACGCCTCATGAAATCAGCAAACTTTGAAAAAATAAATTAACGCACCTGACGGCGTCGGCCGGAAATTGACCGGCGATGATCGGACGACGTCGATTCCCGACGGAATTTTTTTTTCGCTCCTGCTGAGCTCGGACGTGAAGGATATGAAGAAGGTGGTGGACGTGTGGGAGAGATAAAAAAAATAAGGGATCCCTTTTATACCTAATTTTATTTCCAAAACCTAATTCCATAAGGATTACCTTATGGGCCCGGCCCGTGAATCCTAAACCAACCAAGGTTCCACCATCGAATCAGCGGTTCTACATCAATTTATGTTCACTGGATGATGTTCTATTATGCCACAGAGGTTTCCGCTCAAACCATGGTTTGCTCATTAAGTCAAAATCCGATAATATCTTATCTTATGACTAAGTTCAATTACTTATTCTTGTCTGTACTTGGAAAATCACCATTCAATGCTGACTGAGGAACATGACTGTTCCTCAGTAAGCAGGGGACTTAATGTAGATGGTGGATTTTCGACAAAGGGTAGAATTGTAAAACTATACTCCAGATTCGGCAACCGGATGAGTATTGAGGCTCATGTCTCTCATCAAAGCATGAAAGCTCATGCCATAAAATCTCTGACTGAGAAGGCTTCTCTCAGAGTACATGTAGATGTGTAGTCTCTCAGCTGAGGCCACGCACATCTCATGAATACTGAGCAATTTCAGTAATTACTCCGGATCCGGCAATCGGATGAGTATCGAGACTCATGTCTCTATGCATGAAAGCTCATGCCACCTCTGATGGAGAAAGTCTCTCAGAGAAGATGAGATGTGTAGTCTCTCAGCTGTGAGGCCACGACACATCTCATACTGTATAGAATCGAAAGATTGGGCGGCTCCTAGACAGCATGTCTGCTAGTATAGAGCGACAACGTCTTCGGGATGTAACCAAGTTTTCCCCGACTATGCAAGAGGAATATGACACTCCAGCAAGTTCATATTGCTCAACCCTCAGATAATTAATGCTCCTAGACAGGAAGCCCTTCTAGTATAGAGCCAGCAATTAATTATCTTAAATCGTCTGAATATCCAGCAATATTCTACGAGCCATCGCTGAATATCCAGCAATATTCTACGAGTCGTCAATTAATCGCCTGAATATCCAGCAATACTACGATTCCTCGTTATATTTCGTTACTTCAATCTGTGGTTCTTCCCAGCAGAATTCCACAGGTTAGTAATAAATATTCAACGAAACAGGCATCTGAGCATCGAATAAGCCCTGACAAAAATGGTGCAAGTGTAATTAGCATAATGCACAGACCAGCATTTTGAATGCACGAACGAGCATTTCAAAAATACGAACGAACGAGGAACCTATGCAAAATAGGAAGGGAAAATAATAATAATAAAATATAAGCAAAAGCGCCAGGGGACTAGGCTCACCAGCCGGCCAGTCATGCCGTGACTAGTCCCGCGCCCAATTTTATATTTTATCATATTTTTACTATTTTCACGATCTCATGAAAATCCTCTGTTCGAGCAAATTTCCTTTATTTCAAAGAAATTATCTAAATCACATGATTTTATCAAAAATAATAAAATTAGGGAAAGGTGTCGCGGGACCGAGCACCAGCCGGCCATGTCTTGGCCGTGGCCGGTCCCACACCTCACGTCCCATTATTTTATTATTTCTTCCAAATTATGAAAATTCCTTGATTTTATGAATTTTCCCTAAAATCATGAAAATTACCTAATTTCATGTATTTTTATCTAAATCACATGATTTTATCAAAAATAATAAAATTAGGGAAAGGTGTCGCGGGACCGCCGGCCGGCCGGTCATGCCTTGGCGTGGCCGGTCCCACACCTCACGTCCCATTATTTTATTATTCCTTCTCAAATTATGAAAATTCCTTGATTTTATGAATTTTCCCTAAAATTACCTAATTTCATGTATTTTCTCTAAAATCATGGAAAATATTAAAAAATTAGGAAAACTTGTGGGACCGGGCTCTAGCCGGCCGGCCATGCCCTAGCCGGTCCCACACGCCCATTATTTTTTATTATTTGGTGTTTTGTTTCCTGATTTCATGTAAACTCCCTGATTTCAACAAAATATCTTGGTTTTCAACAAATCCCTTTGATTTTATGAAAATTATCTAAAATCATCAAAATTACATAAAATTGGGAAGAGTGCCTTGGGACCCGCCCATCGGCCGGCCATGCCACGGCCATTGCCGGTCCCACACCCATTCCCTATTTTATATTTTAATTTATGTCTCTCATCTCATGGAAGTTCCCTAATTTCGCCAAACTCTCCAGTTTCATGGAATTTCCCTTAAATCAGAGAAAAATACATAAAATCACATAAAACTGGGAAAAGCATGTGGGACCGCGTGTCAGCCGGCCGGCCATGCCCTAGCCGTGGCCGGTCCCACACCTTGTGATTCCTTGTTTATTTATTATTTTCATCATCTCATGTATTTTTCCGTTTCAGCAAAACCATGGATTTTGCATATTTTCTCCAAATGTTGCTCAAACGTGCACCAGAAAATATCAAAATTCTCAGGACTGAAGCACGGACATCATGGTGACACGGGACATCCCCTTGACCGACCAAGGGTGACCCTGAGGCTTGCAAACAGCTGGTCCCGCATGTTTAATGATTTTAACCTAATTTGCTCAGTTGCTCATATTAGGTTCGAACTCTTTCCAAACAATTGGAAGTTTGCTCAAACGACCATCTACTGGTCCCACGGCCATCAAGAGCCGGTCCATGACCTCTTGGTCGGCCCTCATATTTTCCATAGGTTTTATGATTTGTCGCTCACACGAGCATTATTTCAGTAAATGATTAACCAACATTTAATCATTCTTTCACCAACTGGTCCTCAAGAGACTTTGGTATTTTTGCTCATTCGAGCATCTGGGCGTTATATGGTGAACCTGTCATCCCATGTAGCCGGTCTTATGTGATTTGCAATAAATCATTATCTCGGTAAAATTAGGATTTTGAATCCAGAGCTCTGCAGAAACGTAATTCTGAGCAGATTCGAACACTCTGATAATTTTATGTTGATTCCATGATTAATGTTCGTATTTATTTTGCTCGACCCAGCAGTCAGTAACTTAAATTAATATTTTACTTGGTCCAGTTATCAACAATTCATTAAAAGAACGATATTTTTTCAAACTAGCAATATTTGCTTGAACTAGCAATATTCGCTCGAACCGGCAATATTTACTCAATTAGCAATATTCGCTCGGACTAGCAATATTTGCTCAAACCAGAGAATGTTGGTTCAACTATCAATATTCAACAATTTAGCAACACAGTTTTTCTCGTCTTAGGTTATGATGATACCTCGTCTCAGCAGACACGTTAAATTCATGAGTTTCGAAACATTTACTCACACATGTTTAACTCAGCGCTACATGGACTCATCGTCCCATAAATTCAGCAACTGACTCCAAAATCACGAGATTTCAATCGTGTCACACGGGGGGATATTAACTAGGGTTTTGGTCTGGCGGTCTACGACACGTGTGTCACCCACGATGAGAATGTGAGCAAGTCGTGCAATCAGTTGGAAGAGTCAGCAAAGTAGTGGGTGGAAAGTTAACCAAGTCTCCGCACGATGAGTAATTGGTTTAACATGATTTACCCATTTCCCATTCTCTGATTCCAGCAACTGTCACACTTCATGGGATCATGGTGTTTTCAACTCCGGCATTTTAAAATGTCCCTGAATCCTGATTGAAAAGACATAAGTTTTCGAACACTCGAACAACATTTGCAAGGCGAGCAATTTCTCATCAAAGTTCATACAGACAATCTTGCGTCTACACGAACTCACAGAAATTACTCTCAATTGAGCAAAATTCAATCATTCAGACCATTTTCACGCTGAATTCACAACACACCTACAATCTCAGATCACCATTGATCTCATGCATTTCTCAGATTCCCTCCTACAGATCAACCCATCCTCTCTCGTGACCGAATTGACTCTAGAACGGCCATTGTTCTTGGTTTAGTCCGAGGTGTTACAGATTGATCTCTCGAACTTAAAGCACTCCCTTCTTGCAGTGCATCTGTGTGAGGTTCAACATTTCGTTCGGTTCAAGGATTCTCCACACAGTCAACTCTTCAATTCCGTAAAAACCAGCAAATCGTTTTTCCCCACTCACAAGCATAATAAGCTTTGGCATCTCCATACATAACACCTATCATTTCAGTTAAAAACCGCACACCTCTTATCCCAAGGTGGTCAAGTGGGGTTCAGGGTTATGCAGTCGGGTCCCTGAGTAGTGTGTGATGGTCCGTGAAGATCCTAACAATTGGTATCAGGTCAGAGCCCATGGTTGGTCTACTGTCCGAACGTATAAGTGGTTGTGGATGTCACCCGGTTTAGGGCGCAAGTGGAGTCAGATTCAAGGTGAAGCATACAAGGCCCAAAGTTGAACTGGCGCTCAAGGTGGAGTTAGTGTGTCACCCATTAACTCAGGTGGAGCAGGGTTCTAGATCGGCAAGGATATGCTCAAGGTTGAACTGATGCCTAAGGTGGAGTTAATGTCTCACACATTAACTCTCAAGTGGAGCAGGGTTCTAGGTGGGCAAGAAAATGCTCAAGGTGGAGTTAGTACTTGCCTTCTCATTAATTCAAGGTAGAGTACGATTCCAGGGAGCATAGTGACAATAATCATGATCGACGGGTAGCATATACAAATAGTAATCATATGATGGAGTCTGATTGGACTGGTGAAGTGGTTAAATCTCACCAAGGTGGAGATTGTTGGAGTATGTGGCACGATAAACCAACATATGTATAGCTAGGGATAGTCCCACATGGAAGAAAGAGGAGTACATGTGGAGCTTAATTGATAAGCTTGGGAATCTCCTTACGTAGCACCGAAGACTTTTAAATTAAAACCGCACACCTCTTATCCCAAAGTGGTCAAGTAGGGATAACATCAATGCTATGTGGTTGGGCCCATATATAGTAGGTTCATATGGTCCATGAAGCTCCTAACATCGTTCACTAAAATAAGGAAGATGGAGAAAAGTAATACCATTTCAAAGGATCGATAAGATATCTTTGTAAACTAAAAAACATATAAAATAATGTTTTTTGGGGAAAAAATGTGTAAAAAATAATTCCGACATAATTTCATGGCTGGCTTGAGGATGCAACTCGAGAAAGAATGGACATGGTATGCGATAATGTGCTAAAGAATGGGCATGGTATGCGAGAATGTCAAGGCGGAAAATGATGAAAAGGATTTATGGAGTGAAGAATAAAAATATTTATCGGGTTTTTCTTTACTTTTGTAATGATAAGAAGAGTAAACTTAAATAGTTAATATTCATATGTCGGAAAATTCATAACTAAATAAAAATTATGCCCGTGCCATTACGGCACGGGTTAAGCCCTAGTCTAAAATACAAAACAAAGCTTGGCTAACATAGCCTAGATAAAGAATGGTTTAGATTTGTCTAAGGAGAAGACAAATCACGGTTAACTTAAATATTATTATAAGTGTTTTATTAATTGGTGTTTCACTAATTGCTCATAATAAATGATTTATATTAATTTTTTTCATTATAAAGTTTTTTATCAATTGATCGTAATGAATGATCTACTACTTTTTTTCATAATGAATTTTTCATTAAATAATTTAACAAATATATATTTCCATTAATAAAAAAAATGATAAAAATAAAAATAATATATGTAGATATTGTCTCATCCAACAATATTAAATTTTAAAATAATGTAATTTTTTGTGTAAAATAAAAGTTTACTATTCTTTTTTGTACTCGTTATGTAGATATTCGAAGAGATTTTCAAATATATATATTTTATAAAATTCCGGCATACATTTTGAAAGATATTAAGATTTTAAAAAATTTAGTCTATTTTTAAAACAATAGCATTTATGTAAATATGTATGTTTCTAATGGCTTTTTTAATCTTGTGTTATTTAATATATGTTTCTTGCCTTTATTTATATTGAAATTACATGATATAATAGATCTTGGTAATTTATATGAGGACAACTTAGTAATTTAGGGGGTCTCCTACCAAAAAGAGTTATTTTATTTGTGTTAGTATAAGATTAGTGGCGATAGTGGACGGTGGAAGCGGGACAATTCTTATAAAGTGGTGGAGGCGGAAATTTAGTGATGGTAAAAGACGGAGCCAAGCCCAATTGTAATATTTTTGGTGTTTTTATCATAAAATGGCTACTAAGTCCATTTTTCACCCGTATCCAACTTGCCACGAACTTTTGCTCTCCCTTCCTCAAAATCCTGGCTTCGCCCCTGGTGGTGTTAGTAGAAGAAGTAGTGGCAGTGGAGTCTGGTGTGTAGTGATGGACAATATTAGTTTTATGTCGTTACAACGCGAATAACATTGTATTATGAAAGATGTGGTTGGTTATTTTTAGTATGTTTGATAAAAGAAGGTGTCACATATTTCAGGGATGTTATCAAATCATATATGGAAAAATGTTCGTGACCGCTGGATTATCCAAATGATACCTCTACTATCTTGGTACTAGATTGTATAAATCATGTTTTTTAAATAAAATTAATTGTAATACAAAAGAGAATATAACATGAAAAAAAATTGGAATAATCAATCGACGACCTAATTTTGTTCATTCTAAACCTCATACATGGCGTTTGTGATTGAAAATTAGAATTACATCCAACAACTTATAAGGAGTGGGCGGCAGCGGTGGTGGCAAGGGCGGAGTCATAAATTGACATTGAAAGGGAATTATTTTTAAAATAAATAAATAAATGATAATTGGACTTTGGTATTCAGGTATTGTCCAAGACTAGGCTTTGATCTAACATTTGTCCAATATAAGTGCTTGGTACTTGGGCTGGACGTTCACCCAAGTGGACCAGTTAAGTCTTGACTTCCATTTATTGATTATTAAATATTCAAATAAAAAATAATTAGTTAACACCTTTAACAGTTCCGTTTCCACCTGATTCCCTTAAAAAATCACATTCCAAGTATTTGTGTTTCAGCAACACACTTGAAGAACCCCAGTTTATGTTCTTTCCCAAATTGAAAAATTCAAAATTGAAGAACCCTAATTGGGCAAATTGAAGAACCCTTTATCGAAGAATCATAAAACTTTTAAGTTGCAATTGGGTGATAAATTTAATTAATTACACCATAGAGGTCAATCTTTGAACAATTAAAAATAATAAGAATAATAAAAAAAATCATAAAATTCTGATGAATAATGATTATGGAAAGATTATTGTGTTGATAATAGTACATATAGTCATAAAACAAAAAAAACTATACAAAGGATTCAAATACCCAGATCAAATCAAACTACATACCAAAATCGTATGTCTCCTCCTCAATTATCTATCATCACTTTCGGATTGCTGTTGTAAAGAAGAAAATTCACAAAAATGGTTAAGGATGGTCATGGGTTATCCCTTCTCATGAAAATAAAAAATGGACATCCCAGTCTTATTCGACCATCGTCATTTATGTGTCATCTTCTGTATGCCACATCGCCTCAATAAATAGGGAAGTGCTTGAATTGCAAAATCAAGATACTGATCGTGACATTCGAGGAATGAATATTGCGTGTGGAGATTCTACCGTAACCCTACTGAAGAGTGCTACATCTAAATTTTCCGAGAAATTCAGATTTCTTAATTCTGAAGGTTTCATTCATCCAACTGGAAACATAAAATCATGAAAGCATCCGGAATGAAGAATTATTATTTAAAGAAGTCATGGTTTCAGCAATATGAAGCAAAACTACTAAATATCAAAGGAGCATATGCAAACTATGAAAAAGATGCTTACCTACCAAAGAAATCATAAAGTGGGAAATCTAGTTATCAGCATTAACACTAGAATTAATGTCGCCTTCACCAGAGCCCTCCTTGGAAGCCGCTTCAACATCTTCTTCAGAATCCACTCCTCCGGCCTCTTCGGAAGCCGCTTCAGCATCTTCTTCAGAAGCCGCTCCTACAACCTCTTTGGAAGCCGCTCCTCCAACATCTTCTTCAGAAGCCGCTCCTCCAACCTCTTTGGAAGCCGGTTCAACATCTTCTTCATAATCCGCTCCTACATCCTCTTTGGAAGCTGCTTCAACATCCTTTTCAGAAACTGCTTCAACAGCCTTTTGAGGGTATTCCCCATGATAGGGTTCGTCCACATCAGAGTCGATAATTATGATGCCATTATGAATAGGTAATCATATTCATGTTCACCTGGAAGCTGCTTATGCTCAACCCTTCGTCTCTTTAGCCGAGCAGCAAATCTCTCAGCCATGGCACTCGTTGGCCGAGATGCCTCATCGCGTCTCCACTTTAATTTCCTACATGCTAACCGAAGCTAAGAAAGCTTGGACACGTTATCGAACGATGCTCAGATGTATGAGGGACATACCCTGTATATGTTAGAGAATTGATCGGTCGAACTCGCATGCGTTGCTATCTCAAGCATGTTTGCCAACGTTAGTGATCAAAACTATAAGTCTTTATTTATAATCTACTATAGCTAAGGTATCGGACTAGGATAGAAAGTGTAGTTAAGCTCAAGAACTCCATAGCAATCATCATACAAGACGAAGAACTACTCAAGGAACCGGTGGATCTTCATCGACTAAAAGGTATGTGGATACTTGAACTTATCTATCACTCAAAAGTATATTTATCTCCTATCTTGAGACAAAAGTCGTTTTGCTATATAGAATTAGATTATACACATTTGTTATTTCGAGCCGAGTTTATCTCGCCTATCTATTTCTCGAAATATGTGTTGGTAAGCTTTCGCTTTAGCCAAGTTCAACTTTACCTAGTGACGAAAGTCATGACAAGTTTCAATCACTTTGAAAATTGCTTACTTTGACGAAAAATAGTTTGTGAATAACAACTATAGAATATCAACGTCCTCTAAGAATGTTTCAATGATTGAAATGAGAGTTTAGATAATATAACCATTGGAGGATATAAGCATTGTTATGGAAACACACACACACACACACATATATATATATACAAGTCCTTATTCCTTGAACCGAAGTTTGCGAACTTTGTTGATCAAGAGAACCGGAACGGTGGCGTGAGCCAAGTCCGCTAACTGGCGGAAGTTCTCGACCCGAGAAATTCTGATGGAGTTTGTGAACTCCGTCCGGGAACTTAAGTCCGCGAACCCAGTCCGCAAACTTGAGTAGGTTATATCTAAAAACGATGTTTGTGAACTTATTCTTATATAAACTAAGGAATGCAAATTGCAAACCGTGGCTATATAGTTCATGAACCGATTCGAGTGAATCAAATTGTTTTTGCTTCGATTGTGGCTTGTGTAGTTACATAAGATTTCCTTGCAATTGAACAACTCTTTAACTAGTTCATTTGAGTCACTTGAACTAGTTATGGTGAAGAAGAATATGGCTGATATGAAAGTGATCATATGGATAACCATTTGGTTGAATATTGTTGAACCAACTAATGTACAAGTTTGGGTACGGTTACACAATCCTACAAACGTGCATTTCATTTGTGTGTAACAAGCTAGTTTTCGATCTAACGGTTGAAAGATATTAGCTTCAATATAATAAGGTTTTCATCTAACGATGAATATTGAATGCTTTGTTACCAAGCAAACATTGATTGCAAACCCTGATTTGAAAGACTATATAAGGGAGAACTCTAGCAACTGGGAAACCTAATCCCCACACCTTCTGTGTGATACTAGTTGTGCTAAGCTAGAGTTGATTCTCCTTTAACCTTTGGTTTCTTCTTCTAAACCAGGTTCACGGCTTAAAGACTTCATTGGAATTGTGAAGCCAGACCGATACTACTTTCTTGTAGTTGTGTGATCGGATCTTGCTGTTTCTATCGTACGAGTACAATTGTAATAATTGGCTTGAGATTGATATCTCCGATAGGTAAGATATAAAGGAAATCGCAAACACTTCGTCTCATCGTTTGTGATTCCGCAATATCTTTTTTCGCTGCGTCGATTAAGATTATTGTGAGGTGATTAATAATACTAGGTTGTTCTTCGGGAATATAAAGTCTAGTTTATCAATTGGTTCCTGTTCACCTTGATTTATCAAAAGACAGAACAAAACTCTAGGTATATTCGTGGGAGACAGATTTATCTATTACAGTAGACTTTTCTGTGTGATACAAATTTGTTTATTAAAGTCTTCATCTTTGGGTCGTAGAAACTATTAGTTATGGGTGAGATCATCTAAGGGAATCAAGTACGTAGAATCCTGCTGGGATCAGAGACGTAGGAGTATAAATGTACCTTGGATTAGAGTGAGATTGATTGGGGTTCAACTACAGTCCAGACCGAAGTTAATTTGGAGTAGTCTAGTGTCTGTAGCGACTTAATACAGTGTGTGTTCAAACTGGACTAGATCCCGGGGTTTTTCTGCATTTACGGTTTCCTCGTTAACAAAATTCTGGTGTCTGTGTTATTTGTTTTCCGCATTACATTTTGTTATATAATTGAAATATCACAGGTGGTGCGTTGTTCAATCAACTAGAATATCCGACCTTTTGGTTGTTGATTTAAATTGATTGACACTTGGATATTGGTCTTTGGTACCATCCAAGTTATCTCTCTAGTATTTGATAAAGACTCGCAGATTTCTATTTGCTTGAGTAGATATCAAATAGAGATTGAGATATAAACTCTTTGATATACTTTTTATATAGATTGAGTCTGACTTTCTAGTTGATTCTCTGGAAAGTATATTGGAGTTTGTCCATACAGATTGCTAAGCGAAATATTGGGTGTGGTTGTTGTACCCCCACTTTTTCAATTGGTATCAGAGCAGGCAAACACTCTAAACCTGATAAGTTTGTGTTTGTTCGTTCCTTAAAAATTGTCCCATGGGAAATTTCTTTGGAAAACTTGCTCTTGGCATCTGTAACGCACGCCAGAAGTCCTTAAAGATTGCTCAAGGATTATTATGGTTAAAACCTCCGGGTTCACATGATAATCTCATTTCATCTAAAGAGGAAAACTTAGATGATGAGAACCAGTCTAAAGGAAAAAAATAAAAAGAAGGAAAGATTGAGGAAACGTTCGTCACGCTCAAGTATATGGACCCTCACTAGATTAACTCTTGATCTCTTTGAGGAATACTATCGTAATGGATCAATTGATAAAGATCTATTTAGAGCGTTCGAAGGCGTTTTTAAACTCTTAGAAAAACTTAATTCTGTTAAGTCTAAGAATCCTTCCGAAAAAGGTTTTGTACATGTTAAACCATCGAATAATATTGTACAACATAGGATTCGGAAGAATTTTCCTTCTAGCTAGATCAAACGAAGGATAGAAAGCTCTGACTACCCTGATTATCATCATTACGTTGATTATATCACGGGGACTGTTCACACATATCAACCATAAATGTTGCATGAGAATTCCTCTGCACATTATGTCTCTTGGTAACAAGCTTGACACTACCCCATTTGTATATATCTTGGAATGGGGAAAGAAATGTCTGAGTTTTGTACAGTTTTGTTATTCTCTTATAGAATACCAAATAAAGATTTCTACTGCATCCATCGTCTCTCACAAAAGTGTGTTGTCACAGGATGCATAATCTTTGATGTGCAAACGGCTAAGAAAATCCCACTTTCCTTATGTGGATCGCGGTTCACAAACGGGTCCAAGCCCATTTTTGGTCTTATAAAGAAGAAGTTCGCGCACCCTCTTCTTCATCACCCGTCTGCGTACGTAAACCTCTAGGGTTTTGTGTGTTTCCTCCATTGAAGCCTTCTTGGAGAAATTGAAAGAAAGAGTGTTCAAAATTCACTCCAAGTAAGTAAATTCCTCTTGTTCCTTTCAATTTCTTAGATCTCATGATGAATTCTAAGGGCTCAAAAAGAAGCTCCAAAAGCTCAAATACCTCTAGCATGGATTCTCCTTGTGACCAAAATTCTCTTAGGATTAGGTTTGTGGATGATTCTTGTGCTAGAATTTTTGAAAAGATTTCATCTAAAGGTTTTATCCTAGGAAAGAAATTGGATCTCTCTAGTGGGCATGAAGAGGATTTAGCTTTCTTCAAAAAATTCAAGCTTGGAAATATCTTTGATGGTCATGGTCAAGGATTTGATTCTCTCACAAGAATTTTCTATGCCAAAATTCATGATGTTGATCTTAATAAGATGGAATTCAAATTCATGATAAATATAAAAAGATTTCTTGTTGATAGAGAATTAATTTCAGAGATTACCAACATTCCGTTAGGAAACGTGCGTCTTCCTAGACCAAGTGATGAACGTCCATCATGTGATGAAATCTCTATTGAGCTTTGTGGCAAGAAGGTAGCTTGGAATCAAGGAAAGTTTACTACTAATGATCTTAGTATTGCGTTGATGGCATTTGGAAAACTTGGTATCTCGAATCTTTGTCCCTCCACAATTGAGAATTCTTGGTGGAGTCATGAGTTTGCGGAATTAGTCTATTTCCTTGAATCGGATGTTCAAAGTCTCGATATTTGTGGTTTTATCATCTTTCAAATGACTTCGATGACTTCACCCATCAAGATGTTAGGTTACCCTTGCTTGATTGGTCAAATTTTCCGTGATCGTGGTTTTGATCCAATTGGCAACTCTCTCGGGGTTCCCAAACCAGTTCGTCTCTGTACCTTCAGACGCATAAGGGAAAATATGTGCAAAAGACAAAGAGATACTTCACTTAACTATTGTGACCCTACCATCTTGAGCCTTCTTCAAAAATTCACAAGGGCGTGTGTAAGGTCGATTCAAGGGTGAAGTGCGTACAAGAACGATTGTCATTGGTTGCAACTAAGTTTCCCGAGCTCAAGGAAGAGTTGAAAACAATTCAACCATCTTGCAGTATTTCCGGCGAGGAAGACAATGTGTAAAAGATGATCTTTTTTCCTAGTAAATCTTCTATATTCTTGTTTTTGTTAGAAGAATAACTAGAGTTTGGATTAGCCACTATTGTGATTACACATAGGTATGTCCAACGTTTTCATCTTCATGTTTTTAGATTTATTGGTTAAATTCTAAATTTTTCTGGAAGATGATTTTTGCAGTATTAATCTTTATGGTTTTATATATTGCAATATTGTTATGGGATATGTGTGTTTGCGTCCGTGAACTATTGACAAATATGCATGTATTGATAAAAGAACTCTCCCCCATAAAGTCTTTCGTATGTCGATATGCATGTATTGATAAAAGAATGGATAGACTTTTGACAAATACAAAAGTTAAGCCTATTATGTCAATTATTGATGGAAGATGGGTTAAAATATTTTGTTTGCAAGGATTATGTCTATTGAATGTCGTTACGCGAATAGTGATGGAAAATAGAATGAATCCATATTAGATTAATTATGGGTTCTCTTGTGATTAATCTAATTGTATATCTTTGAGTCTCCATAAGTTCACTTATGTTGAGCATTTTCCGATTGAATTAATCATGGGTTTTCTTGTGGTTAATTTAATTGAGTATTTTGGATACAAATTCATACTTGTATGTGATTTGTTATGTCCAAAGAAATCCTTCTTTTCTTTCGAAATTAAGGTCGCTCTTGTTCTTCCTTTGGGAATGACATTTTATGGGGGAGAGTTCTTAATTGAACTTGTGCTTAATTGCCAAATATTTGTGGGGAGTGCGGCTGTGGAATATTATAGGGGTAATCTTATATCTTTATAAACTCCTTGATGAATGCATTTAGCTTCGGCTTTATGATTGCATCTAAATAAGATGATATGTGTTTATTTTTTTGGTCATGAATTGTCTCTTTCGGAAATTTCATTAGGATCCCGCTTTAGTACCTTTACCAATTTTATTGACAAAAAGGGGGAGAATTAATATGTAATTCACACTACAAATACATATGGTTTTCAGATCATTATGTAAGGGGGAGTGGTTTCCATGTGAGATGGAGTATTGACTAAGGGGGAGCGATACATATCACCATAGTATTGTTGTTGAAGTTGTGATACAATTGAACTTTGACGCTGTGTAATGATACGATGACACTGTATAACAATGATTGAGAACTCTTGTTTTCTCGTTGTTATAGCTACGGATTTTCAACAACGATGATGTTGAACTTACAACCTTTGGGATCATTAGAGTACTTGGAAGTGACGAAGATTTCGAGTAATGTTGATCAAGAGAACCGGAATGGTGGCGTGAGCCAAGTCCGCGAATTGGCAGAAGTTCTCGACCCGAGAAATTCTGCTGGAGTTTGTGAACTCCGTCCGGGAATTTAAGTCCGCGAACCCAGTCCGCGAACTTGAGCAGGTTATATCTAAAAACGATGTTTGTGAACTTATTCTTATATAAACTAAGGAATCCAAATTGCAAACCATGTCTATATAGTTCATGAACCGATTCGAGTGAATCAAATCGTTTTTGCTTTGATTGTGTCTTTTGCAGTTACACAAGATTTCTTTGCAATTGAACAACTCTCTAACTAGTTCATTTGAGTCACTCGAACTAGTTATGGTGAAGAAGAATATGGTTGATATGAAAGTGATCATATGGCTAACCATTTTGTTGACTATTGTTGAACCAACAAATGTACAAGTTTGGGTACGGTTACACAAGCCTAGAAACGTGCATTTCATTTGTGTGTAACAAGCTAGTTTTCGATCTAACGGTTGAAAGATATTAGCTTCAATCTAATAAGGTTTTCATCTAACGATGAATATTGAATGCTTTGTTACCAAGCTAACATTGATTGCAAACCCTGATTTGAAAGACTATATAAGGGAGAACTCTAGCAACTGGGAAACCTAATCCCCACACCTTCTGTGTGATACTAGTTGTGCTAAGATAGAGTCGATTCTCCTTTAACCTTTGGTTTCTTCTTCTAAACCAGGTTAACGACTTAAAGACTTCATTGGGATTGTCAAGGCAAACCGATACTAGTTTTTTGTAGTTGTGTGATCTGATCTTGTTGTTTCTATCGTACGAGTACAATCGTAATAATTGGCTTGAGATTGATATCTCTGATAGGCAAGATATAAAAGAAATCACAAACATTTCTTCTCATCGTTTGTAATTCCGCAATATCTTTTTTCGCTGCATCGATTAAGATTATTGTGAGGTGATTGATAATATTAGGCTGTTCTTCGGGAATATAAGTCTGGTTTATCAATTGGTTCCTGATCACCTTGATTTATCAAAAGACAAAACAAAACTCGTAGGTATATTCGTGGGATACGGGTTTATCTATTACCGTAGACTTTTCTGTGTGATACAGATTTGTTTATTAAAGTCTTCGACTTTGGGTCGTAGCAACTCTTAGTTGTGGGTGAGATCAGGTAAGGGAATCAAGTACATAGCATCCTGCTGGGATCAGAGACGTAGGAGCATAACTGTACCTTGGATCAGTGTGAGATTGATTGGGGTTCAACTACAGTCCAGACCGAAGTTAATTTTGGTAGGCTAGAGTATGTAGCGGCTTAATACAATGTGTGTTCAAACTGGACTAGGTCCCAGGGGTTTTCTGCATTTGCGGTTTCCTCGTTAACAAAATTTTGGTGTCTGTGTTATTTTTTTTCCGTATTATATTTTGTTATACAATTGAAATATCACAGGTTGTGCGTTGTTCAATCAATTAGAATATCCGACCTTTTGGTTATTGATTTAAATTGATTGACACTTGGATATTGGTCTTTGGTACCATCCAAGTTATCTCTCTAGTATTTGATAAAGACTCACAGATTTCTATTTGCTTGAGTATATACCAAATCGAGAGATTGAGATATAAACTCTTTGATATATTTTTATCAAGATTGAGTCTGACTGTATGGTTGATTCTCTGAAAAGTATATTGGAGTTTTTCCATACATATTGCTAAGCGAAATATTGGGTGTCGTTGTTGTACCCCCACTTTTTCAGTATAGCTTGTCCATCTTCACGAAACGGACGATCTATTTTAGCCAATACCTCTTCGAATACGGTCATCCGGGATTCGTCGACTTCAAAATTCTTTTCTGGAGAGTTGGAGGAATAATCAGGGATTCCCATCATATACTGCAGAAAGCATAAGATCACGGTTATGTCAACAACCAACGCGGCGGATGATCTAAAATTTTTTTACAAAAGGAGACGAAGTACTTACCTCCCAGTGGAAGAAAGGAGAAAAGTACAACTTCGTAATGATCGGTGTGAGAAGAAGGACCTAAGTGCTTCGTTTTATATTCAAAAAATCTACAAGATCCGGGAAAGGAAAGGACTCTCTACCTGCCATGTATACAAGCTTTGGATGCGGGATATCAGCCGACTATATGCTCATCTACCTGGAACTAATTGGCACATACTAAAGAGGGAGATTGCTACTTGTCTCGATGCTTCACCAAACATGTCCTTCTCAAAGACCAAGACGACCTCTCTCATGGTAATGTTCGTCTGCTCTTCTCATGAATTTTCATCTGTCACCATCTAGTGCTTACCCCACAACAATGTCACCGTGCTAAGCAGGGGACTTAATATTGATGGTGGTTTTTAGTTTAGGGTTAAACTGTAAAACCTTATATTTATGTGCCTTTGTTCTGCAAAGAAATAGAGCCATTTGAAAGTGATGATCCATTTGAGCAATTCCGTATATTAATATACGAAATTTTTTTAGAATATTGTTGGTTGCAAAATCTCAGACATTCTGTAAATTTTATTAATCTCCCACCTGCATTATTCACTAATGCATGGCTTGCTGAGTATTTTTCCTATGCTATGTTCTCAGCTGAACTCTTAATATTGACATGATATGACAACTAATGTTCGTTCTCAGCTGAGCAGCATGAGTTTCCCGAAGTGTCGGGATTAAGATGTGCATGAAAGTACTCAATCGGAAGCACGCAAGTTGTGCTGCTCTCTGAGAGTAAAATTAGTGATTTTGTATCAAGACACAAGATTCACAAGAAATTGATTAATTTTGTGCCAGCTCACAAAATTCAATTTTCTAACCTAATTTTATCAATTTACAAAAATTAGGTTTTTGCGGTCTGCGCAATATCTTGATCCTATTAGTCGAGACTAAACCTAGGCAAACTAGGAAATTGATCCATTATGGAACTAGTAGGAGCTAAATCCTACCAAAAACTAGAAAACAAGAAATACAGGGAAACTGTGGAAAATAAAAGCAGCAGCAAAAGGGAGTGCGGCCACGCCGTTTGGCCGGCTGGTTTGCCCTAACTGGCACCGCTCATGCCCGACCGGCCACGCCCCATATTATTCTGTCAGCCCCTTTTTTCCACCGACCACTCAAATCGCTGTAAATGCACAGCCTACAGTTTGAATTAAAGGTGGAAGTTGGCTGGTCGACACACTTAATTCCTTGAGAAATTGAATCTAGATTGTCCATGTCAGTCTTAAAACAATCATGACCGCACGATTTTTTCGGTCGATTTATCTAGCATAGACGCCTCCTAACGCAACCAGAAAAGCTTTGTGCTATACACCGGCGGGCTCACTCACACATCATCCAATCATAGCCCTCCCATCCTGCAAGCAGGGCCTCAAACCGATCGTTCAAAGTAGGTTGGTTTTGAGGCTTAAAAACCCTAATTTATGTTAGCGGCAGTGCATTACTGCCACAAAACGATCTCGACCGTCCAACTTGGCTAGCCAAATCGACCGTCGTAGATCCTATTTTGGGAAACCAATGAGGTGTCATCGTAATTATTGGCTTCCCCCTCCTATTGGTACCAATTGGCCCATCCTCAACTCGCTCGAATAGTTCGTGGCAGCTGCTCAAAGATGGCTAGTCGCGTTGCCTACAAGGATCTTAAATAAATTCAAAATCAGCCAATAACTGCCGCAAATCATCTCAGCCACCCAACTTGGCCAGCCAAATTGAGCGACCTAGATCTAATTCTGAGCGACCAATAAGATGTCAAAATGGCCACCAGCCATCATTCTCCTATAGGACTGACCACCTCATCTTTGGCATACATGGATAGCCCCTGGAAGCTTCCCAAAGATAGCCGGCCATGCTCTTTTTAATAAATTGAGTACCGCGAATAACCAAGACAGGCTCTATACAACGATGCTTCATGAGCATCAATTATTTTGAGATGCTTACTCAAAAGCGATGCTTTATATGCATGGATTACAAACGATGTTTTACAAATATCGATTTCACAAATAACTTAATTATTTGACCTAAAAGCATTATGTGCTATTTTTTGCGACAAGTTTCACAACTTGACTTATCATATATGACTGCCTGCCGCCTAGCTTACGCGTGATTGGTCGAAATAATTTGATCCTGCAAGCAAGACCCATTCAGCAACCTGCTGCGTATTTTTCTACAAAAATACTCGAGACATCAAACATGTCACAAACTGGGGGATGTTCATCAGGGTATTGGTCTGGCGGTTTACAGCGTGCGACATGCAACACGTCCATTATGAGAAAGTGTCAGGAAAGAGGGACAGTTAGTGGCAGTAGAGAGGTAGTGGGTGTAAAACCAACCAGTCTTCCCTTCATAATAGGGACATGGTTTTCACCATTTTACATGATCCCCACTTCTCTATTACTCAACTACTTCATTTTCCTATGAGATCAGTGTGTGTTAGACTATGACTTGTATAAATAGATTTTCAATCTATTTCAAAAAACAGGTTTTGATTAACGCAAGTACATCCAGAAAACACCAAAAACTTATAGCTTACATTCCGCAAGCAAGTTCTATATTCTGATACAAGTCATAAAACAACCACACCTCATAGAATTCATCATTCTGATCTCAACACCTTCTCTGCTTCCCTCCCTAAGATCAACCCTTCTTCTTCATTTTGTGACTGAAGTAAGGCTGGAACGTCCATTTCTTGGTTTATGCCAGAATTGTACAGATTGATCTCTCGAATCTAAAGTACTCCTGTGCAGTACATTTGTTTAGGGTTTAGATTCGTTTCTCGGTGGCACACCCAATTTACCATTTTCAGTAGAATCAGTTTTTACCCAAAAAAAAAACCATAAATATAGATGGGCTAAGTACTATTTTTAGGATAAATTTTAAAAAAAGTTATGCAATTATTAGAATTTTAAGAGGGCTAGAGCCATGTTAGTCAACCCTTGGATCCACCACTGGGTGGTGGTGGAGAAAGAAATGGTACCATGCGGTTTTGTGGTGGCGGAGGATATTTGTGAGTAATAATAGACTAAGTTAATAATTTTGTGCCACGAAACGGGTAACGTTATAAAGTGTAAAACGTCGTTGATCATTTTAATGTTAAAATAAACTCAGTTAAAGCACCTCACAATTAAAAAAAAAAAACTGGAATCTATGTCATTTAATAACTGCAGACGAATGACACGACCCAAAATCAGAACATATGAAATTTCTTATTACCAAGCCGTGCCGTTACGACATGAGTTATATTCTAGATGAAGCTTGGCTAAGTTAGGCTAGATAAATAACGACCGAGATTTGTCCAGGTGGGAGATAAATCTACGGCAGTGGTTTATTCAACTTAAATATTATAAGTACTTTATTAATTAGTGTTTCACTAATTGCTCATAATAAATGATCTATTAATTTATCTCATTATACAGTGTTTTGTTAATTAGTGTTTCACTAATTGCTCGTAATATGTTATCATTAATTTTTCAATTCTAAATATTCCCTTAATTAATTTAATAAATATTTATTTTCATTATAAAATAATTTAGATAAAAATAAAAATAATATCAATATACATTTGTGGCGGTAGCGGTGGAGGAGGAAACATTAGTGGTGGTCAGGGGGAGAGCCAAGCCCAACTGTAATTATTTTTGGTCTTTTTATCATAAAATGGGATACAAAGTCTATTTTGTACTTGGATCCAACTTGCCAAGAATTTTTGCTTCCCTTTTCTTGAAATCCTGGTTCCGCCCTTGGTGGTGGTGGTGGAAGAAGTAGTGGCGTTGGATGCTGGTGAGTAGTGGAAAATAATATTAGTTTTGTGTCGCTACAATACGGATAACATCATATTTTGAAAGATGTGCGATTGATGACGACATGTACCATATATTCAAGGGATGACATCAAATCATATAAGACAAAATATTTATGATCGTTGTTAGATCAGCCAAATGGTACCCTTGCTATATTTGGTACCATATCATATAAATCATGATTTTTTAATGTAAAAATAAAATTGATTGCGACACAAAAGAGAATATTACACAAAAAAAAAAAAAATTGAACAAGTTAATTGACGACCTTTTGTTTAATTTAAACCTCATACATGACTTTTGTGATTAAAAATTAGAATTGTGTCCAACAACTTACAGGGGCTGGATGGAAGTGGTGATGACAGTGGCGGAGTCAGAAATTGACATTGAGGGGGCTACTTTTTTGTTAAAAGAAACATGTAAACTTTAGTGGACTAACACTAAATATAGTATGGACAAAGTACTATTTATAAGATAAAATTAAATATTTTTATGTAGTTATTAAAATTTTAAGGGGGACTAGAGCCAGGTTAGTCGACCCTTGGCTCTGCCACTGAGTGGTGGTGGAGAAAAAAAATGGTATCATTCGGTTTTGTGGTGATGGCGGGTATTGGTGAGCAATAACATATTATGTTAACTCCGTATCGACACAAAACACGTAACATTCATTTAAAGTATAAAACGTGGTTGATCGTTTTAATGTTAAAATAAGCTTGGTTAAAACACAACTAAAAAAAATACTGAAATCACTTGTCATGTTATTTAATAACTGCGGATGAACAACACGAATCAAGATCTGAACATACTTATCATCGAGCTGTGCAATTACGACACGGATTATATTCTAGTCTACAATACAAAATAAAGCTTGACTAAG
This sequence comes from Papaver somniferum, assembly GCF_003573695.1. Classification (NCBI taxonomy): domain Eukaryota; kingdom Viridiplantae; phylum Streptophyta; class Magnoliopsida; order Ranunculales; family Papaveraceae; genus Papaver; species Papaver somniferum. The sequence goes on from NC_039364.1 coordinate 84,914,040, forward strand.
GTTAGGCTAGATAAAGAACAGACAAGATTTCTCCTGACAAAAGATAAATTTGCATCTGTGATTATTTCTCATAAGCAATGATTTTGATTGGGATTAGAAATGCACCAAAAGGCCAAAATTCGCGTACAATATCACTAATGTTTCATTAGTTTTTCAAATAAATATCTATTAATTTTTCATAATAAATGCCACATTATAAATGATAAATTTATTTATTAATAATAATTAATATATTTTTATTAGCTAATACTTAAATTGCCTAACAATTATAGAAGTGGACTATATTGGTGCTAGTGGTGGTGTTAAAGCAAAAACCTTATGGTGTAGTTGGAAGTGGTGAAAGTTGTTTCAATAAAAAAAAATAGTGATGGGTGGTGCTATGGTGGTGGCAAGTATTGGTAAGCAGTAGTGGCCAGCAATTAATTTCGTGTAGTCTCACATATTTCTTAATAAACTGTTTGGCGTTATTTTTATTCGATGATGATGGATTACAAAGTATACTGTTATTCGGTAAGTGGTTAACCATTTTTATTTGCTAGATAATTAGGGTTTCGTTATTTTTATGCAGTGAATGACCTAACATATTCGAAGATTAATGTTGTAGAATGTCTGGGAGTTTTAAAGAACCAGAGATACATCTCATGCGGGTAGAATGGGTTGGTTTCAAGTTAAATAATATAATGGCTTACGTAAATAAATTAGCTTTTATTTGTGTTATTGATATAGTAAGAACATACAATCCGATATGTATTGTTAAGCCCACTTTTGAGTTTTAATCTTTTTAGAATATTCTGAAAGATGACAATATCAACGAGAATCTGGACACTGTTAGTACCTACATAATTATTTTCGGACGAATGAGTTCGAGTGATGTAATTTTGTTATATCCATATAGTTCAATGTTTTTATCTTGTGCAGTCGCTTAAATAAGGGGGATGCAGAAGGACAGTGCCATTTCAAATAATTGATAAGATATCATTGTAAACAATAAAACATTTCAAATGACGTTGTTTTTTTGGGAGAAAGTATGTGAAAACTGATTTCAATAGTAGGAATTACCTATAGGTACTAATATCCTAGTATTGATTAGTGGCAGGTCCACCCACTAAAGCCCAGTAACCAGAGGTCCATAATAAAAAGAAAACAGAAAAATGGACCCAACTTTTTAATCCCAGGACCTGTACACGTGCGGGAACATTTATGTGTAATTTAAAAATACCAGAAATAACCTTTCTACTTTACAGACCAATTCACAATTCATCATTTTTCATTTTCTCTATTGTCTCTCTCGATTTGAAGAGCTCTGGCGACTTGCGATGAAGATTCTTACGAGGTCTTTGATCGATTAGTCAGTTTATCCGCGCAAGATTTTGTTCCCTATATGTATTCCTCTGTATCTCCTTCGATTGATCATTTCTAACACCCTAAAAAATGGTGAGATTCTTAATTTAGTCTTCTTTTTATTATTTTCTTAGGGTTTTGATATTTTCAGTATCTTCTTCTTTGCTGTTCGAGTTCTTTTTATCATCAATTAATTGGTTTTTACTGAAATTTGGGTGATTTGTTGGATTCGATCTACTAGTTACAGTCTGGTAAAATAGATCTAATTTTGGATGTTTGATTGCTGATCCGTGAATTGGTTCGATGTAATGATCTGTTACGTTTGGTAGTGGATTAATGGATCTCACTTTGGCCAGTGAAACGTTATAGGAAGAATTGATGTGTTGATTTGGGAACAAAAATTGTTATTGTTTAGATTATTCAGTAATATAGCCATAATTTTGTTTTTTGTTTCTTTTTTTTGTTAAAGTCATGATTGTTTGTTGTTACAGATTATTTGATTCAACAGTACATAAACGGTATACTGAAGAAAAAAAACTGGTTTAATTTTGTTATATTCATTGTTTTATTACTTTTTTTGTTTGATGCTGAAGTACCTGTATCCAATACTGGAATGAAGTTGTTTTTATTCTGTTAGATTTATAGGTTTATAAGTTATTTTTGACATGCAGTTGATTTTTAGTTTACGAATCAGAAGTACATATATGGAATACTGAAAATAATTGCTTGTAATTCTGTTGTGTTCATAGTATACTCAGTTAACTCATATGATCTAGCAATACATATGAAATACTGAATTGAAAGTGTTTCAGTTCTGATATATTCATATGTTTTTGTTGGTTGTATATGTTTGTGCTTTTGTCTCTGAAATTGTTGTTAATTTTTGATGCGAGTACAGTACCCATCATGCGAGTTAAAGCTCCTACATACACATGTTCTCCCATAATTACAACATTTAGAAATTTGATTAGAATGGTAGTCATTTCGTGAAAGAGTAATGTTATGGAGTACTAGTTTAACCTTGTGCATATGTTAATTCCAATGTTTTCACAATCCTAAACCTCGTTTAGCTTACATTCGATGGTCACAATGTATATACACTGCACTGCTAAAAAGACATAATGTATATATATGTTGCACTGCTGAAAAGTCAAGGTGTATATATGCTGCACCGCTGACAAAATCCCAGTTTATATGTGCTACACCGCTGACAAAATCCCAGTGTATAATTGCTATATTGTGCTATTTCTCAAGTTATAAACTCTACACTCAAGAGAAAATCATTGCATAAACGATGTACTTCGTACTTCCTAACTTTATATGTGGCAAAGCCTTCATACACAGGTACAGATTTCATTACTTTTAGGAGTAGTTTAAACCAATGACTGAGTAGTGGTCCTTGTCAATGATTTAGCTGACAGTAGTGCTTCTAATATTGTTGTTTTTGATTTCATATTCAGAGGATTATCTTGAGTTTATTTTTTGATTTTTGGTAATTTTTGGTTTTGTTAAATTAGATCTTTGAGATCTTCGCCACGACTTCACTTAAATTTTTTCTATTCCGTTTCATTAATGGTGTTGATGGTGTTGTTCATTTTGTACTCAAAAGGTGGTGGTGCTACTAGACTTTACAAGCATTTGATGAACAAACAAGAGATCTAAAGCAAACATCTACAAGATATGTAAGTCTATTCTCTCTTATTATGTAAATTACAGTACACCATGATTTACTACAGACTCATGTCTCTACTGTGAAGACAAGTGCACCATTTTCCAAAATGAAATTTACATTAGCCTGATTTGTGTTTGTGCCGCATTATGCATAGGTGTTAGATGGAATTAGTTATCTTTTCAAATTTTATCCCTGTTATGATACTTAAAATCCACTGAAATATGAGTGAAGCAAATATGTACTGACACAGTTGTGAAAGGAAAAATTGTTATCTTAGCATTATGCAAAGGTTTTAGATGGAATTAGTTGTATTTTAGAATGCAATCCCTGTTATGATGTTTAAAATCCAATGAAAGTATGAGTCTAGCTAATATGTACTGACCGTTGTGAAAGGAAGAATTTCCTTTCTTTGCATTACGGATAGGTTATGTTGTGTGAACATACCAATAATGTTACTATAAAATTTTGTAGATTTGCTGGCATTCTATGAATCGGGGAATAAGAATTTTTCATAGTACATAAATGCCGTACTCCTAAAAATCAATTTTCATTTGTTCCTATTGTATCTGCCACTTGATCTTATTTTGATTACACTTGCACATAACTAAATACTCTTTTTAGAAGCATTTCTTTAAGTTCTCGATAACATGTCCATTAGCCGATGGTGCATATGCATGTAATAATTGAGAAAGTAACTTGCCAAGCCACCTTGCAAACAAGAAATTCCTAATACAATTTTCATCTTCATAAAAATAAAAATTGTGAATTACATGGGTGTAAGCATCTCTGGTCTCTCTGCAGTATAACTATAGAGTATATAATTGGCAATTGTCGTATTTGGTGAGCTACAGAGATTACCTCCTTTGTCCCATAATTTAATAGAAAATCAGTGTATAAGCACTGCACTCCTGAGAAAATAAGTGTATAAATGATGTACTGTGATACTTCTCAGTGTATAATCGCCACACTCAAGAAAAAATCACTGTATAAATGTTGTTCTGTGTTATTTTTCAAATATATTGGAGGAGCCAAAACAAATAGTTTATACAATCTGACTGAGGTTGCACTCTTAATTACTAATTTTGTCAGATTTGGCATTTCGTTTTTTGCTATTTGGGTAGCTGGTGTTAGGCGTTGTGGATTTGTAATCGCACTACGGATCTTTCATTTGCACTAGATGAATTACAAAGTTTTACTTTGCATTGAGTGTTACTTCAATAACTTGTGTGGTTACCAGTAAGACTGATTTAACTTGTGTTCCAAATCTAGACTGTTTAATATTGCCATTTCGTTTGTATTGCAGGAACAAAAAGCTTTGGCAGAAGTTGTTTAATATTCAATCATCTACTGATTTTGTCTTGTTTCGATTTGCAGTCGTTAATCATTGTCTTTTTTCTTCTAGGTACGGTACCGTGGTTAGTCGAGATAGTACTGGTAGTGTACAGTTTTGGGATGGTGAACAATAAATTCCTTTCCAGACACATTCTTTTCCACAAGGGTAATGTCAATGCTTTGGCACCTTCTCCTATTCATAATAAAGTATTTTTTTTGTTGGTTTCGATGGTCAGGTAATGATTAGCAATCAGTGATTAGTTCCAAACTAGCTGTAAATTTGCATGAAGGTGTAACGCATAGGTTGTTACTGAGGGTAGTTAAGTGTGTTGATGTATTCTTAATTTTTTTTAGCATTTTATGCAACTGGCAATCGAAAAGGGGATCAAGGGTGTGTTTCCCCTTGTAGACCATGGTAATTTAATTTTCGGCACCACTGTTGATAGCTAACTAGCATGCTGATTGCAAGATTCCAACATATTGTCATCATTTTCTAGTGCAGACAGAATATACTCTTGTTTTGAGTACATATTTGCTGCACCAATTTTATAAATACATATTATGTGTCCCAATTAAACACAGATTCTTTACATTACGAATACACTGCTCATGAAGCCCATGCAGCCACTAGCACTACAGTGGAATCTCTCAAGCTACTTCGCAGAGTAGTCATTAAACAGTACATATATGTTGTACTAACAATTGTGCCTCATTCAATTTCCTGGATTTTGAGTGGTGCCTCAAATTGATGAGGTCGCTGATGACAGTGTTGGTGTAGACTCGAAGAGGACAGGTTGAATTGGATCTGACATTTTCGACATTTCTTATGATGAGGCTGTTGGTGCTTTGGGAGGAAAAGGTTCAACAGAAGTGGAGCAGTAGGGAGTGTTTCGGCTAGCAGTGGCTCGTTGGGTGGTAGGGAAAGCTGGAAACTCGTGGCACTAAGCATATTTCACTAAGATTTGTTTTATGTTATGGGAGGCATGTCCAGATTATTGTGAGGATTCTTGAAAAAAGAGGATTCCAGTAAGTAATGTCAATGGTAAATTTTGTAACTTGGAGGAGGAAAGTGCGAATCTAGTTGTCCAAAAGTTTTTGTTATTTCTTTTTCTTTTTATGTTTTTGTTTTGCTTCTTGGTCTTGTTAAATGACCATTTTCTTATTTATTTGACATTCCTAAGTCAAATAAAATCAAAGCAGTATAAAAATATATGTACTGAAAAAGTTTCACTTAAGTTTTGCAGTGCCGTGCAATTGCTCTCGAATTTTCCTTGCAGTAAACAATATAAATCATAAATGTACCGAATAAGTGATGAATATATGAAAGTCACTAATTTTTTTAGTACAACGTATATGAACAGTTCACACTGTAAAAGTCGACTGCATGTCAAAGTAAAGTAACTGACGAATTTATAAATAATAACAAATCAAACTAAGATTTTTTTTCCAGTACATCATATATGTACCGCTGGACCAAACATTAAATTTTTTTTCTGCTGCTGAATCTTCGAAATCATCTTCTATCACTCCTCCTTTAGTTTTCTTTAGTTTTCTGTTGATTTTCTTCTTGTTGTCACCATTGTTGTGTAGATTTTCTTATTTATTGCTTGAAATTGAAAAGTTTAGGTCATCAATTCAATATATTTTTGTAATTTTTTTACTAAAAATCAGGATTTTGATGATTTCAGTAGTGTTTGAAGATTTAATATGGGAAACCACTGATTTTCGATCTTGGATCTTCATTGCAATTACCAGCGAATAAAAGAGAAGAGAACGAGCAAAAGGAAAAAGAAGAAACCGAGAGAAACATTGTGTTTCTGGAGAGGGAACTAAATTTTTAGTCTTTTTGTTAGCACACGTACGAAAGACCAAGGGTAATGGGGTAATTGGACAATATTAAATTACTATGGACCTATAGGTAACTTGTTTTTCTGGAAGGACCCTACTATAACTATTTATTTGGGCCAAGGACCAAATGGCAAATTTTCCATTTTCAATATAATTTTGTGGCTAGCTTGAGTATAGAACTCCACAGAGAAAGGCATTATTTGGGAGAGTATCAAAGTCTCAAGCATACTAAAAAAGAATCATATATGAGTATATGAGAAAAATTTGCCGACTTCCTTCATTTTTATAATGATACGAAAGGTAAACTCGACAACTAATAACTATTAAATTTAATACCCATAAAATGCATAATCAAACAAAAAATATGCCCGGACCTGTTAAGCCCTAGTAAAATTACAAATCGCTCTTTCAAAATGCTAAATTTTTTTCGAAACTGCTACTTATAAATTTTTCCATGAGAGTAGACGAGCATTCAAGTAACGCCAAGTGTGAGCCTGGATTAAAATTTGCCACTTCCACAAGAGTATAAAAGTTTGCATCACATGAGATTCCGTTTCATTCACCGGTTTGTGTTAAGCGGAGTTAAAATCAAGTTAAGCGCGTAACAGAATAACGTTCATGCATCAGGCGGGCATACAAACCATGTCTAAAATATTAGTTTTTTATTTCTATTACTGTGTCTTTTAATAAATAAAACCAAAACCAAAGTCAAATAAAACATAGCATGTTTAGTTTTTTCTGGTAGCTACTATTATGGACTCTCTTCAGAGAACAAGCAAAGAACATCCAAATAAGACTTACTGTGTACAAACAAGATAACATTTCAGGTAAGTTTCTCATGGATGGTTTTTTCTTTCTTTTTTCCGGCAAACTCTCAAGAAGGATTTGTTGATCAAAGAAATTGAAAACGTAAGAGGAGGGGGCAAAACGAAAACTCCTAAGAGAAAAGAAGGGAGGAAAAACAAAAACAAAGATTATATCGAAACCTATAAGTAGGTAACATAGATCATAGATCGATGAAATCTGGTGGCTCAAACCATTATTGCTACTTATATCTAGTGACCTAATTCGCTAAAGCATTAGCCATGGAGTTGCTTTCTCTATAAATGTTAGAGAAATTAAACTGAATTGTATCCAAAAACAAAATTGGAAATATGTCCTGGATTCACTAAGTGAGTTGGGAACTTTCTCGTAACTCTAAAAATTAGTGACTCTGTCCCAGCCTTTCATAGCGGCAAAATTATATTCAAAATATTCGATAATATCGACCACTTAATTGTTGGTCGTTCACTCCTTATGGACCCAACAAGCTAAATAAAGGAGGTTAGGTTAGTAAAAAGAAATTGATTTAGTATACATCTCTTTTCCGTATAAACAAGAAGAAGCCACGAGTTAAAAAAGCTCCTTGAATAGAAAATAGAGTCACGTTAGGAGAGAGAAGCTGTGAGATGGTGCGATTTTTTATTGGTGGTGCGATTTTTTGGATTTTTAGGATTTTCGTCATCTTCTTCTGTATGGTGTGATGGAGGGCTCTCCTCCGCCGCTCTTTCCGCCGCTATCTTCCATCTCTCAGGAGGTAGATGGCTCTTCTTTGGGAGAATCTAATGGTTTACCTAGTCAGAAGGCCTCTGATAGTGGTTTAGAGAATCCTCTGGTTGATTTTCATTGTTTTTCTCCGTGCCGCCGAGTAAGAATTGGTCTTCTTCTTTGTTTCCATCTCGAAAAGACGCTTCTCCGGCAGCATCTATGAAATTTGTTCCTACTGCTTTGGTTGATGGTGAAAGGGTGGTGGCTGTTACAGGAGCCGATCTTGCACCTAAAATCAAGCGATGTGAAAATCTGGTTGTTGGAATGTTTGTTGGTAAGAGGTTGGATTATAATCTAGTTAAGAGAGTTACTGAGCGATCCTGGAAACTTAAAGGTAACTTCACTCTTACAATCCATAGTGAATCTTCATTTATCTTTGATTTTGATGATGATGAAGATCGTCCAGTTGCTTTAGAATTTGGATCCATGTATATCTCAAATCAGTTATTCTAAGTACAACCTTGGCATCCAGATATAGAAAGTGAAATTTCTGAATTAAAAGCGGTTCCAATCTGGATGAATTTCGGGAAAGTTCCTCTTCACTTTTGGGACTCTGATGGTTTGAGTAAAATTGCTAGTTATTTGGGCAGGCCTATTATGATGGATAATCAAACTCTACATAGAACTAGGATGAGCTATGCTAGGGTGTGTGTGTAGAAATTGATTGTTCATTTTATTTTCCTTCTACTATTCCTATTTTTGTTGATGGGAAAAAGAAATATAATGTTGAGGTGGAATATTCTTGGAAGCCTACAAGATGCACTCATTGTCATGTCTTTGGTCATACTTGTAATGGTTGTGTTCAACTCAAACTGGAGAAAGCTGTAGTTGCTGCTGCAGCAATTGAGGCTCAAAAGAAACAGGTGAAGGAAGTTTGGGTGGTTAAAAATCCTAAATTTTCTAAAAGGTCAAGAGAGTTATCTACTGTTGAAGAGGTGATTCTTGAATCTGCTAGTGATTCTGACTCAATGATTGATATTAGTGAGGAGGTGGCTCCTTGTGCTGTTAAAATTTTAAAAAGAAATGATTATATTCAGATGAATAATAAATTTGATGTATTAGAAAATGCTTCTGATTCAAGGGTTTTGATGGATATTACTCAAAAATCTAATGAAATTGGTGAAGGGAATGGTGTTGGGCCTTCTGAAGTTAAAGGACCCTCTTCTGGAATATCTGCTAGGGATCACTTTGGTCCTAAATCTTCTTCTTCAGGGTCTATTTCTCAAGGATTGCAAGTAAGATCTCCTGGTCCAAAAAAGGTCAGTAGGGTTAAGAAACCTCATTTCCCTACTATTAAAGATGTTTAAATCAGCAACATGGAATATGAGAGGTCTAAATGATCCTCTCAAACAAGTAGAAGTTAGAAATCTTATTAGAGAAAATAAATTGTCCATTGTGGGCATGTTGGAAACTCATGTTCAAAGTAGAAATAAAGATAGGATTAGAAATAATATCCACTATGGTTGGATTTACATTGATAATTATGCTGATAATGAGTCTGGAAGAATTTGGGTTGGATGGAATCCTTTAGGAGTAACTATTTTTGTTTTGCATACTTCCTCTCAACCTATCTTTCTGGATGTCAATTCTTCTACAAATTTGAATTTTGTTTTGGTGTTTGTTTATGCTTTCAATAATGCTCAGCGGAGAGTGAATGTTTGGAATGAACTTTCTGCTTTTGCTAATTTTAATGATAGGCCTTGGATGGTGATGAGAGATTTTAACTCCATTTTGTATGATCATGAAAAAGTTGGTGGTGCCACTGTTACTTCCAGACAACTAATTTATTTTCAAGATTGTGTTAATGAAACTTGCTTGTTTGATCTTCATTATTCTGCCTGTGTTTCTTACTTAGTGCAATCAACATCAAGGTGATGGTAGAATTGCTTCTAAATTGGATAGTATTCTTGTTAATCTTAAATGGATCAATAATTTTGAAGACTCTAAAGCTGAATTTTTACCTCAGGGTGTTTCTGATCATTCACCAGCAATTGCTACTATTTTTGTGAAGAGAAAACATGGGCCTCCCCCCTTCAGATTCTATAACTTTGTTACTGAGGAAGCTGATTTTTTGACTTTGGTTAAGAATTGTTGGCAGCATAAAGTTCAAGGTAATCCTATGTATGTACTTGTGACTAAATTGAAGAGGTTGAAGCAAATTCTTATTAAATGGAAAAAGGAGAGATTTCAATTTATGTCAGCTAAGGTTTTGGAGGCTAAAGTAAATGCATAAAGTTCAACTTGAAGTTCAAGCTTCCCCTTTATGTCCCCATCTTGCTAGAAAAGAAAGAAGCTCTGTCCAACAATATGCTACCTTGGTTAAATATGAAGAATCTATGTTGAGGCAGAAATCAAGAGTTCAGTGGCTTGATCTTGGTGACTCCAAATCATCTTTTTTCTTTAATTCTGTGAAGGAAAGAAGGTCTAGAAATAACATATTATCTCTTACTTCTGCTACTGGTGAGGTTTTGGATGAAGATTCTACTATTGCTAAAGAGTGCATTGATTTCTACTCTAATTTGTTTGCTGAAAATGGTTCTTCCAACTGTGATGAAGATTTGATTAACTCTTTACATTTTAACAGTCTAGTAGATACTAATATTTCTGAGGAGCTTATTAAGGAGGTTTCTAGGGATGAGATTGTCTTGGCTCTGTCATCTATTGGGTCTAATAAAGCCCCTGGGCCTGATGGATTTTCTAGCCATTTTTTCAAATTTTGCTGGTCCATAGTGGGTGATGATTTTGTTGCTTCCATTCAAAATTTCTTCTCCAAGACTAAGATGTTAAAGGAGATTAACAGAACTTTTATTACCCTTGTAGCTAAATGTGACAATCCTTCTAAGGTTTCTGATTTTAGACCCATTGCTTGCTGCAATGTGATTTACACGTACATTACTAAGATTATTTCTCTAAGGATGAAGAAGGTTTTCCAAGTTCTTATCAGTGCAAACCAGTCTGCTTTTGTTTCTGGCAGAGCTATTCAAGATAACATATTGGTTGCTCATGAGATGGTTAGAAACTATCATAGACCCACTGGTTCTTCTAGATGCTCCCTAAAGATTGATATTAAAAAGGATTATGATACAGTGAGTTGAAAGGTGGTCATTATTACTATGAGAAGAATGGGATTTCCTGAACAGTTTCTACAATGGATTTCTCTGTGTATGTCTACTGCAAAGTATTCTGTTCTTGTAAATGGTTCACCATATGGTTTTTTTTGGGGCTTCCAGGGGTTTAAGACAAGGTTGTCCCCTCTCTCCTTATCTCTTTGTTATTGTCATGGAAATATTCAACAGTATCCTCATCAAACATGTTGAACAAATACATTATGGCTTTCACCCTAAATGCTCTCTTACTAAACTCACTCACCTATGTTTTGCTGATGATGTCTTGGTCTTCTTCAAAGGGTCTCTAACTGCTGCTTCAACTCTTAAAAAGTGTTTGGATGATTTCAGTTGTTTCTTTGGACTTGAGGTGAATAAGCAGAAAACTGCTCTTTATTCTTCAACTGTGGCTCCTTCTGTTCTTACAGCTATTACAAATTGTTTGGAGTGCACCACTGATTCTCTGCCTGTCAGATACTTAGGTATGCCTCTTCTTTCTACAAGACTGGCTTATACTGATTGTATCCCTCTAATTTCAAAAGTTAGAGCTAGAGTTAAGTCTTGGAAAGCTAAGCATCTTGCTTATCCAGGGAGAGTTAGACTTATTAAAGCAGTCTTGACAGGCATGGTTCAGTTTTGGTTTTCCTGTTTTATTCTTCCCCAAAGGGCTATCAATGAATTGACCAGTATTTTAAGAGATTTCCGTGGTCAGGTTCAGATTTAGGGAAAAAATACAATCCTATAAGCTGGGAAACCATCTGTCTCTCACAGGAGGAGGGTGGCTTAGGCATTAAAGATTTTTCTATTTCAAATATTGCTTCTAATCTCAGGCATATTTGGGACTTGATTGCTGACAGAGTTTCTGTTTGGACTGAGTGGATGAAGAAAATTTTTATAAAGCAAAAGGATTTCTGGAACATGAGAACCCCTCAAGATTCTAGAGCATAAGCCTAGTACAAAGAGTCAACTGGGCTATGTATTGGGTAATGGGAATAAAGCTCTCTTTCTGCATGATAGTTGGCATCCTAGTGGCAAGCTAATTAACTGGATTGACCCTACTGTTATTGGTCAATTTTTTCCTAATATTAATGCTAGGGTTTCAGACTTTATTCTAGAGGGCAAATGGAATCTCCCTTCCTCTTGTGATCCTAATGTTGAAGCCGTTTTTAAGAGGATTACCATTGTGGATATAAATTCTGGTGAATCTGACCTGCTGATTTGGAAATCTAGCTTAAATGGCCAGTTTGTTATGAAGGATACTTATCATGCTATTGCTATTCATAGAGATCATGTCTTCTGGCATTCTCTAGTTTGGTTTAAACTCCACATTCCAAGGCATTCTTTCATTTCTTGGGTGGCTCTTCATGGAAGACTGAAAACTAGAGACAAGTTGGTGAGACGGGGAGTTAGAAATATCAACAAATGTGTTCTTTGTGAAGATGGTATTGAATCTGAAGCATATATTTTCCACGATTGCCCTTTCTCTGCTCTCATTTGGAATGGCTTACTTTTAAAGCTAGGTTTCCGCAGAGGTAATACTCCTACCTGGGAAGTGGAAATTCAATGGTGCATTACTTTCTTTGCTGGGAATGATCTTGTTAGCACCATAAAGAAGCTAGTCTTTACTGGATTCATCTATCAGATATGGAGTGAAAGAAATAACATAATCTTTAATGCAAAGTATAAATCTGCTCATCAGGTGAGTCTCCTTATTATTCAAGACATTCAACTTAAGCTCAGTGCTCATCCTAGAACCATTTGTGATACTACTGAGAATAGAACCTTTATGATGAAGTGGAATTTTAACTGCACTTTTACTCAAACAATTTGGAAACAATGCTGGTGGATTGTCCTTGAAGAGGATGAAATCATGATTAACACTGATGGATCTCTCAAAGAAACAAGGAGGGACGAGTTATTGATTGTGCTTATGGAGGAAGTTATCCTCTATCTGTTGCTGCTCATGAACTGCAGGGAGTTGAATTGGGTTTGAATTTAGCCATTGAGAACCACATTCCCAGAATTCATATTAATTTGGATTCCATGGCTATCCACCTTCTGTTGAGTAAAGTTGATCCTCACCCTCCCTGAAGTCTTATTCATATTTGGAGAAGAGTTTTTGCTCTATTGCAAAATTTTGAGAGAGTGAAATTTAGTCACTGCTACAGAGAAATAAACAGAGCAGCAAATTTTCTTGCTAGCATACACCTTGCTCATGGTGTTAATCAGATTAGTGCAGAGCCAGTTCAGCTTGGATTTTCAGAAGATTGTATATGAAGACAGTACCAGGAAAGTATACTGGAGATAGCTTTGTTAGCTCTTTTTGTTTTTAGCTTTTATTTGTTTTTGTTTTGGGCCTAAGGCCTTCTTTTTGTTTTTTTGTTTTGGTTTTTGGGCTTTCTTAGTCCAGCTGATTGTATCAAAAAAAAAAAAACCACGAGTAAAACAGAGAGGTTTTTGTTGCCGTGAAGAAAAACAGGAAGAAAGAGGAGGAGCTGCCAAGTCGTGTCTTGGTAATGATTTGAGGGAGCTTGAAGAAGAAGGGTGTTCTAGCGAAGGACCGGTTTGGTTGGTGGAGATTTATCGACCACATCCTACATCTCTTCAAATGGGTAATTCTAGTGTTTGTTCAAATCCTAATAGTAGTAAGTTTCTCATCTTCCTTGTTTTGTTATTGGTTGAATCTACCTAATTATTTGGTAAAGATTTAGTTATCCGTCGTAAGTGGTGAGTAGAGAAAGAGAGCATTTTTATTCTAGTAATATAGGCACTTTGAAATTGTGTGAAACCCCATTGGGAGATATCTTGTAACCTATTATTTTTGGTAGTGGAAGTTTTCCCTTAATCCTTGGTGTTGTGTGATTGATATTGTTTTCGTGGTATCTGGGTATTGTGTATTATTGCTTGTGTAGGTTCCATATAGTGCGTACGTCCCAGATCCATAATTCCCCCAACATTAACATATTTTTGGGATGGTTGGGATACATGCACTAATTTTTAGAGTTATCGGACAGATCCCAGACTCAATTAGTAAATCGCGATATACTTCCAATTTCCCCAAATGATAAACACTTCTCCTATTGAACCAACAATTTCCATGGAACCAAAAGTAATAAACTTCGCAAGTTTACAATATCGACACGACCCATGTTTCGGAAGGAGGTATGCTTCTGATGCACATTTAGTGTGATTGCATCTGAAGCTTAGGAATGCTTAGACAGTCGTTGTGCTTCCTCACATTGCGCTTACACTCCAAGTGTCTTTTTTCAATTAGAATACCTTAATTTGTCATTTAGTCCTATCTTTTAGCACCACGCTCACAAGCTGCTGCTTCTTAGCCCATGTTGGCGTATCCATAACTTTTGTTACTTTTGTTGTATTGATTTATGTCACACCAGACCAGATCAGACAATGTAAGGAATGTGGTCTTAAAACTTCTGCTAGTTTCCCAAGTGCATGTTTCACCGAACTCTTCCTGTTTTAATACATTGCTTTCTACTGGAACTAAGTACCATCATTATTTTAATAAGAGGGAAAATCGACTGACATGTAGAAGTGCAGCACCTCCGATACATGTTGTATATTTTATTTGATGACTTGTAGATATATAAATACATGCAAAAGACTAGGGCTGCACAAAACCGAACCATAACCGAAAACTGAAACTGAAACCGAAGATTTTTAACCGAACCGAACCATAACCATATTCCTATGGTTCATTAATGGTTGCCAGTTTCAGATAACCGACAATATCGGTTTCGGTTTAGGTTTTATCTCAAAACCGAACCAAAAACCAATTGGTTAACCGATTAATAGTGACCATAGGATTAAATGATTTTAGGCCGTGGATGGGGATATTTAACCCTAATAACTTACTTCACTCGACTGATTCTTCCCAAAATCTTCTCTTCTTTCGTTTTCTTTTCTTCTTTCGTTCTTCCTCACGACTGAGTCTTCCCAAAAACGGAAAACCAAAGCCTAAAACCTATCGAAGTCCCACCATCACCTTCTAGTTTTACTTCTTCTTCTTCTTCTTCTAGTTTGATAAGTAACAAATCTGTCGAAGTCCTAATCACTAATCAGTCGAACGAGCTGGAGTAGAACTGTAGAAGAGACCGACAATTGAAAAAGGTATTGTGTGTATCATTTGAACTGATTTTGATAAAGGTATTGCGATTGTGTATTTATGTGTATCATTTGAAATGATTTTGATATTATGATTTTAATTATGATATTAGGGTTTGTAAAATTGAAAAAAATTAGGGATTTCAAATTAAGGTCATTTAGGTTGATTTACATGGTGGGTTTTGATGCTTAATGATTCTTAAATCAACAAAATTACATTTTAGATGTTCACAAACCTTACATTTTAGAATTTTTTATGGCTTCCTAAATCAACAAAATTATCTCTTTTCGAGAGACTGAATTAGATATCACTTCTTCTAAAGTGTTGTAGTGATTGTGGAGTGGTCAAATCACATTTCATTCATGTACAGACTCAATTGCATGTACTGTGGGTCCGTCATTACGTAAACACTTATCGGCTTATGTGAGAACTGATTTTCAAGAACTTTTCGAAGAGTACAAGTGTCTCTATGCAAATGATGAAAACATGTCTAGTGCCACAAGTGATTGTAATAATGTTACTCAATCTTCTGGGGTTACTGATGATGAAGATTCCGTGTATGCTAGTCTAATAGTAGAGAGAGCAAGAGAAGATGAGGAGGATGACAATGTTGAGGGGAAAACTGAGTTGGAGTTATATTTAGAGGAGAAACGTGAACCGAGAATTAGCCCTACCGGTGTTCAGTTTGAAATTTTAGGTTGGTGGAGGACTAATAGTACAAGGTATCCTGTATTATCACACATGGCGAGAGATATACTAGCCATACCAGTCTCTTCTGTTGCCTCGGAATCTGCCTTTAGTACTGGAAGGCGATTTATTGATTCATATCGAAGTTCACTGCTGCCTAGGACAGTTGAGGCGTTGATTTGCACGCAAAGCTGGTTACGGACACCGGTTGATCTTGATCCAAACACCTTAGGAACTGATGATGCCGAAGATGTTTCAGGTACTTTCTCTACTCACTTTTGTAAAATTGTGATTTGTTATTTTCTCTACTAATTGTTTGTCACTTATTGATGTAATTTCTTGCAGAATTTTTAGGTTCTCTTGCAACTTGTAAGTTCATCCGCATTGACATAGATGATGAAGAAGAAGATTCAACTTTGTTATCGTGAAGTTGATTATAAATGATTTAATGGGTTAGCGGTAAGTTTTTCTAGTAGCACTATGACACACAACAGTATGATCATCCAAAACACCACTTTATGTTGGGCTTGTGTACTGACTTGTTTTCCATATGCATATTCCTTTTAATGAACCTTAAACTTTATATCCTCTGAACTTCGTAGTGCCCTAAGATATTGTGAATAGATATGTCTTTGAATTTTTATATTAAGTTGAGAAATACTTGCCTATAAATGTTGGTTAGCATCAGGTTATAGTTGTTAGTTACCTCAGTTTGACTAATCAATAGCTGTTAATTGCTTATTCATAGCTTTGACTAGGTAGTAGACTCTTGACATTGTTTTCCTGCGAAATCCCCATTATGCCAATGAGAATGATTTACACCTGGTAGTTCAACTAGGTTGGAAGTTTTGATTCTGGGTAGGCCGTATTATGTACTCTGAGTATGGTTTGGGTTTGGTAGATCAACTAAAAGAGTGCAGAGAAGTGATCAGTCCTTGCTGTGAAAGACTTAGCTTATCGACTGAAAATGATTTGAAATATATCGACCATGTGCTGCTGATCTTGTTTATTTTTCTTGGGAATGTTGTTATTTGTTATTGTTGTTATTGCTTGGGAATGTTGAAAATGATTTATGAATCCACCATTTGTATGCTCATCTCTGTTTGTTTATCATTCGCAGGAGTTCCCGTGGAAGGAGGAGAGGTATCTTGGGAGCCAGCAACTGCACTAGTTTTGTTTCAATTAATATGTAACTAAAATATGTTTGGGGTTTTTCTTAGCCCGATACTGCGAACCTCTATTATTTTTCAATTTCTCATAACAGAATGAATCTTTTCACACTGATGAATTGTAGTTAATGAATGGTTAGGACTCTTAGGAGGATTATTCGAGTTAAAGCACTGACACATTATTGTTTATAAATCATTCGGTTAACCAAAAACCGTCTGGTTTTTAACAAAACCGAGTAGAAACCGAAACCAAATAAACCGAATAGGCTATACGGTTTCATTGGTTTTAATTATTGGAAAACCGAGTACATTGGTTTTGGTTTAGGTTTTGCTAAAAACCGAACCATGTGCATCCCTACAAAAGACCATGCAACAGATTTACAAGAGCATGATAACTACAATACTAGAACTCAACAGCAATACAAGCCATGAAGAGCTTATCTGTATAAATTTCTCGGATTTATTCTGTATTCTAAATAAATTCACAACTAAATCTATAACTAGCTTCAATAGAGCTATGCCACCAAAAATTATACTAACAAGCAAAATAACCACACCCTTGTTCTCCATATAAATCTGATTTTTCAGAACCCTTGCGATCTCAGCTCTGCATAGAAAAATTTGTGCAGGATTTTAGAAATAATTACAACACAACCAAGCAAGAAATTCATACAGCTAAACATTATTCTAATTAAAATGTGTAAGACTTCGGCAATTTCAAGAAAAGATGGGAGTAACTAATCGCAAGCTACGTAAAGTTCAAGATCAGTATTCATTCTTTATATGGTACAAAATGGGTAAGATTCACTCTGCTGTTTGACATTTGTAAATACATAGGTCTGGTGTGGTAGCAAACACAGTCCCTGTTTCTAAATCGATTGAAAGACCACCTATGGAGCTTACAAACTTTTGAAGGGCTTAGTTTTGAAACCGAAAAGATGTTGGAGAAATTACTAATAATGTAACTGAGAAGAAGATACTTAGATCAAAATAATGTTGCTGATGTTGCTGCACAGAAAATGTAGAGGCACGTAAACTACGCTGTCCTAAAGGAAATATCGCCTGCCACTCCTCTGAGATGCTACAGCAGTTGGCGAGTCACCTCCAGGATACAACTACAGTTAGTACCCCTCAATGTAGCATACAATGAGGGTACTCTTAGAGCTTGGCAGAACTTAAAAACAATAGAAGAGATGTTTACAGAAAAACAAAGGAAGAGTAGAAGAGATGTTTCTCTGTGGTGTGTGTTTTCTGAGCTTACAACTACTCTCTTATATAGTGTTTGTGTAGTTACAAACAAGAAAGAAAACCCATGCGTATGACAGTCAAAGAAAACCCATGCGTATGACAGAAATACTGGTAATGTTGGGTTAAAGATAGTGCATGGAGCAGTGTGTTGCTGCCAAGCCAAATACGTACAGACAAGGGAGCCAGGACAAAACACGTACAGACAAAGAAGCCAAGACAAGCACGTTCAGACAAAGAAGTCAGGACAAAACACGTGCAGACAAAGAAGAGATTCTTCTACTTGTGTGGAAAACACGTACCAAAAATTTCAGCAAAAAGATAGGATCTAATGAACCCACACCCACACCCACACCCGGACCCGGACCCGAACCCGGGCCCGAGCCCGGCCCGACCCGACCCGACCGACCGGACGGACGGCGGCGGCGTGCGTGCTTCTGTGCGAAGCACCGCGCGTACGGGAAAGGCAACCTTGCCCTAGTCTAGGCCTTCCCTCAAAGCACAAAAGTCTAATGACCCAAGGGCCATGCCCTTATAGCCAATTCTATGGTATTTAAGTCTAAAACTCTTTAGATTTTAGTCAATGTGGGACTATTGTTTTATCTATTCAAATGAAAAAACAATTAATGGGCAATAGGTCTAGGGATCAAAACATAGTCCATGTAAAAAATTGGTATTTTTTAAAGCGTTTTTTTCTAACAATCCCCCACATGAAAGATAAAATATATCGACGAAATACGAGAAAACATAATACATCAATATTAGGCTAAGGTGTCCCAGAGATTGAACCTTAACTTAGTGAGAGGTTACCGGAACTGCTTGTTGTTACGGTGAACACAATGTCTTGAACCGTCAACAGTGAGTGCAATTCAGAAATAACAACCACACTTTGATGTCTCAAAGAAAAAGAAAGCTGCCAAGCTCTTGCCGTTGTGCCCGTTTTGGCCGTGGGCTAAATCCCGGACTTAATGAATGTCTCTAGAGAAAAACTCAAATTCTCATAGGAAGCGGCCCCACTTCCAACATCCACATAGGTGAGTCCATTAAGAGTGTCCTGCCACACTCCGCTTTAAGCAAAGCCATGGAACTCATTAAGATCTTGACAGATCATCCTAAAACATGCAGGCAACACTATCATACGGTTACACCATAGGGAGGGACAAAGATAGTGTTTTCTCTCGACATCACCAAAAATTAGTTATCTCATTGAACCTTGATCTTGGAGCTCCATTCACAAGGTTGAGTGTCCTTCATGGCGATTTATTCTATGAGCTTGAGTCCCATCCCCTTCGATGTGGATCTAACTACCTCTCTAGATAACCCTTTCGTCAAAGGATCTGCAATATTCTCTTTAGACCTTACAAAGTCTATAGAGATGATGCCAGTAGAGAGTAGTTGTTTCACTGTCTTGTGTCTTCTTCGAAGATGTATCGACTTTCCGTTGTATACACTATTCTTTGCGCATCCAATAGCAGCTTGACTGTCACAGTGGATTGCGATCGAAGACACAGGCTTGGGCCAGAGTGGAATTCCACCCAGGAAACCTCGTATCCATTCAGCTTCCTCTCCAGCTTTCTCCAAGGCTATAAACTCAGACTCCATGGTGGATCGGGCTATACATGTCTGTTTGGTAGACTTCCATGACACAGACGCACCACCAAGTGTGAAGATGTACCCACTAGTGGATTTGCACTCATCTGAGTCTGATATCCAGTTAGCATCACAATACCCTTCTAGCACAGCAGGATACTTCCCAAAACTTAAGCAATAGTTTGAAGTTCCTCTCAGGTACCGTAGAACTCTGTAGAGAGCATTCCAGTGATCCTGCCCAGGGTTGCAAGTGTACCTGCTTAATCTACTCACAGTATAGGCAATATCAGGTCTTGTACAGTTCATTAAATACATAAGACTGCCAATAACACGAGAATACTCAAGTTGATAAATACCCTCACCCTTGTTCTTTTTCAATTTGCAATTGGGATCATAAGGAGTAGTTGCAGGTTTAGCATTTTCATGATTAAATCTCTTAAGCACAGTTTCAACATAATGAGATTGACTAAGACTATATCCATCAGACATCTTTCTGATTTTCATCCCTAAGATTACATCAGCAGGGCCTAAGTCTTTCATGTCAAAGTTTTCGTTAAGCATGCTTTTAGTGGTATTAATACTATCAAGGTTACTACCTAATATGAGCATATCATCAACATATAGGCACACAATAACATGAGAATCATCCACAGATTTAATGTAAACACATTTATCAGATTCATTAACCTTGAAGCCATTAGATATCATTACATGATTAAATTTTTCATGCCACTGTTTAGGTGCTTGTTTTAAACCATACAAAGATTTTTTCAGTTTGCATACTTTATCTTCAAAACCTTTCACAACAAAACCTTCAGGTTGGTCCATATAAATTTCTTCATTCAATTCACCATATAAAAAAGCAGTTTTAACATCCATCTGATGTATATGCAAATCATAAATAGAAGCAATAGCAATCAGCATCCGGATAGAAGTGATTCTAGTGACCGGTGAATAGGTATCAAAGAAATCTAATCCTTCCTGTTGTCTGTACCCCTTAGCTACCAACCTAGCTTTGTGTTTTTCTATAGTTCCATCTGTTCTAAGTTTCCTTTTGAAGACCCACTTGCAACCTATGGTTTTACTACCAGGAGGTAAGTCTACAAGCTCCCAAGTTTCATTTTGTTGAATGGAATCCCACTCATTATTTGAAGCTTCTTCCCAGAAGGGAGCTTCCGGAGAAGTCATAGCTTCCTTATAGGTTTGGGGTTCAGACTCTACCGTAAGAGTCACAAAATCTGGACCAAACCTTTCTCGGTTCTGACCCTCTTACTTCTTCTAGGTTCGGTTTCAGCATCTAGAGACGGGGGTTGACTAGTCGAAGGAACATCTGAGAGATCATCGCGGACCCTTTTATGAGGTCCAGATCCTAAAGGGAAAATGTGTTCGAAAAACACTGCATCTCTGGATTCCATTATGGTGTTCTCACCAATTACCATGAACCTATAAGCACTAGTGTGCTCAGGATATCCTAGGAAAACACAATCTACAGTTTTAGGTCCTAGTTTGGTTTTCTTGGAACGAGGAGTGGCCACCTTGGCCAAACACCCCCACACTTTAAAGTATGCATAGGACGGTTGTCTTCCTTTCCATAACTCATATGGAGTTTTGTCGGATTTCTTAAATGGAACTCGGTTCAAGATATAGCAAGCAGAGAGAATTGCTTCCCCCCACAGGTTCGAAGGTAGCCCTGAACTAGCTAACATAGCGTTCACCATATCTATGAGTGTTCGGTTTTTCCTTTCAGCTACTCCATTCGACTCAGGTGAAGAAGGTGCAGTAGTTTCATGAATGATGCCATTAAGTTTGCAGAATTCTCCTATAGGTATCACATACTCACCGCCTCGGTCCGACCTAAGAGTTTTAATAGTAACACCTCTTTGGTTTTCTACTTCAAGTTTATATAATTTGAAAGCGTCTAAGGCTTCATCTTTACTTCTAAGAAGATAAACCTGACAGTATCTTGAGTGATCATCTATAAAAGTGATGTACCATTTTTTACCTCCTCTAGTTGGTGTTGATTTCAAATCTCCCAAATCTGAGTGGATTAGTTCTAGGGGAGTTGTACTACGTTCAACCTTTTTGTTAAAGGGTTTTCTAGCATATTTAGATTCAACACAAATTTCACATTTATGACCTCTGTCAAAGTTTATTTTAGGAATGCAGCCTAATTTAGCAAGTCTTTCAATAGATTTGAAATTAACATGTCCTAGTCTATCATGCCAAACATGTGAGGAGTCACAAACATAAGCAGAAGAAGATGCATTATCATTCAAGTTCAAAGAAAGTACACTAAGCTTAATCATGTTATCAGTGACATATCCTTTTCCTACGAAGTCACCACCTTTAGAGATTACAACTTTGTTAGACTCAGCTACAAATTTAAAACCTTTCCCAAGTAAGATGGTTTCTGAGATAAGATTCTTGCATATGTCCGGGACGTGATACACGTCATTCAATGCGAGAGTTTTTCCTGAAGTGAGCTTCAATTCAACCTTGCCTTTTCCTACCACTTTAGAGGTAGAAGAGTTTCCCATAAACAATTTCTCATCGTCTCCTACTTTGTTATAGGAGGAGAAAGCATTTCTGAACTTACAGACATGCCTAGTGGCTCCAGAATCAAGCCACCAGTCTCTCACATTGGTCACATTAGAGACAAGGTTGACTTCAGACACCATGCCAGTAAAATATCCAGAATCATCTACTACGTTTGCCTTATTTTTCTGTTTAGGATCATTTTTGGTCTTTTTAGGTGCCCTACAGTCCTTGGCCATATGACCAGTTTTCCCACAGTTATAGCAGTCGCCTTTGATGGTGTTTTTGGAGACACCACCCTTTGGCTTAAGATGGTTACCTTTGGAGTTACGTTGTTTGTTACGTTTACCATTTTTGCTGGATTCTCCGTGCTTTTTCTTTGACGCATGTTCGTCCAGGACATGAGCTTTGTTTGACATGTCTTTGCTCAGCATCAGGCTCTTGTCCTTGCAGCACAGAAGTTCCTCCACCTGGATCTTTTTCCCCAGCTCCACCATGGTGATTTCACGATTCTTGTGTCGCAGCCTCCTCTTGTACTCGTTCCATGAGGGTGGTAGCTTTTCAATCACTGCAGATACTTGTAGAGATTCATCAATATGCATGCCTTCAGCAAGAATTTCGTTGATGAGTAGCTGGAGTTCGACGAATTGTTCTACAACAGGCTTTTCATCAGTCATCTTATATTCCAGGAACCTAGCCACCAAGAACTTCTTGCTTCCAGCTGCAGCAAGATATTTTTCTTCTAGGCTTCCCATAAATCAAAAGCAGTAAAATTCTCTTTTGCATTATAAAAGTCGTACAAGGAGTCATCCAGACAGTTAAGAATATGGTTTTTGCACATGTAATTTTCCTAGTCCACCTATCCAGTCTATCTTCATAACCACGGTCATGAAGCCTTCTTGAGGGTCTTTCTAAGGCAACTTCATCTAGCCTTTGGTCTTTTAAGAAGAATACATTTTGGACTGCCATCGTTTAAAGTCTTTGCCACTAAACTTTGGGGGTTTGTCTACAGTACTCTTTCCCATGTTGTTACAAAATATAGTAAAGAGGATATTGCCTTTAGATTGTTGGGAAATTACTAATAATGTAACTGAGAAGAAGATACTTAGCTCAAAATAATGTTGCTGATGTTGCTGCACAGAAAATGTAGAGGCACGTAAACTACGCTGTCCTAAAGGCAATATCGCCTGCCACTCCTCTGAGATGCTACAAGTTGGCGAGTCACCTCCAGGATACAACTACAGTTAGTACCCCCAATGTAGCATACAATGAGGGTACCCTTAGAGCTTGGCAGAACTTAAAAACAGTAGAAGAGATGTTTACAGAAAAACAGAGGAGAGTAGAAGAGATGTTTCTCTGTGGTTGTGTTTTCTGAGCTTACAACTACTCTCTTATATAGTGTTTGTGTAGTTACAAACAAGAAAGAAAACCCATGCGTATGACAGTCAAAGAAAACCCATGCGTATGACAGAAACTGGTAATGTTGGGTTAAAGATAGTGCATGGAGCAGTGTGTTGCTGCCAAGCCAAATACGTACAGACAAGGGAGCCAGGACAAAACACGTACAGACAAAGAAGCCAAGACAAGCACGTTCAGACAAAGAAGTCAGGACAAAACACGTGCAGACAAAGAGAGATTCTTCTACTTGTGTGGAAAACACGTACCAAAAATTTCAGCAAAAAGATAGGATCTAATGAACCCACACCCACACCCACACCCGACCCGAGCCCGACCCGACCGACCGGACGGACGGCGGCGGCGTGCGTGCTTCTGTGCGAAGCACCGCGCGTACGGGAAAGGCAACCTTGCCCTAGTCTAGGCCTTCCTCAAGCACAAAAGTCTAATGACCCAAGGGCCATGCCCTTATAGCCAATTCTATGGTATTTAAGTCTAAAACTCTTTAGATTTTAGTCTATGTGGGACTAATGTTTTATCTATTCAAATGAAAAAAACAAGTAGTGGGCAATAGGTCTAGAGATCAAAACATAGTCCATGCAAATTTGGTATAACAAAACCGTTTGTTTCTAACAATCCCCCACATGAATGATAAAACATATCGACGAAATACGAGAAAACATAATACATCAATATTAGGCTAAGGTGTCCCAGAGATTGAACCTTAACTTAGTGAGAGGTTACCGGAACTGCTTGTTGTTACGGTGAACACAATGTCTTGAACCGTCAACAGTGAGTGCAATTCAGAAATAACAACCACACTTTGATGTCTCAAAGAAAAAGAAAGCTGCCAAGCTCTTGCCGTTGTGCCCGTTTTGGCCGTGGGCTAAATCTCGGACTTAATGAATGTCTCTAGAGAAAAAGCTCAAATTCTCATAGGAAGCGGCCCCACTTCCAACATCCACATAGGTGAGTCCATTAAGAGTGTCCTGCCACACTCCGCTTTAAGCAAAGCCATGGAACTCATTAAGATCTTGACAGATCATCCTAAAACATGCAGGCAACACTATCATACGGTTACACCATAGGGAGGGACAAAGATAGTGTTTTCTCTCGACATCACCAAAAATTAGTTATCTCATTGAACCTTGATCTTGGAGCTCCATTCACAAGGTTGAGTGTCCTTCATGGCGATTTATTCTATGAGCTTGAGTCCCATCCCCTTCGATGTGGATCTAACTACCTCTCTAGATAACCCTTTCGTCAAAGGATCTGCAATATTCTCTTTAGACCTTACAAAGTCTATAAATGAAGTCTCTAATTTCTCCATCTGTTCAACAAATTCTGAGTCGGTAACATTTTCTTTGAGAGTTGGTAGTATTTCGTTGCTAGTGCATTTAGCCTCTGAGATTGCATTGCATGTATCCAGATCGGAATCCTTAGAATCTGTAAAAACATATTGAATCCCAGTTCCAGAATCAAATCCTTCATTTACAACCTGCTCAGTATCATCCCATGTGGATTTTGCCTACTGGAACAACCCCAGATCCATCTATATCATACAAAATAAGAATCCTCAGTAATCAGTTATAGCAACAGTATAGAAATTCAAACCAAACAGAGCACAGATTAAGTCACATTGTTGTAAATCAACACATAGTGGAAGTCAAATTGTTTATGATGTTCTTTGAGTAGAATAAGAAATTTTAAACTGATCACAATTGAGATTGATCAAAATAGGAAATCTGTATAAAAATAGAAAGAGTTTTTTACCTGTATGGTTATCACTATGACCAATCAAGACAGGGAAAAAGAGCCACCAAATAACAATGAGTGACAAAATAACATTATACATGTGGTTTTTAGTTGTTCCGTTATTGATTTCGAATGAAACGCTACTTCTTCTTTGGAGAAGCGCTTTACGTGATCTCTGCATCTCTCATAATTTTCAGTAACCAAAATCTAAAACCCCCCTAGAAAATCACACTATCAATTTCAAAATGTGAAACCTTATTTAAAAGACAGAAAAATAATGTGAATAGAGGTGAACTGAGAGCTGTACCGGTTCTTTGGGAAACAAGTCTTTTGTTTCTGTGGGTCTCCAGCTGCTTTGATTTTGTTTTGTTTGTTGCATAACGTATCTGAAAGAGAGAGAGGGGACTATCAGGAGGAGTAGACGTTACTTTGAAAATACCCATACTAGGACAGCCACGTGTGCGTGTACGAGAGGTGACACATAAACTTTTAACCTTCATCCAAGCAATACCGACATGGAGAGTGTGTCGACCAGCCACTATTAATGATATTTTTGCGAGGGTCGGTACGTACTACGTACATTGTGGTTTTCTAAAGTCAGATACATGTAAGTCATGTGTATTATTAATTGGATATTTCTATCGAATAAAAAAATCATCCGTGATTAACAAACCTTATTGTCAAATCTTTCTACTAGCACAAGATGCATAATATCCATAGAAAGTTCACCACATTCAGTGGGAAAAAATTTAGAAGTTGGAATGACTTCAATGATCAAATACGGCTCTTCTTCAAGGGAGCAGTAATTTTATTGACCGCGTCTCCAACTTGAGGAGTTGGATTTTGGTATCTCAGGCTCATGACATATCTCTATGATGATCGGGTTACTATATTTTTTATTTCAGCGGAAACGACCCCTACCCATTTAATAAAATATTGGAAAGGATCAGCTTTTCATTCACATTGCCGAGTCAATTTGGGGTTGATATTTGGATCAAGTCCCTAAGCTTTGATGGGATGTGGGATAGCTGGTTGTAAGGGAGTTGCTTGAATATGACTTACTTTATGTGCGAAAACTACGGACATATAGCCCCACGTCCTCTCCTGGCAACTGCTTCACATCCAAATCCATTATGTGGTGAAATTCGTCTGATAGGTAGTCTTCGGGATTTCCCGGCTTGTTGGAGAGCCTTGGAGGTGTTGACGCTAACAAAGGAGATACACTTATCCTCGTTTTGTTGCTACGAATCCGTGGCCTTCCCAGGACCATATCATAACTTGGATCTTCTTTGATAATATGAAACTTGACATATGTCTGAACATCATTCATTTTTACCTTAAGAGTGATATAGAAGTAAGCACTTTTGGACCTCCCTTCAGAATCCTTGATTATGGACAGTGAGTGCGTAACTTCATGCCTGGAGATTTCCGTCGTCCTCAGAGTCTTGATGGTGATGATTTCCCCGCGTCGATTAGCACCTGCTCAAACTCACCACTCTTGAGGCAAGCAGTAGTGAGAAGTCCCGAGATAGGCTTCTCGTTTTGTTTGATGGCTATGTCTTCTAAAGAAGTCTCGGGATATATAATCGCTTTTCCAGCGAAGGACAAACTCTTACCAAATATGACACGGTTAAGAGCAGAGAAAATATCTTTGTGTTGTGCCCTTGAGAGATGGTGAAGCTCACATTCCTTCCATCATAGATTGTAAAGTTTTGTTGACAGAATCTCCAGAAAGAGTAAAGCTTGTGACAGGAGGGGGTGTTTGTGAATACCTTTAGTCCCTAGTTGTAGTTCTCCTGAATCGATCTTTTCCTTAAAGATACGCTTCAAGCTATTGCACTCAATAATGGGGTGGTTGACAAATATGTGAAAGCGATAATACTTTGGCTCTAACATCTCTTCAGCAGTTGGCGGGCGTTGCAAATGTGGTAACTTGATAGCTCCGTCTTGTATCCATACCTCAAGTAGTTCGAGGACCTCCTCCATGGGAAAGGGAAAATCTGGAGATGCTTGATATGATTTTGGATGTTGATGTTGATGTTGTCGTTGTTGATAGCGCGGAGCTTTGGTTGGGTTTCTTCCTTGGATCGGCACTAGCGTCGCCGTTGGGGTTGCAGTTGATGCAGAGCGCTTAGTCTGCAATCCGGCTGAGGTGTAGCCTTCCTCTTAGCCCCTTCGTCGATGACAATACCTATGGATGGTTGAAAAGAGTATTGCTTGTTTGCTAGGCTCCTATTTCCGGGAGTTTCTCCACGACTTCCTCTCTAACAGGCCTTGTTCTTTCCAACAGGGTTAGAGCCGTCGTTGCCAACCGCTTGGCAGCATCATGTAGCTCGGAGAAGGTTTGAAATCGTAAATTTCTAACACGACACGATAGACATGAATCATACCATTGATATAGATCTCCACTAATTGTAGTTCAGTCACGTTCTGGTCGTGGCAGTCGAGAGCTTGAGTCCTGAACCTTTTCACATAATCGTTTGGGTGCTCATTATTTCTCTGGAATATTCTTCCCAAGTCTGAAAGTGTGATTTGCTCCGAGACAAATAAATATTTTTTATAAAAAATATCAGCTATCTGAGACCAACTATAGATGTTGTTATGAGCGATATTATTGTGCCAGCTGTAGGCTCTCCCAGTGAGAGAATTTGAGAATTCTTTGATTCGTAAAACCTGATAATATTCATGTTCTCCTAACGACTATAGGAATCGAGAGACATGTTCTCTGTAGTTTCCAGTACCATCATATAATGAGAAAAAAAGAGATGAATACCCCTATGGCAGCGGAATTCTCTGGATCTCTACTGGGTAGGGAGGCTGGTACTGATGGAATGAAGAAAAATCTTCCTTCCCACGATTCCATGGGACCCTTTCCAAATCTTCACGAGTGACGAAATTTTGATGCGGGTGACTTCTCTCTGGTATGCAGTCAGTGACAGCACGCACCTCATCGTCTTCCTGAGCGTTAACTTTGGAAGCGCTGACACCGGTGACAGATACGTTCCTAGCTTGCTCAATCTGGCGATGACGTTGCTCCGGCGTCAACTGCTCTGTTAGGGTCTTCAGATAGGTAATAACCTCATTCTGGGCGGTGGAATGACTACTTGAGTTTCATTCAAGGTCACTTGGCTTTCATTAAATCAGCTATGGTTGGTGGTGCTTGCTCCTTGTTTCTAACATCTTCATCGGTACGGAGATGAGTGTTAGTTTTTTCAGTGGAGGTGTTTTGAGGAGTGATCTCTGGAGTTCCGCCACTGGTGTTGTTGGGATAAAGGGTGGCTGTTGAGCCTGAGTTGGGATTGGTTACTAATCCTGACCTAAGATCCACCATTTTGTTATTCTTCCAGACGATTGAAGAATTGAATTTATAGCCGAGACGTTGATCTCCGACCGTGTTCTCCAATTATTTATACCCAAAAATTACTTCTAGGTAAAACAATGTAATGTCGAAGTACTTTTTTTAGGTTCGAAAATAAAAAAAAACGTACAAAACGAGCATAAATTAAGGAATTTGTTGCATCGGTTACAAAGAGAGAAGATGGGTTGATTTTAGGGGAGGGAAAGCAAAGAAAGTTGAGAAAATCAATGGTGACTGAATTGTTATGTGTGAGGCTGTCTAACTATGAAAGAAGCAGAGCTTGAGAATGATAAGGTTGTTCTATCTTCTGAATATACAAAGTATTCTATTTATAGTTTTAAGGGACACATTGTTTCCTCATAAGTAGTGGAAGTCGTGAAAAGATGGAGATAGTGGAGATAATGGTAAAGTTATGCCTATTATGCTAGAGAAGTTTCCGGAAGATTATAAACCATTACTCCATCATCTCTTCAATTGTTCTTAACCGTCACCACTACTTGTTACTTTCTTGTCATGGGGTGTTTCCGCGCCGCATGTTGCTGTAAACCACCAGACCAATACCCCATGAAAATTCCCCTACGTAACATGTTTTATTTCTGGTAGGAATTAGTGGAGTCATGGACTATCTCTTGTCTTGACTAGGTTATAGCCATGATGTATTTTGACTAAGTATTTAACCTAAGCTAGCTTGTCGAAGTGACATAGCTTTAAGAGGCAAATCAGATTCAAGGTTCGCGTAAGAAATAAAAGGTTTGACATAGGATGACATCATAAACAAGCTCATAGACACTTAACAAGATCATGGCGTATTTGTGGCATATTTGTGGCATAAGCCACAATAGCGTACATAAGAACCACAAGCATGTTTTAAATATTGGAAAGGTGCTAGAACATAACGGTATTGGCCCCAGGACACTGGCCAAGTTGTCTTGGGATGTTGGTGGCATGGGACGTTGGCCAATGTTGTTGGCATGGGATTCCCAAGTTGGCGTGGGACGGCCAAGTTGTCGTGGGACGGACAAGTTGTCATGGGATGGCCGAATTGGCTTGAGACGCGCGGGACACTAACCAATAGTAGCGTGGGACGCGTCCAATGGTGGCATGGGGCACGACCAAGTTGGCTTAGAACGTTGGCCAAGTTGGGACGTTGGCCAATGTGGCGCGGGGTATGGTCAAGTTGGCTTGAAACGTTGGCCAAGTTTGGATGTTGGCCGATCTGGCGCGGGACACTAGCCAGTTGTGGCATGGGTTGGCAACTCGTCTTCGCTATTGGGCAACTCGTCTTGGATATTTGGCCTGACAACTTGGCCACTCGTCTTGTCTATTTGTCCTGGCAACTTGGCCATGGCCACGCATAGTTGGCGTTGGCTCTTTATTAGTACCTTGGAGTACACATAGAAAATATTTAAGGAATTCTGTTGTAGAAGTTCTGCGACTCGAAGTGATGTTCAATACAACTTCGTACTAGATAGTATGCTTCCAAAATGGCATAGAAGCTCATTCTGAATATTTATAATTTGTACCATCAGTGTACACTGAATAATATTTGATAATTTTTATAGTCGTGCATAAAATAATGAGAGTTCAGCCGAGTGAAGCTCTGAAATCTTGCAGGCAAATATATACATAAGAATGCTACAAGGCCATTATAGCCATTAGTTGGATACGCATTATCAATTCTCTTGCCGAATATAATGTAGAAGTACAAATCTATAATTCTAATTCCGGTTTAAAAATTTATACGTATTTATTTCATGTTTCTGCAGCTGGGCAGAGACAATATTACAATTTTCTCCCTTGTCAAAAATCCACCATCAACAGGGGTACCAAAGTACACCACCACTTTTTCTTAGGCAATCTGTATGGACAAACTCAATACAACTCCAAGAGATAAACTCAATCAAGGAATAGTATCTAGAGTTATATCTCTTTCTCTTGCGATTAGAATATTTACAGAAAAAGTCAGTGAACCTAATCATGGAGGGATTACTTGGACGGTACCAAAGACCAATGTCCAAGAATCAACCAAGTCGTATCCAACAAACTAGGTTGGATGTCTCTATTATGATTTATTAACGTACAACCTGTGATATTTCAATTATAAAGATAAATAACATAATACGGAAAAAGAAATAACATGGACACCAGAAGTTTTTTTAACGAGGAAACCGTAAATGCAGAAAAACCTCGAGACCTAGTCTAGATTGAACACCAAACTGTATTAAGCCGCTACAAACATTAGCCTACTACCAATTAATTTGGACTAGAATGTAGTTGATCCCTAAAAGGTATCCCACCGATTAAGGTACAATCACGCTCCTTACGCATCTTGAATCCCAGCAACACTCCGCGCAATTTATTCCCTTAGATGATCTCACACCAACTAAGAGTTGCTTCAACTCAATTGAAGACTTTAAACCAAATCTGCCTCTTACATATTAAGCCTATACAATTGATTTCCTGATTACGATCGAAATGTATGATCAAAATCAAACGTAGGACAAGGTGATGGAAATCGATAGTAATTCGACAAAGTCTAGCTATCCTCAAAATTTGGACTTATGCAACCCGAAGTTGATAGACACATTTTTTTGTCTAATTTATCTCGATTCTATATATTTATAATGCTCATTTTTGTACTTATTATGGTGTTTTATGTGTGTGTAGGTATTTTTGGCCAATAAACATTTTTGGAAAAATCTGCTCG
Organism: Papaver somniferum; assembly: GCF_003573695.1. Taxonomy (NCBI): domain Eukaryota; kingdom Viridiplantae; phylum Streptophyta; class Magnoliopsida; order Ranunculales; family Papaveraceae; genus Papaver; species Papaver somniferum. The sequence continues at coordinate 84,945,491 of NC_039364.1, forward strand.
AAAAGTTGCTCGGGGCACCCCGGAGGGCACTTGCTATTCGGACCCCTCAAATGGATAAGGGGTAAACAATTACTAAGGGGCATCCATTTCCAGGCAGCTGCTAAAGGAAGACCAGCACAGGATAGGGGGAGGTCATCTTCATCGTTTTTAAACTCAGAAATTGGCGGGAAAAAATGTTGCAGACGAACCAGAGTTGGGAATTGATTTCGAAGGCGTTTTAGAGAGATTCAATCGCTGAAATTTGTTGGACTGGACGTGATTGAGCATAACAGGCTTGGTATGTGCGCCGGAATCGATCAAATTGGGCTGGATAAGCCGGAAAAAGGAAATAGAGTTTGAGTTTTGCACGAAAACTTTGTGGAATTATTTTAGGAATTCCAGGGAGACTAAACGCGTGATATTATTTCCTAAGGTAGTATTCTATCTAAGGAAGAGTTTAGGATGGTTTGGAAGTCTCAGAAACGATTAAGGAAGTCGGCAGAAGAGATTATTGCCGTGGCTTGCACGAAAAGAAAAAGAGAAAATTAATCGTTATTTTTAGGTTTCTGAGTAGTATAAAAGGTGTGTTTAAGTCCCAGGGAAAAAAACGAAGCTATTGGAGCAGTCGCAGAGGAGTTTGTAACACTACAGAGGCGAATTGATCAAGTTGCAGGAAACCCGTATTTCTGCTGTTGAAGAAGAAGAACATCCGTTGCAAATAAGAACAACGTCTCAAATTTGTAACTCTACTACAGTAACTTCTTTGTAACAGTCAGTCATTCGTTTTGCGACTCCAATACACCGTTGCAAACATTCAGAGTTATAGTTTTTCATCTTTTAATCAACTTTTGAACCATAAACAAATATTTTGAGCAAGTGATTAATATGAGGAGCTAAACCCCATTGCTGAGGCGACGGAGGAAGCCATTTTTCCAATTATTATGTGGTAAATTCTATTTAATTTAATTTTCGTAATTCTTTTATGATTATTTGCACTGAACTGAAATCGAATATATGATTCTGATTAAGTGGTTGTGTTCTCAATTGATGGGTCATGCTTAGGTTAAATCTTTTGATGGTCCATGCTTTCGATTTACAACTATTGTTTTGAGAATCTACTTGTCTAGGCGAAAATATTAGAATCACTTTAAACGTAAAGAGTTGCATCAATATTGACTAGATTAAATCACATAAAAATTGGAGATTGGTGGAATCCAAAGTCTCAGTGCTTTTTATAAACTTGAATACAATTTCTTTTTAAGTTTTCTATTTTAATTTGAGTCTAAAATCGAGTCTACATAATCCGAGTTGAACGAACTTTACTACCACTTAAAAACTACATCAATTTTTGGCGTCGCCGACGCGGATTTGTGTTAGGTTTTAGGTTTTAGATTTATTTTATTTCTTTTAGAATTTTTGTTCTCTTTTACGCCTTTGGTATTTTTTGATTCTTTTCAGACTTCGAACGAAGCTACAAGGAAAGAAAAAGTGCTATAAAAGGAAAGAATCGCCAAAGAAGGAAAGAAAAGAGGAATCCGAAAGGAGTGAAGAAGAAGATTTTGTTTATAGTTATTTTGGTTAATTTTTAGAAACTGTAAATAGGGTTATATTTTTTATAATTTTTCTTTTTATTTTTGGACACTTTTTGGACTTTATTTTTGGACTGGGACATTATTATTTTTAAACCCTACGGAAGGGTTGGTTTAAATAAAAACTGTGTGCAGAGAAGGACGGTGATTACGATATCGCCTCGGCCCCTCGGGTTCGTACATGACATAGGAGTCGTGGCCCGAGTCGACTTCAGCGGTTCTTCGCCCGTCTGGTACGGGAGGTAAGTTTTTCGAAACACCCGTGAATCCCCTGTCAGCGGGTTTACTGTATTCCTTCGTTTGCATATATGCTGAGGACTTGAAAACGGCTGCTTTAATTTCCTAGTAAAGGGAAAGGACTGGCCATACAAGATAAGGGTTCGGATTTCATCACCGTTCTCTTCTTGCCCGCCTTAGGAAAACGAAACCAAACGCGAACCTAAGCCTAAAATTTTGACTAGAACGAGACCGATAGGGTAACGAGCTTAATAGGAAAGTCGTTCGAAAAATATTGGTTACTCTTTTGAGCATACTTCGAAGTTCATGATGGTTTCTGTGAGTTGAATGCGTGACTGCGCCGCCTTGTAACCGGTGAGGCCTTGGGTATCAAAGATCCACTGAGCTTCCCTCGCCTCGATTCAACTTACTTTGACTCGGATTGATTCCAGAGGGGTTTTCTCAGATTGTAACGAGTTCCTTTTCGAAAGAATAGAAGCTGGTCTAGAAACAATCTAAGTGGAACCATCATGCTTTTTGTTTGCTAGAAAATTAGGTTTGATTTGGTTGAGTCATCCTTGTTTTGTGATTGCATAGAATCCCAAATATCCCTATAGTGCCAGCAATGGCAACTTTGAAAGCTTTGTTGAACCCAACTAGGACTACTCGTCCTTCTTGTATCAGGTTAGCCGAAACTGAAGCAAATTATGAACTTAGGCCTGGGACCCTATAGATGCTTCCAATCTTTTTAGGGAAAGTAAATGAAAACCCATACTTCCATGTTAGGGATTTTGAGGAAATTTGTAGTACCCTAAAGATTAGAGACCTTGATGATGATGCTTTGAAACTTAGGTCATTTCCTTTTTCCCTGAAAGATAAAGCCAAATCGTGGATATATAGTTTGGCTTCCGGTTCAATAGAAACATATGAACAATTTACATCTGCCTTTTTGAACAAGTTTTTCCCTAGGCACAAAACATCGTCTATTAGGACGCAAATCTGCACATTTTCTCAACAGGAGGGAGAATCGTTATATAGGTATTTGGAAAGGTTCAATGACTTATTAGCCCAATGTCCTCATCATGGTTTAGAAAAGGTTAGGCTAGTTCAAATCCTTTATGAGGGTTTAGATTATTCGACAACAACCATGGTTGAGTCTCTATGCACTGGTGGTTTTGAAAACCAAACTGTTGATGCGGCGATGGAATTTTTGAATGAAATCGCCGAAAAGACCCAGCAATGAGAATATTGTAGGGAACCCAAGAGAACAATTCTTCTAGGTAGAGGAAACATTAATAGGGTAGAAGGAGGTTATGCATCAGATGCCAAAATTGTTGCTATAGCAAAAAGGTTAGAAGCTTTAGAATTGGGTCACACTAGTGGTAGAGTAGAGCCTTTTTGGGAATGACAGAATAATAAAGAGAAATCCAATGCTCTCTATAATAACACTAGGTTTGATAACCATCAGAAGTTTGACCCATATTCAGAAACCTATAATCCTGGTTGGAGAAACCATCCGAACCTTTCATGGTCTAAGGACCAAGGTCAGTTTAGTAATTCTAATGTTCCCCCAGGTTTTGGCTATACTAAGAATACTTCAGGATCAACTCAGTTTCAGAATCAGTCTGATAAGAAAATATTAAGTCTAGAGGAAACTCTCACCTCGTTTATTCAAAATACTGAAAATATGTGTCAATTGCTTTCACAAAGCATAGAAGCTAGTAATAGGATAGGACAAGAACATAATCAGGCCATTTCTGAATTGAAAGACCAGGTTAGTCTGATCAATGAGTCTCTAAGAGAAAAAGGTAAGTTCCCTAGTCAACTGATACCCAACCCTAGAGGAGTTAATGAAGTAGGTGCAAAACCATTTAATCAAGTGAATTCCGTCACAACCCTTAGGAGTGGTAAAACGGTAAACAATAAGGTAGCCATGCCTAATAGTGGACATACTGTAGATCCACCTTCTAGTTCCCAAGATGAGCCCCAGAAGGAGCCACTAACTGAAGAAACCGATACTAGTGATGCCAATGTGGTTCCCGACAGGTCTCATTTTGTACCCAAATCCCCATATCCACAGTTGTTAGCTCCAACAAAGAGAGAGTCGACTTTCAACGAAATACTAGATATATTTAAGCAGGTAAACATTAACATCCCTTTATTAGAAGAAATTAGGCAAATGCCTGCTTATGCCAAGTTCCTTAAGGACCTTTGTACACGAAAGCGTAAGCTTAATGTCCATAAGAAAGCATTTTTAGCTGGTCAGGTAAGTTCAATCCTTCTGAACCAAACAGCCCCTAAGTATAAAGACCCTGGATGCCCCACCATATCTTGTGTGATCGGTAATTATTCAGTAGATAAGGCATTGCTTAACTTAGGAGCTAGTGTGAACTTACTCCCTTATCATGTATACAACCATCTAGGTCTTGGTAAGTTGAAACCGACTAAAATGACATTGCAATTAGCTGATAGGTCTGTCAAAATACCTCATGGTGTCATAGAGGATGTTATGATTGAGGTTGATAAATTTATTTATCCAGTGGATTTCATTGTTCTAGATACTCAGCCTGTTCAGGATCCTAGTGCTCAAATACCGGTGATTTTAGGTCGCCCATTTTTAGCCACAGCTAACGCTGTCATCAACTGTAGGACCAGGCTTATGAACATATCCTTTGGTAATATGACCACTAAACTAAATGTCTTTAATGTTAATAGACAACCTTCCGATGATTTAGAAGAAGTGAATATGATTAGCACTTTAATTCAGGATCTAACTCAGGATAATTGGGACGACACTTTATTTGGTGATTCCTTAGATGAACTTGATGAGGAAATTCTCTTAAGTCAGTTAGGTGACCAAACTTTTGAACTAGAAGAAGCTCTTGAGTACTTTAAAGACTCTACGGACCCTGAGATTCAAGCCATAGTGCTAGGCCTTACGGAGAGTAGTGTTGACCCTAAGTTTGGGGGTAATGAACTAGAAGAAGCTCTTGAGTATTTTAAAGACTCTGAGGATCCAGAAATTCAAGCAATAGTTAGAGGTTTGTCCGAGAATACTGACTACCCTAAGTTTGGGGGTAGTAATGGTCAATTATCTCCATTAGAAGTCCCTAACTTGGGATTCGAGCCTAGTGTACCTGAGGTATTACTTGAGTCACTTCCGACTCCGCAACCGGATCCTCCTGATATTGTCCAGGAGGAAATTCTAAAGACTTGTTGTTCGAATGAGTCAATTTGTCAAGACACTCATATGAGGCCCAAATGGGCACAACAGAAAACCCAGTTGTCTTGCAGGAAACCTTGGATGAGGATGTGCTATGTCTGTTCATTTTTCTGATTTGGTGCAGTTGTCTGATAATTGTGGCAATTTTATTTGCTTTTGTTGACCCACAGTTGTTTCGACTATTGATATATGATTTCAAAGGTAATTAGCCATTTTGTGGTATTTGACGTATGGCTGAAGACTTTAAATTTAGCACTTTTTGGGAGGTAACCCAATCTCATGCAGCATGGTAATATCTTTCCTTATCTCTTTTGCTTCAAATGGTAACAGTTTCTCTTTGTTCATGCTTTTAATTTTATCTTTAGAACATTGAGGACAATGTTAGATTTAAGTTTGGGGGTATGGGAGAAACTTTTTAGTTGCAGTATGAATAAATAAACTCCAGAACCTAGAAATTTATGCCTATTGAGGATTGCACTAACTAATCTAAGTGGATGGAAGCATTTTGATCATAGGAGTTGAGGAACCAATCTGATTAGATGGAAACATCTAGAAGAGTCTATTCATAAAAGCACAGAGCTCAGGTGTTAGAAATAACATGATAGTTTCACCATATCTCGTTGAGTCCTTTTCACTTCTATTTTTATTTTATTTTGTTTTTAAACCATGTTTCTCTAAGTGATAGGTGGGGCCCACGATTCAAGTTGTTACCAATGCTAGGGTGAATTAGAGTGATCGAGTTACAAAGGAAAAAAAAAGAAAAGAAAACACCAGACCAATTAGACCAAACGGATCAAAAAAAGGTTGAAAAAAAAAGGTTGAAAAAAAAGAGAAAAAAAGAAAGTGAATAAAGTCGACCACTGGTACCCTTGTATATGCCAGTTGTATTGAACTAGAATTAGGATTATCGATCACTGGTTCCCTTGTATATGCCAGTTGTGTTGATATTAGTCAGACTAGTATCTCAATCCATTAGGATAGGTTCATTTTGGCGGAGGCCTTCAGACAGATATGGGAAACGCCGTTCACTTAGTAAACATCAAACCATCTATGTTTTTCTATATCCATCTCTTAATCTATCCATGTGATTGGTTTGACTCCGAATATTGATGTCCATAGTGCAACTATCTGAGTAGAGCTCTGTCACTTTATATGAATTTTAGTATGCTTGAGTGCAAACTCGTGTACAACAATTGGAATTTCGCATCAGGGTACTTCCTCCTGTAGTCAATAAGTATGCCAACCAAGGAGATTCTTTAGTGCCTTCCAAGGTTCCGCGTAGATAGCTAAGATATGGAGTAAAGGTTTTGTGTGTATACCTCTTGTAAGCCCTCCGGAGACAACACTCCGCCACTAGGGACACTTAGGGGTTTAAAGGCTTATTGCATACGCTAAATGCAATCGACGATGCCTGCGTCAGTGAGTTTTTATTTTATTTTATTTTATTTTATTTTTTCTCGAGGACTAGCAAATAATAGGTTTGGGGGTATTTGATAGACACATTTTTGTGTCTAATTTATCTCGATTCTATATATTTATAATGATCATTTTTGTACTTATTATGGTGTTTTATGTGTGTGTAGATATTTTTGGCCAATAAACATTTTTGGAAAAATCTGCTCGAAAAGTTGCGCGGGGCACCCCGGAGGACACTTGCTATTCGGACCCCTCAAATGGATAAGGGGTAACCAATTACTAAGGGGCATCCATTTCCAGGCAGCTGCTAAAGGGAGACCATCACAGGATAGGGGGAGGTCATCTTCATCGTTTTTAAACTCAGAAATTGGCGGGAAAAAATGTTGCAGACGAACCAGAGTTGGGGATTGATTTCGAAGGTGTTTTAGAGAGATTCAATCACTGAAATTTGTTGGGCTGGATGTGATTGAGCATAACAGGCTTGGTATGTGCGCTGGAATCGATCAAATTGGGCTGGATAAGCCGGAAAAAGGAAACAGAGTTTGAGTTTTGCACGGAAACTTTGTGGAATTATTTTAGGAATTCCAGGGAGACTAAACGCGTGATATTGTTTCCTAAGGTATTATTCTATCTAAGGAAGAGTTTAGGATGGTTTGGAAGTCTCAGAAACGATTAAGGAAGTCGGCAGAAGAGATTATTTCCGTGGCTTGCACGAAAAGAAAAAGAGAGAATTAATCGCTATTTTTAGGTTTCTGAGTAGTATAAAAGGTGTGTTTAAGTCCTAGGGGAAAAAACGAAGTTATTGGAGCAGTCGCAGAGGAGTTTGTAACACTACAGAGGCGAATTGATCAAGTTGCAGGAAACCCGTATTTCTGCTGCTGCTGCTGAAGAACATCCGTTGCAAATAAGAACAACGTCTCAATTTGGTAACTCTGCTACAGTAACTTCTTTGTAACAGTCAGTCATTCGTTTTGCGACTCCAATACACCGTTGCAAACATTCAGAGTTATAGTTTTTCATCTTTTAATCAACTTTTGAACCATAAACAAATATTTTGAGCAAGTGATTAATATGAGGAGCTAAACCGCATTGCTGAGGCGACGGAGGAAGCCATTTTTCCAATTATTATGTGGTAAATTCTATTTAATTTAATTTTCATAATTCTTTTATGATTATTTGCACTGAACTGAAATCGAATATATGATTCTGATTAAGTGGTTGTGTTCTCAATTGATGGGTCATGCTTAGGTTAAATCTTTTAATGGTCCATGCTTTCGATTTACAACTATTGTTTTGAGAATCTACTTGTCTAGACGAAAATATTAGAATCACTTTAAACGTAAAGAGTTGCATAAATATTGACTAGATTAAATCACATAAAAATTGGAGATTGGTGGAACCCAAAGTCTCAGTGCTTTTTATAAACTTGAATACAATTTCTTTTTAAGTTTTCTATTTTAATTTGAGTCTAAAATCGAGTCTACATAATCCGAGTTGAACGAACTTTACTACCACTTACAAACTACATCAGAAGTGCAACCTAGATTATTACTCACCTCACAAGTATAAAACTTGTGGAATCAACAAAGTCTGAGACGAAGAGAACTTTGATGATCACTATCTATCTTGATCGTTGGAGCAATCTCTACAAAAAATCAAGATCAGGATACTCGAGTTATCAAGGAAAGATAACTAGACCTGGCTTCACGAATCCCAATGAAATCTTTATAGCCGCTAAACCCTAAAATGGCTTCTGGATAGGACGACTCTAGATATAACTAGGACACAACAAAAAGTAATTTCAGGATTAAAAGATCCCAGTTGCTTGGAGTTCCCATTTTATAGACATTCAAAGCATAAGTTGCTTTAGGTTTAAGCTAAGATAACTTTGGAACCAAGAAAACAATATCCATTATTAGATGAATCTTTGAATATGATTTACATAAGCAAGATGTACACTCTAGTTAGGTGAAACTGTAACCAAACCATGCACAAAAACTGTGTTCAACATGGTTAGTTGTTGTGGTACTTCGATTGCGGTAAATACGGATTCGATGCTCGGACTTGAATAGATTTAAAAACAAAAGTATATACAAAATTGTCACAGGATCAAGAGATACTTGGACTCAGGATTTCACCAATTCTTATACTCATGCGATTCAATTATTAATTCTAGACAATTAAAGCTTATATTGATAACAAATATCGACTCTTACTTTGCCAAAAATAGATTTTGTAAGTATTATATGTAAATCATAAGCATGATGCATCAAGAATCTCATGGATTAAGCATACATCATCAGACAAAATCACAAATAATCAATAAAAATCATAATTCCATTCATAATAGTGCAAATAGTCATAAAAGAATTAAATAAAATTACTCATGCATAAAGAATGGTTTCCTCCATCATCCCAGTATTGGGGTTTAGCTATTCATATCAATCACACACTCAACATATTAATTCAAAGCTCAAAGTGTGATTAAAAGAGTCAAAAGTTATAAAATAGTAGTTCTGAGACTCACAAAACACGTCCAGAAAAGAACGACAACAGGAAACTGCAGCGAACTGCGACACCTCTCTTCTGCTGTTGAGCTGCTGAAAATAAGACTGTTCTAAAGCTGCTGAAAATAAGACTGTCCTGGAGAGTCTGTTCTTCGTGTTCTTGAAGCTTTTTAATGGCAGCAGCAGCAGCAGGTGAACATTGCTGCTACTCCTTCTTCTTCGCTCCTCCTGGCTCTGTATCGACCCCCAAACTCTTCATCCCCCTTATCTGACATAAAACCAACTATTTATAGGCTTTAAATCCCCTTGAAACTCGATCAAACCCCTTGGAAATCTCCATTATTCTTTACGGGTTGTTTGAAGAATAATCTTATTCTTGTTGCGTTACAGGCTGTTTATAGCTATTCTCCCGTCTCAAATATCTTCTAGGACTTTTACCCAACTGTTTTGATGTATATCCCACGCAAGATATCCCATAAATCTCTCAAACTAATCTCAAACCCTAAACAGAAACCGTGTGCACTGTCTTGACTTTGTGTGGATTTTCTGACTTATCCAGCCCAATTAGATGGGTCTAATCGCTTCTAACAGGTCCCTTATGTCTTGTAGAGTCCGTGGGTACCAAATTTGCCCATTGAATCGCCTCCTAGGTCGCTCAAATCCTTGATCCAAAACTGTTGACGCTGCTGCCTTTTTTTCCGCCAAAATCCAGTTTTGAAACTTTGAAGATGACCTCCCCCTATCCAGTTCCGGTGTCCCTTTAGTACATGCCCTGAAATGGGGTGCCCCTTAGTAATTAGGTTACCCCTTATCCAAAGTGAGAGTCCGTATAGTAATTTTCTCCCACGAGCGCAAAAACCACTTTTTAGCCAATTTCGCCGCAAAAGCTTATTTCTCCAAAAACACCTACAAAGACATAAAATAACCAAATAAGTACAAAATCGAGACTAACAATATAAACAATTGGGACAAATTAGACACATAAATGCGTCTATCAAATACCCCCAAACTTATTATTTGCTAGTCCTCGAGCAAATCTAATCTAAAATAAAATGACTACACTTAGCACGTGCAGTAAGCCGTTAAACCACTAGGTGGCCCTAGTGGCGGAGTGTTGTCTCCGGGGGGTTTACCAGAGGTGTACCCACAAAACCTTAATACTCCAGAGCTTAGCTATCTACGCAGAACCTTGGAAGGCACTAAAGAATCTCCTTGGTTGGCATACTTATTGACTACAGGAAGAAGTACCCTGATGCGAAATTCCAATTGCTGTACACGAGTTTGCACTCAAGCATACTAAAATTCATATAAAGTGACAGAGCTCTACTCAGATAGTTGCACTATGGACATCATATTCGGAGTCTAAACTAATCACATGGATAGATCAAGAAGATGGATATAGAAAACATAGATGGTTTTGATGTTTACTAAGTGAACGACGTTTCCCATATCTGTCTGAAGGCCTCCGCCAAAATGAACCTATCCTAATGGATTGAGATACTAGTCTGACTAATATCAACACACTGGCATATACAAGGGTACCAGTGGTCGATAACCTAACTCTAGGTCAACACAACTGGCATATACAAGGGTACCAGTGGTCGACTTTATTGAATTTATTCCTTTTGGTCAAATGGTCTGGTCTCAATTTTTTTTTTTTTTTTTTTTTTTTTACTTTTTGGTAACTACCATTTTTTTTCATCTTTTTTTTTTTTCATCTCTTTTTCTTTTTAACTTTTTTTTTTCATGGTATCTCAATCACTCTAATTCACCCTAGCATTGGTAACAACTTGAATCGTGGGCCCCACCTATCACTTAGAGAAACATAGTTTAAAAACAAAATAAAATAAAAATAGAAGTGAAAAGGACTCAACGAGATATGGTGAAACTATCATGTTTTTCTAACACCTGAGCTCTGTGCTTTTATGAATAGACTCTTTAGATGTTTCCATCTAATCAGATTGGTTCCTCAAACTCCTACAATCAAAATGCTTCCATCCACTTAGATTAGTTAGTGCAATCCTCAATAGGCATAAATTTCTAAGCTCTGGAGTTTATTTATTCATACTAAAAAGTTTCTCCCATACCCCCAAACTTAAACCTAACATTGTCCTCAATGTTCTAAAGATGAAATTAAAAGCATGAACAAGGAGAAACTGTTACCATTTGAAATGAAAGAGTTACGGAAGGATATTACCTGGTTGCATGAGATTGGGTTACCTCCCAAGAAGTGCTAAGTTTAAAGTCTTCAGCCAGACTAAGAAAAGTATTAGTCAACTCGAACCGTATAACAGTAGCCGGAATAACTGTGGGTCTTTAAACCAAAAAGAGCTGACAAAAGGAAACTGCAGTGAACCAAGAAAATGTACAAGACTAGCATGCCCTTACCTAGTTTCCTGATTAAGATATCTATATCTAATTGTGGTTCAGGTTCAGGTTCTATAAAAGGGTCTAAATATATTTCTTTAGGCTGCAACTCCTCAAAATTGAGATCCGAATTATTAGGTCCTAGAGTCTGTAAGTACTTAAATAAGAACTTAGAAGCACAAAATAATAACCTAAATAATTGAGGATCCTCTAAGTCAATCAGGTTTGACTTACATAATTGACCACAGTGAGAGTAGTGGTCATTCTTAAGAAAATGTGTCGATTCTAATATCCTAAAGTAATTAGGTTTAGTCTCAGAACTTAATAATTGACACATTTGAAATTTATACGTTCCCACAATTGTTTGAAAAATATTTGGTGGGAAAACAAAGTCGATCTTAGTATCATAGCCTGGTCTAACCTCATCAACCAGAGGATGGGTTTCTAACAACTGAACTTCCTTATGGACATCACTAGGTTCAGGAAAACGAGTATGAAAGTAATCTTGTAAAATGGTTGAGGCATTGATGTCAAGTCCTAAGTGTGGGGACTTTCTGAGAGTTAAAGGTAAGGCACTAGGGAAGTGATAATCACCCCCAAACTTAGAGTTTTCAGTTTCTCTAGATAGACCTCTAATTTTTCTTGAATTTCCGTATCTTCAGAGTCCTTAAAATATTCAAGAGATTCTTCTAAGTTATTATCAGGTAGTGCATCTTTACTCATCTCTACGGGTCTATCTTCTTCTTCCAAGACTATTGTTTCTAAGTCGCTAGACTCTAAAACAGTATTTTCGAAATGAACCCGTTCCTCTAAACCACTATCGGCTTCGTAATCAAAAGGAAAAACTACATCGTCTAAAACGGTGGTATCCCTAATCAAATCCTCGTCCTTTTGAATAGGTGAATAATCATAAAAATTATTTGGATTTGAAGTAGAAATAATATAATCACTATAAAGCTCAATTGGATTACTAGATTCCTGATTACTATGCCTACATATTTCAGATTCTTCATCACTACTATCCTCATCATCATAATAGTACGAAGATGATTGAACCTTATCTAAATAAGTAGTGTTACCAATTATAACCTCGTTATCTTGATTATGTGAAAAAGTATCTTCATTCTCAAGGGTATTATTGGATACACTATATTGGCAATTCAAGTTATTTCGAGCAATACTTTCATTCGTCTCTAACTCAAGTCTACGTGTCGACTCAGCTATCCTCTCAAGGGTCTCTTCCAAAGAAAGTTCCCTTAGTGTAGGATCTAAGTTTTGAGTTAATCTATTGAGGATATCTTCTACAGATTCAGTTGTTGTTGCAGTTCTTTCGTCCATAACTACATTATTCACCTCATCTAATTTATACGTCGATTCAGCTAACTGACGTGATGACTTAGCTAAATTCCTGAGAGTCTCTTCTAGAGAAGGAATAGGAACTGAAGGATCATAATAAGGACTACTTTTCAAAAGTTTGATTGTATCCTCTAAAGACGAAGAACTAGTATTATAATCTTCTTGCTCGTATGACTGATGCGCGTGCGGATAGTAATTGGGCTCACCATGGTATGAACCATAACCTTGAAAAGGTTGGCGTCCCCAGTCACTATTCTCACTATGGTCATAATACTGATGATGTCCATATTCAAATTCAGGTCGATATTCATTGTATTGGCTTCTATCATACCAGTTCGACATTCTTAATTGCAGGGGAATTCTACGCAATCACAAACAAGTCCGACTCGACCAAATCAAACCTATATAATCTAGCAAACAAAAAGCATGATGGCTCCACTTAGATTGTTTTCTAGACCAGCTTCTATTCCTTCGAAAAGGAATTCGTTACAATTTGAGCACACCCCTCTGGAATCAATCCGAGCTAATGTAAGTTGAATCGAGGCGAGGGAAGCTCAGTGGAGCTTTGATACCCAAGGCCTCACCGCTATCACAAGGCGGCGCAGTCACGCATTCAACTCACAGAAACCATCATGAATTTTGAAATGTGCTTAAAGAGCAACCAATATTTTTCGAACGAGTTTCCTATTAAGCTCGTTACCCTATTGGTCTCGTTCTATTCAAAATTTTAGGATTAGGTTCGCGTTTGGTTTCGTTTTCCTAAGGCGGGCAAGAAGGAAACGGTGATGAAATCCGAGTCCTTATCTTGATTTGGCCAGGCCTTGCCCTTTACTAGGAAATTAAAAACAGTCCAAATTCGTCCTCAATCAATGAATCACCTTAAGGAATACAGTAACTCGCTTACAGGAGATTCGCGAGTGTTTCGATGGACTTACCTCCCGTACCAGACGGGGGATGAACCGTTGAAGTCGACTCGGGCCACAACTCCTATGTCATGTACGAACCCGAGGGGCCGAGACGATATCGTAATCGTCGTCCTTCCCTGCAAACAGTTTGTATTTAAGGATACCCTTCCGTAGGGTTTAAAAATAAAAATAAAAATGTCCAAAAGTACAGAATAAAGTCCAAATAAAAAGTCCAAAAATTATGAAAAATAAAGCCTATTTACAAATTCTAAAAAAAAATATATAAAAGCTATATACAAAAAAAATAAATAAAAATAATAATAATAAAAAAAATTAAATCCTAAAAAAAATTATGTCTTTTTTCTCTTCTCTTTTATCTTTTAGCTTTTAGCTTTAAGCTTTTTGTTCCCAAGTCCCTAGTATTCCACTTCGAACCTGTAAATCAAAGACACAAAAAGAAACTTAAAAAGGAACAAATAATAGTAAAAAAAATAAAATAAAATAAGAAACCTAAAAACAAATCTATATACAAGTCCGCGTCGGCGGCGCCATTTTGTTGTGGTACTTCGATTGCGGTAAATACGGATTCGATGCTCGGACTTGAATAGATTTAAAAACAAAAGTATATACAAAATTGTCACAGGATCAAGAGATACTGGGACTCAGGATTTCACCAATTCTTATACTCATGCGATTCAATTATTAATTCTAGACAATTAAAGCTTATATTGATAACAAATATCGACTCTTACTTTGCCAAAAATAGATTTTGTAAGTATTATATGTAAATCATAAGCATGATGCATCAAGAATCTCATGGATTAAGCATACATCATCAGACAAAATCACAAATAATCAATAAAAATCATAATTCCATTCATAATAGTGCAAATAGTCATAAAAGAATTAAATAAAATTACTCATGCATAAAGAATGGTTTCCTCCATCATCCCAGTATTGGGGTTTAGCTATTCATATCAATCACACACTCAACATATTAATTCAAAGCTCAAAGTGTGATTAAAAGAGTCAAAAGTTATAAAATAGTAGTTCTGAGACTCACAAAACACGTCCAGAAAAGAACGACAACAGGAAACTGCAGCGAACTGCGACACCTCACTTCTGCTGTTGAGCTGCTGAAAATAAGACTGTTCTGAAGCTGCTGAAAATAAGACTGTCCTGGAGAGTCTGTTCTTCGTGTTCTTGAAGCTTTTTAATGGCAGCAGCAGCAGCAGGTGAACATTGCTGCTACTCCTTCTTCTTCGCTCCTCCTGGCTCTGTATCGACCCCCAAACTCTTCATCCCCCTTATCTGACATAAAACCAACTATTTATAGGCTTTAAATCCCCTTGAAACTTGATCAAACCCCTTGGAAATCTCCATTATTCTTTACGGGTTGTTTGAAGAATAATCTTCTTCTTGTTGCGTTACAGGATGTTTATAGCTATTCTCTCGTCTCAAATATCTTCTAGGACTTTTACCCAACTGTTTTGATGTATATCCCACGCAAGATATCCCTTAAATCTCTCAAACTAATCTCAAACCCTAAACAGAAACCGTGTGCACTGTCTTGACTTTGTGTGGATTTTCTGACTTATCCAGCCCAATTAGATGGGTCTAATCGCTTCTAACAGGTCCCTTATGTCTTGTAGAGTTCGTGGGTACCAAATTTGCCCATTGAATCGCCTCCTAGGTCGCTCAAATCCTTGATCCAAAACTTTTGACGCTGCTGCCTTTTTTTCCGCCAAAATCCAGTTTTGAAACTTTGAAGATGACCTCCCCCTATCCAGTTCCGGTATCCCTTTAGTACATGCCCTGAAATGGGGTGTCCCTTAGTAATTATGTTACCCCTTATCCAAAGTGAGAGTCCGTATAGTAATTTTCTCCCACGAGCGCAAAAACCACTTTTTAGCCAATTTCGCTGCAAAAGCTTATTTCTCCAAAAACACCTACAAAGACATAAAATAACCAAATAAGTACAAAATCGAGCACTAACAATATAAACAATTGGAACAAATTAGACACATAAATGCGTCTATCATTAGTCGAAACTATCCGGTTTGAACTTGAAAGCTTAATCTTCATTTTCATGAACACATAAGACATTAGTTCTGAGTCACAAACATGTGATCAATTAAGTCGAGCATTTATAGAGAATTAATCAAATGTAAATTATCTCGAAGAAATAATTTAAACACACTTAAAAATATAATCGACATCATTAGTAGATGTACGAGTACAAATACATAGTAGTTTGTGAGTCGATATAGTCACAGTACGCATACCGGTTTGAAAACTTATAACCAAAATCCAGTTCCGGAGTTCACAGAACTTTTTAGGTTTGCGTACCAGTTTGCACCAAACCAAAGTTCCAGAGTTCACAGAACTTTTTAAGTTTGCGTACCGGTTTGGAAACTCAAAGACTGTTGCCGGTTCCGGAGTTCACAGAACTAAATCGGTTTGCGTACCGATTTGGAAACACTACCGAGTTCAGGAACACAGAACTGTTTTAGCTTGCGTACCAGTTTGGATACTCACCCAGAATTCCGTAACTACAGTTCAAGAATGATTTGCATATGAGTATGCATACCAATCCGGACCACGTTTAGCTTAAGGTAATCCCTGATTAGTTTAAGATAATCCAGTTTAGTATAATGCAGATTATGGTGTGATTCTTGTTTTAATCATTTATAAAATCATGTTAGTATGAACTAATCTAGCTTGAGTTGTTCTATGAGCTGTCTAATGTAGCCATGAGCTGTCACTCCAACTCATGATGGAAAGGTTGGGGAGACATGTGGCAAGCATGAGTAGAACTCTCTTCTAGCCTCACTTGTTTTAAAAGGAAAATCAGTTTTCATCCATCTATTAAGGTGAGGAAATAGAAGTAGATAAAGTCATGAAACCAAAAGGATATTGCTTTCTATTTCCTTGTTGTTAATCTGTTTAGGGTATATGTTGTATGTAGTGTTGCGAGCTATGTAAGAACTTGTTTTGTGTGTTGTAAGAGCATGTTTATACTAGGTTTATGTTTGTTTCAGCCTAAGGGTTTTCTATAATCATGTTTAAGCATAAAGTATGTTGATTATGAAGCTGAAATTCCAGCATTCTACTTCTATTTCACTAGTGTTGATGGTGGTTTTTAGATTAAGGTTTAAATCGTAAAACCTTGCATCTGATGTGACGTCACTCTGTAAGGAAACGATTATGTGAGTGCTAACCTCTCCACCTGCATATTTATTGAGCCGTTCAATATACTTACATGAAATTTATCCAGACTGGCGAATGTAGCAACCATCCCAGATGTTCTGTAAATTTCGGCGCCTCGCCTATATTCACTTAATATAAGTTCCTTTGAATGCCTTCTATACTATGTTCTTCGATTGAACCCTTAATGTTGACATGGCATGACAATTTGTGTTCACTCGCAGCAGAGTAGCACGAATTTCCAAATATCAAGGATAAGGTTTTTGCATAAGGTATTCAACCAGAAAAGCATGCTGCTCTCCGGCAATGAACTTAAAAGAACTCTGTGTCAACACATAGAATTCAATCAATTGCCCTGACTAACTTGCAGAATTTAGGGTTTTGCGCCTCGCGCAGTATATCAGACCTTGCTCGTCCAAATTAAACCTAGGAAAACTAGGTAATTAATCCGTCATGGATTAGCAGGTGCAAAACCTTGCTCAGAATCAGAAAACAGGGAGTCGCAACAGCAAAGGGAGGCGTGGCCATGCCTTAGGCCAACTGGCGCCACTTGCCATTGGCCACACCCCTTCCTAAACCGACCCTATTTCTCTCGACCAATCGTGTCGCCTCAAATTAGCCACGCGCACAGAAGTTGTGGCTGGGCCCGTACTTGTCGGCCCCACTTCCCATCGACCAATCATGTCGCTTTAAATCCGCCACACTCTCACCAGAAGTGTATCCACGCCCATGCTTGGTCGACCCTCTTTTAATCGACCAATCAGGTCGCTCTAAAGCTGCCACACTTTCACCAGAAGTGTAGCCGCGCCTTATGTTTGGCCGACCCCTTTTCTTGGCCAATCAAGTCACTCTGAACTTGCCACCATACATTAAAGGCCAAACGCACCCTGACGCGCCACCATACTGGCAAGCCAAACGCTCCTTACCACAACAACATATTGATCGGCATTCCAACATGCCACTTTGTCGCGGTAGCATGCCACTTTAGCCTTGGCCACGCCGCCAAAACCTAATTCTTACCACGACGCCAAAACCTAGCCTTGGCCACGGCCCCAAGCCCTAATTCTTACCACGGCGCCAAATCCTAGCCTTGGCCACGCCGCCAATCCCTAATTCTTAACACGACGCCAAATCCTAGCCTTGTCCACGCCGTCAAGCCCTAATTCTTACCACTGCGCCAAATCCTAGCCTTGGCCACGCCGCCAAGCCCTAATTCTTACCAAGACGCCAAATCCTAGCCTTGGCCATGCCGCCAATCCCTAATTCTTACCACGGCGCCAAATCCTAGCCTTGGCCACGCCGCCAAGCCCTAATTTTACCACGGCGCCGAATCCTAGCCTTGGCCACGCCGCCAAGCCTTAATTTTGGCCACGGAGCAAAATCTTAGCTTTGGCCATGCTACAACTCCACAGGCGTGGCCATGCCACAACGCCACCGGAATTCCGCCATGCCACGGCTACTAGGATGTCGCTATGCCACGGCTACTAGCATGCCTCCATGGCACGGCTACGCCACTGGCATGCCGCTATGGCACGACTACTAGCATGCTGCTATGCTACGGCTACTAGCATACCGTTATGCCGCGGCTACGCCATTGGCATACACTATGCCATGGCTACGCCACTGGCATGCCGCTATGACATGGCTCCACCAGGCGCTACTATGCCTATGGCGTCACTTCGCTATACAACAAGATGCGACCATAATCAATGGCCACTCTTCCTGATGAGATGCAATCTCAGCCATCCAAGTTTGCCACTGAACTGACGGACTTGCGACAAGCCCAGGCAACCCGCTACGCCAGGCGCACTATGCTAATGGCGCCACTTTGGTACACAACAAAGATGTGGCCATAATCAATGGATACCCTTCCTCATGAGATGTAATCTCAGCCATTCAAGTTCGCCACCAAACTGACGGACTTGTGGCAAATTTTAGGTGGCCGACCTAGGCAAGCCTAATAGCATCACATGTTATTTTCATACGACAAAGTCTCTTGACTTTGACTTGCCACATATAGCATCCTGCTACACGTTTTCCATGAGAACACTCGAGACATCAAACATGTCACAAACTGGGGGATACTCGTCAGGGTATTGGTCTGGCGGTTTACAGCGTGTGGCGTGCAATGCGCCCGTTACAAGAAAGTTTCATGAAGTAGAACAATTAGTGGTGGTAAAAAGTAACGGTGTAAACAATTCATTACCTTCATCATGGAAGCGTAATAACTGACAGTTACACGAATTCACTTCCCTCATAATGGAAGCATAACGTCTGACGGTTACGCGTTACTCTATTCTTCCACCACTCATCCAGGAGAGTATGATAAGATTGTATCAAATCCCATGGGCGATGCAATTAAAGTAGGCTACATTTAGGGACCGAAGCCTCCTTCATGTTTAGAAGCTTAAACGCAGTCACCACCTTACCAGTGAATGCAGCAGAACCACATGGGGACTACCAGAATGGGATGCCTTCACTTCCCTCAACCAGGTTATTTTCGATTTCAACATCATCACTGCCGAAGTTTTATGAGCCGCGAGAATTTCTCAACATGAAGCCGTACACACGCATCAAAGACCCCAAAAGTGCGCCACAGAGATACACTCACATATCCGGCCACGCCATCGTATCTAACAGAAATATAAATAGGGACTGCTCACCACATCTCGTTCCATGCAATAGTCCAAGATTCATAAAATGGTTAAAAGGATATCGCTTGGAACGAAGTCCTTAAAGACTTGATAGCAGCAAATCGGCAACGGAACGCTCTCAGCTCGTCTACTTCACCCAATGGATCTAGAATATTTCGACCATGCAAGCATCCACATCATATCATCATCGCAATCAGAAAGTCCAGGCACCAAATAACCTAAAATCAAGGATGGACCAACAACGCAACCACAATATCCAAGATTAGCCCTGACATGATCATTGCTGAGCATATATTTCATTCATTTATCCCAAGATCGCAATAGAGTTTGGTAAATTTTGAAATCCACTGGAGAGGTTAGATACTCATTCTTCTGGAGTCAGAGCCTTATTACACATTCTGGAGAAGATCGATGGTACTGTCGGGTGGATACATGCGAGAGCACCTACCTTTGAGTTCTCCTGGATTGCCCTGCAGTTGATTATAACTATTGGATATTGCTTTGTTGCCACTAATGCTCGCTCTACCACCGCTGACAAATGACGAAGAGGAGCCAGATGCTGCAGATGAAAGCACGGAGCCGGACAAACAACAAAAACAGAAGAGGGTCGATACCCCTTTTCATACGAACGATGTTTCTAGAGTTTGAACAGAATAAGGATTCCTTATTTCTCCATGAACGAGAATAGATGACTAGGCGCACCACACTCATGCTCCATAGCCGAACAAGTAGTGTGCCAATATTTCCGCTCCATGACTGAACCAGCAGCGCGCCAGCACGAGGAACACCAGTCGCTCAACCTAGTTCCATGGCTCCAGCACTCCGTGGTCAAGCTAACTCTCCATGGCTCCAGCACTCCATGGTCAAGCCAACTCTCCATGACTCCGGCACTCTATGGTTAAGTTAGCGCCAGCGCTCCAGCATTCCGTGATCCAGCCAGCAAGCCTTCCAAGTGCCATTTCCACCGTTTCACGGACTGAAGCCATCAGCGCCACCATCACCATTTGAAGCCAAAGTTCCAGCGCTATCATCACCGCTTGGTAGCCAAAGTTCCAGTGCCATCATCGCCGCTTGGTAGCCAAAGTTCCAGCGCTATCATCACTGTTTCACCATTCCACGGACTGAAGCTAGTTTCCACCATTCCAGGGACTGAAGCCAGTTTCCACCATTCCATGGACTGAAGCCAGTTTCCTCCTGTAGATGGTGTATTTTCGACAAAGGGTAGAATTGTAAAACTATACTCCAGATTCGGCAACCGGATGAGTATTGAGGCTCATTTCTCTCATCAAAGCATGAAAGCTCATGCCATAAAATCTCTGACTGAGAAGGCTGTCTCTTAGAGTACATGTAGATGTGTAGTCTCTCATCTGAGGCCACGACACATCTCATGAATACTTAGCAATTTCAGTAATTACCCCGGATCCGGCAATCGGATGAGTATCGAGACTCATGTCTCTATCCATGAAAGCTCATACCACCTCTGATGGAGAAAGTCTCTCAGAGAAGATGTAGATGTGTAGTCTCTCAGCTGAGGCCACGGCACATCTCATACTGTATGGAATCGAAAGACTGGGCGGCTCCTAGACAGCATGTCTTCTAGTATAGAGCGACAACGTCTTCGGGATGTAACCAAGTTTTCCCCGACTATGCAAGAGGAATATGATACTCCAGCAAGTTCATATTGCTCAACCCTCAGATAATTAATGCTCCTAGACAGGAAGCCCTTCTAGTATAGAGCCAACAATTAATTATCTTAAATCGTCTGAATATCCAGCAATATTCTACGAGCCATCGCCTGAATATCCAACAATATTCTACGAGTCGTCAATTAATCGCCTGAATATCCAGCAATATTCTACAATTCCTCGTTATATTTCGTTAATTCAATCTATGGTTCTTCCCAGCAGAATTCCACAGGTTAGTAATAAATATTCAACGAAACAGGCATCTGAGCATCGAATAAGCCCTGACAAAAATGGTGCAAGTGTAACTAGCAGATAATGCACAAACCAGCATTTTGAATGCACGAACGAGCATTTCAAAAATACGAACGAACGAGGAACCTATGCAAAATATGAAGGAAAAATAATAATAATAATAATAATAAATATTAAGCAAAAGCGCCAGGGGACTAGGCTCACCAGCTGGCCAGTCATGCCGTGACTAGTCTCGCGCCCAATTTTATATTTTATCATATTTTTACTATTTTCACGATCTCATGAAAATCCTCTTGTTCGAGCAAATTTCCTTTATTTCAAAGAAATTATCTAAATCACATGATTTTATCAAAAATAATAAAATTAGGGAAAGGTGTCGCGAGACCGAGCACCAACCGGCCATGTCTTGGCCGTGGCCGGTCCCACACCTCATATCCCATTATTTTATTATTTCTTCTCAAATTATGAAAATTCCTTGATTTTATGAATTTTCCCTAAAATCATGAAAATTACCTAATTTCATGTATTTTTATCTAAATCACATGATTTTATCAAAAATAATAAAATTAGGGAAAGGTGTCGCGGGACCTCCGGCCGGCCGGTCATGCCTTGGCCATGGCCGGTCCCACACCTCACGTTCCATTATTTTATTATTCCTTCTAAAATTATGAAAATTCCTTGAGATCCTGATAATGCGGATGTAAGAAGTCACAGCGGAAAAATATCAACAACTCACCAAAAAGGCGACTGGGACTTTATGTGTTGGGAAACAACTTGCAATTATTGCTCCTGCCTTCTCCACCGTGGGCAATTGCCTCCGCCTCTGAGAAATTCACTTCAATTCGAGGTCTCACAACACAACCCTCCTGCAAAATAAATTGATGTGATAATTAAAGACGATTATACGAGTTGTATGAGGAATATGCAAAAGAATACATACTGGTGAACCTCCTGGAGATGTCTTTCGCTTGTCACCACCAGAAATATTCCCTAGTCTGGGATGAGAGGCACTCATCTCTGAAGAAGGAGGATATTTCACTAAAGGTTGGACGGACGTCACATAATCATTAAGACGCTCAAGCGGTTGATCCCAGAATTCCATGTATCCTGGAGTCACATACGTAGTTCGATCAGCACAAGGGAACCAATAAGACTCCCTTCATCATGTGTGTGATCTAAGAAAGTCTTCAGTTGTTCCACTGATGGTCTTCTCCTTATGAAGGTTTAAACACATTGGTCCATACCCATCTGACGGGCGGCTCTGTCAATGTTATACTCCTCCACCGAAAAATCTCCCTACATTGCTGATATTAGATGACCGGGAGTGCAACTCAGCATGAAAGATCTTTCGCATCGCTCAAATCAGCACCAGATTTCAAACTTACTTTCTCCAGCATTTAAAGTTGTCAATTGAGAAACGTGAGGAGGAACCACCACCCAAGGATGGAAGTTGAACTCAGACTCGTCATCTAATACGTCAATGAAGCGTGTCTTGGACTGAATTTGCTTCGTAGACCAGCGCATAATCCTAGCATTGTCTTTCTCATGGAAGATACATCGAGCATCAGCATATTTCAGACTTTGTAAGACACTACGGGGAATGGGTGCATAGTTTCCGAAACGCTCCCACATCACAGCTTGCAGAAACATCGTGTTGGCGTAGCATTCAATCTTCATGAAGCCGTTCGAAACACTGGAGTCTACGACTAAAGAGTCCAGGTTAGAATATAAAGAGCCCAAGAATAAGATACCTAGCGGAAGTTGTTCACCTTGAGCCAGCTTAATAGCGAAAGGAATTACAAACGACTTCAACAAGGTACCAGCATCTTCAAACACATCCCTAGATAGCCATAAGCACAAGAAACCAGCAATAGATAACATACCGTCGGTTTCATCAAGAGGGACGTCTCGTGGCCACCAATGTGTCAACCAATGAGCGTAACAACCTTTACCAAAAACCTTGTTGATTTTCTCCATCTCAGCTGTTAAAGTTTTGGAAACTGCTTTCTCTTCCGCTGTCCAAAGTTCTTCAGGAAAGTTACCTGTAATTGGAAGATGCAATAAAACAACTACATCTTCCAAGGTAATAGTGAACTCTCCCCAGCTGCATATAAACGTGTGAGTTGGGATGCACCAGCGAGCAAGAAGATCTACAATACCTCGTGCGTCATGAAAGATATACAAATCTCCAGATGTTTGAACGGCCCTGGTAATTTGTGCTCTATCCAGCATAGCTCTAACACGAGGAAATCCTAGCATGTGTCTAGACCATCCCGAGAACTTCTCTAAGGGGCGTCGAGAAAGCTTGAATTCAATCATTGAAGCCTGGAATAGTCCTCGTTCAAGACAAAACCGAATAGAAACATGAGGAGTCACCAATTTCTTTTGAGTGACCGTCCTGGGATTGATCAGAAGGCGATATACCGGGGACATGAGACGATTTTCGGGCTCCGGAACTTCAAAGAATGCGTCATCTATGTTTGGGACATTCTTGACTCTAGGTATTTCGTCTTCCTCACCAACGGAAGTCTCATCCGTGCATGTTTCCTATATGGAGATATCATCATCTGCACACCTTTCATCTATGGGAGCATCATTGGCTGGAGAATCAGACATCCTCGTAAAGCTGCTGTGAAATCCACACAATGTTTCAGTCATCCGCGAATTCAATAAGTTGATGGAATCATGCAAATTAAAACGCGGGTGTCTACAAATGGTAAATCTTGAACTCTTACCTCTTTCAATTTCACTAACAATAGTTATTGCAATACAAGAGTTAATACACGAAATTAGTTCGTTCCTTGAAACCTGCAGTAACGAACAAAACTTTATTAACCTTCAAAATTGATTTTCTCATAAAATCATATACATAATTTTCATAATGTGAACATTCACGCAACTTAACTATGAAATTTACAATAAGACATGACTTCATCATAAATAAGTTGTCTAGTTTGAAGGTTACTCAAAACCCATGTCTTGATTTTACAAATCAATAATTAATGCAATTTGTTCATATAAATTTTCAGAATTTATCTAATAAGAACAAGTCCATGTGAATAAAATATGTCATCATGTTTCACATAAAATATGTCATGGCTACATATATATTAAAAAAAATCTATTTTCCTTCGTATTAGCGTTTTATTAAAAAACGAAGGTTTATGCTAGTTTTGTGAAAGCTCACACCTATTGTGATAAAATATTAATTCTCATGAAAGCTCATAAATAAAGTTTTATCACTGGACATAAATTTACATACATAAAAATATATATGTCTATTTTCCTCGAACGAGCATTATCCTTTAAAACGGAGTTTATTTCGATTTTGTGAAAGCTCACATCTATTAAGGTAAAATCTTGGTTCACATGAAAGCTCATACCTAAGTTTTATCACTGGACCTAAGTCCACATATATAAAGAAATCTCTCATAAATCAGGGATTTTTATTAGTTTTCAAAACTAACGATCGAACGAACATACGTTTGATAAAACAAGGGTTTTTCTACAAAACTCACATCAACATATACACATATATATAATTTTAACATGATGGAAGCATGAACACCTCATGAAATCAGCAAACTTTGAAGACAAAAAAATTAACGCACCTGACAGCGCCGGCCGGAAATTGACCGTCGATGATCGGACAACGTTGATTCCCGGCGATTTTCGGCGGAAATTTTTTTCGCTCCTTCTGAGCTCGGACGTGAAGGAGATGAAGAAGGTGGTGGACGTGTGGGAGAGATAAAAAAAGGGATTAATTAATTCCCTTTTATGCCTAATTTTATTTCCAAAACCTAATTCCATAAAGGATTTCCATACGGTAATATCTTATCTTATGACTAAGTTCAATTACTTATTCTTGTTTGTACATGGAAAATCACCATTCAATGCTGATTGAGGAACATGACTGTTCCTCAGTAAGCAGGGGACTTAATATAGATGGTGGATTTTCGACAAAAGGTAGAATTGTAAAACTATACTCCAAATTCGGCTATCGGATGAGTATTAAGGCTCATGTCTCTCATCAAAGAATGAAAGCTCATGCCATAAAATCTCTGACTGAGAAGGATGTCTCTCAGAGTACATGTAGATGTGTAGTCTCTCAGCTGAGGCCACGACACATCTCATGAATACTGAGCAATTTCAGTAATTACTCCGGATCCGGCAATCGGATGAGTATCGAGACTCATGTCTCTATGCATGAAAGATCATACCACCTCTGATGGAGAAAGTCTCTCAGAGAATATGTAGATGTGTAGTCTCTCAGCTGAGGCCACGACACATCTCATACTGTATAGAATCGAAAGATTGGGCGGCTCCTAGACAGCATGTCTGCTAGTATAGAGCGACAACGTCTTCGGGATGTAACCAAGTTTTCCCCGACTATGCAAGAGGAATATGACACTCCAACAAGTTCATATTTCTCAACCCTCAGATAATTAATGCTCCTAGACAGGAAGCCCGTCTAGTATAGAGCCAGCAATTAATTATCTTAAATCGTCTGAATATCCAGCAATATTCTACGAGCCATCTCCTGAATATCCAGCAATATTCTACGAGTCGTCAATTAATCGCCTGAATATCCAGCAATATTCTACGATTCCTCGTTATATTTCGGTACTTCAATCTGTGGTTCTTCCCAGCAGAATTCCACAGGTTAGTAATAAATATTCAACGAAACAGGCATCTGAGCATCGAATAAGCCCTGACAAAAATGGTGCAAGTGTAATTAGCAGATAATGCACAGACCAGCATTTTGAATGCACGAACGAGCATTTCAAAAATAAGAACGAACGAGGAACCTATGCAAAATAGGAAGGGAAAATAATAATAATAAAATATTAAAAAAAGCGCCAGGGGACTAGGCTCACCATACGGCCAGTCATGCCGTGACTAGTCCCGCGCCAAATTTTATATTTTATCATATTTTTACTATTTTCACGATCTAATGAAAATCCTCTTGTTCGAGCAAATTTCCTTTATTTCAAAGAAATTATCTAAATCACATGATTTTATCAAAAATAATAAAATTAGGGAAAGGTGTCGCGGGACCGAGCACCTGCCGGCCTGTGAGTGGGGGAAAACGATTTGCTGGTTTTTACGAATTGAAGAGTCGACCGTGTGGAGACTCCTTGAACCGAGCGAAATGTTGAACCTCACACCGATGCACTGCAAGAAGGGAGTGCTTTAAGTTCGAGAGATCAATCTGTAAGACCCCGTCCTAAACCAAGAACAATGGTCGTTCCAGAGTCAATTCGGTCACAAGAGAGAATGAGTTGATCTGTAGGAGGGAAGCTGAGAAATGCGTGAGATCAACGGTGATCTGAGATTGTAGGTGTGTTGTGAATTCAACGTGAAAATGCTCCGAATGATTGAATTTTGCTCAATTGAGAGTAATTTCTGTGAGTTCGTGTATACGAAAGATTGTCTGTATGAACTTTGATGAGAAATTGCTCGTTTTGGCGAATGTTGTTCGATTGTTCGAAAAACCTCTGTCTTTTAAATCAGGATTCAAAGACATTTTATAATGTCGTAGTTGAAAACACCATGATCCCATGAAGTGTGATAGTTGCTGGAATCAGAGAATAGGAAATGGGGAAATCGTGTTAAAACCAATTACTCATCGTGCAGAGACTTGGTTAACTTTCCACCCACTACTTTGCTGACTCTTCCAACTGATTGCACTTCTTTCTCACATTCTCATCGTGGGTGAACACACGTGCCGTAGACCGCCAGACCAAAACCCTAGTTAGTATCCCCCCATGTGACACGATTGAAATCTTGTGATTGTGGAGTCAGTTGCTGACTTTATGGGACGGTGAGTCCATGTATTGCTGAGTTGAACATGATTAGCAAATGTTTAGAAACCCATGAATTTAATGTATCTGCTGAGACGAGGTATCATTATAACCTAAGACGAGCAAAACTGTGTTGCTAAATTGTTGAATATTGGTAGTTGAACCAATATTCTTTGATTTGAACAAATATTGCTAGTCTGAGCGAATATTGCTTATTGAATAAATATTGCCGGTTCGAATGAATATTGCTAGTTCAAGCAAATATTGTTCTTTTGATGAGTTGCTGGTAGCTGGACCAAATAAAAAATTAATTTAAGTTACTGACTGCTGGGTCGAGCAAAATAAATATGAATATCAATCATGGAATCAACATAAAATTACCATAGTGTTCGAATCTGCACAGAATCACATTTCTGCAGAGCTCTGGATTCAAAGCCTTAATTTTACTGAAATGATGATTTATTGCAAATCAACACAGGACCGGCTACATGGGATGAAGGGTTCACCATATAACGCCCAGATGCTCGAATGAGGAAAAAATACCAAAGTCTCTTGAGGACCAGTTGGTGAAAGAATGATTAAATGTTGGTTTAATCATTTACTGAAATAATGCTCGTGTGAGCAACAAATCATAAAACCTGATGTAGAAAATATAAGGGGCCGACCAAGAGGTCATGAGACCGGCTCTTGATGGTCGTGGGACCAGTAGATGGTCGTTTGAGCGAACTTCCAATTGTTTGGAAAGAGTTCGCACCTAATATGAGCAACTGAGCAAATTAGGTTAAAATCATTAAAACATGCGGGACCAGCTGTTTGCAAGCCTCAGGGTCACCCTTGGTCGGTCAAGGGGATGTGCCCGTGTCACCACAGTGTCCGTGCTTCAGTCCTGAGAATTTTGATATTTTCTGATGCACGTTTGAGCAACATTTGGAGAAAATATGCAAAATCCATGGTTTTGCTGAAACCGGCAAAAATACATGAGATGATGTAAATAATAAATAAAACATGGGATTTCAAGGTGTGGGACCGTCACGACTAGGGCATGGCCGGCCGGCTGACAGATGCTATCCCACATGTTCATCCCAGTTTTATGTGATTTTATGTGTTTTCTCTGATTTGAGGGAAATTTCATGAAACTGGAGAGTTTGGTGAAATTAGGGAACTCTCATGAGAGATAAAATAATAATAAAATAGGGAAGGAGAGTGTGGGACCGGCATGGCTAAGGCACGGCCGGTCGGCCATGAGCGCGGGTCCCAAGCCACTCTTCCCAATTTTATGTAATTTTTGATGATTTTAGCTAACCTTCATAAAATCAAAAGGATTTGTTGAAAACCAAGATATTTTGTTGTAATCAGGGAGTTTTCATGAAATCAGGAAACAAAACACCAAATAATAATAAAATAATAGGTTGTGGGACCGGCTAGGGCATGGCCGGCCAGCTAGAGCTCGGTCCCACAAGTTTTTTCCCTATTTTTTTTAATATTTTCTATAACTTTAGAGAAAATACATGAAATTAGGTAATTTTGGGGAAAATTCATGAAATCAAGGGAATTTTTGTAATTTAAGAGAAAATAATAAATAATAGGACGTGAGGTGTGGGACCGGCTACGGCCCAGGCACGGCCGGCTGGTGCTCGGTCCCACGACACCTTTCCCTAATTTTATTATTTTTTGATGAAATCATGTGATTTTAGAGAAAAATACATGAAATTAGGTGATTTTAGGGAAAATTCATGAAATCAATGGAATTTTCATAATTTAAGAGGACATAATAAAACAATGGGGCGTGAGGTGTGGGACCGGCCACGGCCAAGGCATGACCGGCCGGCCGGCGGTCTCGCGGCCACGTTCCCTAATTTTATTATTTTTTGATAAAATCATGTGATTTAGATAAAAATACATGAAATTAGGTAATTTTCATGATTTTAGGGAAAATTAGTAAAATATGATAAAAATATAAAATTGGGCTTGGGACTGGTCACGGCATGACCGGCCGGTTGGTGAGCCCAGTCCCCTGGCGCCTCTCCTAATATTTTTACTATTTTTCCTTCCTATTTTGCATAGGTTCCTCGTTCATTCGTATTTTCTGAAATGTTCGTTTGCCCATTCAAAATGTTGGTCTGTGTATTATATGCTAATTACACTTGCACCATTTTGTCAGGGCTTATTCGATGCCCAGATGCCTGTTTCACTGAATATTTATTACTAACTTGTGGAATTATGCTGGGAAGAACCACAGATTGAAGTAACGAAATATAACGAGGAATCGTAGAATATTGATGAATATTCAGGCGATTAATTGACGACTCGTAGAATATTGCTGGATATTCAGACGATGGCTCGTAGAATATTGCTGGATATTCAGACGATTTAAGATAATTAATTGTTGGATCTGTACTAGAAGGGCTTCCTGTCTAGGAGCATTAATTATCTGAGAGTTGAGCAATATGAACTTGCTGGAGTGTCATATTCCTCTTGCATAGTCGGGGAAAATCTGGTTACATCCCGAAGACGTTGTCGCTCTATACTAGCAGACATGATGTCTAGGAGCCGCCCAATCTTTCGATTCTATACAGTATGAGATGTGTCGTGGCCTCAGCTGAGAGACTGCACATCTTCATCTTCTCTGAGAGACTTTCTCCATCAGAGGTGGCATGAGCTTTCATGCACAGAGACATGAGTCTCGATACTCATGATTGCCGGATCCGGAGTAATTACTGAAATTGCTCAGTATTCATGAGATGTGTCGTGGCCTCAGCTGAGAGACTACACATTACACGTACTCTGAGAGACAGCCTTCTCAGTCAGAGATTTATGACATGAGCTTTCATGCTTTAATGAGAGACATGAGTCTCAATACTCATCGGTTGCCGAATCTGGAGTATAGTTTACAATTCTACCCTTTGTCGAAAATCCACCATCTACATTAAGTCCCCTGCTTAGTGAGGAACAATCATGTTCCTCATCAGCATTTAATGGTGATTTTCCAGGTATAAATAAAAATAAGTAATTGAACTTAGTCATAAGATAAGATATTACCGGATTTCGACTGAATGAGCAAACCATGGTTTGAGCGGAAACCTCTGGGCATAATAGAGCGTCATCCAGTGAACATAAAACCGTGTAGAACCGCTGGTTCGATGGTGGAACCTTGGTTGGTTTAGGATTCACGGGTCGGGCCCAAAAGGGAAATCCTTATGGAATTAGGTTTTGGAAATAAAATTAGGTATAAAAGGATTAATCCCTTCTTTTTTTTATTTTTCCCACAACCGACACCATCTTCATCTTCCTCCCATCTCACGTCCGAGCATCAGGAGCAGGAAGAAGTTCGCCGGATTCCACCGTCGCGCGTCCGTTCACGTCCGGCCGGTAACGTCCAGGTATTTTTTTTTTGCTGGATGATTTCATGAGTTTTCATGCTTCATCATGTTAAAATTCTATACATGTGTATATGTTGACGTGAGTTTTGTAGAAAAACCCTTGTTTTATCAAACGTATGTTCGTTCGATCGTTAGTTTTGAAAACTAATAAAAATCCCTGATTTATGGAGATTTTTTTATATATGGACTTAGGTCCAGTGATAAAACTTAGTGTATGAGCTTTCATGTGAACCAAGATTTTACCTTAATAGATGTGAGCTTTCACAAAACCGAAATAAACCCGTTTCAGAAGACGATGCTCATTCGAGGAAAGTAGATATATATTTTTATGTATGTGAACTTATGTCCAGTGATAAAAACTTTATTTATGAGCTTTCATGAGAATTAGTATTTTATCACAATAGGTGTGAGCTTTCACAAAACTAGCATAAACCTTCGTTTTTAATAAAACGCTAATACGAAGGAAAATAGATTTTTTTATATATATGTAGCCGTGACGTATTTTATCTGAAACATTATGACGTATTTTATTCACATGGTTTTGTTCTTATTAGATAAACTCTGAAAATTTATATGAACAAATTGCATTAATTATTGTTTTGTAAAATCAAGACATGGGTTTTGAGTAACCTTCAAACTATACAACTTATTTATGATGAAGTCATGCCTTATTGTAAATATCATAGTTCAGTTGTATGAATGTTCACATTATGAAAATTATGTACATGATTTTATGAGAAAATCATTTTCTATGAACTAATGAAGTGTTGTTCATTTTTGCAGGTTTCAAGGAACGAATTGATTTCGTGCGTTAACTCTTGTATTGCAACCACTATTGTTAGTGAAATTGAAAGAGGTAAGATTCAATAATTACCATTTTGTGGATGAATTTATCTGCATGTCGATAACTCCATGCTCCTGGTTTCAGAAAATGCCGGCTTCCAGCAGTCGTAGTTATTCCTCCGGTTCTGACGAAGATCCCAAAGCTCCCATAGCTAAGTCGAGAGCCAAGGTAATTCGCGATGAGGGAGCAAAGCCCAGCGTACCCTCGAATGAGCGGAGAGTTACTTTCGCCGAACTCATGAAAAGAAAAGCCGAAGACGATGAGAAAGATGCTCGTCAGCGCACAAAGGATCGAATCTGCGCAAAATACGGAGATCTACGAAGAGAGAAACGCCAATTCTTGGACGGGGTACCCTCTGATTCTGATGCTGATGCTTCCGAAGAAGAAACCGCCTGGGGTTTGCCTGATCAGTGTGCCAGAGAATTCGAAAGTCCCATGAACATTGCAGCTGAAGGAAGAAGATTCAGATGATGATTTTATTCATCCAGACGTCACCAATAGTCATGACAGTGATTCCGAAGAAGAGGATTCCGAGAAGGATAGTGATGAAAACTCTGAGAAAGAAGTGATGACGAATCTGACAACTCAGATGGATCTGACGAGTAGCTTTACTTTCGATCTCTTTTTTTTTTTAGTATTTGAATACTCTCAATCTTCGTAGTAGATGTCTTCATTCGAACAACTTTATTGAAGTATTTAGGTCTTCCTTTTGAACGAGAGATTTTATTAATGCAAGTTCTTCTTGATTGAATTAAGCAAACCGAGCCACTCTTCATGCCGAACTCATTGTAATCTCCCTTAACCCTTGTGGTTCTTCATCTTATGAAAATATCCAAACATAAGTTGTATAGTACATGGGCCGTGTGACTTGCCGATCACAATTAACCTTGGTCAGTCCCCAGTGCACTATTTTACTTCCGCATCTCCAGTTTGACCTTGTTCAAGACTTAGGGTTTCAGTAAAACTCGTAACTGAATCGGAGATAAGTGCCTGTGTATCTTGTATATATCTTTGTAGATTTAGGGTTTATCACTTGCGCCAATATTTCCTCCATTCCTAAGTTAGTTTCATCACAGAAGAAATTTCGATCATCATACCTCTCATATCATGTCTGCTGATAATACTTCTTCTCAAAACGGACTTCAGTCGAAACATGGAGTAGAAGCGCCCATCTTGGTAAGTTGCACATCTTTTCCATCTCGTTCAGTTGAGGTTACTGATCGTAGAAGATGATTTGTTGCAGGATGACCAGAAGAATCTTTCTTCTCACAATTCAAGGCCCAAGCGGACTGCTAGAACTCCTGCCCGGTATAGGTCGGCTCCTGCTGAGATGGATCATCTGTAAGCAATCTTATAATCCTTGAAATTTTACCATGTCTAATTCAGGCGAAATTAAACACTTCCCCGTTCATCACAGGCGGATGTTCGTGTCGTTGTTGATGCTAGAAGGAGAAGGAGTGGAAAGTCCGTGACTGTGGTCGAGGTTGAAGACAGTGGAAATCGAGCATGTGAAGATTCTGCAGAATCCGTGGAGACAGAAGACAGTGTTCACGCCTGTGAATACCCGACAGCTGGACTTCGTTTGAAGCTCCATTGGTTAACACTTTCCCAGACAATGAGATGGTTGGTGGATTTGTCATTCCCAAGTGCCATGCACCTCTGTATACCAAGATCTGGAAAAAGTATGGGCATATTGCTACTACGGAAGTGTGGAAAGGTTTTCTACCCACTCTCTTGACTACAGTTGCAGGGCTGCTACCGATCATTGAAGAAATGAACCAAATGCACCTGCGAGACGTCAAGAATCAGGAACTGCACAAGTGGGATGAGATGATTTCCAATTGTGAGATATTGCGATTCAATGTGAGCTGGCTTCGTCGTCGTCTTGAGATAATTAAGATCCATAAGGCGGCGGAAGCTGCTGATGCGATTTCCATGACCACTGCTTTATGAGAGGAGGAAAAGATACTGGCTTTGGAGTCAGCGAGGGTTGAGAAGGCGGTTGAGGATTTGAAGGCAAAGACTAGGATCTTCCAGAAGAAACTCGACAGGGTTTCCTATAGGGATTATCCATTGCTGGATGGTTTGCTCTGAGTGAATATTCAGGAGAGTTGTAATGTAGGTTTCTGACAAGGTAGAATAATCTGATAGTATGAGGATTTTTGTTCAATTGATGAATATTTGATGAACGAATGAGCATCTTGCATGCTCTTTGAAGGAAATAAATTACATTTGAGATGTATTTGAAATAAAGGTTAATTATCTGTTGTTGATCAAGCGTAATAGGCTTTGAGCCATTTTCGTTGATAATATTTCCTTCCTTTCCTCCACTGAGTGCTAAAATTTTGTAGTATCCACTAGACACCGCTTTGATGATAACATACGGCCCTTCCCATTTCGGAGAGAATTTGGGAGCAGACATGTCTTGTTGAATGTGCTTTGCTGTCTTTAATACCAAATCTCCTACTTGAAAAGTTCGGGGTTTTACCATTTTGTTGTAAGCCCTGGATACCCTCTGTTTATAAGCCTCCACGTACTTTTCTACTTTAGCTCTCCTTGATTCAAGCATGTCTAGTTCAGCAACTCTTGACTTGGACACTTCAGCTTCATCCCATTGTATTCCGCTAGCCGCTGCAATCCTTGCTGAAGGAATTTTTATCTCGGCTGGGAGTATAGCATCAGCCCCATAGACGAGCGAATACGGTGACGTCCCAATTGAGCTCCTTGGTGCAGTTCTGTAAGCCCACAAAGCCATGGGAAGTTGCTCATGCCACGATCGTGGATTGTCATGAATTGTTCGACTGATAATCCGGATCAAAGTTTTGTTGGTACTCTCCGCTTGGCCGTTTCCTTGGGGGTAGTATGGTGTGGAGAAGATCTGTTTAATCCCGTACTCCTTGAGTAATTTCTCGACATCTTGATTGGCGAAAGGAGTCCCATTATCGTGATGATATGTTTAGGGACGCCGAATCTACATATAATATGCTCCTTGATGAAGGCTGCAATAGTTACCCCTGTGGTACCTCTGAGCGGGATTGCTTCGACCCACTTAGTGAAATACTCAGAGCTGTGATGTGATGTATTCATGCTGCTTTGAGGATGCTGGATCTTCCCGATGATATCAAGTCCCCCTATAGAAAGGCCATGGACTATTCACAGAGTGTAATGGAAGACAAGGGGTATGAATGAGATTACCGTGAATCTGGCATTTATGGCACTTCTGAACGTATGCGGCTGCATCATCTTCCATAGTCGGCCAGTAGTATTTCTCGTGGATTTGGAGAAACAACTTCTTTTTCCCCTGATGTTCTCCTTCATGAGTTTCTTTCAGGACTGTCAGGATTTCATCTTCGGCTAGGCATCTCAACAAGTCTCCTCCAAAGCTTTTGGTATAAGATTCCGTCAAGAAAAACAAATCTCTTAGCTCTCTGTATGAGTTTGATTGCATCTTTCTTTTCTGGTGGCGATTTGTTGTCTCGAAGATATTCGATGTAAGGCTGCCTCCAGTCCGCGGTGTGAAGGAGTGTTAGCACCTCCAAATGATGAGGAGGTGTCTGACAATTAGGACAAGCTCCCTGCAAAGTCCTCGACTGTGCTTCCATGGAAGGCCAATAGTACCCGAGTCTCTGGAGTCTTCTATAAAGTGTTATCACCAGCGTCTGTCCGCACACTTCTTGATGCACACTTTCGAGTTTTTCTTTCGCTTCTTCATCACCCAGGCATCGTGATAGAGAGGCATCCGGGTTACGATGGTATAAGGCTCCATGAAGCAAGAAGAAGTTCTTCAGTTCTTTAAGGCTGATCGTCCCTTCTGTAATGGAGCTGCTCAGTTCATGAATGATAGGTGCTCTCCAGTCATTTGCTTGAGCTTCTTCAGTTTGATTAAGCCACGTGGATGACACACTCGTCTTTGCACTATGATGGATTTCTCTGATCCTTCGAATTGCAACTTGGAGGCAAGAGTTGCTAAGCAATCAGCATGCCTATTGTTGGTTCGGCCAGTATGGGTGATGGTCGCGTCGGCGAAATGAGTCAGGAGTCGTTGTGCTTCAGCCCTGAATGGAGCAAGTGTTATCTCTTTGAGAGAGTACACCCCATTCATTTGATTGACTAGTAGTTTTGAATCTCCTCTGATCTCCAGATGCATTGCTCCTGCTTGTTTAGCTAAGGATAATCCTAGCAAGAAGGCCTCATACTCTGCTGAATTATTTGTACAGTGGAAATCCAGCTTGAATGAGTGTGAGAATACCTCTCCTGAGAGAGACCAAGACTATGCCCGCTCCTCCAGTATCATTACTAGGAGTGGCGGATCCATCAAAGTACAACAACCATGTTTCTTCTTTAACGACTGAGATTCCTGGAAGTTCTCCTGGTACATCATCTGGTAATGTCGCGGAATCTTCTCCTGGGAATGCTGCTAGTAAATATGCTACTGCTTGACCTTAGATTCCTTTGGGGGAAACACATACTATGTCGAATTCCGACATCTGAAGCAGCCACTTTCCAGGTCTTCCTATCAGAGCAGGCTTTGAGAATAAAAACTTTATGGGATCAGCTTTGGATACAAGCACAACTCTGTTGGATAGTAAATAATGCCTGAATCTTTGCATTTCATGAGCTAACGCCAGACATGCTCTTTCAGCTTTTGGGTATCTGAGTTGAGCATCCTTCATGGTTCGGCTGAAATAGTAAATCGGATGCTCGACGCCTTCTTCGTATTCTTGAGCCAGTAATGCTCCAATAGCAACATCACTGGAGGCTGTGTATAATATTAACGGTCGACCCTGCACTGGAGACCTCATGAATGCAGGTGATAAAAGTATATGTTGTATTTTCTGAAATGCTTCCTGCTGAACATCTCTCCACGTGAAACTCGCTCCCTTCTTCAGCAGAGGGGTGAACGAAGCAATAAGTTGATCCAATCCTGGTATGAAGCGTCTGATGTAATTCACCTTACCCATGAAGCTCTGCAGTTCCTTCACAGTGCGTGGAGGAGGCATGGTGGAGATGTATTTCGCTTTGTCCGGATCGACTTTGATCCCTTCGGCAGTGACCAAGAATCCCAGAAACTTTCCAGAAGAAACTCTAAAAGCGCATTTTAGAGGATTCATCTTCAACTTGTATTCTCTGCATCTTTCAAAGACTTGTCTCAGAACTTCTAGATGGGATGTTCGAGCTTTCGATTTCACCATGACATCGTCAACATAATCCTATACTTGCTTGTGCATCATATCATGAAATATTGCTGTCATGGCTCGTTGGTAGGTGGCGCCAGCATTCTTCAACCCAAAGGGCATCACAGTGTAATGAAAACTCCCAATGGGAGTGCGAAACGCGGTCTTGGTGGCATCATGTTCGAACATTTTGATTTGGTTGTACCCACTGTAACCATCCATAAATGAGAACATACCGTGGCCGTTGGTCGCATCAACGAGCATATCAATGTTTGGTAAAGGAAAGTCATCCTTCGGGAAGCATTTATTTAGGTTTCTGAAATCAACACAACATCTGATTTGGCCATTTTTCTTCTTAACTGGGACGATATTAGCCAGCCAGGTTGGATGTTGAATAGGCTTGATAAATCCTTCTACCAGCAATTTTTGAATTTCGGCCTTGATTTTTTCCTCGACCTCATGCCTGAACTGCCTCGGCGGTTGTTTGACATCCTTGGAGCCGGGAATGATATGTAGACAGTGAGTGACCAGTTTGTCATCCAGGCCAGGCATTTCTTCATACGTCCAAGCAAATATATCCCGATAATCCTTCAGTAGCTCTACCAGACCTGCACGCTCTTCCGGTGATAGCGCAGAACTGACCAAGATCGGTCTTGGATCTTCCTCTGTGCCGATGTTAACCGTCTCAAGAAAATCAGTGGTAGAATTCGTGCCATCTTGCAACTGTTGTGGAGCTTCCTGAACTTCATCCTCGGGTAGTTGTTCATTCTGACATGATTCACCAGTGCGGGGAGACTCCTGATCAATCTCCCCTATTATTTTCTAATCTTTGCGTCGCCGGTAAATGACCCTTACTTCTGCGTCATGAGTGGTCATAAAATTGGATCCTGAGCTCGTAGTTTCATCTTTTCGGCGCTTGAAAGATGTAGCAGGCGATTCGACCAGTTCCGCTTCCGAAGATGGTGATGATTCGGATGCCTCAATATCCTTCCAACTTGGAATTGGAGTAGTATATATTTTCTTAGGAGGTTCATGGACGCTCTGGGATTCGATGAATTCAGCATCGTAAGACAGAGCATAAGGAGATGATGAAGCAGTTATGCGGACGATCTTTTTATTGAGTAAGGCCTTCATGCATTGATGGTAGGTTGATGAAACCACCTTGTTGTCATGGAGACAAGGTCGCCCAATTATCAGGTGGTATTCAAGCTCTTGCTCGATCACGTGGAATTTCACCTTTGATTGAATTGGCCCTACCATCAAACCTATGTACGCGTATCCATATGTGTGACTTTGGCTTCCTTAAAATCCTATCATTAGGATGGGATGTCGAATGATTTTACCTCGTGGGAATCTGGCCATTCTAAGAGTCTTCATAGTGACAATATTGCTAGAAGCACCGGTGTCAACAAGAGACCTTCTAAATTCGGTGCCTTTGATGAAGCCAGTCACATACAACGCGCGATTATGCCCTTCGTCTGCGATGCGATCCTCCTCTCCAAAAGTGATGTTGTCGATTGAATGTTCAGATACCAGGGATACTTCTTCAACTGCTGGGGTTGGTAAAGTTATTTGTACGTCGGATGATATCTGGTTGAGTGCGGAAAACATGTCCTTACGCTGTTCCCTGTAAAAGTGTAAAAGTTCACACAAATTTTCAATCAATTGTGCAACCTCTTGATCCACCGGATTTTCATAAGTAGTGAAACTGTTGATTTGAGGATCAGGCGTTGAGCCAGTCCCTAGTGTTGGGACTTCCGAGACACCTCCCAACTCATATGTCAGCTTGATGAGAAAATCGAGTATGTGATCTATTGTGTTCTTCATCAGATCCATGTTCCTGGTGTGGACTTCCAGAATTTGAGATAGCTCTGTCAGAGTCGGGGTTCCCCTGCCTTCCGCGTCGTCAGGTGTAACATGAGGAATCTTGCCATTTGAAAGATTCAATATTGGGTCTGGATCAGTTGAATTAGTCCTAAGACCAACCATCTTGTGAAAATGAGATTGCAACCGAGAGATTAATCTCCCACTGTGGTCGCCAATCTGTGAGTGGGGAAAAACGATTTGCTGGTTTTTACGGAATTGAAGAGTCGACCGTGTGGAGACTCCTTGAACCGAGCGAAATTTTGAACCTCACACAGATGCACTGCAAGAAGGGAGTGCTTTAAGTTCGAGAGATCAATATGTAAGACCCCGGACTAAACCAAGAACAATGGCCGTTCCAGAGTCAATTCGGTCACAAGAGAGGATGGGTTGATCTGTAGGAGGGAAGCTGAGAAATGCGTGAGATCAATGGTGATCTGAGATTGTAGGTGTGTTGTGAATTCAGCGTGAAAATGCTCTGAATGATTGAATTTTGCTCAATTGAGAGTAATTTCTGTGAGTTCTTGTAGACGAAAGATTGTCTGTATGAACTTTGATGATAAATTGCTCGTTTTGGCGAATGTTGTTCGATTGTTCGAAAAACCTTTGTCTTTTCAATCAGGATTCAGAGACATTTTATAATGCCGTAGTTGAAAACACCATGATCTCATGAAGTGTGACAGTTGCTGAAATCAGAGAATGGGAAATGGGGAAATCGTGTTAAAACCAATTACTCATCGTGCGGAGACTTGGTTAACTTTTAACCCGCTACTTTGCTGACTCTTCCAACTGATTGCACGACTTGCTCACATTTTCATCGTGGGTGAACACACGTGTCGTAGACCGCCAGACCAAAACCCTAGTTAGTATCCCCCCACGTGACACGATTAAAATCTCGTGATTGTGGAGTCAGTTGCTGACTATATGGGACGGTGAGTCCATGTATTGCTGAGTTGAACATGATTAGCAAATGTTTCGAAACTCATGAATTTAATGTGTCTGCTGAGACGAGGTATCATTATAACCTAAGACGAGCAAAACGGTGTTCCTAAATTGTTGAATATTGGTAGTTGAACCAATATTCTTAGATTTGAGAAAATATTGCTAGTCTGAGCGAATATTGCTAATTGAATAAATATTGCCGGTTCGAACGAATATTGCTAGTTCAAGCAAATATTGTTCTTTTGATGAATTGTTGGTAGCTGGACCAAATAAAATATTTTTAGGATCAAAATCTCGCAGCAATAATGCCTCAGCGAAATTATTAACAACACAACACGACAGTGTCGCAGAACAACTTCAGAAACGATATAATAAACGACATCAACCAAATCATGAGAAAAGTGTGACGGTCCTGCGAAAATAAGGAAGTTTTGCGAGATTGATATTTATAAGGTTGCGATAATGTCACAAGTCATATACGAAAATAAAGGACAAATTAGATTTCATCCACTATGTAATTCCCTATAAATAGCCGTTCAGTTGTAAAAGAAGGAGAGAGATCTTTTTTGAGTGAGAAGCAAGTAAATAGGAGAGAGAAAATTTAGAGAAGTGGTTATTCTTGATTCCTTTATCTTTTCTTGTAAGATTGTTCAAAGATTCATCAATATAATTAGGATTGTTAATCCAAAAATGAGTTGAATGTTAATGAAATCTTGTGAGGGGTGTAGTGTAGGATTTCCTGCAACTACATAATGGCGCTAGAAACAGGGAGGGGGTTGAAGATTGAAGATTGTTCTATAAAAAGTTGAAGATTAATATTGTGATTTATTAGAATTGAAAGTAATTGGTGAAAAACTTACATAATCTCTTACAATTTGTTAGTATTGAAAGAATCGCTAGAAGGATAAATGTATCGGAACAACCGACAACTGCTAGATGAAAAAGTAAAAGACTTGCTGAAAGGGAGAGAAGTGAAATGAGAGAATCTACTAGAAGGAGAAATAATGGAGAAAATCAAGTTCAACCGCCAGTTCAGCAAACACCGGTACAAAATGGAACAACATATTATGATAGAGTGAGTGTACACACTTGACGATCAAATTCAGCAGAAGAAGTAGAAGAAGAGCAGCAAACCAGGAACCATAGACAGGTAGAGAGAAATCAAGAAGCAGATGAAGGAATAATTCATGGAGATGAGGAAATTGGAGCGTTAGAAATGTTGAGACGAAGAATACATGAAGAAAGAAGAGCTGAGACAGAAGAACGTGCAAATTTAACAAGGAAAAATCACGAATTGAGGATGGAAAATATGAGACTACAGAGTAGAAGATCGAGAAGTACTACAAGATCATATTCAAGATCGACTAGAAGAGAGATACGGCGAAACTCACCCACAATAAATCTTGGAAATAATATTCGAGAAGAAATACCAAATCCTAATGAAGAACATCGCGAAGATAGAGAAAGGACTGATGATCGTTACGTTCCACAAAATGAAACTTTTGATGATAGGAAAAATGATAGAAATCAAGAGAATGGACAACGTCAGGGACGAAATAATCAAGATGGCGAAAGGAATCGAGAGGAAAGAAGGAGAATTTTACATGAGAGAGAAGCTCAAAGAAATCAACAAACGATTGAAGAAGAAATTGAAAGACACTATGCTGAACAAGCAAATTTAACTCGCTAACGTGAAAGATTGAGAGTGGAAATGGAAGAACAAGAGCTACAGGAAGCGATTCGCCAGAATAATCAAGACAATCGATAAAGAAGGCGTACACAAAACCGGAATAACGGTAATTTCAATAAAGAGTATGATAGAGTACAGAGGAGGGCTGAAAGACAACGAATGGAATTGATAAGAAATGAACAAAATCATGGAGGGGAAAATGAGAGACATCATTATATGCGAATTCAAGATAGAGATGAGGAAGAGAATCGCAGGAGAAAACGAGATGAGAATGATGAAGAAGAAATGCAAAATTTCGCGAGAGAAGAAAGACATGAACGCAGAAAAAGGGAGGCGAAATTAAAAAGACCAATGGATCAAAATTTAGGCGTAAATGAGAAAATCTTAAAAGAATTGGAAGAAATGAGAGGAATGCTAAATAATAGAGGAGAAGTAGGCAGAAGACAATTAGATGAAGCTATAGAAGAAGCTGCGAAAACTCCATTTACAAGAGAAGTACAACTAGGAGGAGTACCTCCGAAATGCAATTTTCCCGCATTAACCAACATCTTTGATGGAACAACTTGTGCAATTCAACACATCAAAGCCTATGTGAGATGCATGTTACAGCGGGAAAATCATGATGTTGTATTGTGCAAGTATTTTGCATCCATTCTAACAGGAGAGGCGTTAAAATGGTTCGAAGGTCTACCAAAAAATACAATAACATCTTTCAATCATTTGCAGACCACATTCTTGGGGGCATATATAAGTAAAAATTCTTCGCGACCTGGTATTGAAGATGTGTTTGGATTAAAACAAAGGATTGGCGAAAGTCTGAAGCATCTGACCAAAAGGTGGAGGACTATGTGTAGTGAGATGGATGGCCGTGTGGATGACAGATATCTTATCTTGTCATTTATCAATGCTATGGTCGCAACCAATCTATTATATGTCCAAATTTTCAGATTCAGGAACACTATCACAATGGCCGAACTGCGAGAACTTCGGGAAGAGTATATTGCTCTAGAGGAAAGGAAAAATGAGATGGAATCATACCCAGTTGTGAATACCAGTTCACAAGCAGCGAATGCAAGCTTATTACCCAAACTAATAAACACAGTGGCGAGCACTTCGCATGGACAACAAGAAAAGGTGACGGGCAACAATCAACAGAAACTGGTGGCTATGGGAAGCCGAGATCAAGAGGAGTATGAAAGAGAAATAAATTTCTACAATCGTGGTGGAAGTAACAAGATCCAAAGACTTGATCAGCCGCGAGAAACTTATAGAGGTCAGAGGCAAAACTATCATAGAGGACAGGGAAGCCACAAGATAATGTGGGAGGAGATCAAGATGCCACCTCTAAATGCAAGCGTGGAGAAAATATGGGAATCTATAATTTTGATGGAGAATATACCGACATTATGGCACATGGGAACTGAACCACCTCCAAGCAACAGAAGTCATGAGTTCTGTTCTTATTATCATTTTCATGGACATACTACAAATGATTGTAGAAATATAAAGAGAATTATTCTGAGAGTGATAGATCAAGGAAAGCTAAACCACTTTCTGGTAGGGTATCCACAATCTCAACCATTGACGCCACCACCACTAGAGCATAACAGAGTAAACACAGTAAAAGAAAAGGAAACATTCTTCGTAGAAGTTGGTGCAAAAGCAAAGAATCTATTCTGTCACTCTATCGTACATTCATACAAGACAATTGAAGATTTTCATGACAATGTTTTGAGTAGAGTGTTCACAAGAAACAATGATGGAAGAGAAATTATGAATATTGCTAAAATCTCGCCGCTAGAGGAATGACAGAAACAGACTATTTCTTTTACCGCAGAAGAAGTCCCTGAAGGTGGAGAAGTACATGAAAATCCATTAGTGGTAAAATTAGAAATTAATCCAAAAACGAAATAAGATGAAGATGATGAAGCTGAAGACTCATGGGCAATTAATAGGATTCTAATCGATACTGGAAGCTCTGTGAACATCTTATTCTATCATACTTATAAAACCATGGGAGGGAGAGATGGTGATCTTATACCATCAACATATAAGATATATGGTTTTAATGGTACTTCCAACAAGCCTAAAGGGGAGGTTACTATGCGAATTCCATTGAAGGGAATATCTTCTGAAATCCTGTTCTGTGTTGTTGACGTAGAGTCACCCTACAATGCATTAATTGGTCGACCTTGTCTACATGGGATTCTAGGTGTAGCTTCAAATTTCCACCAATGCTTCAAATTCCCTCACCCCAACGGTGTAGGAATCATAAAAGGAGATTGGGTTGAAGGAAAGAAATGTTACGAAACTGAGGTAAAATCCTGCGAAGGAAGAGCAAACAAGAAGGAAAGTTGGCGACGCAAAATCAAAGAGACACAAAGAAGTGAGAGATTGATGGTGGATGCAATCGAACGAAAAGAAGAAGAAATGTTGCGAAAGTAATGCTAGCTCAGAATAAGA
Source organism: Papaver somniferum (assembly GCF_003573695.1). Taxonomy (NCBI): domain Eukaryota; kingdom Viridiplantae; phylum Streptophyta; class Magnoliopsida; order Ranunculales; family Papaveraceae; genus Papaver; species Papaver somniferum. The sequence continues at coordinate 84,989,007 of NC_039364.1, forward strand.
AATGGTGAACATACCACTACCAAGGAAGCAGTAGCAGAAAATAAGATGTGTATGAATGGTTGATTTGTTGCGAAAATTTTCAAAAAGTACATTTTACTGAATGATAAGAAAAAGATTGAGAAGTGCAAATACGATGTGATGATGTGCGATAATCTCGCAGAGATAGTGAATTCTACAAAAGACAATCATAGAACAATGACAAAAGAGAAAGGGGTGAACCTTTATGGCGTGCACCCTAGTTCGCGAATACAATTTCGCAAGAGGAAAATGTAAGACCTAAAGTACGTCATATAAGGGGGTACATGTTGCATGGCTCAGGGAAAGGCTACACCGCCACCGGAACCTGAGTCATGGAGATTTGGGGTCAATAAAGCCCATCCGGGAGAGGCACCATGGATTCTCAGCTTAAGCATATGACTTAGGTTGGGCGACTAAGGTAATAAGGACTCTACCAAGGAGTGCAGAATCTGACCAAGGCGCCGAGGTACACGGTTGAGTCAAGAGTGCCAGGGGCATCTGGAGCATACCTTGCCATTCTTGACAAGTCTTGGCTTATACTGCACTCGGCCGGAAGAAAACCCCACTTAGGGTGCATTCTCGTAACCATAAACCCTATAGGTAAAAGGGATAAGAGGATGCGAAAACAAATGGTTGTTGTTAAGACCGGATGGGAGGATCCAACCTTGTATGGTAGAGGTACGCCTCCTTGAAGGGGCAACCAGGGGGAGATAAGGGCGGCACCCTCCATTAGGCAGCTAATAAGTGTCTTAAGACGCAAATGTCATGAGACTTTTTACTCGCAAGGGTATTAAGGCTTGTCATATTTGTGCGACAATCCTGAAGAGGCAATAATACTAAAGAGAAAGATAAGACGAGATCAATGGGTTTTCGCATGAAAGTGCGAAGACGTCCTGTGATTTCGTCGCAAGACGGCAATGTCATGGGACTTTATTTTCGCAAGAAAATTTAGGCCTGTCATATTGTCGCAACTATCCTGGAGAGGCAATAATACAAAGAAAAAGTTAAGGCAAGATCAATGGGTTTTTGCATGAAAGTGCAAGGACGTCCTGCGATTTTGTCGCAATGACAAGAGGTGGCATAATAAGACCTTTAACTAGGAAGGTAGAATAAGACCACACAGGAATGAGATTTTGAAAAGAATCAAAATTCACTTCGCATATGATTGTGAAATTATACATAAACAACTGCTAAGTTGAGGCACAAAATAAGAGAAATCTGCAAAATCTCTCATTTGGATACAAATAACAGAGGCAAGTATGGGAATGAATGAAATTAGAAAATGTTATTTGTCTCCACATGATAGATTTACGCAAAAATTCAAAAATTAATGATTATGTTGATTAACCATATTGCAAGGAAGAATTGTTTTAATGAATGCAGGTCGAAATGAAAGAAACTCATATATTAAGGAATATGGGGAACCAAAAGAATTCACAAGTATACAAAAAGAAGGAATAAACGTACAAGTATTACAGAAGATCAAAGAAAGAAACAAAGACTAGTTCTTAGTTGATCCTTCATCATCTTCATCAGACTTGTTCTCTTCTTCGTCTGCATCAGAACCTTTATCTCCATCAGAACCTTCATCACCATAAACTTCGCTATCAGAGATGGTCAGACTAGGAATGTTCTTTGGGATCTCCTCCAAGAGACAAGGATAATCAGAGTGAGTAATACTATGGTCATCACAAACCATTTGAATAGTTTGATTGCGAAAATGCAGAGCGTCGTTCTTAAAGTTCGCAACAGTGATCTTGGTTTGATTCTTTAATCTAGAATATTTGTCGTTGCGAGAAGAAAGATTCTTTGCGAGTTCCTATTTTTCAGCTTCAAGTTCCTCAACTCTTTGGCGATATCTACTTTCATATCCTGCGAAGCATATAACAATTAATCAGTAACTTGATAAAAACTCGTGAAAAACTAAAGATTAATAAAGGAAAACAATTAATGACCTTCTCTCTCAGAAATCATATCTCTAATCAAGGTTGTATGCTGAACTTGGAGACTAACATTTACACCTAAATCTTTTCTGGCGTTATCCAAGATTGTCGCTGCCCAAGCGAACTCATCATCACTATTTATGAGAAGACGAGAACGAACTTGGTTTTCTCTCTCGCTAAGCACAACATTTTGACGATTGGCTTCATCTCGTTCAAGTTGAACCTCAAGAAGATTCTCTTGGAATTTCGCCATAGCCTTAACACCTTGATCAGAGATACGATCTTTATCATCTATAAGTTTGCTAATTTTGGTTCTTAATTCATTGATCTTCTCTTTATAATTGAGATAAAAACGTTTAAATTGGTTGGCTAAACCTAAACTAGATCTATGATCAATTTCTAAGAGGCGAAATTTGGATTTAAGTTCATTCAAAGGCAGAGATGAAATTTTATCATTAGAGAAACTATTCAAAGATTTATTAAGATGTTCAAGAAGAGTGTCATTATCTAAGGCACCGGGAAATGAACGAAGAAGAATGACTTCATCAGAAAGACCATAAATGTCTGCAAAAAGGATTAATCAAATAAGATAAGACAATAGGATGAATGAATGAAAGGAAAAGAGAAAAATTGCATACCATAGAGTTGATCATTAGCTTTTTGAAGAGTAGAAATTTTGTTCCTTTGCGAAGAAGTGTCGGTTTCTAGTTGTTTGTTCTTCTCGCGAAGACCTTTAACTTCAGCTTCTAATTGTTTTTTCTTCTCACGAAGACCTTTAGCTTCAGTTTCCAGTTCTTCATTCTTCGTACGAAATTGAAGATTCTTTTTTTCAAGAATTTCGCGTCTCCTCTCCAAATCTGAGGCAACAACGAAAGAAGATTTCCAGCCTGCGAAGAAAATACAAAAAATAATTAAAATAAAAAGAAATTTTGAGTCACAATAATGAAGAAGTAAAAATACGAAGGCATACCAAACTATTGAGGGAATTTAAGAAGCTAGGAGTCACTGATCTGGAGACTCCACGAAGAGAACTATCACTATCCAATAAAGGAGTATCGCAAATAGTTGTGAGAGCTTTGCATATACTGGCGAGGTAATTATCTCCCATCCCTTTCCAAGAATCAGAGAAGATACTAGATAACTGTGCCATAGAGGATTCAGGTGGAGAATCTTTATTCGCAGCAGAGTCATCATCATCATCTTTGTTGTCTTCATCATCTTCAGAACCATCAGGGAAATGAACATCTGAAGGAGGAGGAGAATTCCCTCTCTTTATTTTCTTTGAAGAGGATGCAGATGATTTTCCTTTGTGAAGAATATCTTTACCCTTATCACCAGCCGTCGCAGCCTTGGTGGATTCTTCTACTTCAGCAATAACCTTCACACACAAATGAAGATAAGAAACATAGGCAAAAATATATTGTTTAAAATCATAAAAGAATATTTCTTACCTCATCTGTGTATGAGCGAAGAACTAGCAAGGTATTGGCTTTACCAGTCCTGCGGTAGCTATCTTTCAGTTTCTGGATCTGTAGAATGTCGCAAGAATCAGCGAACAAAAGAGTAAAGATAAATAAAGAAACATAAAGTGGGCGAAATTAGAAGAAATATACCTCTTTCACTTTATCAGGCCAATAGAATACCCAGGGTCGATAAGCGGTGAGATTCGCAGGAATGACATTAGAACCACCAATATAGGGTCCTTTCAGCATCAAGGGGAAGACGCACCATTTATCATCTTTGGATTGGTGAGGGGTTTTATTTATTCCAGAATGCCAATCAATGTCATGCATGAGCATTTTATCTTCATCAATAACATCCTTCCTTTTCAAGCGAATACCCCAGCGAGTATTCTCTTTCTTCATGGATATTAATTCATAATTTTCGAAGAAATTCGCTACTGTATACTTCTCAGCGATTATCTCTAGATCTACGAATTTAGGATCCCTAAGTTCTTTGGAATAAAAAGATCCTTTACCAGCACCACGGTTAGCGAACTCCAGCATCATACGGATGCAATCCCCACTCAATTGGAAGATAGCTCGCGAAAATCCCGAGTGAGCGAGAATCTCATAGAACAAAGGAATATCTGGGTCATAAAGAGGAATGGGGAGACCTGCGAGAATTTGACCCAGCGAAACTATGATTGATTTACCATCATAATGTTGATCAGAGAAAAGTGTGATAGAAAGAATTGATTTGGCACTTTCACCAGGAATGGTAGAAAGTGTGAAACCTTTCTCGGCAAGATATTTTTGAAATTCCTTTAAGGTTTTCTCATGTTTTTGACCACTTGGAGGCATATCTGAATATAGAGTATGGGAATGGACGAAGAATTAAGAAGATTGAAGTAGAAAGATAGAAGAAAAATTACAGCAGAGAAATTTACGGAGAAAATGATGAAGTTGCAGAGAAGATGAAAAAGAGAGTAAAAAAGAAAAAAAAGGAGATTAAGAAGAGTATATATAGAGGAGATTTTCGAGAAGATAAACACAATTAATGCGAAAAGACGTGGGCGGTTGAAAAGCAGCGGTTACAGAAGACGTGTCAAGAAAACAGATGGGAGAAAGGATACGTGTGATAAATGCAGAATATGAAGTGATGGATAGCTGCGGCATTTCTCACATCGTTATCTACTTCGCAGAGAATATATGAGAAGAGGCAAGATGTAGGATCTGAATCTCGCAGCAATAATGCCTCAGCGAAATTATTAACAACACAACACGACAGTATCGCAGAACAACTTCAGAAACGACATAATAAACGACATCAACCAAATCATGAGAAAAGTGTGACGGTCCTGTGAAAATAAGGAAGTTTTGCGAGATTGATATTTATAAGGTTGCAATAATGTCTCAAGTCATATCCGAAAATAAAGGACAGATTAGCTGTCATCCACTATATAATGCCCTATAAATAGCCGTTCAGTTTTAAAGGAAGGAGATAGATCTTTTTTGAGTGAGAAGCAAGTAAATAGGAGAGAGAAAATTTAGAGCAGTGGTTATTCTTGATTCCTTTATCCTTTCTTGTAAGATTGTTCAAAGATTCATCAATAAAATTAGGATTGTTAATCCAAAAATGAGTTGAATGTTAATGAAGTCTTGTGAGGGGTGTAGTGTAGGATTTCCTGCAACTACAATATTAATTTAAGTTACTGACTGCTGGGTCGAGCAAAATAAATATGAATATCAATCATGGAATCAACATAAAATTACCAGAGTGTTCGAATCTGCACAGAATCACATTTCTGCAGAGCTCTGGATTCAAAACCCTAATTTTACTGAAATGATGATTTACTGCAAATCAACACGGGGCCGGCTACATGGGATGACGGGTTCACCATATAACGCCCAGATGCTCGAATGAGCAAAATATACCAAAGTCTCTTGAGGACCAGTTGGTCAAAGAATGATTAAATGCTGGTTTAATCATTTACTGAAATAATGCTCGTGTGAGCAACAAATCATAAAACCTGATGTAGAAAATATGAGGGGCCTACCAAGAGGTCATGAGACCGGATCTTTGTGGTCGTGGGACCAGTAGATGGTCGTTTGAGTGAACTTCCAATTGTTTGGAAAGAGTTCGAACCTAATATGAGCAACTGAGCAAATTAGGTTAAAATCATTAAAACATGCGGGACCAGCTGTTTGCAAGCCTCAGGGTAACCCTTGGTCGGTCAAGGGGATGTGCCCGTGTCACCACAATGTTCGTGCTTCAGTCCTGAGAATTTTGATATTTTCTGATGCACGTTTGAGCAACATTTGGAGAAAATATGCAAACTCCATGGTTTTGCTGAAACCGACAAAAATACATGAGATGATGTAAATAATAAATAAAACATGGGATTTCAAGGTGTGGGACCGGCACGGCTAGGGCATGGCCGGGAGGCTGACAGACGCAGTCCCACATGTTTATCCCAGTTTTATGTGATTTTATGTGATTTTATGTGTTTTCTCTGATTTGAGGGAAATTTCATGAAACTGGAGAGTTTGGTGAAATTAGGGAACTCTCATGAGAGATAAAATAATAATAATATAGGGAATGGGAGTGTGGGACCGGCATGTCTAAGGCATGGCCGGTCGGCCATGAGCGCGGGTCCCAAGAAACTCTTCCCAATTTTATGTAATTTTTGATGATTTTAGTTAACTTTCATAAAATCAAAAGGATTTGTTGAAAACCAAGATATTTTGTTGAAATCAGGGAGTTTTCATGAAATCAGGCAACAAAATACCAAATAATAATAAAATAATAGGCATGTGGGACCGGCTAGGGCATGGTCGGCCGGCTAGAGCCCGGTATCCCACAAGTTTTTCCCTAATTTTTTTAATATTTTCTATAACTTTAGAGAAAATACATGAAATTAGGTAATTTTAGAGAAAATTCATGAAATCAAGGGAATTTTCGTAATTTAAGAGGAAATAATAAAATAATAGGATGTGAGGTGTCGGACCGGCTACGGCCCATGCACGGCCGGCTGGTGCTCGGTCCCACGACACCTTTCCCTAATTTTATTATTTTTTGATGAAATCATGTGATTTTAGAGAAAAATACATGAAATTAGGTGATTTTAGGGAAAATTCATGAAATCAAGGGAATTTTCATAATTTAAGAGGAAATAATAAAACAATGGGGCGTGAGGTGTGGGACCGGCCACGGCCAAGGCATGACCGGCCGACCGGCGGTCCCGCGATACCTTTCCCTAATTTTACTATTTTTTGATAAAATCATGTGATTTAGATAAAAATACATGAAATTAGGTAATTTTCATGATTTTAGGGAAAATTAGTAAAATATGATAAAAATATAAAATTGGGCGTGGGACTGGTCACGGCATGACCGGCCGGTTGGTGAGCCCAGTCCCCTGGCGCCTCTGCTAATATTTTTACTATTTTTCCTTCCTATTTTGCATAGGTTCCTCGTTCATTCGTATTTTCTGAAATGTTCGTTTGTGCATTCAAAATGCTGGTCTGTGTATTGTCTGCTAATTACACTTGCACCATTTTGTCAGGGCTTATTCGGTGCCCAGATGCCTGTTTCGTTGAATATTTATTACTAACCTGTGGAATTCTGCCGGGAAGAACCACAGATTGAAGTAACATAATATAACGAGGAATCGTAGAATATTGCTGAATATTCAGGCGATTAATTGACGACTCGTAGAATATTGCTGGATATTCAGACGATGGCTCGTAGAATATTGCTGGATATTCAGACGATTTAAGATAATTAATTGCTGGCTCTGTATTAGAAGGGCTTCCTGTCTAGGAGCATTAATTATCTGAGGGTTGAGCAATATGAACTTGCTGGAGTGTCATATTCCTCTTGTATAGTCGGGTAAAATCTGGTTACATCCCGAAGACGTTGTCGCTCTATACTAGCAGACATGTTATCTAGGAGCCGCCCAATCTTTCGATTCTATACAATATGAGATGTGTCGTGGCCTCAGCTGAGAGACTGCACATCTTCATCTTCTCTGAGAGACTTTCTCCATTAGAGGTGGCATGAGATTTCATGCACAGAGACATGAGTCTCGATACTCATCCGATTGCCGGATCCGGGGTAATTACTGAAATTGCTCAGTATTCATGAGATGTATCGTGGCCTCAGCTGAGAGACTACACATTTATACGTACTCTGAGAGACAGCCTTCTCAGTCAGAGATTTATGACATGAGCTTTCATGATTTAATGAGAGACATGAGTCTCAATACTCATCCGGTTGCCGAATCTGGAGTATAGTTTCACAATTCTACCCTTTGTCGAAAATCCACCATCTACACGGCCATGTCTTGGCCGTGGCCGATCCCACACCTCACGTCCCATTATTTTATTATTTCTTCTCAAATTATGAAAATTCCTTGATTTTATGAATTTTCCCTAAAATCATGAAAATTACCTAATTTCATGTATTTTTATCTAAATCACATGATTTTATCAAAACTAATAAAATTAGGGAAAGGTGTCGCGGGACCGCCGGCCGGACAGTCATGCCTTGGCCATGGCCGGTCCCACACCTCACGTCCCATTATTTTATTATTCCTTATCAAATTATGAAAATTCCTTGATTTTATGAATTTTCCCTAAAATTACCTAATTTCATGTATTTTCTCTAAAATCATGGAAAATTTTAAAAAATTAGGAAAACTTGTGGGATCGGGCTCTAGCCGGCCGGCCATGCCCTAGCCGGTCCCACACACCCATTATTTTATTATTATTTGGTGTTTTGTTTCCTGATTTCATGTAAACTCCCTGATTTCAACAAAATATCTTGGTCTTCAACAAATCCCTTTGATTTTATGAAAATTATCTAAAATCAACAAAATTACATAAAATTGGGAAGAGTGCCTTGGGACCCGCGCCCATTGGCCGGCTGGCCATGCCACGACCATTGCCGGTCCCACGCTCCCATTCCCTATTTTATATTTTAATTTATGTCTCTCATCTCATGGAAGTTCCCTAATTTCGCCAAACTCTTCAGTTTCATGGAATTTTCCTTAAATCAGAGAAAAATACAAAAAATCACATAAAACTGGGAAAAGCATGTGGGACCGCGTGCCAGCCGGCCCGCCATGCCCTAGCCGTGGCCGGTCCCACATCTTGTGATTCCTTGTTTATTTATTATTTTCAACATCTCATGTATTTTTCCCAGTTTCAGCAAAACCATGGATTTTTCATATTTTCTCCAAATGTTGCTCAAACGTGCATCAGAAAATATCAAAATTCTCAGGACTGAAGCACAGACATCATGGTGACACGGTCACATCCCCTTGACCGACCAAGGGTGACCCTGAGGCTTGCAAACCGCTGGTCCCGCGTGCTTTAATGATTTTAACCTAATTTGCTCAGCTGCTCATATTAGGTTCAAACTCTTTCCAAACAATTGGAAGTTTGCTCAAATGACCATCTACTGGTCCCACGTCCATCAAGATACGGTCCCATGACCTCTTGGACAGTCCCTCATATTTTCTATAAAACCAGGTTTTATGATTTGTCACTCACACGAGCATTATTTCAGTAAATGATTAAACCAACATTTAATCATTCTTTCACCAACTGGTCGTCAAGAGACTTTGATATTTTTGCTCATTCGAGCATCTGGGCGTTATATGGTGAACCCGTCATCCTATGTATCCGGTCTTATGTGATTTGCAATAAATCATTATCTCGGTAAAATTAGGGTTTTGAATCCAGAGCTCTGCAGAAACGTAATTTTGAGCAGATTTGAACACTCTGATAATTTTATGTTGATTCCATGATTAACATTCGTATTTATTTTGCTCGACCCAGCAGTCAGTAACTTAAATTAATATTTTAGTTGGTCCAGCTACCAACAATTCATTAAAAGAACGATATTTGTTCAAACTAGCGATATTTGCTCGAACTAGCAATATTCGCTCGAACCGGCAATATTTACTCAATTAGCAATATTCGCTCGGACTAGCAATATTTGCTCAAACCAGAGAATGTTGGTTCAACTATCAATATTCAACAATTTAGCAATACAGTTTTGCTCGTCTTAGGTTATGATGATACCTCGTCTCAGCAGACACGTTAAATTCATGAGTTTCGAAACATTTACTCACACATGTTCAACTCAGCGCTACATGGACTCATCGTCCCATAAAGTCAGCAACTGACTCCAAAATCACGAGATTTCAATCGTGTCACATGGGGGGATATTAACTAGGGTTTTGGTATGGCGGTCTACGGCACGTGTGTTCACCCACGATGAGAATGTGAGCAAGTCGTGCAATCAATTGGAGGAGTCAGCAAAGTAGTGGGTGGAAAGTTAACCAAGTCTCCGCACGATAAGTAATTGGTTTTAACATGATTTCCCCATTTCCCATTCTCTGATTCCAGCAACTGTCACACTTCATGGGATCTTGGTGTTTTCAACTACATCATTATAAAATATCTCTGAATCCTGATTTAAAAGACAGAAATTTTCGAACACTCGAACAACATTCGCCAAGACGAGCAATTTCTCATCAAAGTTCATACAGACAATCTTTCGTCTACACGCTCACAGAAATTACTCTCAATTGAGAAAAATTCAATGATTCAGAGCATTTTCACGTTGAATTCACAACACATCTACAATCTCAGATCACCATTGAACTCACGTATTTCTCAGCTTCCCTCCTACAGATCAACCCATCCTCTCTTGTGACCGAATTGACTCTGGAACGGCCATTGTTCTTAGTTTATGCCGGGGTCTTACAGATTGATCTCTCGAACTTAAAGCACTCCCTTATTGCAGTGCATCTCTGTAAGGTTCAACATTTCGCTCGGTTCAAGGGGTCTCCACACGGTCGACTCTTCAATTCCGTAAAATCCAGCAAATCGTTGTTCCCCACTCACACCACCATTTCATGGACTGAAGCCATTTTCCACCATTCCATGACATAGCTAGCGCCATCTTAGTCGTTCAAAGCATCACCATCTCCACTATCCAAGGAAGCGCTATCTTGGCCGTTCAAAGCAGCGTCATCCACCGTTTCACGAATTAGGAGCCAGCTGTGCCATCTCTGATTCTCCATGATCTATCCAGCCAAGTGCCATCCACCGCTTCACGGATCTAGCCAACAACATCGCTCCACGGACCTAGCCAACAGCGCTGCTCCGCAGATCTAGCCAGAAGCACCATTCCATGGATGTAGCCAAGCAAGCAACATCGTCTATCATTCAAAGCCAACAACGCCATCTACCTTTCCTAGCCAACCAGTGCCCGTTCCGCGGACCAAGTTGCAATGTCACCTCTGCCAATCAATATCCAAAGTTGCAGCGCTGATGCCAATACACCATGGCCAAGCCGAATTTATGCAAAACCACCAATACAGGGATCACGGATTCCTCATGCATTCTGCTAAAGGTTAGTTGAATTTCCTCGAAAATCTCTTCACGTCTTGTCCTTTCGATTTTACTCTTATCTGTCACCATCTCATGCTTACCCCGCAACAACGCCGTTGTTACGTGCTAAGCAGGGGACTTAATGTTGATGGTGGTTTTTAGCTTAGGGTTGAAATCGTAAACCTTGCATCTGATGTGACGTCACTCTGTAAGGAAATGATGTCGTGAGTGCTAACCTCTCCACCGACATATTTATTGAGTCGTTCAATATACTTACATGAAATTTATCCAGACTAGCGAATGTAGAAACCATCCCAGATGTTCTATAAATTTTGGCGCCTCGCCTATATTCACTTAATATAAGTTCCTTTGAATGCCTTCTATGTTATGTTCTCCGGCTGAACCCTTAATGTTGATATGGCATGACAATTTGTGTTCACTCGCAGTAGAGTAGCACGAATTTCCAAATATCAAGGATAAGGTCTTTGCATAAGGTATTCAATCAGAAAAAGCATGCTGCTCTCTGGCAATGAACTTAAAAGAACTATGTGTCAACACATAGAATTCAATCAATTGCCCTGACTAACTTGCAGAAGTTAAGGTTTTGCGCCTCGCGCTGTATATCAGACCTTGCTCGTCGAAATTAAACCTAGGCAAACTAGGTAATTAATCTTCCATGGATTAGCAGGTGCAAAACCTTGCTCAGAATCAGAAAAAAGGGAGCCGCAACAGCAAAGGGAGGTGTGGCCATGCCTTAGGCCAAATGGCGCCACTTGCCATTGGCCACACCCCTTCCTAAACCGGCCCTATTTATCTCGACCAATCGTGTCGCCTCAAATTAGCCACGCGCGCATAAGTTGTGGTTGGGCCCATACTTGCCGGCCCCACTTCCCATCGACCAATCAGGTCGCTCTAAAGCCGCCACACTCTCACCATAAGTGTAGCCACGCCCATGCTTGGCCGACCCTCTTTTAATTGACCAATCAGGTTGCTCTAAAGCCGCCACACTTTCACCAGAAGTGTAGCCGCGCCTTATGTTTGGACGGCCCCTTTCCTTGGCCAATCAAGTCACTCTGAACTTGCCACCATACATTAAAGGCCAAACACACCCTACCGCGCCACCATATTGGCAAGCCAAACGCTCCTTACCACAACAACATATTGATCGGCATGCCACTCTGCCGCGGTGGCATGCCACTTTAGCCTTGGCTACGCCGCCAAACCCTAATTCTTACCACGACGCCAAATCCTAGCCTTGGTCACGCCGCCAAGCCCTAATTCTTACCACGACGCCAAATCCTAGCCTTGGCCACGCCACCAAGCCCTAATTCTTACCAAGGCGCCAAATCCTAGCCTTGGCCACGCCACCAAGCCCTAATTCTTACCACGGCGCCAAATCCTAGCCTTGGCCACGCCGCCAAGTCATAATTCTTACCATGCCGCCAAGCCCTAATTCTTACCACGGCGCCAAATCCTAGCCTTGGCCACGCCGCCAAGCCCTAATTTTACCACGGCGCTGAATCCTAGCCTTGGCCACGCCGTCAAGCCTTAATTTTGGCCACGGAGCCAAATATTAGCTTTGGCCATGCTACAACGCCACAGGCGTGGCCATGCCACAAAGCCACCGGCATGCCGTCATGCCACGGCTACTAGCATGTCGCTATGCCACGGCTACTAGCATGTCGCTATGCCACGTCTACTAGCATGTCGCCATGCCACGGCTACGCCACTAGCATGCCGCTGTGTCAAGGCTACGCCACTGGAATGCCGCCATGCCACGGCTACTAGCATGCCGCTATGCCACGGCTACTAGCATTCCGCGGCTACGCCATTGGCATGCCACTATGCCATGGATACTCCACTGGAATGCCACTAGCATGCCGATATGCCATGGATCCACCAGGCGTTACTATGCCAATGGTGTCACTTCACTATACAACAAGATGCGGCCATAATCAATGGCCACTCTTCCCCATGAGATGCAATCTCATCCATCCAAGTTCGCCACTGAACTGACGGACTTGCGGCAAGCCCAGGAAACCCGCTACGCCAGGCGCCACTATGTTAATGGCGCCACTTTGCTACACAACAAAGAAGTGGTCATAATCAACGACTACCCTTCCTCATGAGATGTAATCTCAGCCATTCAAGTTCGTCACCAAACTGACGGACTTGTGGCAAGTTTTAGGCGGACGACCAAGGCAATCCTAATAGCATCACATGCTATTTTCCTATGGCAAAGTCTCTTGACTTTGACTTTCCACACATAGTAACCTGCTACACGTTTTCCAAGAAAACACTTGAGACATCAAACATGTCACAAACTGGGGGATACTCACTAGGGTATTGGTCTGGCGGTTTACAGCATGCGGCGTGCAATGCGCCCGTTACAAGAAAGTGTCATGAAGTAGGAAAATTAGTGGTGGTAAAAAGTAACGGTGTAAACAATTCATTATCTTCATCATGGAGGCGTAATGACTGACAGTTACACGAATTCACTTCCCTCATAACGGAAGCATAACGTCTGACGGTTACACGTTACTCTATTCTTCCACCACTCAATCGTTTACACTTCCTACGAGACCAGGGTACGTTTCAATATGACTTGTATAAATAGGCTTCACCTATTTTCACCAAAAAACAAGTTTTGGTCGGCAGCAACACAGTATCTAGAAATCACCTGGTAGCTTTCCATTCAGCTAACCAGTTCTACTTTCATATACGAGTCATGAACAACCACACCTTCAGAATCAACTATTCTGGTCTCAACACGCTCTTCGTTTCCCTCCCTAAGACCAACCCTTCTCCTTCACTTTGTGACCGAAGCAAGCCTGGAACGACCATTTCTTGGTTTAGGCCAGGTTTGTACAGATTGATCTCTCGAATCAAAAGTACTCCCGTACATTGCATTGTTTAGGGTTTAGATTCGTTTCTCATCCACACACCCGAAATTACCAAAATCAGCAGAAACAGTTATCACCCACAAACAACTAGTTATTTCATGTTCTTCAGCTAAGGCATATGCACAAATTCTGGTTTGGTTAAGTTACTCATGGAATTTGTTGTTGATAACATGAGGTATAATCTGATCTAAGTTAAGATGACTACGTATCAAGATTAGCTATTGCATATTCTGTTTAAGCATATGGTTTGAGTATGGATCACATGTTCAAGTCTATATTCTGTTTCGGCATGTTGTTTTGACTATTGGTAGTTAAGACTGTACTGTTTTGTAACTGCATATAAGTGGTTATTATTTTGCTGATTGATTCATGCTGATGTCGTATGTGTTGCTTATAAACACACGTACTAATGTTAAGGAATGATTGGATGAGTTGTGTATTTAATATTTGTATCTAAAACATGTTGCTTGAAGCTGGTTTTGCACTCTGTTTCCAAGGTCAGGTCATTATATCACGGGTAATGTTTTCTTTTCAAGTAGATGATGTGTTAAGGCTTGGCATTCACATGTATAGTTGAAGTCTTGATTACGAACCATCATCTGGTTAGTATAAGAACATGTTTATGATATGTAATTTTTAGAATTTTCAAGAAGCAGCAGTTCTTGAGCTTCAAGGTTTATGTTTGTCGGGATGAAAAATTTATATTCATGAATACCAATGCAGTTAACATGATGAGTTCTGATCGGAACAACTGTGTACTAACTTTTTAAGCAGCCTGGATGGATTGATGGCGAAAAGCCTGAAATTAACAAATTCAATTAATGGGTTTGTACTGTTCAAGGTTGTTGAATATCCCTGAATTCATAAAGTTCCTGAAATTCCTGCACAACCCAAAGTTCCTTATCATCTAGTTGCTACTAGTTCTGTCAGAAAGTTATAGGTGCACGGAGAACAAGAATATCATTCTCTTGTTGAGCCGCGGCTCTGATTTGTGGGATACAAACAGTTGTGAGTGGAAAACTGTGGTTGCATACTTGCAAGGAGGAAGCACAATTGAAAAAATGGGGGTACAACAACCTCACCCAATATTTCGATTAGCAATCTGTATGGACAAACTCTAATATACTTTCAACAGAATCAACTAGACTCAATCTTAATAAAGTATATCAAAGAGTTATATCTCTCTTTCTTGATTCTATTCTTTCTCAAGCAAATATAAATCTGCGAGTCTAATTGAATACAAGATAAATCACTTGAGCGGTACCAAAGACCAATGTTCAAGTATCAATCAATTTTAATCAACAACGAAAGGTCAGATTTCCAATTGATTGATTCTAATGCACAACCTGTGATATTTCAATTATATAACAAAATATAATGCGGAATAGAAATAACACAGACACCAGAATTTTGTTAACGAGGAAACCGCAAATGCATAAAAACCCCGGGACCTAGTCCAGATTGAACACACACTGTATTAAGTCGCTACAGACACTAGCCTATTACAAACTAACTTCGGTCTGGACTGTAGTTGAACCCCAATCAATCTTACACTTATCCAAGGTACAGTTATGATCCTACGTCTCTGATCCCAGCATGATACTACGCACTTTATTCCCTTAGCTGATCTCACCCACAACTAAGAGTTGCTACGACCCAAAGTCGAAGACTTTAATAAAAAAATCTGTATCACACAGAAAAGTCTACAGGAATAGATAGATCTGTCTCCCACAGAAGTACCTACAAGTTTTTGTTCAGTCTTTTGATAAATCAAGGTGAACAGGAACCAATTGATAAACCGGACTTATATTCCCGAAGAACAACCTAGTATTATCAATCACCTCACAATAATCTTAATCGACGCGGCGAAAGAAGATATTGTGGAATCACAAACGATGAGACGAAGATGTTTGTGACTAATTTTCTATCTTGCCTATCGGAGATATAAATCTCAATTCAATCGTTACGATTGTACTCAAAACGATAGAAGATGCAAGATCAGATCACACAACTACGAGAAAGTAGTATCGGCCTGGCTTCACAATCCCAATGAAGTCTTTAAGTCGTTAACCTGGTTTTTAAGAAGAAACCTAAGGTTAAAGGAGAATCTACTCTAGCTAATACAACTAGTATCACACAGGAGGTGTGGGGATTAGGTTTCCCAGTTTCTAGAGTTCTCCCTTATATAGTCTTTCAAATCAGGGTTTGCAATTAATGTTAGCTTGGTAACAAAGCATTCAATATTCACCGTTGGATGAAAACCTGATTAGATGCAAGCTAATATCTTTCAACCGTTGGATTGAAAACTTAGCTTGTTACATACAAATGAAATGCACGATTTTAGGTTTGTGTAACCATACCCAAACATGTACATTTGTTGGTTCAACAATAGTTAACCAAATTTTTAGCCATATGAGCACTTTCATATCAACCATATTCTTCGTCACCATAACTAGTTCAAATGACTCAATTGAACTAGTTAGATAGTTGTTTAATTGCAAGGAAATCTTATGTAACTGAAAAAGCGGGGGTCTAACAACACCACCCAATATTTCGCTTAGCAATCTGTATGGACAAAATCTAATATACTTTCTAGAGAATCAACTAGATAGTCAGACTCAGTCTAGATAAAAGTATATCAAAGAGTTTAATATCTCTCTCTTGTTTTGATTTACTCAAGCTAATAGAAATCAGCGAGTCCTAATAAAATACAAGGAATAACTCGGATGGTACCAAACACCAATATCCGAGGATCAATCAATGACAATCGACAACCAAAGGTTGGATTACTCTAATTGATGATCTAACACACAACTTGTATTATTTCAATTATAAAGATAAAACAATATAATGCGGAAATTGAAATAACACAGACACCAGAAATTTTGTTAACGAGGAAACCGCAAATGCAGAAAAACCCCGGTACCTAGTCCAGATTGAACACACAGTGTATTAAGCCGCTAGAGACACTAGCCTACTCCAAGATAACTTCGGACTGGACTGTAGTTGAACCCCAATCAGTCTGCTACTGATCCAAGGTACAGTTGTACTCCCTACGCCTCTGATCCCAGCAGGATACTACGCACTTGATTTCCTTAGCTGATCTCACCCACAACTAAGAGTTGCTACGACCCAAAATCGCAGGCTTTGACAATAAACAAATCTGTCTCACACAGACAAGTCTATCAAAGGATCAATCTGTCTCCCACAGAAAAACCCTAAATTTTTTGTTCCGTCTTTTGATAATAATCAAGGTGAACAGGAACCAATTGATAATCCGGTCTTATATTCCCGAAGAACATCTTATATTCTCAAGCCAATCAATATGATTGTACTCGTACGATAGAAGATGCAAGATCATATCACACAACTACGATAAAAGTAGTATCGGTCTAGCTTCACAATCCCAATGAAGTCTTTAAGTCGTTAACTTTGTTTTAGAAGAAGAAAACCAAAGGTTAAAGGAGAACCGACTCTAGTACGCAAACTAGTATCACACGTAAGGTGTGGGTATTAGTTTTGCGCAATACTAGATGTCTCCTTTATATAGTCTTTCAAATTAGGGTTTTGCCTTGGTAACAAACAATCAATATTCACCGTTAGATGAAAACCTGATTTAGATTCAAGATAATATTTCTCAAGCGTTAGATTGAAAACTTAGCTTGTTATACACAAATGAATTGCACGCTTCTAGGTTTGTTAACCGTACCTAAACGTGTACACTGTTGGATCAACAATAGTTAACCAAAAGGTTAGCCATATGAGAATTTCATATCAACCATGTTCTTCTTCACCATAACTAGTTCAAATGACTCAAATGAACTAGTTATAGAGTTGCTCAATAGCAAGGAAATCTTATGTAACTACACAAGACACAATTGAAGCAAAGATGATTTGATTCACTTGAATCGGTTCATGAACTTTTATAACGACGGTTTGCAAACTGCATTCCTTAGTCTTTTTAAAGTTTAAGTTCAGAAATCATCTTCAGATATATAACCTTCTTAAGTTCGCAAACTAGGTTCGCGGACTTAAGCAACCGGCAGAGTTTACAAACTCCATCAGAAAATCTCAGCAAGAGACCTTCCGCCGGTTCGCGAACTGGGTTGGCGGACTGGTACTCACGCAACTAGTTTTTCAACTCCAGCATAATTTCTCGGGATGAGAAGTTCGGCAGTTCGCGGACTGAGTTCGCGGACTTGGCAACAAGCCATTCTTCCGGTTTCTCTTGATCAACAAAGTTCGCAAACTTTGGTTCAAGGAATATGACTTATACATAAATGTCTTTCCACAACAATGCTTATGTCCATCATTGGTTATGTAATCTAAATTCTCATTTCAATCATTGAAACATTCTTAGACGACGTTATACAGTTGTTACACTATTTCTCGTCAAAGCAATTTTCAAGATGATTGAAACATATCATGACTTTCGTCACTAGGTAAAGATAAACTTGGTCGAAGCGAAAAGCTTACCAACACATATTTTGAGATATAGATAGGTGAGGTATACTCGGCTCAAAATACCAAATGTGTATAATCTAAGTCTATATATATAGCATACGAATTTTTGTCTCAAGAAGTATGAGATAGAGTAGATAGACTTTTGAGTGATAGATAAGTTCAAGTCTTCACATACCTTTTTGTCGAGAAGTTCCACCGGTTCCTTGAGTAGTTTTTCTACTTGTATGATGAATCTCCATGAAGTCCTTGAGCTCAACTACACTTTCTATCCTAGTCCCAGACTTAGCTATAATAGACTATAAATCAAGACTTACAGTTTTTATCACTAACATTGACAAGCATGCTTGAGATAGCAATGCATGCGAGTTCGACCGAGCAATGCTCTAATAATCTCCCCGTTTGTCAACTTTAGTAACAAAACTATCAATACATATGGAATACAAAAAAGATAAAGAAACTTAAGTAGCTCTTATTCCACATGTCTAATCTTCAACATTCCTCGAAATCTTCGTCACTTCCAAGTACTCCAATGATCCCAAAGGTTGTAAGTTTAGCATCACCGTTGTTGAAGATCCGTAGCTATAACAATGAGAAAGCATCGGTCTCGATCATTGTTATACATCGTCATAGTATTATTACACACCATCAAAGTCCAATTGTATCACAACTTTAACAATAATACTATGGTGATATGTATCACTCCCCCTTAGTCAATACTCCATATCACATGGAAACCACTCCCCCTTACATAATGACCCAAAGACCATATGTATTTGTAGTGTGAACTACATATTAATTCTCCCCCTTTTTGTCAATAAAATTGGCAAAGGTACAAGAACAGGATCATAATGAAATTTCCGTAAGAGACATTTCATGACTAAAAAGAAAGAACACACATCATCTTATTTAGATGCAATCATATATCCGAAGCTAATAGCATTCATCAAGGAGTTTAAAGATACAAGACAACCCCTAAAATTCCACAGCCGCACACCCCTCAAGATATGACCATTAAGCACAAGTTCAAAAGAACTCTCCCCCATTTGATGTCATTCCCGAAAGAACAACAAGAGCGACCTTAATTTCAAAAGAAAAGAAGGATTTTATTGGACACCAAAAAACATAAGAATGATTTTTTTATATCCAAAAACTCAATCAAATTAATCACAAGTAAAACCCATGATTAAATTAATCGGTATACGCAATCAAATTAAACACAAAAAGTGATCAATACAATTGTTTGTGCTCAACATAAGAAAACTCATGGAGACACAAAAATACTCAACTAGACTAATTAAAAGAGAACTCATAATTAATCTAATTGGAATACACAACCAAACTAATTACGAAAGTAATCAATTTAATTGTCAATTGTTTTGCTCGACATAAGAAAACTTACGGAGCAATAACTAAATAACCAAACAAGATGATTAATTTAGTTCAAAATGCTCAACATAAAGTACCTTACGCAACAACCAACAAATCCAATCAAAAATAATCAACTTGGTTGTATCGTGCTCAACATAAGACACATTACGGAGCCTCACAGTAATACATACGAATATGGATCAGGGAAGATCAATTACTGCGGAATATACAAGGATTCATTCTATTTTCCATCACTATTTGCATAACGGCATTTAATAGACATAATCCTTGTAAACAAAAGATTTTAACCTATCTTCCATCAATAATTGACAATATAGGCTTAACTTTTGTATTTGTCAAAAGTCCATTCATTCTTTCATCAATACATGCATATCAATTCATGAACGGCTTTACTTTTGACAAGATATGGGACAATCAAGTTCACGGACGCAAACACACATATCCCATAACAATATTGCAAATATTAAAACCATAAAGATTAATACTGCAAAAACATCATCCTCCAAATATTTTTAGAATTTTATACCCATAAATCTAAAAATATGAAGATGAAAATGTTGGACATAGCTATGTGTAATCACAATAATGGATATTCCAAACTCTAGTAATCCTTCTCAAAAAGAAGAATAAATTCTCATAAGAAGTTTCCTAGGCATCAATACAAACTCGTAATGCACATATAAGATGATTTGTCCTTAGAGGGTAGAATCAATCTTTTCCGCCCGGATTTAAACCAAGAATATCTACCAAAGGCGTATAGAAATATTTTTTTAACAAAGGAGAACATACAAAGTCATTAACGACCATGCACCATAGTTCACATAAAATGATTGTGAAC
This sequence comes from Papaver somniferum, assembly GCF_003573695.1. Classification (NCBI taxonomy): domain Eukaryota; kingdom Viridiplantae; phylum Streptophyta; class Magnoliopsida; order Ranunculales; family Papaveraceae; genus Papaver; species Papaver somniferum. The sequence goes on from NC_039364.1 coordinate 85,009,411, forward strand.
ATTCAAGAATCCCATCGTAATGTGTGTTACTGCCCATTCTTGAACTTCCTTCTTTGTGATTCACCAACAACATTCTTGTAAAATCTACAATTATCTTAGAAGAGTAGTACTCCAAGAATACAAGTGCCCACGTCCAAGAGAAGTGGAACAAGTGCAACGAAACGGAGCAAAACACTCAAAAATAAGAGACAGGACAAATACCAATCTTAACTCATCCAAATTCAGAAATTCTCATCTCCATTTTGAAGAGAAATCAAATAGGAAGAGAATGAAAAACGAATGAGATCATTCCGAGTTCGGACGAAGAAATTACGGCCAAAACAAGTTTACCGAATATCGACGTCTACAGGAAAGTATGCATACGGGTTTGCAAACGAATTTTCATGACTTGGAGCTGTTTGCAAACTGAGTATGCGAACTTAAACCCCTGTATTTTTATTTTAAATGATGGTATGCATACTTAGTATGTGTACTATAAAGTCCAAACATCCCGAACTATTATTTTCAAACCTAAACATTTAAGAACCTTAAACACAAATCAAGTTAGGTAGAAAAGAACGATAAGAAAGGTATGTGAATCATTATAAGTTCTCTAAGAAAATAAAAGCACAAATCTTGCTCAAGTTTATAGACATACCTTTTTAGATGAATTCAGTTGAATTCTACAGCCTTGCCAAACATAATCTGTGCGCCCCAATTTTTGTGCTTCCCTCACCGTATACATAACAGGGCATTCCTTGGTGAGGATACATTTACAACACACTAAAGTTGTGTTGAGGTGAACAATGTCTTGCTCACCACAAGTGACTTTTGGATTATCATGAAATAGATCGCTTTTAGAACCTTTCACATCCAAATCCATCTTCCCAAAGAACTCTTTAAGTTCCAGCATCATGGATACTGCTTTCTCCATAGTCATGGAAATTTCTGGGAGATCATTCCTTTTCACACTCAATACATCATTGAATTTCTTTGATATCCACTTTTGAGTGCGATTAGGAATGACCGAAACCTTCTTCCCATTACTCTCTTCAAGATTTTACGGAAGAGAATTGCATTGACTATTCTTTTGCAAGTTAGTCTTTCTCCAAGAAGCATCAGTTCTTATCTTCCTCTTTACGAAGTTATCCTTTTGATAACCATTACGATTTTGAAAAGGATTTGTATGACGTTTATAGGCAAATCTAGGCTTATCACGACACTGATTCCTTTGCCTAAGGGTTGGACAGTTATAACCTGTAACGTTAAGAGGATTAGTCTTAACGTATGATCTTGGTTTCACAACTTCTTGTGATGCCCAAACAAGAACGTCATGAAGTTTCTCATTCCTTATACGGAAACGACATCTCCTTTCCAGGTGACTTTTATTTCCGCAATAGTGGCAAACATAAGGAATGTTCTTACCTCAATCTGTATGTGCTGACTTTGGAGGTTGATATACTTTGCTCTTTCGAACCTTAACTGCCGGTGAAGGTATTTCACTTTTGTCATCAGTGGAAACCTTTTGTTGAGAAGAATCAGTAGCCTTGATAAATTTTACCTCTTTGCTAATACTTGGAGCATCTATTCCCTTATAGCCCAATCCTCGTGTATCACGATGATTTTTACTTGCTCCTAGCATAGTGGTTAATTTGCTTGAACTAGTATTGAACTTTTTCAAGTCATCTTCCAACATCTTGATTTTATCAAGAGCAGCAGCTAAATCATCCTTAGGGCGTTTTTCTCGAGCGAGACAAGCACTTTCTCTGTCATCAAAACTAATTTGTTGAGAGTTAAACCTTGCTTCAGATTCTGCAAGTTTCTCTTCCAACAAAAAGTACTTTTTATAAATATTATCACATTCAAGTGACTTCATACGTAGGTTTTCCTCAGAATCCTTGAGGATCGATTCGTTAGAACGATTCGAAAAATAAACACCTGCGTAACATCTTCTCAATTTCTTGTTTTCTCGACAGAGAGGAGTCAGAAGAGGTGAGACATGAGAAGTTGTAATCTTCTTCATATTCCACGAATCCAAAACTTAACATAATCTGAGACTTCCTCATAAACATCTCTATCAATATCTGAATCACATTCATCAGAAAGTTCATCCAACTGTTCTTCTAGGAGAGTTTCCCAATCAACAGTTTTTACATCAAGAGAATGTTTAGATATTGACTTAGATGTGACAGTTCTCTCAGGTGAATCCAATCTTTTAGAATCATCTGGTAATTTCTGAACTGGTACGTTATTAGAGATAGACTAGTCCATAATCAGATCGCTACAAACACAGACTTGTAAGGTCTTGAACGTGTTTGCCTGCTCTGATACCAATTGAAAAAGCGGGGGTCTAACAACACCATCCAATATTTCGCTTAGCAATCTGTATGGACAAAATCTAATATACTTTCTAGAGAATCAACTAGACATTCAGACTCAATCTAGATAAAAGCATATTAAAGAGTTTAATATCTCTCTCTTGTTTTGATTTACTCAAGCTAATAGAAATCAGCGAGTCCTAATCAAATACAAGGAATAACTCGGATGGTACCAAAGACCAATGTCCGAGGATCAATCAATGACAATCGACAACCCAAGGTTGGATTACTCTAATTGATGATCTAACGCACAACCTGTATTATTTCAATTATAAAGATAAAACAATATAATGCGAAAATTGAAATAACACAGACACCAGAAATTTTGTTAACGAGGAAACCGCAAATGCAGAAAAACCCCGGGACCTAGTCCAGATTTAACACACACTGTATTAAGCCGCTACAGACACTAGCCTACTCCAAGCTAACTTCAGACTGGACTGTAGTTGAACCCCAAGGTACAGTTGTACTCCCTACGCCTCTGATCCCAGCAGGATACTACGCACTTGATTCCCTTAGCTAATCTCATCCACAACTAAGAGTTTCTATGACCCAAAATCGCAGGCTTTGACAATAAACAAATCTGTCTCACACAGACAAGTGTATCAAAGGATCAATCTGTCTCCCACAGAAAAACCCTAAAGTTTTTGTTCCGTCTTTTGATAATAATCAAGGTGAACAGGAACCAATTGATAATCCGGTCTTATATTCCCGAAGAACATCCTAGATTAATCAATCACCTCACAACAATCTTAATCGTATGGTAGCGAAACAAGATGTTGTGGAATCACAAACAATGAGACGAAGATGTTTGTGATTACTTTTTATATCTTTCCTATCGGAGATATCAAATCTCAAGCCAACCAATCTGATTGTACTCGTACGATAGAAGATGCAAGATAAGATCACACAACTACGATAAAAGTAGTATCGGTCTGGCTTCACAATCCCAATGAAGTCTTTAAGTCGTTAACCTGGTTTTAGAAGAAGAAAACCAAAGGTTAAAGGAGAACCGACTCTAGTACGCAAACTAGTATCACACGTAAGGTGTGGGGATTAGTTTTGCGCAGTACTAGATGTCTCCTTTATATAGTCTTTCAAATCAGGGTTTTGCCTTGGTAACAAAGCAATCAATATTCACCGTTATATGAAAACCTGATTTAGATTCAAGCTAATATTTCTCAAGCGTTAGATCGAAAACTTAGCTTGACTGTTGATCTTAAACTTGTAGGGTTGAATATTTATTGAACTCATTTATTGAATATTTTTTCCCAAAGGTAATTCATATTCATGACTGTTGATCTTAAACTTGTAGGGTTGAACTCATTTATGTCGCAATTCTGCCCAAAGGTGTTTTGCGACGATACCGGGTCTTGTTTTTGAGTTTAAGACGTTTATGTTTGCTTATTGATATGTTATCTATTTTGTTTATATATATAGCTGTTTAAAGTGATAATAAGCATGTATGTTGTGAAATAAAGTTTTGAAACTTGTAAGTAATGGTCCTTGTACATCATGGTTTACCCAAAGGTGCACCTGATGGTAATGAATCTATTCTAATGTTTCATTTGTGTATAGTAAAAATGTAGAAAGCATTGTAGTATGGCAGATTTATGAAGAACAGTGGGAGCATGATAACATTGTTTTGTTTATCATCTTAAATGAGTACTTGTTCTTGTTTTTAACTTGTGTGTTGTTTATGGTGTTTAGGAACGGAAAATAAGTGGGAGATCACTGCAGAATGTCTCTTTGGATACATAGATCATACTGAGCGCAGAACAAGTCTTGAGTGAGACACAGATAAAGATCTCTTCGGAGATCAAGGCCTCGAGTGAGATACAGATGATCTTTTCGGAGATTAATCCAATAAAGAGATGAATAAAGGTCTCAACGGAGACGCGTTTTCATTTTAAGATAAAGGTTTTCTCTTTGGAGATATATCTTTTATTGGGCCAAGTCTCTTGGGATATGGATAAATGTCTCGACGGAGATATACCTCATATTGAGAACAGAGAAGATCTTTACGGAGATAAAGGGTCTCGATAGAGACATCTCATATTGAGATAGATCTTTTTGTAGATGTTTAAAGGTCTTGATGGAGACATGTTTCTTAATTGAGACATAAGGGATCTCTTTTGAGGTTATTAAGATCTCAGTTTGAGATATAAATGACCGTAAAGTTATTGAGCCAGTTGTTATGACAGAAACATGCCTCTTAAGTGAGCTAGTTGTATACTTTATATGTTTCGACGGAAACATGCCTCTTAATTGAGCCAGTTGTATACTTGTCTCGACGGAGACGAATCTTAATATTATCAAGGAAATCCTATAAAGTAGTGGTAAGAGAATATAAAGTTGCACTGAGAGCTTATAAATATTGATTCAAGTTTAAGTTTTCTGGTTTGAAAATAAAGTGTAAAGTGCAGATTGTATATTGGCATAAGGGTAATCCATTTAAAGTGTATGCATAAAGTTTAAAGTACAATTTACTTGAGTGTAAGATGGTCCGTCTAGTTTTCTGATCATAGAAATGGTGTATGCAACTCTTAAATGGTGTATGGGTCTCTATGGTTGAATACTAGCGTACTTTTTAGACTCGAGCATGCAGTTTTAGTAAAGAGTTTTTTGTTGCTAACTAAAGTGGGAGAATGTTATACTTAATGTTGGTTTAGCAATAAATCATGTTTAGCTTAAGGTAATCCCTGATTAGTTTAAGATAATACAGTTTAGTATAATGCTGATTATGGTGTGATTATTGTTTTAATAATTTATATAATCATGTTTAGTATGAACTAATCTAGCTTGAGTTGTCCTATAAGCTGTCTAATGTAGCCATGAGCTGTCACTCCAACTCATGATGGAAATGTTGGGGATACATATGGCAAGCATGACTAGGACTCTCTTCTAGCCTCACTTGTTTTAAAAGGAAAATCAGTTTTCAAGTGAGGAAATAGAAGTAGATGAAAGTATTGCTTTCTATTTCCTTGTTGTTAATCTGTTTTCGGTATATGTTGTATGTAGTGTTTCTAGCTATGTAAGAACTTTTTTTATGTGTTGTAAGAGCATGTTTATACTAGGTTTATGTTTGTTTCAGCATAAGGGTTTTCTATAATCATGTTTAAGCATAAAATATGTTAATTATGGAGCTAAAATTCCAACACTGTATAGCTACTCCGCCACTTGTACGAATACATGTAATACGGGTTTAGACGTATAAAAATTTTCACATTAAAACTAATACCACTGTCTTGTATCTGAATCAATAGTAGTTATATATTTCTCTAAATCAATTTGAAATATTCCTTAATAACATGAATGACTGAAAAAGCAGGGGGTCTAACAACCACACCCAATATTTCGATTAGCAATTTGTATGGACTAACTCCAATATACTTTTAAGAGAATCAGCTACACAGTCAGACTCAATCTTAATAAAAGTATATCAAAGAGTTATATCTCTCTTTCTCGATTCAATACTTACTCAAGCAAATAAAAATCTGCGAGTCTAATTGAATACAAGATAAAACACTTGAACAGTACCAAAGACCAATGTTCAAGTATCAATCAATTTCAATCAAAAACCATAGGTTGGATTTCCCAATTGATTGATTTAACGCACAACCTGTGATATCTCAATTATATAACAAAATACAATGCGGAAAAGAAATAACATAGAAACCAGAAGTTTTGTTAACGAGGAAACCGCAAATGCAGAAAAACCCCGGGACCTAGTCCAGATTAAACACACACTGTATTAAGCCGTTACACATACTAGCCTACTACAAACTAACTTCGATCTGGACTATAGTTAAACCCCAATAAATCTCACACTGATCCAAGGTACAGTTGTGCTCCTTACATTTCTGATCCCAGCGGGATACTGCGCACTTGATTCCCTTAGGTGATATCACCCACAACTAAGAGTTGCTACGACCCAAAGTTGAAGACTTTAATAAACAAATCTGTATCACACATAAAAGTCTAGGTAATAGATAAATCTGTCTCCCACAGATATACCTACGAGTTTTTGTTCCGTCTTTTGATAAATCAAGGTTAATAGGAACCAATTGGTAACCCAGACTTATATTCCCGAAGAACATCCTAGTATTATCAATCACCTCACAATAATCTTAATCGACTAGCGAAAGAAGATATTGTGGAATCAAAAACGATGAGACGAAGATGTTTGTGACTTCTTTTATATCTTTCCTATGGGATAAATAAATCTCAAGCCAATCTTACGATTGTACTTAGTACGATAGAAACAACAAGATCAGATCACACAACTACAAGAAAAGTAGTATCGGCCTGGCTTCACAATCCCAATGAAGTCTTCAAGTCGTTAACCTACAGGGTCTCGGTAGAAAACTAAGGTTAAAGGAGAATCGAATCTAGCTAATACCACTAGTATCACACAGGAGGTATGGGGATTAGGTTTCCCAGTTGCTATAGTTCTCCCTTATATCGTCTTTCAAATCAAGGTTTACAATCAATGTTAGATTAGTAACAAAGCATTAAATATTCACCGTTAGATGAAAACCTGATTAGATTCAAGTTAATATCTTTCAACCAATAGATCGAAACTTAGCATGTTACACAAAAATGAAATGCAAGTTTATCTAGGTTTGTGTAACTGTACCCAAACATGTACATCTAGTTGGTTCAACAGTATTTAACCAAATGGTTAGCCATATGAGCACTTTCATATCAACCATATTTTTCTTTACCACAACTAGTTCAAATGACTCAAATGAACTAGTTAGAGAGTTGTTCAATTGCTTAGATCTTTATAATAGACACAATTGAAACAAAAACGATTTGATTCACTCGAATCGATTCATGAACTTTATAGCCACGGTTTGAAAACTTGCATTCCTTAGTTTATATAAATTTAAGTTCACGAATAATCGTTTTTAGAAAATAACCAACTTAAGTACGCGGACTGGTACGCGGACTCAAGTACCCGGAATAAGTTTGTTTTCAATTCACAAACTCCAACAGAAATTCTCGGGATGAGAACCTCCGAATGTACGCGGACTCTAGTTCTGGTTTTCCTGAGCAGCAAAGTACGCATACTTTGGTTCAAGGAATAAAGACTTATACATGTATGAGTTACCACACAATGCTTATATCCAACCATGGTTATATAATCTAAACTCTCATTTGAATCATTGAAACATTCTTAGAGGACGTTATATAGCTGTTATTCACAAACCATTTTCCGTCAAAGCCATTTTCAAGCGATTGAAACTTAACATGACTTTCGTCACTAGTAAAGATGAACTTGGCCAAAGAGAAAGCTTACCAACACATATTTCGAAAAATATATAAGCGAGATAAACTCGGCTCGAAATAGCAAATGTGTATAATCAAAATCTATATAGCAAAACGAATTTTGTCTCAAGATAGGAGATAGAGTAGATAGAATTTTGAGTGATATATAAGTTCAAGTCTCCATATACCTTTTAGTCGATGAAGTTCCACCAGTTCCTTGAGTAGTTCTTCGTCTTTGTATGGTGATCGCCATGGAGTCTTGAGCTCAACTACACTTTTTATCCTAGTCCGAGATTTAGCTATAAGTAGACTAGAAATTAAGACTTATAGTTTTGATCAATAACATTGACAAACATGTTTGAGATAGCCACTCACGCGAGTTCGACCGATCAGTGCTCTAACAATCTCCCCCTTTGTTAATTTTAGTGACAAAACTATCAATACATATGGAATACAAAAATAAATAAATAAACTTTTGTAGCTTCTCTTCAACATGCCTGATCTTCTTGGTTCTTCAACATTACTCGAAATCTTCGTCACTTCCAAGTACTCCAATGATCCCAAAGGTTGTAAGTTTAGTATCACCGTTGTTGAAAATCCGTAGTCATAACAATGAGAAAACAAGAATTCTCAATCATTGTTATACAGTGTCATAGTATTATTATACAACATCAAAGTTCAATTGTATCACAACTTCGACAACAATACTATGGTGATATGTATCACTCCCCCTTAGTCAATACTCCATCTCACATGGAAACCACTCCCCCTTACATAGTGATCCGAAAACCATATGTATTTGTAGTATGAACTACACATTAATTCTCCCCTTTTTTTTCAATAAAATTGGCAAAGGTACGAAAACTAGTGGGATCCTAATGAAATTTCCATAGAGACATCTCATGACCAAAAGAAAGCACATATCAACTTTTTAGATGCCATCACATAGCCGAAGCTAAATACATTCATCAAGGAGTTTATAAAGATACAAGATAACCCCTATAATATTCCATAGCCTCACTCCCCACAAAGATTTGGCAATTAAGCACAAGTTCAATTAAGAACTCTTCCCCATAAAATGTCATTCCCGAAAGAACAACAAGAGAGACCTTACTTTCATAAGAAAAGAAGGATTTCTTTGGACATGACAAATCACATACGAATATGAATTTGAATCCAAAAGTACTCAATTAAATTAACCACAAGAAAACCCATGATTAATCTAGTCGGAAATGCTCAACATAAGAGAACTTACGGAGCCGCACAGTATATACACAAAATATGGATCAGGGAAGATCAATACTGCGGAATAGACAAGGATTCATTCTATTTCCCATCACTATTTTCACAATGACATACAATAGACATAATCCTCGTAATCAAAAGTTCATCCTATCTTCCATCAATAATTGCATAATGACATAATAGGGTTCAAACTTTTGTAACGTCAAAAGTTCATTCATTCTTTTATCAATACATGCATATCGACATACGAAAGACTTAACTTTTTACAAGGTATGGGACAATCATAGTTCACGGACGCAAACACATATATCCCATAATAAATTTGCAATATATAAAACCATAAAGATTAATACTACAAAAATCATCTTCCAAACAACTTTTTAGAATTTAAGCAAATAAACCTAAAAAATGAAGATGAAAACGTTGGACATAGTTATGTGTAATCACAACAATAGCTATTCCAAACTCTAGTTATTCTTCTAAATAAAACATGAAAAGAAGATTTACTAGAAAAAATAAAATCACAGTTCATTGAGAACCTCATACCTTTCAATGAATCCGTCAAAGAAGGTATCACTGATTTCCTTTACTCTCTTGACCGTAGTCACACCATGTTCGTGAGTTAGAACACTAATTTTACGATCAACAACCCGAGCAAGCTATCTAGCCTTGACACAGTCCATGATGAGCTTCTTTTGATTCCATATCAGAATATTCTGATTAGCAAGGATTCTGGCCTGACCATATAAGAGTTGGTTTATTTGCAGTTGAAGATTCGCAAACTCGACCTTTGAATCGTACTGAAAACCAGTTAAATCCTTGACAGAATCATCAATCCAGGATTTGTGATCCTTTTTTTCAAGCATCTTCTTTAGAACCAGCTCTTGAATTAACTCACGTCCTTGAGTGTCTTCCTCCATATCAAGATACACTATCTCTTGAGATTTTGCAGAGTACTCCATATATTTTTTTTGATAGGGATGGAATAACACAATAAAGAATATATATGTGTTTGTAAATAGGAGAAGGAAACTCTTGTTTTGGAAACCCTATGAACTCACAGAAGTATGACACAGACGTTCACAGACTGATCACAAGAGAGGGATGGATTTGAACTAAATCCAGCAAGAGGAAGAACACAATGTTTGTCAAATATTGCTCAAAAATCCTTAGAATTAGAGCCCGAGTCATAAAATATTCTTTCATAACTTTGATTGATTGACAAAAGAAAACGACACAAAAAGACGTACAACAAATCTTGAGACTCCCATAGTCATCATCCTTGTACCTCTCAAGATAGATTCAAGGATGATATTACCTAAAGTTAGGTAAAGGAGTGAGAAGTGATCTCAGTACCAAACATGGGAAGAGGGTTGTACAGGTTCTTTGACCGTTTTGCCTGTATATTCCCATTTTTCCATTGATTATAACGTATTCCAGAGGAATTAGTCATGAACCCTTTCAAAAGTCCATCTGAAGGATTTTTCTGAGGATTGAGTCTAGGACCTCTAGAAATAGGTTCCAGAAAAGGGAATTTGGAGGATTTCCATTTTCTTGATCTAGACTTACCAGACTTGTTCTTATGAACACATGGAAGGTCTTCATTAGTGGCACAAGAGTGTATACCATAATGAGGAACATGAAACCTATGATGATTTCTTGAAGAGAGATCATAAGATTTTTGGTTTTCTGTCGGCAAGAGATTCACTGTAGATGTCCTCAGACGATTTACTCCATTGACAGTAGAAAGAAGCAAATTATGGAGATTAGAATTTTTTTTCCTCCTAGAAAAACAATGGATAACATAGTGATTCTTTTTCCCACAGAATGAACAACATCGTGAAGTTGGGACATGATTGCCTTGATCCAAACCTTCATCCTTCACATGCACATTTTGCAAGTGATTCTCAGTAGGTACTTCCTTGTATAAATTTTTCTTTACACAAGGTAAAACCTTGTGAGTATCAGGAGAAGGTGTAGAGAATGACTTAATCATCAAAACATAGTATTCTTTTTTCAAGGCGTTACACTGTTCTTGGGCAAGTTGCAGAGATGCAACAAGTTTCTCTTTTTTATCACGATAGTTATTTATTTCTGATGAATGCGTCTCGATCAAACGTTTTTCTCTAATTGAATCTTCCTTGACAATATCCTCAAGAATACTAATCTTTTCACGCTGTAGAGAAGTTTCTTGAAGAAGTTTTTCGATATTGTTGGAGAAGAACTCAATGATATTATAGAGTTCACGTTCTCGACCAAGAGACTTTTCAAATTCATCAATGAGCTAAGCATGATTCTGAGTCGAAATTTTTGAGATTCTAGTGAGCTCCTTTTCAGCTTTTGCGTTAGTGTCGACTGTCTCTTTAGAGGAGCAGATATCAATATTTGATAGATCCCGTTTTCCACCTCGGGATTCAGAAGAATCAGCGAAGGAGTAATCCTTTGAGGTGACCCCAAGACATTTGACATAGTTAAAAGCTTTGGAAGGCATTTTGGTATGCGTATATGCCAGAGATGAGATTCTGTCCACAAACTCAGATTACTACAAACACAGATTGATAAGGTCTTTAGACGTGTTTGCATGCTCTAATACCAATTGAAAAAATGGGGGTCTAACAACCAACCCAATATTTAGATTAGCAATCTGTACGTACTAACTCCAATATACTTTTAAGAGAATCAACTAGACAGTCAGACTCAATCTTAATAAAAGTATATCAAAGAGTTATATCTCTCTTTCTCGATTCAATACTTACTCAAGAAAATAGAAATCTGCGAGTCTAATTGAATACAAGATAAATCACTTGAACGGTACCAGAGATCAATGTTCAAGTATCAATCAATTTCAATCAAAAACCAGAGGGTAGATTTCCCAATTGATTGATTTAACGCACAACTTGTGATATTTCAATTATATAACAAAATATAATGCAGAAAAGAAATAACACAGACACCATAAGTTTTGTTAACGAGGAAACCACAAATGCAGAAAAACCCCGGGACCTAGTCCAGATTGAACACACACTGTATGAAGCTGCTACAGACACTAGCCTACTACAAACTAACTTCGGTCTGGACTGTAGTTGCACCCCAATCAATCTCACACTGATCCAAGGTACAGTTGCGCTCCTTATGTCTCTGATCCCAGCAGAATACTACACACTTGATTCCCTTAGCTGATCTCACCCACAACTAAGAGTTGCTACGACCCAAAGTAGAAGATTTTAATAAACAAATCTGTATCGCACAAAAAAGTGTACGGTAATAGATAAATCTGTCTCCCACATAAATACCTACGAGTTTTTGTTCCGTCTTTTGATAAATTAAGGTGAACATGAACCAATTGATAACCCGGACTTATATTCCCGAAGAACAACCTAGTATTATCAATCACCTTACAATAATCTTAATCGACTAGCGAAAGAAGATATTGTGGAATCACAAACGATGAGACGAAGATGTTTGTGACTTCTTTTATATCTTGCCTATCGAAGAAATCAATCTCAAGCCAATCTTACGATTGTACTTAGTACGATAGAAACAACAAGATCAAATCACACAACTACAAGAAAGTAGTATCGGTTTGGATTCACAATCCCAATGAAGTCTTCAAGTCGTTAACCTACATGGTCTCGGTAGAAACCTAAGGTTAAAGGAGAATCGACTCTAGATAATACAACTAGTATCACACAGGAGGTGTGGGGATTAGGTTTCCCAGTTGCTAGAGTTCTCCCTTATATAGTCTTTCAAATCAGGGTTTGCAATCAATGTTAGCTTAGTAACACAACATTCAATATTCACCGTTAGATGGAAACCTAATTAGATTCAAGCTAATATCTTTCAGCCGTTAGATCGAAACTTAGCTTGTTATGCACAAATGAAATGCACGTTTATCTAGGTATGTATAACCGTACCCAAACATGTACATATAGTTGGTTCAACAGTAGTTAACCAAATGGTTAACCATATGAGCACTTTCATATCAAACATATTCTTGTTTACCACAACTAGTTCAAATGACTCAAATGAACTAGTTAGGGAGTTGTTCAATTTCTTAGATCCTTATAATAGACACAATTGAAACAAAAACGATTTCATTCACTCGAATCGATTCATGAACTTTATAGCCACGGTTTGAAACTTGCATTCCTTAGTTTATATAAGTTTAAGTTCACGAATAATCGTTTTTAGAAAATAACCAACTTAAGTATGCGGACTGGTATGCAGAATTAAGTACCCGGAATAAGTTTGTTTTCAATTCACAAACTCCAGCAGAAATTCTCAGGATGAGAACCTCCGACAGTACGCGGACTGGGTACGCGGACTCTAGTTCCGGTTTTCCTGAGCAGCAAAGTACGCATACTTTGGTTCAAGGAATAAGGACTTATACATGTATGAGTTACCACACAATTCTTATATCCAACCATGGTTATATAATCTAAACTCTCATTTCAATTATTGAAACATTCTTATAGGACGTTATATAGTTGTTATTCACAAACCATTTTTCGTCAAAGCCATTTTCAAGCGATTGAAAGTTAACATGACTTTCGTCACTAGTAAAGATGAACTTTTCCAAAATGAAAGCTTACCAACACATATTTCGAGAAATATATAAGCGAGATAAACTCGGCTCGAAATAGCAAATGTGTATAATCAAAGTCTATATAGCAAAACGACTTTTGTCTCAAGATAGGAGATAGAGTAGATAGACTTTTGAGTGATAGATAAGTTCAAGTCTCCAAATACCTTTTATTCGATGAAGTTCCACCAGTTCCTTGAGTAGTTCTTCGTCTTTGTATGATGATAGCCATGGAGTCTTGAGCTCAACTACACTTTCTATCCTAGTCCGAGACTTAGCTATAAGTAGACTAGAAATCAAGACTTATAGTTTTGATCACTAACATTGACAAACATGCTTGAGATAGCAACGCATACGAGTTCGATCGAGCAGTGCTCTAACAATGACACATATCATTGTTCCAGGCTATTTCCGAATGATAAACTTGAATCATTATTTTGATTCCGAATAATAAATTGTCCTTAACCGATATTCATCAAGTATGAATAAATGTCCATTAAGCTTAGCCATTATATTTCGAGAAATTATCAAGATAAACTTGACTCGAAATTCTTGCCTATGCATACTAGTCTAATTAATTATGCGATATCGTCTCAAATGATAGAAAGTGAGTATAACTTGAGAAATAAGTGGTTCAGTCTTCACTTACCTTTTGTTGATGAAGATGTCCAAAAGTTTCGGTTGATCTTCGCCTAAACGGTAGAACGCAATGATGACTGCTGTAATCCTCTGTTTCTCAACTACATCTCTATCCTAGTCCGAGACTTAACTAATTGTAGACTAGAAATCAAGATATAGTTTTGACAACAAGCTTGAGATAGCAACACTTGTGAGTTCGACCGAGCAATGCTCTAACACTACCCAATATAGAAGGATAAGGGATTCTACAGTGTGTTAAAATACTAAAGTACCCTTTACACAAACCTTAATAATTCTATTTATCTAAAACAAATATAAAAACCTTAATCATTTATATTAAAAAACTTTAATCAAATCCTAAATTTTTCTCCAATTTCCATTAAAATCAAAACTTAAACTTAATATCAAATAACAATTCAATTTTATTTTTTCGCAAACAATATTTTCGGCGAAAAACAATTCAAGTGATTGAGTTAAATACCCTTAATCTGTTCCTTTGAAGAGAGATTCATCAATGATTTAAGTACAAAACTCTGAAATTTCCTCATCAAAATTTTATAAAAATCAACCACAATTGGTTGTTATATGCATTAACGTATACCTAGTGTTGTTAATGTTCATCAAAAACGAAGAACATCGCTCACATCGTGGATATTCACCTATATAAACTGATTCTGGGTTTGATGTTCTTTGTGTATGTTGATGCATATATCAACCGATTCATTAAACATATTAGGATTTATGCACAAACCCTGATAAAATTTTTTTTTATATTATAGAGCATGAAAATACGAGTTGAACGCAAAAAGAATGAGGTCATTCAGAAAAATCACAGATTCTTGCTGAAAATGCGGGGGGTCTAACAACCACACCTAATATTTCACTTAGAAATCTTTATCGACTAACTCCAATGTACTTTCAATAGAATCAACTAGACAGTCAGACTCAATCTTAAGAAAACTACATCCAAGAATTATATCTCTATTTCTCAATTCAATCTGCAATCAAACAAATAGGAATTTGCGAGCCCGATTGAATATAAGAAATAACTTGCACAATATCAAAAACTAATATCCAAGTGACAATGAATTTAATCAACAACCAAAGGTTCGATTCACAATTGATTAAACTTACGCATAACCTGTGATATTTCAATTATATAGAATAGAAAATATAATGCGGAAAAGAAATAACACAGTATTTGAGGGTGAAAACAGTTTCTGCTGATTTTGGTAATTTCGAGTGTGTGGGTGAGAAACGAGTCTAAACCCTAAACAATGTACTGCAAGGGAGTACTTTGATTCGAGAGATCAATCTGTACAAATTCGGCCTAAACCAAGAAATGGTCATTCCAGACTTGCTTCGGTCACAAAGTGAAGGAGAAGGGTTGGTCTAGGGAGGGAAGCGAAGAGAGTGTTGAGACCAGAATAGTTGATTCGGGAAGAGTAGTTGGTTGACGACTTGTATCAGAAAGTGGAAAGCTAACAGATGGGAAAGCTAACAAGTGATTTCTGAGTGATGTATTCTCCTGACCAAAAACTTGTCTTTAGTGGAAATAGGTGAGACCTATTTATACAAGTCGCAACGAAACGTACCCTGGCCTCGTAAGAAGTGGAAACGGTTGAGTAAATGAAGAAAGCGGTAACGGGTAACGCCTGGAATTGATGTTTCCATAATGAAGGAAACGTTTCACCATTACTTCTTGTATTTACTAACCGCCTCACTCTTATGACACTTTCCTGCAACGGGCGTATTGCACGCCGCACGCTGTAAACCGCCAGACCAAAACCCTGATGAGCATCCCCCAGTTTGTGACATGTTTTGATGTCTCGAGTGTTTTCGTGGAAAACGTGTAGCATGTTGCTATTTTTTGGTAAGTTAAAATTGAGAGGCTTGCCAGTTCGGTGACGAACTTGTACGTCTGAGATTTGCATCTCAGAAGGAAGGGTAGCCGTTGATTGTTGCAACCCTCCGTTTGGCAGCCAGCGGCATGGAGGCATGGCCGGCATGGCTTTGGCGTGGCCAAATTAGGGTTTCGGCACCGTGGCCAATAGTTGGCACCGTAGCCAAGATATTGCCACAAGTCGTTTGGTGGCAAGTTTGTACGTTTGAGATCTGCATCTCAGGAGGAAGGGTAGTCGTTGATCGTAGCTACCTTCCGTTTGGCTGCCAGCGGCATGGTTGCATGGACGGCATAGATTTGGCTTAGAAGGGAGTCGCTTGCGGCTTGGAAGGGAAGCGCTTGCGGCTTGGAAGGGAATCGCTTGCGGCTTGGAAGGGAAGCGCTTGCAGCGTGGATGGGAAGCGCTTGCCGCTTAGAAGGGAAGCGCTTGCGGCTTGGAAGGGAAGCGGGAAGAGCTTGCGTCTTGGAAGGGAAGCGCTTGTGGCTGGGAAGGGAAGCGTTTGCGGCTTTGTCTAAATTAGGGTTTGGTATGCTGAAACCCTAATTAGCGCCCTTTACTAGAATCGTTGTAGAATTCTCGTACGGAATCACATTTTGATGGTCCGCCCCTCCATTCTGCACGGAAAAGAATTTCCTATCTCCTACGCGGGAATATTTAGGTTTTGAACTCGTTCGGAAGGTGAAAACAGCCTGAAAGTAAAACTCAGGAAGAATTCAGGTGGGATGTCGGCAGCCAGCGGCACAGTGGCATGGCTGGCATGGCTTTGGCGTGGCCAAATTAGGGTTTGGCACCGTGATCAAAGAATTGGCATTGTAGCCAAGAGGTTTCCACAAGTCGTTTGGTTTGGTGGCGAGCTTCTACGGCTGAGATTTGCATCTCATAAGGAAGGGTAGCCATTGATGTTGCAACCCTTCGTTTGGCAGTCAACGACATGGAGGCGTGGACGACATGGCTTTGGCATGTTTTAGGCGCGGCCAAAACTAAGTTTTTATGGCATTGGGACAGAAGTTGCCACGCGTTTGGCGCGAACTTGTACGGCTAAGATTTGCATCTCAGAAGGAAGGGTGGTCGTTGAATGTTGCAACCCTTCGTTTGGCAGCCAGAGGCATGGAGGCATGGTCGGCATGGCTTTGGCAATGTTTTAGGCACGACCAATATTAGGGTTTGGCCGGCATGGATGGCATGGCTGGCAGGTCTGGCATGCCATTGGCGTGGCTGGCAGGGTTGGCATGCCTTTGGCGCGGAGATGTGGCTGGCATGGCATGACATTGGCACGATGGTGCGGCTGGCATGGTTGGAATGCCTTTGGCGCGGAAATGTGGCTGGCATGGCATGTAATTGGCGCGAAGATTTGGCTGGCATGGCATGCCATTGGCACGGTGGTGCGGCTGGCATGGTTGGCATGCCTTTGGCGCGGAGATGTGGCTGGCATGGCATGCCATTGGAACGATGGTGTGGCTGGCATGCCTTTGGCGCAGGGGTGTGGCTGGCATGGCATGCCATTGGAACGATGGTGCGGCTGGCATGGTTGGCATTCCTTTGGTGCAGGGGTGTGGCTGGCATGGCATGCCATTGGCACGATGGTGCGGCTGGCATGCCTTTAGAGCGGTGGTGCGGTTGGCATGGTTGGCATGTCGTTTGCGCGGTGGTGTGGCTGGCATGGTTGGCATGCCGTTGGCGCGGAGGTGCAGCTGGCATGGTTGGCATGACTTTGGCGCAGGGGTGTGGCTGGCATGCCATTGGCACACTTGGCTAGCATGCGCGGCTGGCACGTGCGGGGACAATGCCAGTCGATACTGAGGGTTCTGCCGTGGAACCTAGTTTACATATAAAAAAAAGGTACCCTGGTAAATTTCTCACAGACGTATTGAAAGGCTCAATAAATGCGCTAGTGGAGATATTGGTGTTTACAGATCCGTTTCCTTACAGGTTGACGTCACGTTAGACCAAGGTTTTACGATTTTAACCCCAAGCTAAAAACCACCATCAACATTAAGTCCCCTACTTAGCTCGAAACAAGGGCCTTGTTGCGAGGTAAGCATGAGATGGTGACAGACAAGGGAAAAATCGAAACGGCAAGTCATGAAAAGATGTTCAGGAAGATCCGACTAACCTTTTTTCCGGGAGATAAAGAAAATCCATGACTCTTGCATTGGTGGCTTTGCGCAAATTCGGCTCTTGGTGCTGCTAGATAGGCCGCGGAGTGGTAGAGGTGGTTGTTGGCTGAGATGCAGACTGTTGGCATCAGCTTGGAAGGGCTGACGGCGCAGCTAGCTTGGAAGGGATGATGGTGCGGCTATCTTGGAAGGGCTGATAGCGCGACTAGCTTGGAAGGACCAATGGCTTGGTAAAGATGGAGCCATGGAGTGTCGGTCTTGGAACGCGGAGAGGATGGCGCTGGCTCGGTTGCGACGCGGAGATGGCACTTTCCAGGACGCGGACTGTTGGCGTCGGCTTGGACGTGGCGCCATTGGAGTGGAATGGTGGAAACTGTCTTCAGTCCGTGAAATGGTGGAAACTGGTTTCAGTCCGCGGAATGGTGGAAACTGGCTTCAGTCCGCGGAGTGGTGGAAACTGGATTCAATTCCGTGGAATGATGGAAACTGGCTTCAGTTCCGTGGAATGATGACAACTGGCTTCAGTTTCGTAGAAGGATGACGACTGGCTTCAGTTCCGTGGAATGATGGCAACTGGCTTCAGTTTCACGGGAGGATGACGACTAGCTTCAGTTCCGTGGAAGGATGACGATTGGCTTCAGTTCCGTGGAAGGATGACGACTGGCTTCAGTTCCGTGGAAGGACGACGACTGGATTCGGAACTCCGGCTACCAAACAGTGGTGATGACGTTACTTACTTGACCACGGAGCGGGTGGAAAATAGTGTTGTTGGCTTGACCACAGAACGGGCGGAGATGGCACTGCTGTCTAGGTCCGCGGAAAAGTTGAGATGGCGCTGCAACTTCGGCCATGGACCATCGATGTTGGCATTGAAGCTTTGGCCATGGAGCGCTGATGATGGTGCTGCAACTTCGGCCGCGAACTGTTGATGTCGACACTCGGAGCATTGGCGCCGGATTGACCAAGGAGTGTTTCAGGTTGAGCGGCTTGTGTTCCTCGTGCCGGCGCGCTGCTGGTTCGGTCATGGAGCATAAGTGTGGTGCCCCCAGTCATCTATTCACGTTCATGGAGCAAGAAGGAATCCTTATTTTGTTCAAACTTTAGAAACTCCATCCGCATAAAAAGAAGTATCGACCCTCTTCTGGTTTATGTTGCTCGTCTGAATCCGTGCTTTCTTCTGCAGTGTCTCTCCAGTGGATTCCAAAATTTACCAGACTCCATTGCATTCTTGGGACGGATGGATGAAACATATGCTCGGCAACGATCATGTCGGGGCTAATCTTGGGGATTATGGTTGTGTTGCCGGTTCATCCTTGACTTTAGGTTGTTCGGCGCCTGGACCTTCTGACCGCGATGACAATATATACCGTGAATGCTTGTATGGTCAAAATCTTCCGGAGCCACTGGATGAAATAGATGAGTTGGGAGACATTCCGTTGCCGATGTGCTGCTATCAAGTCTTCAGGGACTTTTTTCCAAGAGAAATCCTTCGAACCAGCTTCTGAATCTTGGAATATCGTATGGAATGGGATGCAGTGAGCAGTCCCCAGTTATATTTCTATCAGATCTGATGGCATGGCCGAATATGTGAACGTATCTTTGTGGCGTGTTTTTGGAGTCTTCGATGCACATGTGCGGTTCCATGTTGAGAAATTCCTGCGGCTCGTAAAACTTCGGCAGTGATGATGTTGAAATCAGAAATAACCAGGTTGAGGGGAGTGAAAGCGTCCCATGCTGGTAGTCCCCATGTGTATCCTACTTTCATTGCATCTCCTTGAATCCATGTCCACGGAATTTGATACAAGCTTATTGTACTCTTCTGAATGGGACGTTGGGATGCTCCGGATATCACATGGACGGAATATTCTGGATAGCGAAGAGGTAGGAATGAGAGAGTTATGTTGTTTATCGTGGCTCCCTATGTTTCTTCAAGAAAATGTTTCAGTCGCGTCTCTGGAGTTATCTCATGAGTCTTTGATAGTCGTCGGGATGGACTGCGATGAGCAGTCCCCAGTCGCATTTTTCTTTAGTTTCTGAAGTTGTTTTCCTCTGAGCAGGCTTGGGATCCACCGCGGCCTCGTAAAGTGTTGAAGGCGTCTTATAGATAGAGAGGTGATGATATGCTTGCGCTACACCCTTGAAGAGTAGATGACCTTGTTGTGGCTATGGCCTTTTGGTTGACTGTGTCTTCTGAGCTTTGACAGTGAAGGGATTCCGTGTAGATCCTCAGCCCCCAAGTATGGTTTACATGTTTCCATCTTGTATGGTCAGTCGGTTGACCATGATAAATACATCACCATCGTGCGTTCGTACTGGTGATTTTGTTACTTCTTCCACGTGAAACTAAAATATGGAGGAATACAGGTTATCTTTGTAGTGATTGCTGCTGCGGTGAACCTCTGGCTGGTATCAACAAATGAGCGGCAACAGTGCTTGGTAGCAGATGTAATCGGAAGAGACTACATTGACGTGGGAATAAAGTAAGTTGGCTGGAATTGTATGGGCATCCATGGAAGTAAAAGTATTGGGTGGATGCGTAAGCGAGCAAACTTTCCATGACTACGAGCCTTGGTGGAATGGATCAAAAGGTGGCCACGACTACGAATATTGGATGGTCGCGATCATGATCCTTGACATAGGGAGTGTGGTGGCACGACCTTTGGCAGGAAGGAGTGGCGGCTACGGCACGATCCTCGGCAAGGGAGAGCGGCGACTACGACACGATCCTTGGAAAGAAGGAGTGGCAGCTACAACACGATCCTTGGAAAGAAGGAGGCGTTGAAGCGGCTTCGGCTCTTGGAGAGGACGTTGAAACTTTATGGAGAAAAAAGCTGAAGCTTTGGTTCCGGATCCTGGAGCAGCTTATGGAGAGAACGCTGAAGCGGAGCGGCTGCTGGAGCGAACGTTGAAGCGGAGCGTCTGCTGGAGCGAGCGTTGAAGCGGAGCGGCTGACGGAGGACGTTGAAGCGGAGCCACTTATGGAGAGAGCGTTGAAGCGGAGCCTTGCAACTCTCAGAGCCTTGACGGTTACAATTTTGAAGTCGAAGACCGCGTCACTCAGCGTTCTGTCAAACTCGACATCCTTCGGGTAAACAATGGTTAGGAGTCCCCAGTTCCATCTATCAATCGTGCTTTCCAGGAGAAGTTGGGGTTCGGGAACAGCTTCCCTGGCTGGAGATTGCTGCTTTCCTGATGTAGTGCGGTTGTGGGATGCAAATACATCTTAACGTTGCGCCTTGGAGAAATATGGAATCTCACATAAATGTTTCATTATAGACTGCACGATTTTGTGGGCGAAGTCCCCAGAAATCATGCAGCTCCTGACGGGAAGAGAGTCTTTGTGAACTAAGGAGGGTTGCTGATTTCCTTTGCTTCGATTTTGTAGAAGTCGTTCCTGATATTTACATATGATGAAATTGGATTGCTGATTCCCTTCTACTGGGCGTTCAAGAGCAACGCGAGCCTCTTCATCTATAAACGCACGTCCTGCTGAAGTGCCTGCGCCGGATGTTAAAAGTATTCCTTGTCAGCTCCCTCTTGGGTTGACGTGACTCTTATGGTGGCCGCTCTGTTAGTGTCTTGAGGAAAATAGGTATCTCTTTCCGAGTTATAGCCACGTCCATCTGAGCCTTACGAGAACCTTTTGTCTTTCCATCAAATTAATAGTGGTAAAAGGAGGTCGGCTTCTTCTGACTCCCACAGTCTCTCGTCCTGATGGTGGAGTAGCAGCGGCTTTAGTGACGGTTGGAGCTATCATACTTGAAGAAACGTTGGGGGCGGCGGAAGCGGCTCTGGATCTGGTGATCAGAGGTGTAACATGCAAAGATGGCGCGGTTTTGATCACGGAGTGCTGGAGCCATGACGTTGTTCTGAAGAGTGAGGATCGCGCTGCTTTGGTTGGCTGTGGAACGAAGAAGATGGCGCTGGATTTTGGCTGGTTGTGGAGCGGAAATATGGCGCTGGCTAGATCATGGAATGGCATGGACGGCTGCTGGATATGACGTGGATTGTTGGTGCTGGGAGTGGCATGTTGGCGTCGTTCGTGGTGCTATCTGAGATGCGAATCGTTGGCGCTAGCTTGGCCGTGGCCTGTTGGCGCCATGGAGCTTTGCCAACGCGGGTCCGGCTGCCTCTTTCCGTGTATAGCCCAAAACGAGAAACCTTCCTCCATTCGAACTCCAAAAATTTTTATGCCTATGAAAGGCGTCACCTATCCTCTTTACCTCGTATTATTGGCTTTGTTTCCGTGTCTTGGTGCTAGCGGCAGAGTGGTAGCAATAAAGCAGGCAAACATATTCCAAGTACGTATCTCCGTGTTTCTTCTTTCTGTTTGCTCTTCACTTGTTGGTGCAAACCCTAGACATAGGCATGTCCGCCATAGTTTTATGGGCGACGCCGTGATAAGTCCCCAGTCACTCCTCGTCGTGTGATAACTGGTAACTGAGCCGTTTGGTGACTGAGCCATCGATCCCCGAGCGGATCGTTTGCTTCCACCGTCTTAGAAGTCCCTAGTCATCCCTTGTCGTGTGATAGCTGGTAACTGAGTTATTGATCCCTGAGTGGATCGTTTGCTTCTACCATCTTGATATTTGGGTTGAAGAATGAAACCGGGAATTGGAAATTGATATCGTAACCGAGAGATTAATCTCCCACTGTGGTCGCCAATTGTTTGAGGGTGAAAACATTTTCTGCTGATTTTGGTAATTTCGAGTGTGTGGGTGAGAAACGAGTCTAAACCCTAAACAATGTACTGCAAGGGAGTACTTTGATTCGAGAGATCAATCTGTATAAATCCAGCCTAAACCAAGAAATGGCCGTTCCAGACTTGCTTCAGTCATAAAGTGAAGGAGAAGGGTTGGTCTAGGGAGGGAAGCGAAGAGAGTGTTGAGACCAGAATAGTTGATTCGGGAAGAGTAGTTGTTTGACGACTTGTATCAGAAAGTGGAAAGCTAACATATGGGAAAGCTAACAAGTGATTTCTGAGTGTTGTATTCTCCTGACCAAAAACTTTTCTTTGGTGGAAATAGGTGAGACCTATTTATACAAGTCGCAACGAAACGTACCCTGGCCTCGTAAGAAGTGGAAACGGTTGAGTAATGGAAGAAAGCGGTAACGGGTAACGCCTGGAATTGATGTTTCCATAATGAAGGAAACGTTTCACCATTACTTCTTATATTAATTAACCGCCTCACTCTTATGACACTTTCCTTTAACGGGCGTATTGCACGCCGCACGCTGTAAACGGCCAGACCAATACCCTGATGAGCATCCCCCAGTTTGTGACATGTTTTGGTATCTCGAGTGTTTTCGTGGAAAACGTGTAGCATGTTTCTATTGTTCGGAAAGTTAAAATTGAGAGGCTTGCCGATACGGTGACGAACTTGTACGGCTGATATTTGCATCTCAGAAGGAAGGGTAGCCGTTGATTGTTGCAACCCTCCGTTTGGCAGCCAGCGGTATGGAGGCACGACCGACATGGCTTTGGCGTGGCAAAATTAGGGTTTCGTCACCGTGGCCAAGAGTTGGCACCATAGCCAAGAGATTTCCACAAGTCGTTTGGTGGCAAGTTTGTACGCTGAGATCTGCATCTCAGGAGGAAGGGTATTCGTTAATCGTGGCTACCTTCCGTTTGGAAGCCAGCGACATGGTTGCATGGCCGGCATGGATTTGGCGTGAAGTGGAGCCGATGGAAGTGTGCGGCTTGGAAGGGAAACGGGAAGCGCTTGCGGCTTGGAAGGGAAGCGCTTGTGGCTGGGAAGGGAAGCGCTTGCGGCTTTGTATAAATTAGGGTTTACTAGAATCACTGTAGAAATCTCGTACGGACTCAGATTTTAATGGTCCGGCACTCCATTCTGCACGGAAAAAAATTTACTATCTCCCTACGCGTGAATATTTAGGTTTTGAATTCGTTAGGGAGGTGAAAACAGCCTGAAAGTAAAACTCAGGAAGAATTCAGGAGGGATGTCGGCAGCCAGCGGCATGGTGGCATGGCCGGCATGGCTTTGGCGTGGCCAAATTAGGGTTTTTCACCGTGATCAAAGAATTGGCATTGTATCCAAGAGGTTGCCACAAGTCGTTTGGTTTAGTGGCGAACTTGTATGGCTAATATTTGCATCTCAGAAGGAAGGGTGGTCGTTGATTGTTGCAACCCTTCGTTTGGCAGCCAGCGGCATGGAGGCATGGCCGGCATGGGTTTGGCAATGTTTTAGGCACGACCAATATTAGGGTTTGGCCGACATGGCTGGAATGCCATTGGCGTGGATGGAAGGGTTGGCATGCCTTTGGCGCGGAGATGTGGCTGGCATGGCATGTCATTGGCACGATGGTGCGGCTGGCATGGTTGGCATGCCTTTGGCGCAGAGATGTGGCTGGCATGGCAAGCCATTGGCGCGGAGATGTGGCTGGCATGGCATTCCATTGGCGCGGAGGTGCGGTTGGAATGGTTGGCATGCCTTTGACGCGGAGATGTGGCTGGCATGGCATGCTATTGGCACGATGGTGCGGCTGGCATGGTTGGCATGCCTTTGGCGCAGGGGTGTGGCTGGCATGGCATGTTATTGGATCGACGGTGCGGCTGGCATGCCTTTGGGGCAGGGGTGTGGCTGGCATGGCATGCAATTGGCACGATAGTGCGGCTGGCATGGTTGGCATGCCTTTGGCGCAGGGGTGTGGCTGGCATGCCGTTTGCACAGTGGTGTGGCTGGCATGGTTGGCATGCCTTTGGCGCGGAGGTGTGGCTGGCATGCCGTTGGCACGGTGGTGCGGCTGGCATGGTTGGCATGCCTTTGGCGCAGGGGTGTGGATGGCATGGTTGGCATGTTGTTGGCACACTTAGCTAGCATGCGCGGCTGACACGTGCGGAGACAATGCCAGTCGATACTGAGGGTTCTGCCGTGGAACTTTGTATACATATAAAAAAAGGTACCCTGGTAAATTTCTCACAAGCGTATTGAAAGGATCAATAAATGCGCTAGTGGAGATATTGGTGTTTACAGATCCGTTTCCTTACAGGGTGACGTCACGTTAGACCAAGGTTTTACGATTTTAACCCCAAGCTAAAAACCACCATCAACACACAGACACCAGAAATTTTGTTAACGAGGAAGACGCAAATGCAGAAAAACCCCGGGACCTAGTCCATATTTGAACACCACACTTTATTAAGGCGCTACAGACACTAGCCTACTCCAAGTTAACTTCGGACTGGAATGTAGTTGTGCCCTAACCAATCTTACACTGATCAAGGTACAGTCGCGTTCCTTACGCCTCTAGAACCACGCCGGATTCTGCGCACTTGATTCCCTTAGCTGATCTCACCCACAACTAAGAGTTGCTACGACCCAAAGTCGAAGACTTGATAAACCAATCTGTCTCCCACAGATATACCTATGAGTTTTGTTTCGTCTTTTGATAAATCAAGGTGAACATGAACCAATTGATACACCGGACTTATATTCTCGAAGAACAACCTAGTAATATTAATCACCTCACAATAATCTTAATCGTATGGTATCGAAACAAGATATTGTGAAATCACAAACGATGAGACGAAGATGTTTGTGACTACTTTTTATCTTGCCTATCGGAGATTAAATCTCGAGCAAATCTTAGAGAAGATAGTACTCAACACGATATAAAACATCAAGATCAGAACACGCAACTACGGAGAAAATAGTTGGGTTTGGCTTCGCAATCCCAATGAATTCTTTAAGTCGATAACCTACAGGGTTTTGGAAAAACCTAAGGTTAAAGGAGAATCGACTCTAGTCGCAACTATTATCACACAGAAGGTGTGGGGATTAGGTTTCCCAGTTGCTAGAGTTCTCCCTTATATAGTCTTCAAATCAAGGTTTGCAATCAATGTTACCTTGGTAACAAAGCATTCAATGTTCACCGTTAGATGAAAGCCTGCTTAGACTTAAGCTAATATCTTTCAACTGTTAGATCGAACTTAGCTTGTTACACACAAATGAAAAGTGACTTCATTTAGATATGAGTAACCGCACTTAAACGTGTACACCTTTGTTGGCTCAACAATAGTTAACCGAAGTTATCCATATGAACATGTTCATATCAACCATATTCATCTTTACTATACCTAGTTCAAATGAAACTAGTTCTAGAGTTGTTCAATTGTTTATATTCTCATAGAAGTATACAACACACAATTGAAGCAAAATCGATTTTGATTCACTCGAATCATTTAATGAACATTATAGCCATGGTTTGCAAAAGATTGCATTCCTTAATATATAAATGTATTAGTTCATGAACAAACCGATTTTAGAACATAACCTACTCAAGGATGCAAACGGGTACGCATACCTAAGTGGTCGGACTAAGTTTGGGTTCGCCGGTATGTGAACGGGTGCCCATACCTTCTAAACTCAGTTGAATTTCCGAAACTTGGAACTCACGCCAGTACGCATACCGGTATGCATACTAAGTTCTCGGACTTTCATTAACCAACCAGAACGCATACGGGTATGCATACTATGGTTCCCGAACTTGGAATGACTTGCAACAGTTAGCATACAAGTACGCATATTGTGCTATATCCAATCATGGTTAATTGTTCTAAACTCTCATTTCAATCATTGAAACATTCTTAGAAGACGACAATAGCTATCTCACATAAACTATTAGCTTCAAAACAATTTTCAAACTGATCGAATGATCAATACGAAACATTCCGGTCTACATCAAATGACTGTCTCACACAAATTATGTAAGACGTTACAAGGCGATTTTCACATGATCATCTTTTGACTTTCGTCAAGAATATAAGATGAACTTGGTTAAAGCGAAAGCTTACCAACACATATTTCGAGAAATGTGTAAGCAGTTAAACTCAGCTCGAAATATCAAATGTGTATAATCGAAGTCTATATAGCCATACAACTTTTGTCTCAAATAGGAGATAAAGTAGATAGACTTTTGAGTGATAGATGAGTTCAAGTCTTCACATACCTTTTGTTGATGAGGTTCCACAAGATCCCCTTTTGTCAATTTTAGTGAAAGAACTATCAATACATATGGATTACAAAATAAATAAACTTTGTAGATTCTCATCCAAATGCTTGATTTCCTTGGTTCTTCAACATTACTCGAAATCTTCGTCACTTCCAAGTACTCCAGTGATTTTGAACGTGTTCAACTCAGCATCATAGTTGTTGAAGATCCGTAGCTATAAAAATTTAAAACATCAGCTCTCAATCATTGTTATACAGTGTCATAGAATTATTACACAACATCAAAGTCCAATTGTATCAAAACTTTGACAACAATACTATAGTGACATGTATCACTCCCCCTTAGTCAATACTTCATCTCACAATGAAAACCACTCCACCTTACATAATGATCCGTAAACCATATGTATTTGTAGTTTTAACTACACATTAATTCTCCCTCTTTTTGTCAATATAAATTGGCAAAGGTACGAAAACTACTCGGATTATAATAAAATTCTCATAGAGATACTTCATGACTAAAAGAGAACATATCAACTTTGGTTAGATGCAATCATAGAGGCGAAACTAAGTGCATTTATCAAGGAGTTAATAGAGATACAAGAAAACTCCTACAATATTCCACAGCCGCACTCCCCACAAAGATTTGGCAATTAAGCACAAGTTCAATTAAGAACTCTCCCCCATAAAATGTCATTCCCGAAAGAACAACAAGAGCGAC
Organism: Papaver somniferum; assembly: GCF_003573695.1. Taxonomy (NCBI): domain Eukaryota; kingdom Viridiplantae; phylum Streptophyta; class Magnoliopsida; order Ranunculales; family Papaveraceae; genus Papaver; species Papaver somniferum. Next base: position 85,037,222 of record NC_039364.1, read on the forward strand.
CTTACTTTTACAAGAAAAGAAGGATTTCTTTGGACATTAGCAAATTACATGAAACATGAATTTTTATCCAGAAAACTCAATTAATCAACCACAAGTGAACCTATGATTAACTTATTTGGAAATGCTCAATCATAAGAAAACTTATGGAGACGCACATTACTTTCACACAGAAGTAGATCAGGGAAAGATCAATACTACGGAATATTCAAAGATTCATTCTACTTTTCCATCAATATTTTCATAATGACATATAATAGACTTAATCTTTGCAATCAAAAGTTCATCCTGTCTTCCATCAATATTTGCATAATGACATGATAGTCTTAACTTTTGACGTATATGGGACAATCATAGTTCATGGACGCAAACACACATATCCCATAAAAAAATTTGCAATATATAAAACCAATTAAGATTAATACTGCAAAATCATCTTCCAAATAAACTTTAGAATTTAAATAAATAAATCTAAAAACATTGCAAGATGAAAATCGTCGGCAATAGCTATGTGTACTCACAATAATTGTTATTCCAAACCGTAGTTATCTTTCTTAAAATACAAGAATAAATTCTTATAAGAAGTTTCCTAGACATTGTAGAGCTTTCTCAGGGCATCTACTGAGAATTCCTTCTCATTATTGAAAAACCCATTGATTATGGGATCGTTCAATTCCTCTAAACCTTCAGAAATATCAATTAACTCACTAAGTTCTCTTTTTAGTCCACTCAAGGTGTTCCTTGTTAGAGACAACATATGTTCATAGTGAGTTATCTTTTCCAAAGAGGAAATGATTTGAGATTTTAAATTATTTCTTTTGTTGATGAAATCCTTCACCATACCTCTAAAGTTATTATCAAAATGACAAACACTTTCAAGAGGCAGTTAGAGGAAGAACCTTCTTCATCATTTGTGGATCTCTCCTTCTTCTTCCTTGAGGATTTGATTCCTTCACAGAGATACACATTAACTGCTACAACTGCATCCCTTTTTGTGGTACCTCTAGTTACAGGAGCCATGAACTGTAACTTTCAAGATAAAAGAAGTGAAGGGCATTTTGATCACAGATGAATATAAATAGACCAATGGACAGCCAAACCCTAGAAGAACTTTTTGAAAAAGTCTTTTACGATTCATGATCCATTATCTATTTTAACTAAGAAGATATTTTGTTAACATAAAAAATAAGAATTTAACAATTATACAAAACTTGAGAAACCTTGATGCAATCCTCATTTTCTCAAGCTAAAGATGAGGATGAAGACATCACTAGTATTAGATAGTGACGGAGTGAGTCGAATGCTCACATCTTTTATCACATAGTGACTTATCAAGGTTTGTTGTATAAACAGACTTCTTACCTCGTCTGAATCTGGTTCTTTTAGATTTCTTCTTGTCTTCAGGAGTACCCTGTTGATTACCCAAGGCCAGATTCATCTTTTGCATGTCATTTTGAAGTTTGGCGATCCTTTGTTGTTCCTCTTGAATTTCCAATACTTACTTTGAACATGATTTGCATTTCCATAAAACAAACAAATCAAAGAAGATTTATTGTCTTGCTTATCTGCATCATATTTATCACAACATTGATCATCAATTATTCCAAACCCGGCTTGAAAAAAAGAGTTGTTTGTGCTCACAGTTTTGCTTTTGAATCCTAAACCATTTGTGTTTCCAAAAGACTTCTGACCAAATAACATTGCTGAGATATTTTCAGAACTTCCAGACAACTTTTGCAGGTCACACTTAATAGTATTAATCTCTTTTTCTTTCAGAGATAGGGTCCTGGTGAATTCATCATTAAGACAATCTATCTCAAGAATTTTCACCTGAAGTGATGATTCAAGTTTCTCCAACGAAGCCTTTAGTTGGAGATTTTCTTGGTGAATTTCTTCACACTTATCCAAGAATTCAAAAATCTCAGGTGTCAGACACAAACTCTGAATCATTTGAGTAGGAAGAAGTTTCTGCTGTGAGAGCCGAAAATTCATTGCACACATAGGGAGTATGCAAGATATTGACAACCTGGGATGATTTTTCTCGTATTAAATCATCTGAAGCATTAACCAGAGAGAGACATTTCTCACATCTTTTGCTTCTTTTTACAATATCCTTGATCTTTTGTGTAACAGTAATTTATCAAAATCAACATGATTGGAAAAACATTCATCAGCCCAAGACAAGTTAGAAGATTCGCTTGTGTTGGTCACAACATTGAACGCAGATGTTCTGACCGTGTTCTGATCAAGATCAAGTATTTTTAACTTTCCAATAAGAGTATTTCTGGAAAGCGTATCAAGGTTATTTCCTTTAACGACGACATGTTTCTTAGAATCGTATCTAGATGGCAATGATCTGATAATTTTCATCACAATGTCCTTTTCAGGAATAGTCTTACCCAACGCAAAAGATGCATTAACAATTTCAAACACTTTGTGATTAAACTCATCAAAAGAATCTTCATCTGCCATACGAAGGTTTTCCCTATCAGAATTTAGGTTTTGAAGCCTAACTTCTTTTTCACAGGTATTCCCTTCAAATATGGTTTCCAAGATATCCCACGCATATTTAGACCGAGTACACGTAGTCACATGGTGCTGAAGATCTGGGGTAATGGCATGGATAATTGCATTCAAATCCGTCAGAATTTTTCTTTGCGGCAAGAATCTCGACAACATCATTATCACCGATATCCTTTGGAGCAGTTACATCGCATTCTGTAACAAGCGGAGGATTATATCCATTAACAACATAAACCCATGATTGAAAATCACGCGCTTGTAGAAAACCACGCATAGCAATTTTCCACCATAAGTAATTCGAGCAATCGAAGACTGGCGGTACGTTTTTAGAGATAACACTTATGTCCATAGAGTCAGATCGCTACAAACACATACTTATGAGGTCTTAAACATGTTTGCCTGCTCTGATACCAATTGAAAAAGCGGGGGTCTAACAAGCACACCCAATATATTGCTTAGCAATCTGTATGGACTAACTCCAATATACTTTCAAGAGAATCAACTAGACAGTCAGACTCAATCTTAAGAAAAGTACATCCAAGAGTTATATCTCTATTTCTCAATTCAATCTGCAATCAAACAAATAGGAATTTGTGTGCCCGATTGAATATAAGAAATAACTTGGACGGTATCAAAAAACAATATCCAAGTCTCAATCAATTTAATCAACAACCAAAGGTTGGATTCACAATTGATTGAACTTATGCACAACCTGTGATATTTCAATTATATAGAAAATATAATGCGGAAAAGAAATAACACATACACCAAAAATTTTGTTAACGAGGAAACCGCAAATGCAGAAAAACCTCGGGACCTAGTCCAGATTTGAACACCACACTGTATTAAGCCGCTACAGACACTAGCCTACTCCAAGTTAACTTCGGACTGGAATGTAGTTGAGCCCTAACCAATCTCACACTGATCAAGGTACAGTCATGTTCCTTACGCCTCTAGAACCACGCCAGACTTTGCGCACTTGATTCTTTTATCTGATCTCACCCACAACTAAGAGTTGCTACAACCCAAAGTCGAAGAATTGATAAACCAATATGTCTCACACAGAAAAGTATATTGAGTAGATAAATTTGTCTCCCACAGATATACCTATGAGTTTTATTCCGTCTTTTGATAAATCAAGGTGAACAGGAACCAATTGATACATCAGACTTATATTTCCGAAAAACAGCCTAGTAATATCAATCACCTCACAATAATCTTAATCGTATGGTAGCGAAACAAGATATTGTGGAATCACAAACGATGAGACGAAGATGTTTGTGACTACTTTTTATCTTGCCTATCGAAGATTAAATCTCGAGCAAATCTTAGCGAAGTTAGTACTCAACACGATAGAAAACAGCAAGATCAGAACACGCAACTACAGAGAAAATAGTTGTGTCTGGCTTCACAATCCCAATGAAGTCTTTAAGTCGATAACTTACAGGGTTTTGGAAAACCTAAGGTTAAAGGATAATCGACTCTAGTCGCAACTAGTATCACACAGGAGGCGTGGGGATTAGGTTTCCAGTTGCTAGAGTTCTCCCTTATATAGTCTTCAAATCAGGGTTTGCAATCAATGTTACCTTGGTAACAAAGCATTCAATATTCACTGTTAGATGAAAACCTGATTAGACTCAAGTTAATATATTTCAACCGTTAGATCGAACTTAGCTTGTTACACACAAATGAAAAGTGTCTTTATTTATATATGAGTAACCGTACCTAAACGTGTACACCTTTGTTGGCTCAACAATAGTTAACCGAAGTTATCCATGTGAACACTTTCATATCAACCATATTCATCTTAACCATAACTAATTCAAATAAATCAAATGAAACTAGTTCTAGAGTTGTTCAATTGTTTATATTCTCATAGAGTATACAACACATAATTGAAGCAAAATAAATTTTGATTCACTCGAATCAATTCATGAACATTATATCCACGGTTTGCAAAAGATTGCATTCATTAATATATAAATGTATTAGTTCATGAACAAACCGATTTTAGAACATAACCTACTCAAGTATGCAAGCGGTTACGCATACCTAAGTGGTCGGACTAAGTTTGGGTTCGCTAGTATGCGAACTGGTACGCATACCTTCCAAACTCAGTTGAATTTATGGAACTTGAAACTCACGCCAGTACGCATACCGATATGCATACTAAGTTCCCGTACTTTCATTAACCAACCAGTACGCATACGGGTATGCATACTATGGTTCCCGGACTTGGAATAACTTGCAACAATTAGCATACAAGTACTCATACTGTGTTATATCCAATCATGGTTAATTTTTCTAAACTCTCATTTCAATCATTGAAACATTCTTAGAAGACGACAATGGCTGTCTCACACAAACTATTAGCTTCAAAGCAATTTTCAAAGTGATCGAATAATCAATACGAAACATTCCGAGTCTACATCAAACGACTGTCCCACACAAATCATGTAACATGTTACAAGGAGATTTTCACATGATCATCTTTGACTTTTGTCAAGAATATAAGATGAACTTGGTTAAAACGAAAGCTTACCAACACATATTTCGAGAAATATGTAAGCGAGTTAAACTCTGCTCGAAATATCAAATGTGTATAATCGAAGTCTATATAGATATACGGCTTTTGTCTCAAATAAGAGATAGAGTAGATAGACTTTTGAGTGATAGATGAGTTCAAGTCTTCACATACCTTTTGTTGATGAAGTTCCACAAGCTCCCCTTAGTAGTTTTTTGTCTTCAATCGACGAACGCCATGAAATCTAATGCTCAACTACACTTACTATCCTAATCCGAGACTTAGATATAAGTAGATTAGAAATCAAGACTTATAATTTTGGCAACTAAACTTGATAAACAAGTTTGAGATAGCAACGCTTGCAAGTTCGACCGAGCAATGCTCTAACACTAGCAAAAAAAAAAACAAAAAAACTCTTGAATTTTACAACCGGTCTATCTTCTAAGTCTTATACACAGATTCCTATAATCGGATTACGATTGCATGAACATATACCGATTCTGGGTTGAGATTTTTCAAAAAAAATCAAATATTTTACATGTTTCGATGATGATTTAAGATTAGTTGATTTCTAAGTTAACATGATTAACATCAATTAATCACTCGTATTAACACAAATTAATTTGGGGTAAACTAGGCATTAAGTAAAATAGTTGGCTAAGGAATTTTGTGAAATTACTTCCTAATAAACCTCTTTATCTTTTAGTGGTAGGCCTTAAACAATTCCTATAGCCGTTAAACTGGGGAGGATTTTTATTACCTTATAGGGTATTTTAGCACTACCTCGTGTACTAACATACATTTTCTTTCTGTGTTTGGTGTAATTCCTATCCGCATAAACGAATTTTTTATCTACCTTGGTTGGTCCATCGGTTTTTTTTCTTCACTACTCTTTAAAATACCATTTTAATTACTTTTGTAGTTGCGCCCGGGAACCATACATGTACCATATTATAATTATTCTATCCTATTGTTTTCGATTTGTTATTCAGTATTTTCCCTAGATGTTCACTAGTATGGAATTAACTGTATGATCTATCATGGAGTTTACCATATTTATTCTAAAATATTATAAGTATGTAATATGTACAATTTATTTTGAAAAGGACTTGGACATTGTCATATGGTCTGTTGTTGACGAAATTCTCAAGTGTACGAGTTTTCGCCACACATGAGGAAACTGGACTAGCGGATTATTTAAACTATTTCTTTATTGCGTCCTCATCAATGGCATGATTGCGGGAAATTTTCTAGTGATAAAGAGATCCAGTGTTCCATTTTAGGCTTCTTTTTGTCTATCTTGAGGAATCACAAAGTCTGAGATAAAGAGAACTTTCAATTTCTGTTTATCTCGTTCTTGATCAGAGATTACTAAAACTTCAAAGATCATTACGAACAAGACCTGGATACATGAACTATCAGGTAAAAGATAGTCTGACCAGGCTTCACGAATTCCTAGGTGAAGTCTTCAAAAGTCGTAACCATACGTTTCTCAGAGGAAACCTATATTATAGAGAACGACGCTAGCAAGCAACTAAGACACAAGAATGCCAGGGATTAAGAGATCATGTTGCATGAGTCTCTCTATTTATAGATATTCAAGACTCCAGATAGCTTTGAATTCAAGCTAAGATAGCTTGAGATCTAAGAAAACACTTCTCTTATTTCATATGAAATTCTTGTTAGGAATCCATATAAACGTGTGAAAAGTCCGCCTTAAAATTACACAGGAGAAGATACACTATTGTTGTTGTTTTGATAGTGGTAAATAAGATGTCGTTCACTCAAACTTGTAGAGATTCAATTTAATACTTAATAATAGAAACACTAAAAATAAAGATAATATATACAAAAGTTTATCATATTAACGAGAGGTACTGAGACTCAGGGTTTCACCAATTTTCATACTCATATGGTTTAAAAATCAATTCTACACAATTATAGCTCACGTTAGAGCATTACTCGGTTGAACCCACCAAGCGTTGGTATCTCAAGTTTGGTTGTCATATTTTAGTATCAAAACTCATCTAAAGTCGCTTGATTAAATACTAGAGTCAACTTCGTTTAGGTTAAACTAGAAAGTCTAGAAATGTTGAGACGTACAAGTATTACTCTGAAGACCTGAAGAATGATAAGAAGTAACGAATACAACGAAGACATCATCCTTCCACTTGAGGTTAGTAATAATGACTTGATCTTTTTTTCATTTATAACGTATCTTTCAAGTCGGATTATATTGAAAACATAACATGCGAAGATGTATATATATAATACTCTAGTGGTTAGACTTGGTCATATCATTACGATCAAAGTGTCAAGGAATTTATTGAATTACGAAGTATGAACGCTTATGAAAAAGCGGGGGTCTAACACCACCACCCAATATTTCTCTTAGCAATATGTATGGACAAACTCCAATATACTTTTTATGAGAATCAACTAGACAGTTAGACTCAATCAATAAAAAGATATATCAAAGAGTTTATATCTCAATCTCTCGATTTGATCTTTACTCAAGCAAATGGAAATCTGCGAGTCTTTATCAAAGAGAGATAACTTGGACGGTACCAAAGGCCAATGTCCAAGGATCAATCAACAACCAAAGGTTGGATTTCCAATTGATGATCCTTAACGCACAACCTATATTATTTCAATTGTATAAAAAATATAATGCGGAAAAGAAATAACACAGACACCAGAAGTTTTGTTAACGAGGAAACCGCAAATGCAGAAAAACCCCGGGACCTAGTCCAGATTGAATACACACTGTATTAAGCCGCTACAAACACTAGCCTACTCCAAGCTAACTTCGGACTGAACTATAGTTGAACCCCAATCAGTCTCCCACCGATCCAAGGTACAGTTATACTCCTACGCCTCTGATCCCAGCAGGATACTAAGCACTTGATTCCCTTAGCTGATCTCACCCACAACCAAGAGTTGCTGCAACCCAAAATCACAGACTTGATAATAAACAGATCTGTCTCACACAGAAAAGTCTATCAAAGGATAAATCTGTCTCCCACAGATAAACCCTAGGTTTTGTTCCGTCTTAAGATATAAAATAAAGATGAACAAGAACCAATTGATAATCCGGTCTTATATTCCCGAAGAACATCCTAGATTAATCAATCACCTCTCTACAATCCTTCCTGACTACACAAGCGGATTGTCGAGGAATCACAAACAGTGAGACGAAGATGTTTGTGACTTCTTTATCTTGCCTTTCGGAGAACTCTCACGATCTCAAGCCAATCAATCGATTGTACTCGTACGATAGAAGATGCAAGATCATATCACACACCTAGGATAAAAGTAGTATCGGTCTGGCTTCGCAATCCCAATGAAGTCTTTAAGTCGTTAACCTGATTTTAGAGAAGAAAATAAAAGGTTAATGGAGATCGACTCTAGTAGGCGCACTAGTAGCACACAGACGTGTGGGGATTAGTTTTGCACAATGTTAGATGTCTCCTTTATATAGCCTTCAAATCAGGGTTTTTCCTTAGTTACAAAGCAATCCATATTCACCGTTAGATGAAAACCTGATTTAGATTCAAGCTAATATTTCTCAACCGTTAGATCGAAAACTTAGCTTGTCACACACACTTGGGTAGACATTTATTGGGTTTGTGAAAACCATGCCCAAACGTGTACGTGTATGTTGGTTCAACATAGTAACCCAAAAGGTTAACCATTTGAGCATTTCATATTAACCTTGTTCTTCTTCACCATAACTAGTTCAATTGACTCAAATGAACTAGTTAAAGAGTTGTTCAATTGCTACGAGATCTTATGTAACTACACAAGACACAATTGAAACAAAGACGATTCGATTCGATTGAATCGGCTCATGAACATTATAGCCATGGTTTTCATAAAACATTCCTTAGTAATTTAATGTTTCATGTTCAGAGCACATCTTTAGATCATAACCTCTTAAGTTCACAAACAAGTTCGCGGACTTAAGTTAATCGGTTGAGTTTTCCAAACTCAACAGAAATTCTCGGAAAGAGAACTTCCGCCAGTTCGTGGACTAAGTTCGCGGACTTAGCACACAAACGAGTTTTGGAAAATCCAGCAGAAATTCACGGTCGAGAACTTCCGACAGTTCGCGGACTGGGTTCGCGGACTTGGCAAGCCAATTCCACAATCCTCCTGATTTCTCTTGATCAACAAAGTTCGAAAACTTCGGTTAAAGGAATACATGGTTGTGTAATCTAAACTCTCATTTCAATCATTGAGACATTCTCAGAGGACGCTATGTAGCCGTTATTCACAAACCGATTCACGTCAGAGCAATTCTCAAAGTGATTGAAACTTTTCATGACTTTCGTCACTAGGTGAAGATAAACTTGATCAAAGCGAAATGCTTTACCAACACACGATTTCGAGATAAAAGATAAGCAATGAATGCTCGTCTCGAAATGTCAAATGTGTATGATCTAGTCTATATAGCATAAGAATTTTGTCTCATAAGAAGTAGGAGATAGAATAGATAGACTTTTGAGTGATAGATAAGTTCAAGTCTCCACGTACCTTTTTGTTGATGAAGTTATGCGGTTCCTTGTATAGATCTTCGTCGTTGTATGATGAATCGCCATGAAGTCCTTGAGCTCAACTACACTTTTTTATCCTAGTTCGAGACTTAGCTATGTAGGCTAGAAATCAAGACTCATAGTTTTGATCACTAACATTGACAAACATGCTTGAGATAGCAATGCATGCGAGGTCGACCGAGCTATGCTCTAACAGCTTATCTTTTGGAACTTCGTAAATACGACATCAACATAATCTTTGTATTTAGTTACTTGATTATGTGTAAGATATAGGTGTGATTTCATCCTAGAAAACTATGTATTATTACATTATTTTAAGAAAGTATGGAAAGACGAGGGTACCCAAATACACCACAATCTTTTTGTTTCAACCTATAAGTCCTCTACCGCAAGTGATCGTCTATGGACAATTTGATGGTGGATTTTAGTTCAGGGCTAAAATTATAAAACCAAATTTATGCGCTGACATCCTGCAAAGGATAAAGCCATTGATAAGTGATGAATACTTCTCCACTTTACTAATTCACCTAAAATGGAGCATGTAGCAACAATCCCATATAACTTGTGAATTTATAATATTATTAATGTATGACTAGCCTTGTATTTCCTGTACTGCTCCACTCTTATCATTGGTGCGGCATGACGACTGAGTGTTGCTCTCAGCAGAGCAACACGAATATCCAAGCATTCATAATGAAGCATGTACGAAATACCCGTACAGGCTATAAATCTCGAAGTGTTACACTAGCCCCATTGAGCATCTGGACTGTCCATATCAGTCTCAGAAACGATCACGACCATCCAACTTCACCAGCATGATTGGATGGCTTAGATCGGATCCATAACCCCCAGGAAGGTATTGGAGAATTCACCACCGACCCAATGCGGTCCCCGCATGGTCGGCCTCCCCAAAAGGGTAGCATGGCTTGCCAAATCGTCCAGCCAAAGCAGCGCGGACGTGAAACCCTAATTTAGGGTCTGCGGCACATTACATGTGTCGCATAGCAGTCTCAACCATCCATCTTTGCAGGCATAGATGGAGCGTGTAGATGTAGATTCAAAGGGCCCATAGCATATCAACACAATCACCGTGGGCCCGCCTACATACATGACCGATCGGTCAGGACCAACTATAGTTGGTCATTCCAGTTCGTGCGCCCAAACAAGGCATGACGCACGGCCGGTGAAACCCTAATTAGGGTTTGAACATCACGAGCGTCCATTTTCTCCTGCACGAATGAAGGGTCCAAGAATAGACTAGGCCGGTACGGTGCACATCAACATGATCACCGTGGGCCCATCTATCTCCACACCCGATCGGCCAAGGCATATCATTCCTGGTTGCCTCGATTCGCATGCCCAAACTAGGCATGGTCACACCTCCCAATTGCAAACTAATCTCGACCACTATACTTTGTCGGACAAATTGAGTGGCTTAGATCACGTTTCTATGGGACAATCAAATACAAGCGTGTACACCAGCCCGTCGTCCGCACACCAGACTAATCGGACAAGACCGACCAGGCTTGGTCGCCTCGAAACGCGCGCCCAAAGTTGGCATGACGCGCGGCCTTTGCGTCACAAAATCTCTGTCGCAAATCAATCCTAGCCGCTCCTCTTTGCCGGACAAATTGAGCGATCTAGATTACACTTTCACGAGACAATGAGGTATGGGCATGTACACCGGCATGCCGTCTACACGCATGCCCAATCGGCCTTGCCAAAATCGTGTCCCAAGCTTGGACTCGACCAAGCTGAAGAGTGATGCTTGCGCACCTCTTCATAAACCCTAATTCCACTAACGGTCGCAGATGAGTGTCTCAAAGATCATCTCGTCCGTTCAACTTCACCTGCTTGGTTATACAGCCTTGGTCAGGAGTTAGTTGGTTTATGAGGTGTCTTGGTGATTACCATCCGCCACTCTACCACACCATATGGTCAGCCAAGAGAGGACTTGCTTGCGTAGCCTCCAAACCATCACATGAAGTAGGCTGGACATGATGTTATTTTAAGACGCTCAACAACGATGCTTCATACATGCTGAATATATTCAATGCATTACATGCATAGAATTCACGTGATATTTTACAAGTATCAAATTCCCAAATAACTTAGTTATTTAACCTAGCATTACATGCTACCTTTTGTGGGTCCCACGATCCGCACATTCGAGACATCAATCATGTCACAAACTGGGGGATACATACTGGGGTATTGGTCTGGAGGTTTACAGTGTGCATCGCACAACGCGCCATCACAAGAACGTGTCAGGAAGTCATGGACGGTTAGTGATGATGGGAGAAGTGGGCAAGACTGATCGTGTAACACTAACACACGCAACTCCACTACTCCATCACTCCACTTTCTCCACTTCCCATGAGAGACGTGGGTTAGGCTCAATGACTTGTATAAATAGGTTCTCCTCCCTATTTTCAAACAAGACAAGACAACAGAAACCAAGTGTTGATACAACCGTATTCAAACACCGGAACTGATAGCTTACATTCTGCAAGCCAGTTCAGCTTTCTGATACAAGTCGTACATAGCCGACACCTTCTTCGCTTCCCTCCCTAAGATCAAACCCATCTCCTTCACTTTGTGACCGAAGCAAGTCTGGAACGACCATTTCTTGGTTTAGGCCAGAATTGTACAGATTGATTTCTCGAATCACAAAGCACTCCCGTGCAGTGCATTTGTTTAGGGTTTAGATTCATTCCTCATCCACACACCCCAAATTACCAAATTCGGCAGGAATAGTTTTCACCCATAAATAAGACAGAGTCGAGATAATACAACAATTCGGTTCACACTTTGTGTGATTGTCTATGGATACGATATCGAGACAATACAACAGCAAGATAATTTGTGTGATTGCCTATGGATACAAGATCGAGACAATGCGACAACGAAGTATGTTACTTGATAATAGGTTCGGACTTAACCAAACTCTATAGGATCACTATCAAGTAATGCGGAGTTAACGTAAAGTGAAATTTACTTTAATTATAATAAAACAATTATAATGCGAAAAAGTAAAGTAAATGGCACAACAAGATTTTGTTAACGAGGAAACTGCAAATGCAGAAAAACCCTGGGACCTAGTCCAGAATTGAATACTCTCATAATTAAGTCGTTATACAAATCTAAACCAACATTTTATAGTTGAGACCAAGCAGACTACCCCAAGCTACTTAGTTCCCTCAGTATCCCTGCGCTTTCGACTTCAAGAGTCACGTATTGGTACAATTCCTTCGGATCGTATTCCAAACAGTAAAGGAACAACAAATATGTTTGGTAACAACTTCTTAGATTCTTTTCAAGATAAAGATATCATAAGTCATACGCAAAGGCTCTTCCGCTTATGTTAGAGCACTGCTCGGTCGAACTCGCAAGCGTTGCTATCTCAAGCTTGTTTTTCAAGTTTAGTTGTCAAAACTATAAGTCTTGATTTCTAGTCTACTCATAGGTATATCTCGGGTTAGGATAGAATGTGTAGTTGAGCTTTAGACTTCACGGCTTTCATCGACTGAAGACGAAGAACTACTAAGGGGAGCTTATGGAACTTCATCAACAAAAGGAATGTGGAGACTTGAACTCATCTATCACTCAGAAGTTTATTTCTATTTTATCTCCTACTGAGACAAAAGTCGTATAGCTATATAGACTTTACTTTATACACATTTGATATTTCGAGTTGAGTTTAACTCGCTTACATATTTCTCAAAATATGTGTTGGTAAGCTTTCGCTTTAACCAAGTTCATCTTTTATTCTTGACGAAAGTCAAAAGACGATCATGTGAAAATCGCCTGGTAACATCTTATATGATTTGCGTGAGACAGTCATTTGATGTAGACTCGGAATGTTTCATATTGATCATTTGATCACTTGAAAATTGCTTTGAAGCTAATAGTTTGTGTGAGACAGTTATTTTCGTCTTCTAAGAATGTTTCAATGATTAAAACGTGAATTTAGTATGCATATCCGTATGCGTACCGATTCAACAGCTGAAGTACGGGAACTATAGTATGCATACCCGTATGCGTACTGATTTCAACTGAGTTCGGTCATGAACGACAGTATGCGTACCCGTTTGCATACTGGCAAACAAGACCAAGTCCAGGAACTCTAAGTATGCGTACCCGTTTGCATGCTTGAGTGGGTTAAGTTCTAAAATCGGTTAAGTATGTTTACATACTCACGAACAAATCAAGAATACATAGCACAATTTGGACAACTTAGCCTATGTAAGCGGTGGTCCAGATTTACTCTCACAATAGATAAATCTACGGTTACTAATATCCTAAGAAAAAGTCATGAATGCAAATATTTTTGGACGGACAAATCTTTTTGGTTTTGAAACGGTTCTCATGCTCGAGCGCTGAAGAAAGAGCTCAAACCCTAGCAACGAAAACCTAAAGTATTTCAACCTTCTTCTTCATCATCTCCATTCATACTGGATTCTCAGACATATGCAGCTCACTGAATAATCTCTCCAATTATTCATGAGATTCGAAAGCATAAAATAAACTGTCAAATAGGGTTTTTTCCTGTTATTTTGGTGTAGATGATTAAATTAGGAATTGGGTTTGTTTTGATAACGTTTTATCTTCATTCCTTTCACTATTTTATTTTATTTGGATTCCGGTTAATTCTTTTGAAAAACCTAAGTTCAGTCCAAATTTATTGGGGTTTCATTTAGATTTCTTTTTGATCTCCTGACATGGCTAAGAGGTATTTTTTTTTACTCCGTTAATATCGTACCTTCCCTTTTTTTATGCTTAAACATCCGGTTTATGTTAGTGTACTACTTATAAATAACAACTTTTTTTTGTAGGTATTAAGAAACATTGATTTGTATATGGAGGTAGAAGAATAGGTTTGATAGGATTAGTTTCACAATCTGCTCGCGATGGTAGTAGAAGACCTGTTCTTAGGTAAGGCCCTACCATCACCATTTAAATGAAATGCGTGTTTGTTAAATCTATTCAAGAATGTGGTGGGTTCTGGCATTATGCCTTCTATGTTATTTGATAAGGAATTATATCTAATAGAATTAGAAGTTTTATTTCCTGAGGTCCACATAAGTTCTAATGTAATCATGTTTAGGTGTTTAGCGAAAGCACATAAAGATAAGAATATAAGATACCCAATGCATCCAGCTTTGTAGGTCTCTTAACACGAACTCTCTTTTTCTTAGCATACAGTTCTTATATATCTCTAATGTATTCATTACACGATCAAAGCTTAGCTAAGTTAGGAAAGATAAAAAGAGGTTATGATTTGTCCTCCCAAGAGATAAATCTACAGTTGCAGTTTATCCCGTAGCACACAAACTTGTCGTACATGCGCAAATATGGCTGTTGTTTTTTTGAGTGATGAATAGATTAATCGCTCCCCTCTCGGTTTCTCAAAGAAAACCCAACTTTCTGAGAAAAAAATCAACCGGGTAGCGGTATTATCTCTGTCTCCTAGGTCTGTTTGGATTCTTTCTTCATATCTCTTATTTTAGGATTATATTTAATATGATTTTAGGGGTTCTTATTTTGCAAGAAAACTTCATATTTTCAATGGAAAATTTCTTGTTTGGTCCTAGGCCCATATAGTTATTTATAGTAGGGTCCAACCGGATTTTTTTTTTATCCGGAGGTCCAAAATTAATTAAAACATGGAAATGTCCATAATGCCCATTACTACCAAACGTGTGTCTACACTGCTTACAAATTTGAGTACATATCTGGTACACTGCTTAAAAATTCGAGTACATATTTGCTACACTGCTTACAAATTTGAGTACATATCTGGTACACTGCTTACAAATATGAGTACATATCTGGTACACTGCTTACAAATCTGAGTACATATCTGCTACACTACGTACAAATCTAAGTATGTATCTGCCTCACTACTTACATATAGAGTATGTATCCGTTGGACATATTGAACCTGTAAATGTGACCATAATATAACAATATTAAAACACAGCAACAAAACTAGCATCTATTTCGGTATTTCGCATACGTACTCATGGATCAAACCAAAATAAAGTGGAAAAACAATGAATAAAACAGAATTAAAAGAAGTTTTTATCAGTACAACATATACGTACCGCGGATTCATAAACTAAAAACTCAATTACATGTCAAGAAGTGATGAATCCATGAATATAACCGAATCAAAGCACATACTTCAGTATTTCACATACGAACTCATGGATCAAACCAAAAAAAATGGCAAAACTCTGAATAAAACAGAATCAGAAGAAGTTTCAACCAGTACAACATATATGTACTCCTGGATCAAACCAAAAAAATAAGAGAAAACCTATAGATTCATAGTAAACAAAAAAAGAAAACAGTACGTATATGTTACCCGAGGACTATGGCATCACTCAATCTGCTGGCCCCGCTAAACTACATTTTACACAAACGAAAAAAGGATATTAAGATCACATCTTCTTAGGTAAGGAAAGATGGTCCAGATGTAATTTAATGATTGATCACATTGGTGGGTGTAACTGATCTCGAACAAGTCTTTTCCCAGAAATAGACGAGATTACAAATATTCAAAACTGTAAATGCATGATTCTGTTACAAATTACAAATTTAAATTAAGACAGACAAACTAGATTTACCTTTTGCGGAGTATTATTCTTTTCAAAAGCCATATCAGTCACCTGAATTATCAACAAGGCCACTATCAGCTATAACAACTAAAAAATTTAGGTAAATACTAAATATCATTCAGATGAGAATACATTGGTGACAACTTGGAGTCCGAGATACATCAACTGGAAAACGATGATCGATCAAATTGCAAGTTAATTTCTAAACACGGATTTTATCAAAAGGCTGTATGAACAAAGACAAATTGACTCTTAACAAGTTCCATAAGTGAAGAACTGCAAATGCACAAAGATGTCGTGTATTTCTTAAATAGTTTATCCAGAATAGCAAGGATTACCTTGCCACCATCAACCCCTCCTTCATAGAAGGGTTTCAAACTAATTGCACGCTGAAGGTAAGGTGCCCAGCGTCCTGTGAGCAAATCCCTCCTAATCATTTCAACGCCGTTTTGGTAATACTATTTTGAAAAAGAAAAAAGAAAAAAAAGATCAGGTCAACCACACAAACTCACATATCCCAACTATTATAGTGATAAATGGGTAAATAGCTAAAGTATCAACTAGTGACTTGTATACCTCAAGCATATTTATAACGAACGGTTCTTCATTAAAGAAGTCTCTCCGTACAAATACGAAAGGCAACTTGTATGACAGAGCCTCACTTACTGTTCCATACCCAATCTTTCCTGAAACAGAATATAACTAAGTATCTGATTTTATTATCAGACTAACAGAAACAAAAAACTTAAATTTTCAACGAAACTTAATCCAATACCGATCATATAGTCACATGCTGCCATCACATCTGGTGTGTATACATCTCTTTTGAGCTTTATAAAATTTGGAGGAAGTTCTTGATTGTCAGATGCACCACATACCTGATTTAGAATAGATTATTATTCTGCTATAATTCAAGTCCGGAAAAATATTTGTCTGCCTAAAACAGATAAAGGGGATAGTTCTGCAAACAAAAGTACCAGACAGAGCCAACCAGGCGGTAAATACTCCTCCTTTAGCGTCCAAAAAACAGAATCAGAAGAAGTTTCAACCAGTACAACATATATGTACTCCTGGATTAAACCAAAAAAATAAGAGAAAACCTATAGATTCATAGTAAACAAAAAAAGAAAACAGTACGTCAGATATGTATTGATGGTTAATACACAAAAGAAAACTGAAAATCAAACCAAAAACCATAAAAATATCAGATCTACTAATGAAATAAACATAAAACATGATTTTTTATTTAGATCTGAACTTGTTTCATTAAAATCCACCAATATATCATATATGTACCGATGATTAATACACAAAAGCAACTCAAAAGCATATAAAAAAAACCAAAATGGAACTAAAATCAGCTGCATGTGAAAACCAAGTAATGAATCTATAAAAAACTGAATCGAAACACTTTTTTTCCGGTATTCCATATATATACTTCTAGATCGAAGAAGAAGAATATCCAAAACTACAAAAATAACTAAATTAAAGCATAATTTTTCAGTACACCATATATGTACTGCTGATTCATAATCTAAAATTTAGATGCATGTGAAAAACAAGTAGCGAATCTATGAAAAAATAGAATCGAAACACTTTAATTTGAGTATTCCGTATTTGTACTTCTGGATCCAACAAGAAAAATCTCCAAAACTATAAAAAAAAAAAAAATTAGAGCAGCATACTTCAGTACAACAAATATGTACTGTTGATTCATAGTCTAAAAATCAGCAGCACGTGAAAAACTAGAGAACATCATGAAATCGAACTACCAAAACTGGAAAAAGAAAGTGAAAACATCATGAAATCAATCAGATCTTCATGATTCAGTTGAGAATTAATCAAAAACAAAGAAGAACTGGAGAAAAGATTACATAACATACCTGTAAAACTACGAAACATCTTCACAAACCCTAGGTCTAAACTTCATAAGCGGCTGCAGCAGAGAAGAGGAGAGCGAGCGAGAGAGAGAGAGAGAAAACGGATCTGAGAAGAAAATTGAGAAAATGTGGCTTTTATTTCTGTTATATTTATAATGAAGGCCATTTTGGGAATTATTAAAATGCACGTAATAGGTTACACACGTGTGTAGGACCTGGGCTTAAAAAATTTGGTCCATTTTTATGTTTTCTTTTAATTATGGACCTCCGATTATTGGGCTTTAATGGGTGGACCTGCCACTAACTAAGAATACTATAATAGTACCTATTGGTAATTCCTACATTTTCAATTTAATGTTCAATCGGTAATGGTGTCATTTTCTATCTATGTTTGTTTTTATATTTATTTGAAATTATATGTGCTATTTTCCCTTTCTAATTTAATGAGCATGCATTGAAGAAGTGTATGCACAGTAGCAAAATATTGGAACTCTATGCAGGGGATGGTTGGTATTTCGGATTGAAAGTTATTTTCTTCTTAGAGTTAAGGTGTACCTGTTTCTTCATTGGTTTGGTTTAGTAATTTAATGCACTTTTTTTATTTGATACCATGACAAAATCTATGGTTACTTGATTTTTGTATATGGTGCAGTTCAAATAACTTATTTGTTTGGATTTTTAAGTGATAATATGTGTAGCATTTCTTCTTGCTCTGTGAGTAATTTTTTATTAGCCATATCAGTCCCAATTCTGTGCTTTTCTAGGTCGTGGTCCTCATGCTGGGTCTCTGGACACCCAATAGTGGCTGGAGTTTCGAAGTCTTATAAGGATTTAGTCGTTAATCTGAAAATATTGATTTGCAAAGCTTATATTATGGAACAGTGAATCATTAATATGTCGCAGTGAAGGTGGGTTTCTCAATTCATGAAGATCATTCTTATTATTTTTTGGGTTAAGCATAATTCTCATTAATCTGAATAGTAGATTCGATGAGAAAACATTTGATGCATTGACCAAGCTGAATCTGATGGAGAATCCGATCGGTCCGGGATGCTTTTGGCCTCAGGTCTGAGGTGTTCACAAACGATTTATTCCAGAGCTGACGCGTGAAGTATGGTGTTTTTGACGGTATTTTTCTGATTTAGTTAAATGGTTTTGTAGATTCAACAAGCTTTTGCAGACCAAGAGAGGTAATACATCTTGTTTCACCGAAGTTGCTGATGATTGAACTTTTTGGGCTTGGTCTAACATATTAACGAATAATGTTGCAGGGTTTATAGGAATTTTTCGGTGATTGTTGATGCATAGGCCATGGATATCTTGATACTGATGATGCTTATGAGGTGTACTTTTGACCTGTTCCCGTAGTAGTTTAAATAAACAACAGAACGATATAATTTGCTTGATTAGTTAGTGAACTTAATGGAATTACAACGCCAACCATGATCGAATATATTAGAACACATCGACAAAAATAACTAATAAGAACCTAGCCAGGGTTCTTACCGGGAAGAAAATGAAGGATAAACCTTGATTAAATTTTCGATATCCAAGACCAATACCCTAACTGGGTATATAAACTTTTTACAAGACACTCCAGGACAAACTTATAACATGACTAGGATAATAAATAAAAACAAAAACGCTTTTGCCAAGCAGATGGACTAGTAATGTCGCGCTAACTCTAACAAGCATCCTCGGTCACGTTTGTGGCAGAGTCTTATCATTCCTGTCCCCTTCATACCAACCTTGTCCTCAAGGTTTAAACCTTGATTAGTCAACATCGAAGTTGTCGTCAGAAATAGAGCCGTTTTCAAATTTGAGACATGAAACACTCTTCGAGCTGTGGACTGCTGCATGTATGCTAACTGTAGACTGTTGCATGTATGTTGAAAAGTTGTTGTGGATTTTGCATCCATATAAGAAGCTATAGTTGGAGCTGCAGTGAAGTGTTTAGGACCAGCAATATGTCCCAGTGTCCAACCAGTCATCGCGAAGGCCGGTAAGAAAAATGATGGACAATAGCCAGAGAGTTTCCCTAACCACCAAGGTCGTCGCCATCTACAGATTTTGTGTAACATATCAACTGACGCCATGGAGGTTGGAGTTTCCATTAGATGCGCTTCTTTGCAATTTTTATTAGTTCCACTCTGAACTTGTACAGTGTGGACTACCCCTTTTTGAAGTTTCCTGAACTCCGAGATGAAATTTTCCCAATGACAGTCCTTTGTCAGCACAACATGCAGGTTCACAAACAAATCAGGTGCCTTCTCAGTGAACTGCACTTTTCCTCTATCAAACACTAACCAACTACAACCTATAGGACTAGCACCATTTCCTATTCTCTGTAAAGCAGTGATGAACAATCTGAATTTCCATCTCAAGTAATCTACCCACATCCACACATATATAATTAGAATTACCTGGAACAGGATTTGAGCTGCCATACTTGTGCGTAATTCCCCAGGGTGGACAGGTGCTTTATCACCATTACTACCAGCGAGCTGAGAAGCCGGTTGTTCAAGGAATGATGCAATCCAGTCCTGTATAGTTACAAACATGTCGGCTGATGTCCATAAATATTCAATAGACTTCAGATTGGTGTGCTTGCACAACTCTTTGGGCCTCATAATATCTCATCTGACAACAAGATGGACTGCTTGTAAGTTTCCGTTAGTTGCAGCTTCTCATTCTCTTTCCCACAGAGACACCATCATCATTAGCACCTCTGGATTGTGAACCACCAGGAGCCTAAATTGAAGTTCCACTATCCATCCATCAAACTCCAACTTGATAAAACCCCTCACTGGTTGAAACCCCAGAGCCCACAGTTGGTTGCAGTAAGAACACTCATGTTGAATATCAACCTTTTCAGCAACACGAAGAGCTTCATAAATCAAAGTGTTAGGTAATGGACCATGCAAAATGAAACCCTTTCGAAAGAATCTGAAACAACTTCTAATATATGAGTGAAGCATCCTAAGAGAACGGTAATAAAATCTGAATTTCCACCTTAAGTACTCTACTCTCACCAATTCGTGTAGAATCTTAACTACCAAGAACAAGGCTCGAATTCCAAGCATGTTATCTACCTTCAACCCCCGTGGAATTGCAAGATGCAAAAATGGGATTTCCATCATCTTTATACGAGATTCTGTCAAGTCATGATTCTTCCATGTTGAGTACCCAAAAGTCTTCACATGTCTACATCCCGGAGGAAAATTCCAAACACAAGAAGACTGTTGGAGGGAATTACAAAGGTGCATTTGATAAAAACCATGCGAGAAGGCTGTTGAAGTACTGAATGGGTATGGTTGTACACGCTGAACCTTGAGACTGAAAACTACAAAACAACAATAACACAGAATTTTTTCTCTCGTTGCCCCCCTATTCACATATAAACCACTATTAACTTGTAACAACAATGCATTTTGTGCAATTAATTGGTACCCTTGTTTTGAAACAAGCTTATAAAAAATTTCATCTTTGGAATTATCCATTATAATTAATCCAACAAAAACCATCTCACAAGAAGTATTTGTATCAACTCCAAATTTATAAGTGTCAACCAAAGAAAAATATCCTTTAAGAATATCGAACATTTTGCCACGATCATATATCCAACCAACATAATCTCTGCCGCTGCCCAATTTATAAACTACACTCTCATGTATATTAACAAACAATTCCTGTGCTCCCCATGTTTAATCATCCATGCCAAAACAAGTGTAAAATTGTTATTTCTATCTGGCATTTTAACAGACAACTGCCTCTCATCATAAACTTCGGAACCCAAAGATGAATTGATTGCATAGATGAAAATTCTGAATTATACCCAAGGCTAAGAAGTAATTCGAAGTAAATTACTATTAGAAATTGAGGTGGGAACAACAGACTTACCCCGATCGAATAACAAGCGAGAATCATCAAGTTGGAAGTGAAAACAAGCCTTACCTAGAAATTTGTTGATGACTTCAATAACATCAGTTTTCACCACTTTCTCATCAAACATTATTATGAGTTAATGGTTATGGGATATGTGTCCACTTTCACCACTTGTCCTTATCGAAAGTTTATTTGGAAGATGATTTTGCAGTATTAATATTTATTGGTTTCATATATTGCAAATAATGTTATGGGATATGTGTGTTTACGTTCGTGAACTATGATTGTCCCATATATGTCAAAAGTTAAGTTTATTATGCAATATAAAAATTCTTTTCTTAAACAGAAAAATGATTAACTAAAAAATTCGTTACCTCAGATTCCGCAGCCTCTTCTCCCCAAAAACATATATCATTAAGCGCAAGTTCAAATAAGAACTCTCCCTCAGTGTGTTTTCATCCTCTCGCAAGAACAAAAGAACAACAACAAAAGCAACATTTACTAGAGAAGGATTGAAATGGTTTTAACTAATGCGTGCCAATAGCAAAAGTTGAAAACCCGAAACACGTATGTTATGCTAAACACAACTCATGTAAACACAAATTGATTCAACATATTGTGACTTTTCACATATGAGTTTCAATCCAAACACCTTATGATCCTTTGATAAAACCTACCAACATGGGAAAGAAGTTAATCCCGCTAAATTAAAAAGCCTCACAAACCATAAAGGTCACATCATATGAGATCGAATATTAAAGTTAAATAACAAACATCTCATAAGCCAAGGTCTCGTCAAAATCAATACATTCAATCTGTGGATACCCTTGAGCGACAAGTCTAGCTTTGTTTCTGACAATTGTACCAAATTCATATGACTTGTTCTTGAATATCCATTTAGTACCAACAATATTTACATTGGAGGGACAAGGTACGAGTTCCCATACATCTTGTCTTTGGAATTGATTTAACTCTTCATGCATTGCATTCACCCATAAGGGATCGCTAAGAGCTTCGTCAATGTTTTTTGGTTCTACTTGCGATACATAACATCCAAAATTGCAAATATTTTGAAGTTTTCCTCTCGTCTTAGTTGTAGAATCTTTACCTCCAATAATACTGTTAGTATCATGATTCCTTTGAACCCAGAGGTGCCGAGGTGGAGCACATGTACGTTCAACAGGAATACCCTGACTAGGGGTTTTCTCCTCGTCACTAGAAATGTCAGAATCTGCAACTGCTGGAACAATATCTACTGATTCTGAGATTTCTTTGACTTTCTCAATTGTCTCTGTTGGAGGAAATTCAGCAGGAGAGTCACCATGACGGAAATCGTTCAGATCGTCAATTATAACATTTGTTGATTCCATCATAACATGGGTTCTGAGATTGTATACTTGAAAACCACGACTGTCAGATGCATAGCCAAGAAAAATACCTTCATCGCTTTTGGAATCAAATTTCCCTTTATGTTCTCGATATTTTAGAATGTAGCACTTACTGCCAAACACTCTGAAATAGTGTAAATTGGGATTCTTACCGTACCACAACTCATAAGGAGTATTTAGGGTCTTTGACCTTAGATAAACACGGTTGATCAAATAGCATGCTGCAGAAACAACTTCTCCCCAAAACTTCAACGGTAAGTTTTTGTTATGGAGCATTACCCTTGCCATTTCCTGAATGTTCCTATTCGTCCTTTCTGCAACTCTATTGGCTTGTGGAGTAATGGGTGGTGAGTATTGTTGAATAATCTCCAGTTTATCACAAAATTCAAAAAACTTAATGTCCTTGAATTCAGTTCCAAGATCGCTTCTAATTTTCTTCAGCTAGCGACCATGTTTGTTCTAGATTCTATTAACAATAATCATGAATTCACTAAGGGTTTCATTCTTATGATCCAAAAATGCCACCCAAGTGAATCTGGTGTAATCATCTACCATGAATAAAGCATACTTCTTCTCAGCACCAGTAGGTTGTTGAATATGACCGAAGATATCCATATGAATTAAATCAAGTGGAGCTTTATTGAGAACATCTCGAGATGATTTATGTGGAACTTTTGTTTTTTTACCCTTTTGACAGGGACCACAGATTAAGAATTAGGGGTCTAATAACCACACCCAGGACTAACTCCAATATAATTCCGTGAGAATCAACTAGACAGTCAGATTCAATCAAGGAAATATATCCAAGAGTTCTATCTCTATTTCTCAATGTAATCAGCAAATCAAACAAATAGCAACCCGTGAGCCTGATTATTATGAGAAACAACTTAAACGGTACCAAAGACCAATGTTCAAGTGTCAATCAATTTCAATCAACAACCAAAATTTGGATTTACCAATTGATTAAACTACGCACAACCTGTGATATTTCAATTATATAAACAAATATAATGCGGAAAACAAATAACACAGACACCAGAAGTTTTGTTAAGGAGGATACCGCAAATGCAGAAAAACCACGGGACCTAGTCCAGTTTTGAACATCACACTGTATTAAGCTGCTACATACACTATCCTACTACAAGTTAACTTCGGACTGGAATGTAGTTGAGCCCTAACCAAGTCTCACACCGATAAAGGTACAGTCACGTTCCTTACGCCTCTGAATCCCAGCAGGACTCTACGCACTTGATGCCCTTAGCTGATCTCACCCACAACTAAGAGTTGCTACGACCTAAAGTCGAAGACTTTATAAACAAATATGTCTCCCGCAGAAAAGTCTATTCTGATAGATAAATTTGTCTCCCACAGAAATACCTACGAAGTTTTTGTTCTGTCTTTTGATAAATCAAGGTAAACAAGAACCAGTTAATTATCCGGTCTTATATTCCCGAATAACAGCCTAGAAATATCAATCACCTCACAATAACTTAACTATATGGTAGTAAAACAAGTTATTGTGGAATCACAAAGAATGAGATGAAGAGCTTTGTGATTACGTTTTATATCTTACCTATCAGAGATAAATCTCGAGAAAATCTTAGAGAAGATAGTACTCAATACGATTGAACAAGTAAGATCATAACACGCAACTACAAAGAAAATAGTTGGGTCTGGCTTCAGAATCCCAATAAAGTCTTTGGTCATGTCCGACAGTTCGCAAACGGGTATGCATACTGTCGTTCAGGACCTAACTCAGGTGAAACCGTTCGCAAATGGGTATGCAAACTTGGTTACCGGACTTTGACAGTTAAAACCGTTCGCATACTGGTACGCAAACTTGGTTCCCTGACCTGAATCATACTACAACAGTTTGCATACTGGTATGCATATTGTGCTATATCTAGACAATGGTTAATTGTTATAAACTCCTATTTCAATCATTGAAACATCTTTATAAGACGAAAATAGATGTCTCACACAAACTATTAGCTTATAAGTAATTTTCAAGTGATCGAATGATAAATACGAAACATTCCGAGTCTACATCAAATGTCTGTCTCACACAAATCATGTAAGATGTTACAAGGCGATTTTCACATGATCATCTTTAGACTCATCATTTAGTTTCCAATAAATAAGTTGTTTTCCAACTAAACTTGTCAAGAATAATGATGAACGTAGTTAAAGCAAAAATCTTTCCAACATATTTTTCGAGAAAGATATAAACGAGTTAAACTCAGCTCGAAATATCAAATGTCTATAATATTAAAGTCTATATAGTTATACGACTTAGTCTCAATAGGAGATAGAATATAATAGACTTCTGAGTGATAGATAAGTTTTAGTTTCCACATAACTTTTGTTGATGAAGTTCCTCCAAGCTCTCCTCAGTAGATCTTCGTTTTCAATAGATGAACGTCGTGAAGTCTAAAGCTCAACTACACATTCTATCTTAATCCGAAACATAGATATAAGTAGACTAGAAATCAAGACTTATAGTTTTGATCACCTAAACTTGACAAACAAGCTTGAGATAGCATCGCTTGCGAGTTCGACCGAGCAGTGCTCTAACAACAGACACCATCATTCTTAGCATTGATTTTGGGAGCACCTCTAACAAGGTGAAGAGTAACCAATTGATAATCCGGTCTTATACTCCTGAAGAGCAGCCTAGAAATATCAATCACCTCACAATAACCTAACTAATTAACAGAAGAAAATATTGCGGAATCACAAGAGTCTGACACGAAAAACTGTTGTGATTACTTTTTATATCTTACCTATTGGAGATAAATCTCGATTGAATCTTAGAGAAGATAAAACTCAATACGATAGAACAAGTAAGATCAGAATATGCAACTACATAGAAAATAGTTGGATCTGGCTTCACGAATCCCAAATGAAGTCTTCAAGTCATTAACCTAATATGGTTTTGGGAAAACCTAGGTTAAAGGAGAATCGACTCTACTTTGCAACTAGGACACAGGAAAGTATCGGGATTAGATTTTCTAGTTGCTAGAGTTCTCCCTTATATAGACTTTCAAATCAGGGTTGCTTACAATCAAAGATAAGATATCTTAGTAAAAAAGCATTCAATATTCAATGTTAGATAAACTCCTGATTTAAGATTCAAGCTAAGTCTGCTTAGAAATTAACAAATCAATCTCCATCGTTAGATGGTCTTAGCTTGTTACACACAAATTAGATATACTTATATTTAGATATAGGTAACTGTACCTAAACGTGTATATTGAGTTGGCTCAATAACAGTTAACTGAAGTTAGCCATATGAACACGTTTGTCTTAACCATATTCATCTAACACTTCTAGATCAAATATGATGATCAATCAATCATGAAAGATAATCAAATGAATTTAATTGTGTTTCAAATAGAGTTTTTCAATTATTCACTATCTCATAGAAATATATATGAACAAATTGAAACAAAATCAGATTGATTCGTAATCGTACGAAGTACTTATACAAGAATCAATTCATGAACATTAACCACGGTTTACAAAGTTAATTTGCATTACTTAAATCATAAATTTTTTAGTTCATGAGTATGAGAATCATGCATAACTGGTTTTAGAACTTAACCAATGTGTTCGCAAACTGAGTACACGAACATCAGCTCCGGACCTTGGCCTAGTCAAGTCGTTCACAAACCCGGTTCGCGAACAACTATTCCGGACCCAACTCAGGTAAACCCGTTCACATACTAGGTACGCAAACAAGAGTTCCAGACCTTCTCAGGTAAATCCGTTTGCATACTAGGTACACAAATAAGAGTTCCGGACCTGAATCATCACAATATAGTTCACATACTAGGTATGCATACCGTGTTGTATCCATACATGGGTAATTGTTCTAAACTCTCATTTAAATAATTGAAACATCCTTAGAAGACGACAATGGTAATCTCACACATACCATTAGCTTCAAGTAATTTTCAAGTGATCGAATGATCAATATGAAACTTCCCAAGTTAACATCAAATGAGTGTCTCACACAAATCATATAAGATGTTCAAGGTAATTTTCACATGATCATCTTTTGACTTAATATTTAGTTTCCAACAAATAGATTGTTTCCAACTAAACTTGTCAAGAATATGATGAACATAGTTAAAGCAAAAAGCTTCCAACACATATTTTGAGAAATAGATAAGCGAGATAAACTCAGCTCAAAATATCAAATGAGTATAATGTAAAAGTCTATATAGTTATACGACTTAGTCTCATTAGAAGGTAGAACAGAATAGACTTCTTAGTGATAGGTAAGTTTTGGTCCCCACATACCTTTTTTTGATGAAGTTCAGTAGATCTTCGTCTTCAATTGGTGAACACCGTGAAGTCCAAAGCTCAACTACACATTCTATCCTAATCCGAGACATAGCTATAAGTAGATTAGAAATCAAGTATATAGTTTTGATCAACTAAACTTGACAAACAAGCTTGAGATAGCAACGCTTGCGAGTTCGACCAAGCAGTGCTCTAACAATTCTAGTCAAAGCATTCTGGGTGAAGTTTGTTCCTTCAAAGTGCATATTTTTCTCAGAATACAATTTCTAACACTAATAACCTAGTAAGAAGAGATTTTCAGATAAACAATGTGCAATGCTCTTTGTGCAATCTTGATGTAGAATTTGTAAATCATACTCTTTCACTTTGTAGTTCAGAGCAAAATATAAGGACTACTTTACTGGTGGTTATAATGTTAGATGGGAACATTCAGGTACAATCATCCCAACTTAAAGCTTAAAAATACATAAAAGGAAGAAACAGAAGGACAAAAATATGGCCAATAATCATCTTTGTTATTTGCTTGACAGTCTGGGAAGAAAGGAATATAATAACAATGGCTAATAAATCCCCCGGAAACTTAGGCAGTCTTGTTAATGAAGTCAAGGCAAATACATATCATTGGGGAACACATGGTAATCGGTTCAGGAGCACACCCTCCAGAGACATAATTACTCACTGAAAAGTCATTATTGGTTGGAATTAGTTTAAAGAAGTTAGTATGGAGTCTGATATTGTAATATGTAAGCTTTAAGCTTGTATTTGACACAATCTTCTTAACACATCAACCTTTTAGCTCCAAAATAAAATAAAAATAAAAATAATAGTAATAAAATGGATTTCAAACCCAAGACCATTAGAGTAAGAGAGAATGAAAAAAGGGTCAAACACTTAATTCCTACAAAAATAATCGACCAAATGCTTCATATACAAGAGCATCTCTAGCGGGTGCAAAAATTCCTATGTGGAAATCTTATTAAGACTTTTTGGAGAGTTTACACATGCAGTAAAATAAGACCCCATAGCTAATAATCTATTCTCCAATAGTATAAGATTTTAACCCTTAAAATATCTTATGTGATAAAAACTTAACCGTTTAATTTTACTTTAAATTATTATTAAAGAAGAAAATTAAAGAAAAATATGACATGGAGGTAAATCCAAAGGCGTAGTTAAGACTTTGTTTAACACCTTTGTATCTAAAAAAAAAAAAAAAAAGTTTACACTTTTATAGATTAATAAAAGCAAAATAAGTTTGTAACCGGTTACAAGCCCAACTGGTTAGCCCACTTTTTAGTTACATTCCATAATTGAATCCCATTGTATAACTACCTCTCTGAATCCATGGTGTTTGAACCAATTTGGCTTTGATCCATACTAATATAACATTCTTTTGATTTTAATAATC
The DNA here is from genome assembly GCF_003573695.1 of Papaver somniferum. NCBI lineage: Eukaryota > Viridiplantae > Streptophyta > Magnoliopsida > Ranunculales > Papaveraceae > Papaver > Papaver somniferum. Next base: position 85,066,314 of record NC_039364.1, read on the forward strand.
ACCCTTCGATTCCTCTCATATTACAATGCCTAGACTTTCACAAATGGGAAGATAGACCAGACTTTAGAATTTAGATTATTCCCTCTTGGTGTTGACCAAAGTTCGAATTGCCCAGTCACAGAAGATTTATGTCTCCAGCCTTTGTTCATTCTTGTGGTGAAGTGTGATGTGATTTTAATTGTTGTTGTAAAGTGGTAAGAAAAGTATCGTTCACTCATACTTGTGAAGATTGGTTTTTAGACTTATATCCCGATTAAAATAGCAAATAAACGAAGAAGATATCAATATTACGAGAGACTGGGACTTAGGATTCCACCACACTTCATAATCAATTTGTACATATAATGACTCATAACAATTCTAGCTCTTTTATGGACTCTATATCTTTACCAAAAGTAGATTCTTAAAAGATTGACTGTAAATCACAAGTATGACGCATCAAAAGTGCTGGACCAAGCATACATCATCAAACAAAATCACAGTCAATTAAGAAAAATCATAAATCAATTAAAACAAGTGCAAAAGTCGTAAAGAATCAATTATAGTTACCAATCAATTGTGAAACATGGCTTCCTCCGTCGTCCCAGTGTTGGGGTTTAGCTCATTCGGATCAAAACACTCTCAAAAGGTAGAAACATAGCTCAAAATTGCTTGAGAAGAAGAAAAGAATGAAAAATAAACAAATAAGTGAATCTGCAACATTTATAAGCGTTACAGAAGTCACCGTTAAAATATTATAAGACTGTAGAAGAACGGTAGTTTGATGGTGAGCAGAACTACGACTGTCTGTGTTCGTCCAATGTTCTTCGTCTCTTTCTTCTTCAGCAACAGCAGGGTACTTTCCTGTAACCATGATTTCTCCGCCTCTGCAGCCTCCCTAAGCCTCCGTATCGACCCCAAACTCTCGACTCCCTCTATAAGACTAAAACCATTCTTTATAAACATAACAGGTCAATAACTTCTCGAAATAACTCTCATTTACTTTTCTCCCAAGTCACGGATGATTTTCTTTTTTTATCTTTTCTTACGCGGCTGAATCTTCCAAATCCCTATATATTTGGTAAACTTGTCTCCAATAAGGAAGATATCCTTACCAACTATGCACACAACTTCCTAGCAGAAATCCAAATCCCGTGAAACTCCCCTTCCCTGTTTTATCGTGATATACTTGGAAACATTTTTTTTCATGAATTATTCGATTACCAACCCTGTATAGAACTAGTCGTCTGATACAAAACCAAATTCGAGAAGAACTCCAATAAAATCTCGCTCAAAACCTTCTCCAGAAAGGACGCAGTAAACACCATTTTCCCCATAAACTATCACCTCCCTTGTTTTATCGAAAACCAATAATCCAGCCAAATCTAGTCGATCCAAACACATGTACCAACCCTGTTTGGTCAACTTGAGTCCATCCCAACACAAATCCGAGATTGAATCTCGTTAAAACTCTGCCAAATTCGTACCCTAAATTATGCCTGTGAACTTCAAATTTTCCCGCCAACACTGAATTTTGAATTTGTGAAGATGAGTCCCCATTATCAGTTCATGGAGTACCTTCAGCACTGTGGTGTAAATAGCAGTGAGGTGCCCCTTAGTAATTGAAGTACCCCTTATCCAAAAGGGGGTTCTTTTAGTAATTTCTCTGGGGTGTTTTCAACACTTTTCCTGGGTGCGTTTAACACTTCGTCCGGGTACCTTTAACACTTTTCTGGGGTGCCTTTAGTAATCCCTTTGGCGGTCCAAATGCCACATTTCGAGTCAATTTCTCCAGAAAAGCTTATTATCCAAAAACACCTACAAAAACATAAAATAATTAAATAACTACAAAATCGAGCACTAACAATACACATAATTGTGACCAAAATAGACTCGTAAACGCGTCTATCAAATATCCCCAAACTTATTATTTGCTATCCCTCGAGCAAATCTAAAATAAAATAAAATCCTAACTCACTGTCGCATGCATCGCTATTGTACTTAGCGTGTGAAACAAGCCTTTAAACCCCTAGGTGGCCTTAGTGTCCGAGTTATAGTCTCGGGAGGGTTTACTAGAGATATACCCACAAAACCTTTACTCCAGACCCTAGCTATCTACACAGAACATTGGAATAACACTTAAGAACCTCCTTGGTTGGCATACTCTCATTGACTACAGGAGGAAGTACCCTGATACGAAATTCCAATTGTTGTACACGATTTTGCACTCAAGGATACTAAAATTCATATATAAGTGACAGAGCTCTACTCAGACTGTCGCACTATGGACATCAATATCCGGAATCAAACAAATCATATGAATAGATTAAGAAGATGGAAATAGAAATAGATGATGGTTGCAAATGGACGTCAATGCCAAGATGAATCATATGACCTAACGGATTGAGATACTGGTCTGGACTAATATCAACACATCTGGCATATACAAGGGAACCAGTGGTCGATAATCCTAATTCCAGATCAACTCAGCTGGCATATACAACAGAAGTAATAAGCTGATTCCGGGATACGGTGAAACTATCATGTTATTTCTAACACCTGGGATCTGTGCTTTTATGAATCGACTCTATTTAGATGTTTCCATCTACTCAGATTGGTTCCTCAACTCCTACAACCAATATGCTTCCATCCACTTAGACTGGTTAGTGTCATCCTTAATATGCATAAATTTCTAGGCTCTGGAGTTTAAAATAATGCAACTAAAATTTTTCTCCCATACCTCCAAACTTAAATCTAACATTTTCCTTAATTTTCTAAAGATAAAATTAAAAGCATGAACAAGGAGAAACGGTTACCATTTGAAGCAAAAGAGTTAAGGAAAGATATTACCGTGTTGCATGAGCATGGGTTACCTCCCAAGAAGTGATAAGTTTAACGTCTTCATCCAGACATAAGAAAGAATCAGTCACCTCATAGAATCATAAAGTAATAGCCGAAACATCTACGGGTCATCAAAACCAAATAAAGCTACCACAAATAAAGGTATCTGCAACATGCCAAGAAAATGGACAAATAAAGCACATCCTTGTCTAGTTTCCTGTTTAAGAAAACTACATCTAGCTGTGGTCCAGGTACTATAACTGGGTCGAGAGAAAATATTTTCATGGACTGCATTTCCTCATAGATAAGATCCGAATGTTTAAGTTCTAGAGTCTGGAAAAACTCAATTAAAAACTTAGAAGCACATAATAGTAACCTGAATAATTGTGGATCCTCAAAGTCAATCATATTTGACTCACACAGTTGACCACAGTGAAAGTTGTGGTCATTCTTAAAAATATGTGTCGTTCCTATTCTCCTAAAGTACTTAGGCTTAGTCTCAAAACTTAATATCTGACACATCCGAAACTTATATGTTCCCACAATTGCTTGAAAAATATTTGGTGGGAAAACAAAATCAATCTGGGTATCATAGCCTGGGTAAACCACATCAATCAGAGGATGGGTTTCTAACAACTAAACTTCTTCCGTATGGACATCACTGGGTCAGTAAAACGTGTATGAAGATAATCTTGTAAAATGGTTGAGGCACATATGTCAAGTCCCAAGTTAGGGATCTTTCTAAGAGTCAACGGTAAGGCACAGGGAGAATGATAATCACCCCCAAACTTAGAGTTTTGGGTGTATGTAGATAGACTAGCTACAATTTCCCTAATTTCTAGATCGTCAGAATCCTGAAAATAGTCAATTGCTTCTTCTAGGTTATACTCAGATGATGCGTCCTCACTCAAATTTGAAAGCTCTACGAGTTCATATTCTTTGTCTACGACTATTGTTTCTAAATTGCTAGTCTCTAAAATATTATTCTCATAATGAGCTCATTCCTCTAAACCATTATAGGCCTTGTAATCAAAAGGAAATACTACATCGTCTAAAATAGGGGTATCTCTAGTCAAATCCTCATCCTTTTGAATAGGTGAATAATTATTAAAATTATTTGGATTGAACTAGAAATAACATTATCATTATAAAGTTCAATTGGAGTAACAAATTCCTGATCACTATGCCTACATATTTCAGATTCTTCATCAATACTATCCTTATCATAATCATCATAATAGCATGAAAATGGTTGAACCTCATCTAAACATGTAGTGTTACCAATTATAACCTCGTCATCTTGATTATGCAAATAATTATCCTCATTTTCAAGGGTACTATTGGAAACACTGTGTTGGAGATTAAGATTATTTCGAGCAATTCTTTCATTTATCTCAGCTATTTGCTTGAAGGATTCCTCTATAGAAGGTTTATTCATTGGTGCAGTTTGTTTATTCATTTCCGACACAAACCTATTCGTATGCTCAGTTAACTACTTCAGAGACTCTTATAGAGATATGGAAGGATCATAAATAGCACCTGAGTACAGCTGTTTGATTAAATCATTCAATGGGGAACTAGTACTATAATATTCCTTATCTTGCTCGTGTGACCCGTGCTCATGCGGATAGTAATTGAGATCACCGTGGTGTGATCCATAACCTTGAAAAGGTTGACGTTCCCAACCACTATTCACATTATGGTCATAAAAAGAATAATGTCCATTTTGATCAATCGGATAATCATTGTATTGGCTATTGTAATACCAGTTTCACATACTTTTGTATACGTGCAAATGCAGGGTCGACTAAAATTGGGTAAGCTCAGGTTACCTTTAGCAAAATATACCTACAGTCAAAGACTGGTCAAAGGTACAATGCTAAGGCTTGTGGTTTTTCGAATGATAACGCCCAGAGGGCTCACCGTACTAAACCACGTGTTTTCATAATATTCGGTGTCTGATGATGCAATTGGTGAGTGCACGTGCTTTTAACACAAAAGAACCCCACTGACAGGAGATTCGTGGGTGGAAAGAGTCTTACCTCCCGTACCAGACGGGCGATGAACCGTTGAAGTCGACTCAGGCCACCGACTCCTATGTCAATATACGAACCTGAGGGGCCGAGATAGTATCGTAACTGTCGTCCTTCCCTGCAAACAATTTATATTTAATTTCAACCCTTCCTTAGGGTTTTAAAAATAATAAGTCCAAAAGTCCTAAAAGTAAGGTCCAAAAAGTGTCCAAAAAAAAAGAAAAATTACAGAAAATACAACAAACCCTAATACAGTTTTCTAAAAAAAAAATCTAAAAAATCTTCTTCACTCCTTTTGGACTCCTCTTTTCTTTCCTTCTTTGGCGATGCTTTCCTTTTATAACACTTTTTCTTTCCTTTTAGCTTCGTTCCAACTCTAAAAAAGAATCAAAAAATACCAAAGGCATAAAAGAGAACAAAAAATCTAAAAAAGTAAATAAATAAATAAAAACTAAAACCGAAACACAAGTCTGCGTCGGCGGCGCCAAAAATTTATGTGATTTTAATTGTTGTTGTAAAGTGGTAAGAAAAGTATCGTTCACTCAGACTTGTGAAGATTGGTTTTTAGACTTATATTCCAATTAAAATAGCAAATAAACGAAGATGATATCAGTATTACGAGAGACTGGGACTTAGGATTCCACCAAACTTCATAATCAATTGGTTCATATAATGACTCACAACAATTCTAGCTCTTTTTTGGACTCTATATCTTTGCCAAAGTAGATTTTTAAAAGATTGACTGTAAATCACAAGCATGACCCATCAAAAATACTGGACCAAGCATACATCATCAAACAAAATCACAGTCAATTAAGAAAAATCATAAATCAATTAAAACAAGTGCAAAAGTCATAAAGAACCATTTATAGTTACCAATCAATTGTGAACCATGGCTTCCTCCGTCGTCCAAGTGTTGGGGTTTAGCTCATTAGGATCAAAACACTCTCAAAAGGTAGAAACATAGCTCAAAAGTGCTTGAGAAGAAGAAAAGAATGAAAAATAAACAAATAAGTGAATCTGCAACGTTTATAAGCGTTACAGAAGTCATTGTTATAATATTATAAGACTGTAGAAGAACGATAGTTTGATGGTGTAGCTGAACTGCGATTGTCTGTGTTCTTCCAATGTTCTTCGTCTCTTTCTTCTTCAGCAGCAGCAGGGTACTTTCCTGTAACCCTGATTTCTCCGTCTCTGCAGCCTCCCTAAGCCTCCGTATCGACCCAAACTCTCGACTCCCTCTGTAAGACTCAAACCATCCTTTATAAACACAACAGTGTCAATAACTCTCCTTTTCTTTTCTCCCAAGTCAAGGATAATTTTTTTTTTATATTTTCTTACGCGGCTGAATCTTCCAAATCCCTCTATATTTGGTAAACTTGTCTCCAATAAGGAAGATATCCTTACCCACTGTCCACGTAACTTCCTATCAGAAATCCAAATCCCGTGAAACTCCCCTTCTCTGTTTTATCGTGATATATTTGGAAACATTTTTTTACATGAATTATTACCAACCCTGTATTGATGTAGCCATCTGGTACAAAACCAAATCCGAGAAGAACTCCAATAAAATCTCGCTCAACATCTTCTCCAGAAAGGACGCCGTAAACACCATTCTCCCTGTAAACTATCACCTCCCTAGTTTTATCGAAAACCAATAATACAGCCAAATCTAGTCGATCCAAACACATGTACCAGCCCTGTTTGGTCAACTTGAGTCCAGCCCAACACAAATCCGAGATTGAATCTCGTCGAAACTCTGCCAAATTCGAACCCTAAATTATGCCCGCGAACTTCAAATTTTCCTGCCAACATTGAATTTTGAATTTGTGAAGATGAGTCCCCCTTATCTGTTCATGGAATGCCTTCGAAACTGGGGTGTAAATAGCAGTGAGGTGTCTCTTAGTAATTGAAGTACCCCTTATCCAAAGGGGGTCCCTTTGTAATTTCTCTGGGGTGTTTTCAGCACTTTTGATGGGTGCGTTTAACACTTCGTCCGGGTACCTTTAACACTTTTCTGGGGTGCCTTTAGTAATTCCTCTGGCGGTCCAAATGCCACATTTTGAGCCAATTTCTCCATAAAAGCTTATTTCTCCAAAAACACCTACAAAAACATAAAATAATCAAATAACTACAAAATCGAGCACTAACATTACACATAATTGAGACTGAGATAGACACATAAATGCGTCTATCAAAGTGATTCCAAATATCTTTGGAAAAGGGGCATTCAAGAAGTAAGTGATCCATTGTTTCTTCAGTACTGTTACAGAAGCAACAATTAGTTTCTTCCATGTGACATCCTCTTCTGTTAAGGTTATCAATTGTAGGAATTGAGTTATGTATCGCTATCCATACAAAGACTTGAGATTTAGGAGGTGCATGCTTTCTCTAGACATAACTGAAATTGGAATTTTGTTGAGTCTGGTTTTGCTTCATCAACAGTTTGTAACCCTCTTTTGTTGTATATTGGGATCCATGTTGAAACTTAATAGATTTCATATCAGCACCCAGACTTGGAGGAGAGACTAAATAGGTAATCAATTGAGAGAATTCATCTATCACCTCTTGAACGAGATTTAACTTAAGTTGTATTCTCCATCTCCCATTTTGAATCACCTCAGCAATTTTGTTATTCTTTAAAGCTTTGAAAGCAGTTAGGAATCTCTTACACAGGGTTGTATTTCCTTTCCAAATATCTAACCAGAACTTTATTGTTTCTCCATTTCCAATTCTGACCTCAGTACAAAAGCACTATGTTGCTGGATTCCTTTCCAGAACCCTCTCTCATGTGGAAGTTTGTATTCTAGAGAGCACATATCACTCTCTTCAAATTTGGTCTTGTACTATATTACTTTCCTACAAAGTTATTGTTTCTCTTTAGTGAATCTCCAACTTCATTTAACCATTGAGGCTTTGTTAGTTTCTCTCAAGGTTCCGATGCCAAGCCCTCCTAATTTCTTAGGTTGCCAACTTTTTTCCATGATATTCAGCTGATCTTCTTCCTCTCTGAGGTATCTCCCCAAAGAAAATCCCTCATGATACTAATCAGTTTATTTTCTATTACTACTGGCATATGTAGAAGAAACATAAAACAGATGGGAAAACTTACTAATGCACTGTTTATGAGCAATAGTTTCTGAGCTTTAGATGGAAATCTTCTCTTCTATTTTGCTAGCTTTTTCTGCATCTTCTCAATTGTTGGGATCCGTACACTGCTCTGCCTAATTGTGGATCCAAGAGGCATTCCCAGATATTTAAATGGAAGAGATTCTATCTTGCAGTTGAGAATTTTTCAATGTCTTGAATTTTATGGTATGCTCCTAGACTTATCACTGTGCTTTTCTCCAGATTCACTCTAAGGCCTGTAATAGCCTCATATATATATACCTGTAAAATCATAACCATATTTTCCACCATTTCTCCTTTGCATCTATAAAAATCAGTGGGTCATCTTCAAATTGGAGATGGGACACACTGATTTGATCATGCACATTAAAACATGTTGTCATATTCGGTTGCTCTCCCTTATTCAACAGTTTAATAAGAATCTCAACCACTAGAATAAACAGGAAGGGTGATAGAGAATCACCTTGTCTAAGCCCTTTTTGGTGTTTGAACTTCTCTGTTGAGCAACCATTAACAAGGATTGAAGATTGTGCAAATGACTGCTCCAGTATATCCAGCTCCTCCATTTTTCTCCAAAACCTGAAGTTTTTTAGCAAAGAATCAATACAATACCAATTGACATTGTCAAAGGCTTTTTCTATGTCTAATTTACAAAGGATTCCTGGCACTTTGGATTTAAGTCTTGCATCAATTAGTTCTCCAGCCACTAAAATGCCATCTTGAATTTATTTTCCTTTTATAAATGCACCTTTATGTTTTGATATGAGTTGAGGAATCACTGTCTTGAATCTATTTGCTAACACTTTTGATAATATCTTGTATATGCTTCCCACCAAACTTATAGGTCTGAAGTGCTTTGGGCTGCTAGATTCTTCTCTCTTTTGTGTCAAACTGATAAATGAGAAATTTAGCCTCCAATTCACCTTTTCTTCTTCCCAGAATTCTTTAGCCACTACCATTGTATCTCCTTTCAGAATTGGTCAAGAAACCTTATAAAATTCAGGAGGATAGCCAGCAGGTCCTGAGGATCTATTTTTTCCACATGAATTGATGATATTCCATATCTCCTCTTCCTCAAATGCTCTTACTAAAGGCAATTCCTATGGCAATCAACAAAAAATTTCTTTTGTTGATCCACGTGGATGAACAAACATGTTTCTGCACTATGGGAAACCAAGGCAAAATCAACAAATCTGATATTTTAGGGTCCCACTAGTGATTTTATTAATATAAACTAATAAGAGTTGGGTCCCACTGATTATTTAACTAATAAAACAAATAATAAAAAAAAACCCTAATATAATAAACGAGATTTGGAGAGAGAAAATGTGAGGGGCGGTGAAGCATCACACGCCAGTATTTCTTCATCAAACGCTGGCGTTTTTGCTTCCATCGCGCGATAGTTCATCAAGCGTGCGCTACATCTTCCAACTCAATGAACAAACCAACAAATTTTGTTGGTTTATAAATCCGTTTTTCATGTTTGTTGAGTCCATAGTGGGATCAAAATCAACAAACTTCAAGTTTGTTGAATCCATAGGAACTGCTCTAACCATTGACTCTCTTCTTCAGAAATTTTGGAAAACTCAGTTGCTTCTAATTGTGGTCTCCATTCAAATTTCTTAGCGAACAAGTTTGATAAATAATTTGTGAATTCTTTCTTAAGATCCGATTGATTTAAATTGTCTTCCCCATTAATGACCATCTTATGCACTGTATTTTCCCTCATTATTCCATTTGTTATCTGGTGCAGATACTTTGCGTTGGTTTGTCCATCTTTGAAGTGTTGTACTTTAGATCTGCTTTTCCATTTCCTATATTCATCAAACCTTATATGTTTGAGTTCTACCTTCCATTGTGCTCTACACAAGAAGTCTTCCCTATGAGTTTTGTGTTATCTTCTTTCAGATTGAAATCATTTATTTGTTCAGTCAGTTCTTTCTTTCTATTTTCAACTCTCCCATATTGCTCCTTACTCCACCTCTTAAGGAAAATTTTTAAATTTTGGAGTTTCTTAGCCATAATTTTTCAACACCTTTGTATTTAATATCGCATCCCTCCTAGTTTGTAAGACTTAACTATTAAAGATGAATTTATGTTAAATGGGATTTAAAAATCCAGTATATCATGAAACAAATAATACTTCCAGAGTCCAATGGAAATTCTCTAAGTTGCGATATGTCCAAAATAGAATCAGTCATAGCCTGGTTTGCTACTGTGCCATATGCAGTAGACATCGCGAGCCACTAATCTATTACATCTATTAGCATGAAAACTTGAAAAGGGGATGCTCGCGGTGCTCCTTACTCGCGGAGCGGCGTATCGAAAAAGTAGATTCTCCCACCTCCAGTGTTCTTTAATGCGAGGCTTCTCGCGTTCAGGCACGAAGAGATGTCAAACTATATAAACAAAATAATTTCACATTTAGGAATAAGGACCTGAAAAGTATGATTGAACTGTTTAAGTAAATAACCATTTGATAAGAAGGATTGTACCATTTGAGTTACTGTTGGTCCTACTATATTCCAATGTTGTTGACAAAATGCAGCTTGAAATCCATCCGGTCCTGGGGCTGCCCATGGGTTGATCCTGAAAACTATGTCTCTGATCTCTTCTTGAGTTGGCTGTTGAACCAAATAGATGTTATCTTCATCCGGAAAACACTTGGGAATAAGATATAAAAATTCTGAATTTGAAGGAGGCTGAGAAGTAGTAGTGACATTCTGGAAATGTTGCACAAGGATATTGCAAATATTTTCTCTAGTTGTCTGCCAATTACCCTGACTGTCCTGTATAGCATCTATTTGATTACGCTTTCTTCGATAATTAGCTCTTGAGTGGAAGTATCTAGAGTTTCTATCTTCATATTTTAGCACTTTGTATCTTGATTGTTGGTAAGTAATTCTATTCTTAGTCTCAATTAAAGCAGCTAACTGTTGTTGTAGAGATTGAATGTTTGTTGTTTCCACTTTAGAAGAGCCTGCTTTGTGTCTTTCAAGTTGGATTCCAAAGTATAAGTTGCAGTTCTTTGTTTCTTACTGTTCCAATGACCGGCAATCACTTCCTTACATTGTGGATGTTTAAAACCATACTTCACAACAACGAAAAGGTCTTCTCAAAAGAGAAGTTGCAGGATCAGTATGCAATAGAATGGGTGAATGATCAGACCCAACTGGCAGCAAATGATATATTAGAGCATGTTTGTATTTCATCATCCAAGAATTAGTATCCAATGCTCTATCTAGTCTAACTCTAACTATATTATGTGGTTGCCTATTATTGCACCAAACAAGCTGGAGGATCAACTCAAATACACTCAGTGGTGAATACAATGGCTAATTATCATATGAATTATTTTTTTATGCCTAAAAAGACTATTCAAGCAATGACTAGATTGCAAAGACAATATTGGTGGAATAAGAAAACATCAAAAGGCTATTATTATAAGTCTTGGAAGTCTTTTTGTCTACCAAAAAGACTTGGTGGTTTAGGATTCAAAGACCCCCATTTGTTTAATCTGGCTATGTTGACTAAATTGGCATGGCGGCTACTGACTGAATCAAAGGATCTTTGGGTTCAAATACTTAGAGCCAGGTATTTTAAAGATAAAGACTTACTTATTTATTCCCTTCCTGCTAAGAGTACTTGGATATGGAAAAGTATTCTTCAAGGGTTGGAGATAGTGAAACAACACTATATCTGGAATGTGGGAGATGGAAAATCTAGAAAGCCTTGGAAACATCATTGGTTATCTTCAAGTATAATCCCTTCGACTACTACTCTACAAGAGGCCCAACAGTATAATCTTTGTGATTTTATGGAGAATGCACAACGGAACTACCCAAGAATACAACAGCACTTCACCGCAGATCAGATTAACAGAATCTCTCATATCAAGTTAGTTCCTAATACGGTTGATTCTATTCAGTGGTCTCTTATAAGAACAGGGGATTTCACAATTAGTTCAACATATAAATGCCTTATCAGGCAGCAGCTACAATTCAATAATCAAATAGCAGCATACCCGTAGCTTTTTTGGCTAAAACTCTGGCATTTGAAACTTCCTTACAAGGTGAAGATGTTCTTATGGAAGATAGCACATAACGTTTTGAGTGTCTCTACAGTCCTCTTCAAATACTCATCAACACAATCGCAACTATGCCCAATGTGTGGTCTCCAACCAGAAACAACAACACATCTCTTTCTCCATTGCACATATGCACGGGCAATCTGGTTTGCAACCTCAGAAATGATTTTGCATTAGATTAATCAAGTTAATAATCTGCAAGAAAGGTTTCTCTCGTGGGTAGATAAGCAGAATCCAGTATCCTTCAAACAAGAAATCTGTTCAATCTTTTTATCATCACTATATGGCATATATGAAAATCAAGATGTGCATTAGTCTTTCAACACGTGAAGCTTAACCCTTATTCAATAGTGCATAATATTTTTGCATACTGCCATACCATGCATATTGATATTCCATCTACTCAACATAGCCATGATAGCAATAGACATGCATGTAACTTGCGTCGAAAGTGGTCACCAGGCCCTTTAGATTGGTTTAGTTTCAATGTTGATGCTTCTATGTTAAAAAATAGTCATAGAGCTGGATTGGCCATAATAGTGCGTGATTGTACAGGGAAATATGTGGCTGCTAAATCTCTTGTTATTTCAGCTCGAGACATCGATCAGGCTGAAGCACTTGCAGTTCTAGAAGGCTTACAATGGGCTCAACAGATGCAATGTGGGAAACTCATCCTGCAAACAGATAATCAAGGTAATGCGGTAGCTGTCAGAAACTATAATAAACATTCTCGAAGAGAAGATGTAAACCTTATCAATCAGATTAAGAAGTTGATATCTTCTCATCCTCGATGGATTGTAACATATGTAAATAGAGTTTGTAATGGTCCAGCGGACAAACTGGCCAAGTATGTTAGAAAATCAGGAGTGACTAAAGGGTGGTATAATAATAATCCTCATAATGTTATAAGGAGGCAGCTGCTACTTGACAGTAGCCAAGTGTTGTACTTTACCTTCATATAAATAGAATGTGTTTCTTTCAAAAAAAAAAAAGACCACGGCCACCACCACTGTCTGTGTCTGTCATGATCCGTTGGAGGTCAAAACGGGTTTCCCGCTACCACCACAACCACATCATCTTCGCTAGAAGATACAATTCCACCACCGCAGTTACAGTCCCACCATCCACTATCACCAAACAAATTACTGAACCTGAATCACTCCTGCATCTCGTGCGCACTCTCTGCGTACAACGACAACTTGACAAAGCTCTCACACTATTTTATGCCCAGGAACGTTTTCATAACGCCGATTTATTTATCTACTCTCAAACCTACACAACTCTCCTCCATGCTTGTGCTCTTAAAAAATCCTTCTCGGAAGGCCAAGCCCTTCATCATCACTTTCTCTCTCTAAACCTTAAACCCAGCCTTTTTATCACAAATCATCTTATTAATTTTTACTCAAAATGTGATCAGTTGGATTAAGCTCAATACGTGTTTGATGAAATGCCTGAGAGAAACTTAATCTCTTGGACTGCATTAATTTCTGGTTATTATCAACATAACCAACCTGACAAATGCTTTAAGCTTTTCTCATGTATGCTCTGTCATCATCTTCCGAATGAGTTCACGTTTGCAAGTGTTCTTGGCTCTTGTGATCGTCATCGAGGTCAGCAGGTTCATGGACTTGCTTTAAAAACGTCTTTCGATGAACATGTTTATGTAGGCAATTCTCTAATTACTATGTATTGCAAGAATGACGCCGATGACCATACAGGTGATGGTTGGTTGGTGTTTAAAAACTTGCCAGTTCGCAATCTTATTAGTTGGAATTCGATGATCAGAGGGTTTCAGCTATGTAATCAAGGTGACCGATCTCTTCAATTATTTTCAGAAATGCACCGAACTGGTGTTGGACTTGATCGTGTGACACTTTTAGGTGTGACAGCCTCTATCAGTTGTTCTGGTTATATTGGCGAAAATGGTGGTCTTTTGGGTTTGGAGAAATGTTGCCAATTGCATTGTCTCGTGACCAAAATGGGTTTTTTGTGGGAAGTTGAGGTTGTGACTGCGTTAGTGAAAGCTTACTCGGAGCTTGGAGCGGGAATAGATGATTGCTATAAGCTCTTCTCTGAGATAAATGGTAATCAAGATATTGTATCTTGGACAGGGATCATAACCATTGTTGCAGATAGAGATCCAAAACAAGCTCTCCTGCTGTTCTGTCAATTACGTCGAGAGTGTTTGGATCTGGATCGTTATACTTACTCAATTGTTATCAAAGCCTGTGCAGGTTTTGCGAGTGCGCGTCATTGTTCCGCCATTCACTCACTTGTGCTTAAATGTGGGTTTAATGGTGATTTGGTGCTCTCTAATGCCCTAATACATGCCTATGCTAGGAGTGGCTCAATCACATTATCGGAACATGTTTTTGATTCTATGGATACTCGTGATTGGATATCATGGAACTCGATGTTGAAGGCTTACGCTATTCACGGGCAAGGTAGGGAAGCGTTGAAACTTTTTGCGAGTATGAATATTAAACCAGATCCAGCCACCATTGTTGCAGTTCTCACAGCTTGCAGCCATGCAGGACTAGTAGATCAAGGAACTGAAATTTTTGAGACCATGTTTGAGAAGTATGAAATATCCCCTCAAAATGATCATTTTGCTTGTATGGTAGACATTCTTGGACGAGCAGGGAGAATTCACGAAGCAGAGGCTTTCATAAACAGAATGCCGGTGAAACCCGATCCTGTGGTCTGGAGTGCCCTCCTAGGTGCTTGTAGGAAACATGGTGAAATGAAAATTGCAGAAACTGCATCTATGCAGTTGATGGAATTGGAGCCGAAGAACTCGTTAGGGTATATAATAATGTCAAATATATATTCTTCAAATGGTAGTTTTTCAGATGCGGCTCTTATCAGGAAGGAACTGAAGGGGTTTAAAGTGAGGAAAGAACCAGGATTGAGTTGGATTGAGGTTGGAAATGAAGTTCATGAATTTGCCGCTGGAGGTCAATTCCACCCGCTAAAATGTGCCATATATGCTGAATTAGAGGGACTGATTAGAAATTTGAAGAAGATTGGTTATGTACCAGAGATTAGTTTTGCTCTGCAAGATATGGAGGAGGAGCATAAACAGGAGCAATTGTATTATCATAGTGAGAAGCTGGCACTGGCTTTTGCTCTTATCAATGGTGGTAATTCATGTTATCGTGGTCCTATCACAAGAATTATGAAAAACATTAGGATTTGTGTTGATTGCCATAATTTCATGAAGTTAGCATCGGATCTTGTTCAGAGGGAGATTGTTGTGAGAGATTCCAATCGTTTTCACCATTTTAGAAAAGGTGTTTGCTCTTGCAATGACTACTGGTGACAAGCCCACAGTAAGAACATATCTCAGCCTCACGTATTATCTAGCTTAGCGTAACCCCAAGGATTTCACATTAAAGCTGATTTGGTTACTGGAATAGTCTCTGATATGCTTTTCTTGAAGTTGAAGGTTTCCAAATGATTATCACTTGGCAGCGAGCAAACAAATCATAACAGTGAAGTTAGACACTTTGGAATCCTATTGGACGTGTAAGGACACAGCGCGCATGATGTGGTCTCCTCATTCTGGGATGTGGCGTTGCCATGACCGACCGTCAGTAGGAAGTCTGGGCTTCTGGCTCATCGTCAGGCTCGAACTTGGGGCCTTGATACTCCCTTGGTCACTGAAACACTATAAATCGATGGGTTTCTGGAGAACACTGATTCATTCTGCTTGAAGCATGATTAGGTCGTCCTTCCTGTTGCTAGTTCAGGCAGGCTAGTCCAATTTTTAGAACTTCGAGCCTCACCAAGACTTGGTAATTCAAGTAACTTAGTCGGATATGGAATACAACAGCTGGGAATAGTTACTGGGACTGGATGCTTATTAGTTTGTTACACTAACAGACTTAACAGTACTATTAGCAACTACGGCGAGAAGAGTCATGAAGCACCTCAAAATAGTGGACTAGCAGTTCCGAGTAAATGGCCAGTATCCTAAACTTCGACTCTATCAGGATGGATGAATAAAGAAACTTAAAGAAATGATCCCCCAACAACATATATTGAAGACTGAACTGGACTTGCAAGTAACAGAGCATAAAATTTTGCATAAATAAATCATCAAGATCGAAATTTATATTCAGGTTTCAAAAGAATGGAAATGACATTTTTATTACATTGGTCAAGTAGTTAAAGAATGTGCACAAAACCGGATTCTCATAATGCATTTCATATTTCCTCAATAGATCGTTGGTTGGATGAAAACCGGAACATACTCATGGTGCTGGTTCTCATAATGCGTTTCATATTTCCTCAATAGCTGCATTGGATGGATGAAAACTGGAACATACTCATGATACCTCGAGTATGTTTCTCAAGTCATCATTTAAAGCAAGGTGGAGGAGACCAGTTTTAAAAAGATGGAATCTGACAAATAAAGTGCAGGATACCAATAAACAAGAGGATCAAGAAGTTGGAAGAAAACAAATTCTTGATGGTATAGATATAGAGTAACACATCCATAAGCAAAGAACAAAAGACAGTTCGGAGATGCAGCTTCCTGGGTCGTGCTTCATCGCGAATCTTCTAAACAATTAGAACCCAAACGGGGGGTAAAACTCTCTATGATAGTACATTAATTAGGTTCAAGAACAGATATAACATTAATTGTGCATTACAAGAACACCAAATAAAGAAAGGAAGAAATACTGAAATACTAAACAATCTTTTAAGTACGCATTACAAGAAAACCAAATGAAAAGAGAGAAAGAATAAGCAAAATACACAACAATCTTTTCAATCTGAATAAGAGTTTGAGGATTGTAAAAGTAAGTTAATGATGATGAATCAGAATACTTATCTGATGAATGAGAATTCATTGATCAGAGATGTCTAACAACAAAAAGCAAGACAACCTAATGCTTAACAATAGACAGCACTCAATAGTAATAGTTGTTCATTGCTTAACCTATCTGTATTACAAGCTATATCATGAGAAAATTTAGCTGACAGATTAAAGGAGCAATATTACACTGATGAAACCCGTCTTTTTTCTTTTTCTTTTTGGAGTTCTGATATAAAATTTGTATTTGTTTGAGTGATAAAAAGAAACACTACGTCATTAACAGCGAAAGGAGTAGCACTAATGCTACAAAAACCATGCTGAACTTTGGCATTTAAAGTACTTCAAATAAGTCCACCAAGATGACTGAGAAATTAAAGTGAGACCAATAAGCAGAAAGATTACAAGAGAGGACTGCTGCTTTAAAATCTCCCTCGGCCCCTGAAGCCACCACGTCCACCTCTAGGAGGACCTCTGCCACCCCTTGGAGCACCCCTACCACGAAAAGGAGCACCACGACCTCCTCCTCTGGAGCCACCTCTTCCTCCACGACCACCTCCTCTAAAAGCTGATTGTGAACCCCTGCATTGCAAATATCCATGTGAGAAGATGAACATTCAAACCACAAACAAACCACGATACTCTGGAAAGGAAAGGAGACTAAATAGACTGATGCACGCAATGCTAGAGGTGGCCCCAAAATCAATTTCCCACAGTTGCGAAAGCCTCAACAATAACAGTCAAAAGCGTATATAATAAGCATGGTAAATTGATTCTGCAAACTCTATGGTATGTCACCACAATTAAACATTGCTGTAGCAAGCTTTGATGAAAGGTACAAATAACCCTCTCCAGAAAACCACATCTAAAAATACCAAAACATTTTGGTGAACAGAACCAATGACTTCTATCTGGAAGGAAAAGAAAAGAAACTCCTAAAGCAAACTAGAGCAAATTCTTAAAACCTAGTCTGAGATTAAGGAAAAATATCCACTAAGAAAGCAGCAAAGAAGCATAAACAAACACTTAAAGAAATCAAAAATGAATTTAAACTTTTCGGTAGATCATGCTGAGGATAATCATACTTAGGTTGTGGAAGGAATCTCTCTAATGGTAACAATTTTGCTGGATCAATATAGAATTTGTCTCCCGATGAATATGAAGTTGCAACAATGCCTTCCATCATTTTAACCGAAAATAACTGCAGCCAAACAAATTCAAGTCACAACAATGAAAATATACAAAGAAGTTAATGTAAATGATCTCCACAGAATAAAGACCTCTTAAAAACTTACTGATTCATGGATAGGACCAAAGATTTCATCGACTTTGCCAATCTGGGTTTTGTTCTGCAAATAGATTGGAGCATTAAAATATGGAATCTTTGTATGTGTTAGCTTCGTTACTGCATCACCCTCGCAAGCATGTAAGAAAGATGAAACCTCTGCAAATACAACAATACCAAAATCAATCAGGTAAGAAAAAAATGGATTAAGTGTATCACAAAACAAGAAACTAAAACCCTAGAGAGAGACTGACCTACGACTTCAGAAGGAGGACCTTCATCTCGAAAGCCACCACGACCACCTCCAAACCCACGACCGCCACCCCCAAACCCACGACCGCCACCCCCAAATCCTCTCCCACGACCACCGTCTCTACCTCTGAAACCACCACCACCTCTTGGAGGACGCATTTTTGCTTTCTAGATGAATAAACCCTAATACTAATTTGGACCAGAGGAAGAGAAAGATGGAGTGAGAGAAAATTGTGGAGACTCGAGAGTACTGCTGATACTCCACCTTGACAAATAAGGTTTTATCCTTCTAGGGTTTAAGAGTGTGCTTTGTTATTGCGAGCCTACAAATCACTAAAACACAACATGCCTCTTTGAGGGCAAAGTACATGTCACTAAAGCACGACAACATGCCTCCTCGGTAGCAAGTCCAGTGGAGACTTGCAAAAATAACTTATTTGATGGTCCATGTGATGGGCAAACTCATTCTCTCGCAGTGGGAAAAGAGAATAGCAGTGATGATTCCTTGATTGGGATGTTTACTCCAGATTGAGCCGAATTTCGGTTTTCAACTGGAATTGGTCGTCTCTGTCTTCGATAACAGCGGGTATGTTTCTAACCGGTAATCCAATGGCTATATGTAAATCATGCATATATAAATCTTCATTCATCCATCAATAAGCTCATACTATTTCTATTTATTTTCTATTTTCACAGATATCATCAAAAAAAATTAATATATTTCTTATTTCAATCTTCCAGTTAATTTCTTTTTTCTTCTTATAGATCTCGATTTGGAAAATGAGGAAGCGCGGACAGTGCGTTACTCTATCTTAATCAACAACAAGTGTGGATGTATCGGTTGGATCAGATGGATGAAGATATAAACGATAAGAGAACGATGACGAATGTCATGATACAATTATATACGGGGAAAGTACCGCGAGCTCTAGAACCAATAGCAAATATACGTGGAGATTTCGAGAAGAAAGACATCAACAAATGATATGTGATTATTTATCAACGGATGTGTGTACTCTGATGAAGATTTTCAACGTCACTTCTGTTTGCCACAACACTTGGTTATTAGGCTTACGGGAGTGCTTTATCGAGTAAATCCTAAATTCAACTATCAAATTGATGCATGAAATGTATAAAGGATATAGTCCTGAATAAAAGGTCACTGCAACCCTAGGGATTCTAGGTTATAGTATGCTAGTGTAGATGGTGAGATTTGGATAAAGGGAAAAAGCGTCATTTCAACCCTATAGACATAATTCAACTCTCACGGGAGAGATTAATCTCTTGGTCCTCAAGGCATCCTTAGCCACGATTTCTAGTATACGTCCTCGCGAGACACTGCTGGTCGTGATGTCGTGAATCCTAACGCACATCCTCAACGAGATACTGCTGGTCACGTAGGTTATGTAGTAAAACGTCTCTGGCAGACTTAAGAACCAGAATAGCCACAATTCCAGCATGTTTTCGCGAGACGCAGCTGATTGTGATGCCATGATTCCTAGTATACGTCCTCAACGAGATGCTGATGGTCATGTAGGCTCTGTAGATGCGTAAATATGTCCCCAATGGACTTATGACCCAGAGCGGAGTTTTGCATATCTCCCGTAAGCACGACTCACCCTATTTGAGACCAAAGACTGATTCCTAGTACATCATCGCGAGATACACTGGTCATGTCTGCTCTAGGCTCTGACTCGACTTATTGAGGTTTCCGGATAACTCCTAGGACATCCCCGCGAGATACGCTGGTTATTCTACCTCTGAGCCTTTTCGACAGACTCCTAGAACATCCTTTCGAGATACACTGGTCTTGTTGGCTCGTCATATGGACACACAGTTGATTCCTAGCACATCTATGCAAGACACGCTGGTCAAGACAAGTGAGTAAAGTCTCGCGGAGACATTAAATCGGGCGCCTTTTCTCTCTCTCCTCAGGCCGAGTCCCAGCTGACTGCAGAGAGATACGGATCTGTTAAGAAAATCTTCGGAGAGATTTTTGAGTTGTCCGCAAAAATCTCAGAGAGATTCAAATCTCTCTGCAAAACTCACAGAGAGATTTTTGAGCTGTCCGCAAAAATCTCAGAGAGATTCAAATCTCTCTGCAAAACTCACAGAAGGATTTTTGAGCCGGCTGCAAAAATCTCAAAGAGATTCAAATCTCTCTGCAAAAATCACAAAGGGATTTTTTAGCCGTCCGCAAAAATCTCTCTTCAAAAATCACCGAGAGATTCAAAATTTCTCTGCAAAAATCACAGAGAGATTTTTGAGCCGTCCGCAAAAATCTCTGAGAAATTCAAAATCTCTCTGCAAAAATCACAGAGAGATTTTTGAGCCTTCCGCAAAAATCTCTGGGAGATTCAAAATTTCTCTGCAAAAATCACAGAGAGATTTTTGAGCCTTTCACAAAATCTTGAAGAGATTCAAATCTCTCCTCAAAATCTCGGATAGATTCACATGATAGGAACACGCCTTACCTAGTGCTCAAGCATATTTCTCAGCCTCTCAAATACACTCATGGCTAGTAGATTGAGTTTGAATCCAAAAACGTGAATAGGCTCTCTTGAGCACTGCATGCTCAACAAAGGGACCTATAAACAATAATATGGTTTTCACATGGCATGTGTGACCGGCCATGGAAAGAGGGAGATCAGCCTCAGCTCCTCTCACACTTTGCACACGATTCCTAAGGAATTCCATTCCTTTTCACGTGACTCATCCTAGTCATTCTCACAAATCAGCGAATATCTCTCTATCTTGGCCAACTCGGCTAAAAATAATATTTCTATCTCAACACATCATCACAAAGGCTGACTCAGCTTCACACAAATGGGGATATATCAATTAGGATTTTGGTTTGGCGGTCTACGACACGTGTGAGAAATACCCGGCTTATTTCTATCGCAGAAGAGAATAAAGGCGGTGGAATAATGAGATAAACTCAACCTAGTTTATCCATATTCCTGAAGAGACGGGATAATTGTTCCGCACGGCACGGAAAGCAAACCTTATCTTCACCGACTTGAGATTAGAGAATCCAGCTATAAATAGGTCATCTATTTTCCAAGCTACGATCATCTTTCAAATAACCTCTCAGAGCAATAACTTGTTCTCTGATCTCTCTCTTCATCTGCTTTCCTCCCTAAGACCAGCCCTAATCCTTCTTCCCTGTGACTGAAGCAGCCTTTGAACGGCCATTGTGCGTGGTTTAGGCGAAAAATGTTCGTGCTCAACCTCCCGTAACTCATTTTCAGAAACCCTAGAATCTCACTTCTAGCTTCTCTCAGATTTTAGGTAACTACATTTTGGCGACCACAGTGGGAGGTTTTTACAGATATCAATCAAGGTCTCTTAGGAAGGAAGACGATTCCAACAATCCAAACACAAAAAAAAGAACGTTCCATTGATTCAGTCTCTGTAAATCTATTACAGACTTAGCCGAGAGATTTATCCCTACCAACACTTTCTCACTCTTTCGAGTTTGACCTTAGTGAATAGGTTAGTGCGTCCCGGATCACATGGATATCTTCCTGCATAACAAAACGCCCCAGTAGCCTTTTTTCATGAAAATCTATTGTTAATCCTTGAAAATGTTGGGTAGGCACCAAAGCGAGCTCCTGGGGACTCAACAGAATCTTGCAAAATCTCAGATCGACATCCATACTTATCTGAAAACACCTTTAGAGTTACCAATAGGGATAGATCCACAAATCCAGATCGAGTACACGTTTCCTAAAGAAGGAGTACCAAAACTGCTGAGAATAGCATAGCACTGACGGGATCTTGCCTGCAATCGACCTCACTGAAGAAGATACATCTCATTACGAACGC
This sequence comes from Papaver somniferum, assembly GCF_003573695.1. Taxonomy (NCBI): domain Eukaryota; kingdom Viridiplantae; phylum Streptophyta; class Magnoliopsida; order Ranunculales; family Papaveraceae; genus Papaver; species Papaver somniferum. The sequence goes on from NC_039364.1 coordinate 85,088,570, forward strand.
GACAGAGCAAAGGAGCAACCATCCAGCCGACCTTATCACCCTCAAGGACCTCAAGGACCAGATGACGCTCTAAACTTGGAGATTCTGACGAATATTTGCTCCAAAATTCGTTTAGTTCAAGGGCCCTCAACCTGATCACAGGGGACTCGGGAAGTTTACTTCACTTTACTATTTTACTTATAATTATTTCATTATATATCCAATTGACCTAGTTCTTTTTCCGTCGTATTTTTTATTTTCATTATCTACAGGATAAACTTAAGTAAAAGTTGGAAAGGCACCATAAAATTCGTGACCTAATCAAAACGTTGTAGAGCCGCCTGCTTTCATGGACTACCATATCAATCCAAGATACAACTTGTCGTTCTTCCTGCTTTAGAGGATCATGACCAGAAAGCAACAAAGTATCAGACAAGACTATTTTCCAAGATGATGCTCGGACAAAGCTCATACTTATCCGAAGGTTCAAAACCGCTGGTTGATATGCTATCTCAAAATCTGTTCTGTCAGAAATATGAGAAACTAGCCCCAGCAATTACAACCAGTTCAGCGAGCCTCTAACTCAACTGCGCCAACGACCATCCAACTTTATTTTACGATGGGATCTTAGTTCACCCAAGACGGTGAAGGAGATTATCTTTGCACCCACCCGAACTTATCAAGGGAAAAGAAATCTGAAGTGAGGCCAATAATTCAGATAAAACTTCATTACTCGTCATACAACCGCAACCAACTACTATCACTGAAGTAAATAAGGGAAGGATCCGTGACCGTTGCTCCAGGACACACGCTACTCATATAGACGCATACTAGTTCCCTCAGTCAAAGCCCCTTCTCTAAGAAAGACCAGTTCGATAAGATAGCCCATGTGTCAGAGTTGGACGTGACGACCGAAGAACAAGACACGACGACCACTTATGGCTTCTCAAACAAAAAATAACATTTCCTCAAATTGGGATGAACCGTGGGGACTTTCAAAGAAATCTATCATCAACAACCTTAACGCAAACCAGATTTCTATTGTCCTTAAAGCACGTCTCTTGCATTACTAGTCCTATAATGCGTTCACTGTTGTATAGGTCCTATGACGTGTCTACTTATATTAATTTTGGTTTACCATCTTCCAGAAGAGAGTTAGATTTCGATAGATGATTTATCTAAAACAAGTTCACATGGATCCCTGTCAAGACACCTAGTATAGGCGGAACAACAACTTCATCTTGTCCAGGAAGACACATGCGGCCGCACACTCTACACAACTCTCCACAGACGTCTCCAACCCACAGAGTATCGCTTGCCCACATTGAAGACTCAATCTCCTACGCTACATGGGTCCTACTTTATTTTTCAAGCTCCCGAGTCAATGAGAATCCCTGGTTTTGTATCATACTGGGAATTAACGAAGAACCGTGCATCATACATCTGTATGATTTACATGAGACTGTCCAAACATCCAACTCCTATGTGACAAACTCTTACGCCGTCGACATGAAGATTCCGGAACACGTTAACAAATTGGTAGAATTTGGAATTTCCCAAGTCAGCTACTTGTCACTAAAGCTATATGAGTAAGAATCAGATCTCTAGACCGAGCCTCGGGCACAATAACCTTCTCCTATGACAACGTGATTCAACCTTTGTGACCGTATTTATACTTACAAGATGCTATCCTATGGGGACTGGAAATCAATCCCACAATAAAGAGGCCATAATGCTTTCGCAAGACGAAGATGAGAAGAACTCACCCATCACACCTAATTTAGGTTTTCTGCCATAATCAAGCAAGATGGGATTTTTCAAACCCCTTTTAAAGGTTTTCACGAATGGATACATGTACCAAAGAAAATACGCGTTTGAATCCTCCCTCTGCTCTGGATCCACGCATGAGACAAATTAGGGTTCGCAATCAAGTTAACGAAAAGTCTATAGTTTCTACCTTATTCAGACGTGGCTCAAACTTCATCCATCTAACTGGACGAGATGGAAAACTTATTAGAGAATTCGATGATGCCCCCCGAAGAAAAATGTATGTTCATACTACTGCGTGATAAAAGGGCCGGACGTTCCGAAATACAATCTAAGAGTTATGATCAAAACACTGGAATATATAGCTGCTGAAAAACCATATATTTCTGAGTTCAACTTCACGTGGACTTATCACCTGAAAATAATCTCCAAATCGTATTTTTTCTCTAATAGATGAAAGGCATGTCTTTTCTATTTGATAGTTGGGATCAACCACCAAAATCAGACGTCAAACGAAGTTCCTACAACCTCCGGAGTGAAGATCACGCAAGGAAGAACTTCCTATTACGAATTTTACTTAAGGTTTTTACCTACTCGCATACCCGACGGAGAAATCTAGGTTTTTCATCAAGTTCGAACTCATGAGGATCCGCTTCATTTACTAGACGCATAGGGAAAAGGTTTAGAGAGAGAAAATATCAACCCTGAAGAAAATCATCCGACAAAGCTCCCTAGAGAAGATCTCTTGCTTCATGTTCAGTTTTTTTACTTTGGCTTATGCATCTCGGGCTGCCTGCTTAGCATGTTACAACTCTTCATATACCATACACATCTCCAGATGAAGAAAATTTCTGAAAATCGAGGACCTAAACTCAACTCACCTCTACGGACCCTGACAGAATCGAGCCACTCTCACAACCACCTCATATTGAAAGCAGATATTCTCACAGGTTGTCGCCGAGTTCCAAGGTTTATGAGATCATCAGAAGCAAGACCATTCAGAATTATCATGATATTAAATCCATCGGCAAGTGTCTCATTTGAAATCAAGACATGGATCCCGGGAAATCACCCTCATGCCGGTCAGTTGTCTCTACACTCCAAATCTCTTTCTGAAAGTCCTCTAAAATTATAGAAGCTCGCCTCATCTCCATACTACCAAGGGCGAACTCATTCTCACCATGAAGAGCATCTCTTGAAAAGCGAGGGCCAGAGTGCAACAACTTTTCAAATTCAGCTTGGATATTGTTGAGCCATTCTCGAAGCCATCTCACGTTAAAGCGAAGATTTTCACAAGTGGTCACGAGCTTTCCAAGATCCATGAAGTAACCAGAAGGAATTTTGTTCAGAGCCAAGTTCCGTACGACATCGGGGGTCTCCAACAAGTCATTAACTATTTCAATCATAGGATGAACAACATAAGTTATTATCCTCATTGTAGCAATGTGGCCATTGATCGCAGTCGTATGCGTCAAAAATAATTCACTTTCTTACTCAACAAAATATAAATGAAGTACAAGGTAAGGAAGAGTTCGTTTCCACAAAGAGGCAATTGTTGTTATAAAAATTCTAGTTTCTTAGTAACCAATGGGGGATTTTTGTTTCATCAAAATAAACGAAGCAATAAAGTAATGAAAATAATTGAAAATAATCAATAAAGAGAGATATTGGTCAAGGAGTTCATCTTCTATCTTAAACAAGTAATTGCATTCGTGATTAGAATTACAATTTAATCTCTTCATCATCAAAAGCCTAGAGTATCAAGAGAGAAAGATATTTCATTAATTTTCTAAGTTCATCAACACACACATTAGAGCTGCGTATGTGAATTTTACCTAAAGAATAACCTAATGCCTTGCGCTAATTAAGTTCAATTCCTAGGAGCATTAAGTTTTGGAAATAGGCTAATCAATTCAATTATCATACATTGCGTATGACAATTCGGACAATGGTCAAACTCTACATATGATCACAAGAGTGTATCACTACAAACCGTGAGCATATCATGCTACTTATATTCGGGGTTATCGCTCGATGAAAAACCCTAAAATAGCTATGGAAAAGGATGCAAGTTCAATTAATTGGCCACTTAAACAAACAAACATCTAATCCTATCACAATACATCAATCATGTGATTATTAAAGATAGTAGAGATTTGAACGATAATCAAGAGAGAAAACTAATGCATTAATCAAGCACAAGTTATGGATATAGGACTGCATCCTTAACCAATAATATAAGATTTAGCTACTCATAGATATGGATTTCATCATAATCAATAATCAAATAAAGAAGATGAAAGCAAAGCAAACCCTAGTAGCGTAAACAAAAGCGGCTCTATCCTTAGCTCCAAGAAAATACGTGCTCCTCCAAGTTGTAGAAATCTTCCCTTTTGTATCTCTTCTTAGGTCAAGTCTTCAAAAGTCCAATAAATAGAAGTCCACCAAGCCCGTATGTAGAAAGACCCATGTGAAAATCTTTGTCCAAAGTTGGTCGCCGGGAAACTGGGCTCACCGACCGGAATCCGGTTGATGTTGTCGGAATTTGTCACCGGAAATTTGTCTCTGGCCACCTGAATAATCAGAAACTGTCACCAGGCAATTGTATACTTCCAGCACCTCAACTCAGTCCATACATTCACAAAAGAACCATTTAAGCCAAAAGCATACCCAAAAGCGCGACTCCGAACTCATATATCATGCAGCTAACTCTTGCATCCAACACGTTCTACCTTTATGATTCACTGAAATATTATGATTCACTGAAATATTATGATTCATGCTTCAAGTTCCGAAATCCGACAACCGGAACTAGTACCACCAGCTCACCATACTCACTACGTTTTCGCGTTGTTTCATGCGGAACTGGTTCAGTGATTACAAGCAAGTCCCTTGCTTTAGCTGCCTCCATATCTTTTGTAGCTCCAATTCCTGCCATTACGAGTCAGATAGCCACACTTTCCTCATAAACACAAAGCATTCTCAATCACTGTCATTCATTCATTCCCACAGATCCATTACTTCTCTCTTCTACCAGTCACAAGACTCAAGTATCCCAGCTCTGTTGTGTCCTTGTACATCACTCCCTGCAGTATGATCGCTGTCGTATGCATCAAAAATAAATTACTTTCTCACTACTCAAAATATAAAATATAGCAAGGGTAAGAAAGGATCGTTCCCACAGAGAGGATCTAGGTTGTCAAGTTGTTTCGGTTTCTTAAATAAACAAGGGGGAATTTTCTGATTTTTATAATCTAAAAGTAAAATAAAAGCAAACAAAATAAATAAAGCGAAGCAAACACGCAAATCAAGACTAAAGAAATTGATTAAGGATCTGTTTTCATCCACAAACATGTTTTTCAACAATAACTAGAATTGATATTTAATCTCAATTTTTATCAAAGGCCCTAGGATACCTTGATCGCAAGAATATCCCGCTAATTTCCTCTTATCATCAACAAACACATTAAAAGATGCGAATATGAATTCTACCTAAGAGAACAACCTAACGTGTAAAAGCGCTATCAAGTTTAAATCCCTAGATGCACTAAGTTTTATGAAATCAGGCCAATCAAAGCAATCGAACGTGTAAAAGCACTAATCCGATTTAACAAAGATTATGACTCACATGTGACGGTAGGATGTATCACTACAAGCAATAATCACAATTATGCTACTCGTATTCAAGGTGTATCACGTTTACGTATAATAAACCCTAAACTAGCAATAGATATGATTACGAGTTCTACCAATTTGCAACTTGATGAAACTAACAATCAATCATACATGCGATATTTCTAATGAATCATAATCGATAATTGTGAGACAAAACTAATTTATTGAACAAAACCCATGTTTGGAAATTCAACTTATTCCTTAACCAATAATAAAAACTAGCTCATGTTAATGGAGTTCATAACAAGGATAAAGAGAAGAGTTTTCATGTCTAAACCCTAGAACAAAAGTAGTAGAGAAAAAGATAATAATATGGAGATATCTAGGTTTAGAGAAAGAATTTTCTATTTATATGCTTCTCTTGTTCCAAAATTAGGTTTAATCCTCAAAGTCCATTAGATGAAAATCCATGGGCCCAAAAGTGAGAAAAACCCATGTAGAAACTCTGCCCAAAAAACGTCGCCGGAACTTGCCGGAAAAGTCGTCGGAATAGTGTCTCAGGTGACCGGCAAAGTCCGCCCGGTCACGGTCAAATCGGTCAAAGTCAGACCGATTCAGAAGCTGACTCAAATAACTCAGCTGAGTCAGAGTCTAACTGAACTGACTTGTCAGGCCAGAGTCTTGCCCAAGCCAGAACTGTGTGTTGCACAATGATGGTGCATCACACAGCTCAGTCCAGCCATACCACTGCTGCACAATCATTGTGCATAATGGCTCCTCTTCTACTGCACAACCGTTGTGCAGCACTGCTACACTGCTCAACAATCACCATCCCGTTACCAACTGCAGCTACACCTCAACAAAGAACCACCAACAACATCACCTGGCACATATCTGCTCAACATCAGCACTGTACCAACAAGTCCACTTCCAACTGCAAAACCATCACCTAACTAGCCTCAATCTGCATCATCCACTGCATTCACTGTAGCTCATACATCCATAACCCTTGGCAATCAGCATCACTTCACACGTTGCAGTCCATTCAAATTCACAACCACCTCAGACCAATCCAATTCCATCTCAGTCGCCGCTTCAACAACACCAATACCCATTTCTCCATTGCTTGATAACTCCACCAAAACTGCACCTGCGATTTCCAGATTTGCTCATTGCACACAGACAAGCATCACTTCCCTGTATCATTTGGCATTCTACTCAAGGCTCAACTCCATATGCTGGTCACTGCGATTGGCACCAACAGTAGCAGCAAGACCAGCTGACTACTCCTGCATTCTCACTGCATCATCTCAGGACCACAACTGCTATCACCTCTTTGAGCTCTTACCACATTCCACTGTCATAGCTACACACCCCTGCAACACTGCAATACCACCAAAGCACAGCTGCAAACTCTGAATTCATTGCCACAGCACCAAAACAATCATAAGCTCCATCTCTGTGTTTTCAGTAACACCCACGCATTCAATTCCTGCAACAACTAACCAACACCATGGCTTGACTGCATCTTCTATAGCTCCCAGTTTCATCTCAGCTTCAGTTGCCTCATACTCTTCCCTGCAATTTCAGCTCACAATCAATTGTTGCAGGAACATCTCAGCTGCATCCATTGCATCTCAGACTCAATCTAGCTCAGCCACCACTTCTCAAGAATCAATTCTCATCTCCAGTTCAGACTTCATCCATTACAGATCCCCATTTGCTGAACCTAGTTTCTTCTCAACTGAAACCCTAATTGTTCATCTGCCCTTTCCTGAGGAAATCAACACATATTTCTGCTTCACTATCAAATTTGGCACAAACCCACCTCCAATTCCTTGCTGTTAACACCAAAATCATCTTGTTATCTCCTCTTCTCGATTGAAAACCCTCAATTCGATCTGATTCTCTCCTCAGCAACAACTTCTTCTTCCCTGTCTTGATTTTCCGTTTGCGTCATTCACAGCGACAATCGATTAACCACCATAAGACCCATTAGCTGCAAATACAAATCGAAACCCTAATCATCCGCAGACCCATTAGCTTGAATTCTTCAATCAATCATTCTCTGAGATCTTCACAGCAATCCCTTCTCGATCTTAACCCTCATCAATTTCTTCTTTGTTCTTGGCTTTCGACCAATAGTTCATGTCTGCATCAATCTCCAACTTCAATTCCTCCTGAAGCTCTTCTATTATGAATATCATTTCGATCTCGATTTTAACTGCTGTCGCTGCTGCTCTTCATTCTCCTTTTTTTCCTCAATTATCAGATGTAGGAACGAATGAATGGGAGAAACTCATTTTAGGGTTATAAAAGTGGGACAACTATTTGCACCCACTGAGCTGGGATGTGACCACCCAATAGTAGCCCCTCAACCTTGGCTGGGCTCCAGATAGTGTTTGCCCAGAAATGAAAATTATGCCCTTCTTGTTCAAATTGTGTAATTTCTTCTTCTTTTTGCTCCTTTTTTTGCTCCGTACGACTCCAAAACGCCTAAAAGCTCAAAACAAACATAAAATACATAATTCACACGAAACATAGCAAAGAAAGCATTAATCAATAGATAATAAATCTAGGTGTTTATGACCCCTATCACAGTAACATCCAACACCTACATGCAACTTTAATCACCACTATAGTTCTTCCTGCAGTTCATACCGACCAACAAGCTCCTCTACCTGAACCCCTGGCCTCCATTATCAGCACCATAAACCCTTCTTGTAAGCAACCTTCGCTGCACCTGTAGCTCCAGCAACTCCTCAGCATTAGCAGCAACATGCTGCAATCAACAGATCCAACAACCCTTTCCTGCAATGCTCAAATGCCTGCAATGCTTCATCTCAAGCTCAGTCAACTGCAACTGCAATCATTATAACCTATAATCCCTCACTCTTCTTACAAATTTGCAGCTGCAACTGGTTGAACCCATGACCACCTCACTGAACTGCAGCTTCACTGTCACCAGTACCTGCACTTCATTTCCATTAACAAGCTCAGTACTTGCCATCTGATGCTGTAATTTGTACTTGTCCTTGACATTCATCTACTTCAGGCACAACCACTCATTCTGCAACTCAAATTCAATACCATTTCTGAATCTTCTCAGCTCATCACTGACCCTTGCATTCATTCTCCTGCACCTGCAACACCAGTACCAACAATATACCCAGCTTCAGAAACCCATCAGCGTCATTCCTTGCTCCATTTCAGCTGTAATGACCACCATCAGCTTCACATGCTTCCATTACAGTTCACCATTCATTACTCCCTGCAATTTCCAGCATCATAACAATAGCACATTCTCAAATATCATTGCTTACAGCCACTTCTCATACTCATTTCCATCACAATCTCTACCAGCAACTCATATTGACCCTTTGTAGCTTCTGTAATGCACACACCAGCCTTTCTGCTCAAGTCCATCACTGCACAAACAATACCTCCATCTTGAATTTCAGTACCAGACCACTACCAGTGCTCCACTTTTCCGTGCACTTCAGTTCAACTCAATAATAACAACCAATTTCTCCTCCATATCCAACTTGTTAATAACATCAGCAGAAACCCCAAAATCCATCAAAAACACCAACACACTTCCCTGTAATGAGCTCAAGCCATCTGAACTGCAACTCCATCTGCTCAGGACACCATTTTTCTCCCTGTGATTGCTTACCCAGCTGCAACAGCTTCAGTTCCTTATCAAAATCTCCATCTGATTACGAAATCCATTCCTCCATTTCAGAGTAACACCAACTGATTCTCGATGTAACCCTGAACCTAAGACAACCCATAAATTCAATTGAATTACCACTGCAAATTCGAAACTAACTCCAACCCTAACTTGCGTTTCCTTCTTGACTTCAAATCGCAGCCAAACCCTCTCAATCTCCTCACACCCATGAAGAACAGCAACAACAGTAACCCTAATCTTCTGATTTCTTCTTGACTTCAAATTACCAACAACAACCATTATTCTTCCCTGTCAATATGATAACAGATTCAGAAATCCTCAAGAACCCCATCAATCTCTCGATGTCTCAACTTCACGATCTTGCTGCCGCGTCTCTCTTGGCTTCAGGTAGAGTGAAAGAAAGAAGAGCCAATGATGAGAGAAATGATTTTTCTCTGTAATTTAGGTCTTTTGTAGGAATTGAAACTGGATTTAACCACCCCAGCTCTGAGAACCCCAAAGTGTAGGCACACAGCAATCAGATTCAAGCCACCAACAGTGACAACCAATAAACACAACTCAACAGGTTGTCCCGTAATCGCCGAGCTCCCCATCGTGCTTGCATACGAGCCGACGCTTTCGCGTTTTTTTCGAAATCTTCCACTAACAGCAGCCGCCTATTACATCTCAGACTCACTTGTTCTCTTCAATTTCTCTTCATCACTAAAGCATTCGTGCTTTTCAGACAGATAATTGCATCACTAAAGCTGACATGTTTTTTAGACAGAAATTAAGAAATAAAAGAAAATAATGAGAAATAATCCGCCTCCAACTGCAGTTGCACCTTGTTGCCCGTTTCTTCTTCTTTTGTTCCAAATGACTCCAAAGTACCTAAACACTCAAAAGCAAACATAAGATACATAATTTACAAGAAAACTTAGCAAAGAAAGCATAAACAATAGATAACTATTAAGGTGTTTTAGACACCTATCAAATTCCCCCACACTTAGACTTTGCTAGTCCTCGAGCAAATCAAACAAAATAATTCTAAAACATACAAACAACTCCGTCTCGTCGAGGCTACAGTTACTCTTAGCTCTAGGTGTCCCTAGTGGACGAGCTTTAGTCTCGTGAAGGTTTACAAGAGGTGTACCTACAAAACCTTTACTTCCAAAATCCATCTACCTGTGAAAAGTCTAAAAATGACACTAAACATTTTGTAATTGGCGTACTATCAGTGATTACAGGAGGAAGTACCCACTTTCAAATCCAATTCATAAATTAGTAATATAACTTTATCACAAAGTTAAACACAACCACAATACTCGGAATCAAATCAACCATAATCACATGAAAAGATTAAGAAGATGGATATAGAAAGTAGTTGGTGCTGAACTGTTGACAAGGTGAACGGTGTTTCGCATATCTGTCTGAAGGTCACTGCCAAAACAAACCTAAAAATCCTATTGGATTGAGCTACTGGTCTGAATTATAATATCAACACAGCTGGCATATATAAGGGAACCAGCGGTCGACAAACTTAATTCTAGATCAATTCACTGGAATATACAAGGGAACCAATGATCGATTTTATTCAACATAATAATAATAATTTTTTTCCTTCTTTTTTTTTCCAGTTTTTTTTCTTTTTTTTTTCAAATCGACAACATGATTGGATCTTTTTGAATCCAAGCGCATGATTCTCGTCAGCAGATTACATGGTAATTCCCATGGATCCTGCATTCCAAGCTTGTTTAGGCGACGAAGACAGGGAGAACACACACATATTGCTATCCAAGTGTCAATTTTTTTTATGTACACCGTTTGGTCAAATTAGTCGGGTCTTTTTTTTTTTTTTTTTTTTATAGTAACTCAATCACTCAATTTCATCCTAGCAATGATAACAATTCGATGATGGTGCCCCACCAAATCACTTAGAGAAACAATAGATAAATATGGAAAAATAAAAATAGAACGTGATATGGTGACAACTAACATGTTATTTATTTTTATATTTTGTTCGATTTCATATGAATAGACTCTACTAATGGGTTCCTCAACTCCTATGTTTTCATTAGTGCAAGGCACAAGTTGCTAGATTTCGGAGTTTATAAAGCAATTTTTTCTTTTTCTTATTTTTCTATTTTATTTTATTTTTCACTAAAGGCATCAAATCAACTAACTATACAAGCATATAAATGCTCCCCACACTTAAACTTTACATTGTCCTCAATGTAAAATTTAGTCATTCAAAGTAAAGTTCAAGGTGGGAAATTCCGCAAATGATATGCAAAAACAAAGATAAAATTCTTAAAAATTAAAAGGGAAAGATAAAGATACAAAACCGATGGGTTGCCTCCCACTTAGCGCTTGGTTTAAAGTCGTCAGCCCGACTATCTCCTTGCATGCTAAGGCTCCTCCAGAGGGATTACTTACACAAGGTTAACTCCTTCCACGACTTCTGAACAGAAGTTCTCATAATATGGTTTCAACCGGTTCCCATTTACTTTAAGCTCATTTCCTGTAGATAAGCTACGAATTTCCACTGCACCATGAGAAAACACATTAGTCACGATAAAAGGTCCAATCCAACGTGACCTTAATTTACCCGGAAATAATTGCAAACGGGAATTAAACAAAAGCACTTTCTGACGAATAGAAAATTGTTTCTTTGTGATCATACTATCATGAAATACCTTTGACTTTTCCTTGTAAATACGTGAACTTTCAAATGCATCATTGTGAATCTCTTCTAGCTCTTGGAGTTGCAACTTCCTTTGCGTTCTAGCACCATCCAACTCCATATTGCATTGCTTAATAGCCCAAAACACTTTATGCTCAATTTCCACGGGTAAGTGACAAGGTTTATCATACACAAGTCTAAAGGGAGACATCCCGATAGGTGTCTTGTATGCGGTTCTATAAGCCCACAAAGCATCATTAAGTCGCATGCTTCAATCTTTCCTTGTTGGATTCACCGTCTTCTCAAGAATGGATTTCACCTCCCGGTTAGAAACCTCGGCTTGTCCATTTGTTTGGGGATGATAAGGTGTTGCAATCCTATGTGACACATTGTACTTCCTTAACAAGCCTTGCAAGAACCTGTTTTTGAAGTGTGAACCCCCATCGCTAATTATGGCTCTTGGAATTCCAAACCTTGCAAAAATGTTTGCTTGCACAAAATCTGAAACCACTTTAGAATCATTAGTTGGGGTGGCCTTAGCTTCCACCCATTTCGATACATAATCAACAGAAAGCAAGATATAATAATTCCCACTAGAATTGACAAAAGGGCCCATAAAATCAATTCCCCATACATCAAAAACCTCAACAAATTGAATAATAGTTTGTGGCATTTGATTTCGAGCACCTATATTGCTTGTTCTTTGCCATATAAGGATAACCAACTGACAACCATTATGCTACACTTACATTCGGGACAGATATCTAGATCTTCAGAGCGAAAATAATTAATCAAGATGACGAGGATAAAATTGATAACACTACTTGTTTATATGAGGTTCAACCATTTTCATTTTATTATAATGATGATTATGATGAGGATAGTGTTGATGAAGAATTTGAAATAAGTAGGTATAGTGATCAAGAATTTGTTACTCCAATTGAGCTTAATAATGATAATGTTTTTAGTTCAAATCCAAGTAATTTTAATAATTATTCACCTATTCAAAAGGACGAGGATTTGACTAGAGATACTGTTTTAGACAATGTAGAATTTTCTTTTTACGAAGTCGATGATAGTTTTGAGGAACGAGTTCATTCTGAGAATATTGTTATCATAGGTTCTCAGATAATGATGAGTGAGGATATTCGAAGTCGATGATAGTCTAGCGATTTAGAAATATTATTCTTAGAAAAAGAAGATGAACTCGTAGAGCTTTCAAATACGATGATTGAGGATGCACCTTCCGATTATAACTTAGAAGAATCAATTGACCATTTTCAGGAATCTGATGACCTTGAAATTAGGAAGATTGTGACTAGTTTATCTAGAGACACTAAAACCTCTAAGTTTGGGGTGATTATCAATGTACCTTAGCTTTAGCTCTTACAGAGATCCCTCACTTGGGACTTGACATATGTGCCTCATCCATTTTACAAGATTATCTTCATACACGTTTTCCTGAACATAGTGATGTCCATAAGGAAGTTCAGTTATTAGAAACCCATCCTCTGTTTGATGTGGTTGACTCAGTCTATGATACCCAGATTGACTTTGTTTTCCCACCAAATATTTTTCTTCCAAATGTGGGAATGTATGATTTTCAAATGTGTCGAATATTAAGTTTTGAGACTAAGCCTAAGTACTTTAGGAAATTAAAATTGACACTTTTGCTTAAGAATGACCACCAATCTCATTATGGTCAATTGTGTGAGTCAAATCTAATTGACTTAAAGGATCCTCAATTATTCAGGTTATTATTGTGTGCTTCTAAATTTTTCCACACCTTAGAACCTGATATTTCGGATCTTATTTATGAGGAGGTGCAAACCATGAAAAGATTTTATTTAGACCCCTTTATAGAACCTGAACCTGAACCACAACTAGATGTAGTTGTTTTAAACAGGAAACTAGGCAAGGGTGTGCTATGTTTATTCCATTTCTTGGTTTGTTGCAGTTTCCTTTTGTCTGTGATAACAATTTTTGATGCAGATGATCCACAATTGTTTTGATTATTGCTATATGATTCGAGGTGATTAATTCTTTCTTAGTCTGGATGAAGACATTAAACTTAGCACTTCTTGGTAGGTAACCCATGCTTATGCAACACGATAATATCTTTCCTTAACTCTTTTGCTTCAAATGGTAACTGTTTCTCCTTGTTCATGCTTTTAATTAACAGTTTCTCTTGCATGGTTTGATTTTTTTTTGGTTTCGAATTAATGGGTAATGATTTTGTGAGGGTTTAGGTTTACTCGAGACTTTTCCTTGAGATGATTCAGGAGTAAAGAGATTTACAAAAGGGAAATGATACTTGATTAACTGACAAATCGAAACCCTAATTGTGAACGCAAGCAGTGCAATCATTTTGGAGGAATTACAAATATTGCATCAAAAGGTAAATTGCTAAAGGAAATGCTAAAGAGAATGCTGGAGGAAAAGGGTGGCACGACATCTTAGGCATTGAAAGGCTTGAGCCATAGTGAGTGCATTACCAGCCTTCTAGTTTGTGGGTATTGATGAGCTTGCAGTAACCTCTTAAGATAACTTCTTCCACTAGGTACGGCTCATCTTTTCCTTCTGCGGAATCGGGTGGAGGTTGAGCAGCAATCCTTACAATCATATCTCCAACTTGGAATGGGTTCGGGCGTTGCTCAGTAACTTGGCTCTTAGACTCATCATCTTTGAGCGAGACAACTTCTAAACATTTGATAAAATATTTGAAAGGACCAGCATCCCATTCACACCTCCTAGTGACAACTGGGTTGATAACTGGCTCGAGTCCCCAGGCTTTGACGAAGGTAGGAGTGACTGGTTGCAAAAAGGGTTGTTCAATGAGACTTACTTGTGTTCGGAATCTGCAAACAAATTTCGCCGGGCTCTCTCCAGGTAATTGGGTCACATTGGCAAGTTGTTGATATGGAAACAAATAATCTTCAGGGTTGGATGGCTTGTTGGAAATCCTTTCAGGTTTAGACACTGGCAAAGGACATACTCCTAGCTTTGCTTTGTTGCTATGCACCCATGAGTGCCTCAGAACCATATTATAATTTGGGCATTCCTTAACAATATGAAATTTGGCATGCGTTAGAGCATCTCCCACCTTGATTTCGAGATTAATGTACCCGTAAACATTTTTTGATTCTCCTTCTGGGTTTTTGATCACAGTTGGGAAGTGCACAACTTCCTTCTTTGAAATTCCTGCGGCTCTCAGAGTCTTGACGGTTACAATGTTGAAGTCCGAGGCCGCGTCAATCAGTGTGCTGTCAAACTCGACATCCTTCAAGTGAGCAGTGGTTAGGAGTCCCTAGTTGCATCTATCAGTCGTTCTTTCCAGGAGAGGTTTGGGTTTGGGAACGGCTTCCTTGGATGGAAACATCCTTTTTCCTGATACAACACGGTTGAGGGATGCAAATATGTCTTGACGTTGCGCCTTGGAGAAGTACATAATTTCACATAAATGCTCCATTATAGACTGTAAGGTTTTGTGGACGGAGTCCCCAGAAATCATGCAGCTCCTAACGGGAAGAGGGTCTCTGTGAACTCCTTCGGTGCTTAATTGAAGTTCTCTTGTATCTACCTTCTCCTTTAAAATTTGCTTCAATGTATTGCAGTCACTGGTTGGGTGATTGACGAACCTATGATAACGACAATATTTAGGATTTGCCATTTCTTCCTCGGTTGGTGGACGTCTGAGAGGCGGTAGCTTGATGGCGTCATCTTGAATCCATGCTTCTAGGAGTTCAGTTACCTCTTCAATTGGAAAAGGGAAGGTTAGAGCAGCCTCTTCGGCTTCTTTTTGCTGTGCAGGCATCTTAGTCGCATCTTTGCGGGTTTGAGCTGTTTGTTGTGCTGGTGCCGCACGTTTGGGTTGTTATTCTGTCGCTGGGGATTTTCTCTTTCCTCCTTCACTCACCACACTTACATAGGGTTGAGTGTTGTATTGTTTGTTGATGAGACGTCTATTCCCTCGAGTCTCACGTGCATCTCCATTCCTGGCGGGACTGGTTCTTTCCAGCAAGGCTGGTGCTGTTGTGGCCGACCGCTTAGCAGCTTCATGAAGTTCAGAGAATTTATGGAAGCGCAAGTTTTCCAGTAAAGAGCGATAGACGAGTATCATGCTATTAATGCGCGACTCCACCCACTGTTGTTCAGTCACATTTGGATCATGACAATCCAGTGCATGAATCCTGAATCTCTTGACATAATTATTTGGATGCTCATTGTTTTGTTGAAACATTCTTCCCAAGTCTTAAAAGGTGATTTACTCAGACACGAAGAAATATTTCTTGTAGAAAGCGGTTACCATCCCACACCAGTTGGATATGTTGTTTGGTGCGATGTTGTTGTACCAGGTGTACGCTCTTCCGGTAAGTGACTTTGAAAATTCTTTCAGGCGAAGGACATGATTGTATTCGTTCTCTCTCAAAGATTCCATAAAACGAGAGATGTGTCACGAGCGTTGACAGTACCATCATAAAGGGAAAATTGAGGAGAAGAGTATCCTCTCGGGAGATGAACCCTTTGCACATCGGGAGGTTGATGCTGATGCATGTCCACCGAGTTTTCTTTGCTTCAATTTTGGATAAGTCGTTCCAGATCCTCACGTGTGATGAAAATGGATGGCTGATTTATTTCCAATGAACGTTCAGGAGAAAAACGAGCCTCTTCCTCTACGAAGGCGCGCCCTGCTGAGGTGCTTGCGCCGGGAGTATTAAAAGTACTCCTTATTGGCTCCATTTGGGGTTGGCATGGTTCTTGTGGTATCCATTCCGTTAGTGTCTTGAGGAAAGTAAGTACCTCATTCCGTTAGCGAGAACTTCTTGTCTTTCCATCAAATCAACAATGATAATAGGAGGTTGGCCTCCTCTGGCTCCTCCAGCCTCTCGTCCCGATGGAGGAGCGGCAGGAGCTCTGGTAATGGTTGGGGATGTTACACTCGAAGAAACATTGGCCATGGCGGCAGCGGCTCTGGCTCTGGTGATAGGAGATGTCACGCCGAAGGGAATGTTTCTTGCACCGCTGGTGTTGGTGTTAGAGGATGTATTGCCACGAAATGCGTTGATCGTGCTGGTAGGCGGTACATTGGTATCACCAGCAGGAATGTTGACACCAAGGGTGTTATCAACGCCAATAACATCGGGATTTGTTGCTGATCCAGACCTAAGATCCACCATCTTGAAATTGGGAAGATTGAAATGAAAATCGATAAATTAACTTTGGAACCGAGAGATCAATCTCCCACCGCTCGCCAGTTGTTTTGGGGTAAAAACTGATTCTACTGGTTTTGGTAAATTTGGGTGTGTTGATGAGAAACGAATTCAAACCCTAAACAAATACACTGCACGGGAGTACTTTAGATTCGAGAGATCAATCTGTACAATCCTGGCCTAAACCAAGAAATGTTCGTTCCAGTCTTGCTTCAGTCACAAAATGAAGGAGAATGGTTGATCTTAGGGAGGGAAGCGAAGAATATGTTGAGATCAAAATGGTTAACTCTGAAGGTGTGGTTGTTTTATGACTTATATCAGAATATGGAACTGGCTTGCGGAATGTAAGCTATCAGTTCTTAGTGTTTTTCTGGATACTGTGTTAATAACCAAAACTCTGTCGTTGGTTGAAATAGGTTGAAACCTATTTATACCAGTCATAGTTGAACGCACCCTGATCTCATAGGAAGTAGAAATAGTGGAGTGATGGAAAAGTGGGATTGTTGAAAACCACGTCTCTAGTACAAGGGGAGACAGGTCGGTTTGCATCCACTACTTCTCTGCTGCCACAAACTGCCCGCTTTCCTGACACTTTCTCATAATGGGCATGTTGCACGCCGCACTTTGTAAACCGCCAGACCAATACCCTGATGAACATCCCCCAATTTGTGACATGTTTGATGTCTCGAGTATTTTCGTGGAAATATGCAGCAGACTGCTGAATGGGTCTTATTTGTAGGACCTAGTTATTCTGACCAATCACGCGCAAGCTAGGTGGCGGATGGTCATATGTGGCGAGCCAAGTAATGAGACTTGCCGCAAAGAATAGCATATGGCGCTATTATGTTAAATAACTGAGTTATTTGTGAAACCGATACTCATTAAATATCGTATGTACTCGATGCATGTAAAGCATCGCTTTTAAGTAAGCACCTCAAAATAATCGATGCATGTGAAGCATCATTGTATAGAACCTTTCTTGGTTGGTCGCGGAACCTAGCGTCTTAAAAGGAGCGTGACCGGCCACTTTCAGGGAACTGTTGGAAGCTATTTATGCATGCCAAAGGTAGGCCCGTCAATCCCTATAGGAGAGTGATGGATGGTAGCCATTTTGACATCCTATTGGTCGGTCCAAGTTAAATCTAGACCGGTTAAATAGGCTATCCAAATTGGATGGCTGAGATGATATGCGGCAGTTATTGGTCGACGCTAATTTATTTAAGACTTTTATAAGAAGCGCGGCCAGCCATCCTCGGGCAACCTTTTAGGCGACACATGGGTAGGCCGCAGCGCGGCCAATTGTTCCTTATGGAAGGGGAGCGGCCAATGGTCACGGCGAAATTTTGTTGAACGCTTAAAATAGGAGTTTGGCCAGCCGATTCGTCTGGCGAAGTTTGGTGGTCGAGATGATTTGCGGCAGTTAATGTTTGTCGTTGATTTATTTAGGTTTCAAAAAAAGCCGTGCGGCCAACCTATTTTTGGCTAACGGTTTTTGGTGTTAGCCGCGCGCTGGGAGTTGTTCGACCGACCAACACAATAGTTGGGCCGCGGGTGAACGTATCCGCACCTTGCCCGTTAATTGAGATTAAACCTAGGCCGGTCAATTCGGCTGGCGAAGTTGGGCGGCCAAGATCGTTTTGCGGCAGTAATGTAATGCCGCTTAATAGAAGTTAGGGTTTTGTAACTCGTGTGGACAACTGTTTTGGTGAACGTTTAGTGGATCCGCTTACGAGTCGGAGAAATGCCGATCGGCCTAGGCGTTAGTAGGATCGCCGGTGTACACGATGGCGCTTGTCCGACCATATTAGGAGGCGACTAGGTTTGATAAATCGACTAGCCAAAACGTGCGGTCGTGATCGTTTTAAGACTAACATGGGCAGCCTATATTAAATTCCTTAAAGAATTAGGTGTGTCGACCAACCAACTTCCAACTTTATTTAAAAGTTCTTGTGGCGCATTTAAAGCGATCTGATTGGTCGATCGGCCACGGGCGACGCCTGTTGGAGAAGATCGGTCGGTCAAGTGGCGTGGCCACGTCTCCCTTTGTTGCTGCATTTACTTGCCGCAGTTCCTCATTATTTCTTGTTTTCTGATTTTGGTAGGATCTTGATCCTCCTAGTTCCATGTTGGATCAATTTCCTAGTGTATTTAGGATTAGTTTCGACCAATAGGGTTCGAAATATCGCGCAGGGCGCAAAAAACCTAATTTTTGCAAATTGATAAAATTAGGTTAAAGAGCTGAATTTTGCGGGTTGCCGCAAAATCAATCAATTTTTAGTGAGTTTTGCATACTGATACAAAAAATCACTAATTTAATATCAAAGGGCAGCATAACTTTGCGTGCCTGTGATTGAGTACTTCCACACGCATCTTAATCCTGACACTTCGGGAGATTCATGCTACTCGGCTGGGAGCGAGCATTAGTCGCCATATCATATCAGTATTAAGAGTTCAACTGGGGAACATGGCATAGAATAAATACTCAGAAATTTATAGAATATTTGGGATTGTTGCTACACGCACCATTATGGATAAATTTCATATAAATATACTGAATTGCTCAATACATATGTAAGTAAAGAGGCCTGGGCACTCATTACTTTTAAATGGATCAATCTTCTTTGCATAATGGTGGCGCATTAAATACATGGTTTTATATTTTTAGCCCTGAACTAAAAACCACCATCAACACGAGGAAATCTGCAACTGCAGAAAACCCTTTGGACGTTGTCCAGATTTTAACATCAAATTGTATTAATCCACTACATACACTAGCCTACTATCATACTTCGGACTGGAATGTAGTTGAGACCGAATTCACCCTCTAAGCAATTCAGCTGCAGTCGTGCCCCTTATATCCCATGAACCTCGAAAGGATCTATGCAATTGATTCCCTTAGCTGGCGTCATTTACACCCTAAGAGTTGCTTCAGCCTAAGTGAAGACTTTTGATACCAATCTGCCTCTAATTAATTTCCCTTTATAGATCAAGGCTTGAAAATTTGTTTGCAATAGACAAAGCTAGCAAACCTCACAAATATGGAACACTTACACTTAGTTAGCCGATAAGCCTGGATTATTAACCACCTCTCAAGAACAATCTTAAACCGATCAATTAATAAGAGTTTTATATATCTATCTTGAGGAATCATAAAGTATGGATGAAGAGAACTTTGTGATTTATATCTATCTCGTTCCTTAAAAACATTACTAAAGCCTCGATAAAAAAATGAACAAGATTAGGATACACGAAGTATCACGGTAAAGATAGTCGGACCTGGTTTCACGAATCCCTAAGTAAAATCTTTAAGTCGTAAACTAATTATGTTTCTTAGATGAGACCTAGGTTCATAGAGGACGACTCTAGCAAATAACTAGGATACAAAAGTGTTTGAGATTGAATTTCCTGGTTGTTTGAGTCTTTCTATTTATAGACTTTCAAGACTAGGGTTGCTTAGAATTCAAGCTAAGATAACTTGAGATTCAAGCAAACACTCTCTCTATTTATATGAAACTCTTGTTAGGAGTTTATGTAAGCATGTCAGAAGTTTTTCTTGAAATTACATACTTTTTTTTTGCTAAGAAAACACCCTAACTATATTAACTTAGAAAAGCATTACAAACATTCGACAGAGGTTCTCTCTTCACCAAATTGTCCAAAAAAGAAGAAAAAGAGACCCAAACATCTTTAGTACAATACTTCCTAGCTCGACGTGCAAGCCGGTCTGTTAGTTTGTTTTTAGAACGATTAATATACACAACCTTAAAATTATTTCTACTTAAGAGAAGAGATCAGCAGTCCACCAAAATATCCATGCATGTCCACTCGATACTAGCGCTGCCTTTATTTACAAAGTCTACTACTTGAAGACAGTCACTGAAGAAAACCACTTTGGAAAGATTTATCTTAAAATTACATACAAGAATATACATTATCGTATGGGCACCGGAACCGTGTATAATGATAGTTCATGGCGAATATTCCTTGAAAACTAATAAGCAAAGTCGTGTTCATTCAACACTTAAGACTTGAATCATGATGCACATACACAAGGTGTCTTAGTGACCAAAGATGTCTTAGAGGTGTTTATGGAATTCATACCAATGTCAAACATATTTTGGAAAAAGTCTGAATGCATCTGCTTTAGTTCGTACTAGGTATCCATGCATTCATAAGGACCAGTTTGTGAGTTCATATGGCCAAGATACGCGTACCGGGAATGCATACCCTAAGGCAGTTCACAAAACTCAGTCCCTTGAGGTATGCGTACTGGGTACGCGTACCTCACCCATTTACATGAACTCATAACTCAGGGGTATGCGTACTGGGTACGCGTACCAGAACTCAGATAACGATGGTACATCTACCTTCATCTGTCAAGAATTTCAGTAGTTCTGAAAACTATCTTTAATCAATTTGAAACTTTCCGAATTTCCATAGATATTGAACATCATTGCTTGGGAAATTTTCAAATAAATAACTTGAATCAAAATAGTTCATGAACAATAAATTGGTTCTTAACTAAGTTTGCCAAGTATATGAATTACTTTTGCTTGAATTATATTTCAGGATGTTTAACAATACAAGCTTGACTGAAAACTTCTTCTATCTACTAGAAGTCATATGATATAGTCTCATTAGATGTTTAACAAAACAAGACAAGCTTGACTAGAAACTTCTTTTATCTACTAAAAGTCATACGATATAGTCTCATTAGATGTTTAACAAGACAAGACAAGCTTGACTAGAAACTTCTTCTATCTACTAGAAATCATACAATATAGTCTCATTAGATAGAATGGTTCTACTTGTGAGTAAATAGAATGGTCCAGTCTTCACATACCTCTTTGTTGATGAAGTTCTCCAAATGTGTTTGTTTGATCTTCAGTCTTCAATCTTCGAGGGTTATTCAGTGATGTCTGATACTCAACTACCACACTCTAATCCTAATCCGAGACTTGACTTAAGTAGACGTGAAATCAATATATAGTTTTGTGCATCTAACATGACAACAAGCTTGAGATACAAAAACTTGTGAGTTCGACCGAGCAGTGCTCTAACAAAGATTATTGATCAACTTTATCAGGTACAACCTTTATTTAACTATCAGTATGATGCACAAAATATTAGAGGTCATAGTCTTGAACAAAAGGTTATTGCGGCCATGATGATTCTAGGTTATGTATGTCCGGCGGATTTTGACGATGAGTACATTCGTATGGGAAACTGCATACAAGTATTTTCGATGTTTTGGGAAATAATAATATATCGTTTTGGTCCAATGTTTTTACGAAAACCAATCTCGGCAAATATGAAAAATACTACTGAAAAACGATGATATGGGCTTTCCAAGAAAGCTAGGTAGTCTTGATTGCATGCATTGGGTGTAGCAATCATCCCCTACCTTTTGAGCTGGTCAATATGATGTTCATTACTCAAAATCAAATGTTACTTTGGAAGTTGCTGCTACTTATGATTCTTGGATATGGCATACTTTTTTTGGTCTTCCGAGTTCACAAAATAATATAAATGTTTGCACAAATCGCATTTGTTTGAAGGCCTTTTTTCCCCCTTTGAAGACCTAAAGTATGGAATTTGTCTCGAAGCAAATTTCACAATCTACGAGATCACTACACTCATAGGTATTATTTAGAAGGTGTATGAACAACTTCAATAATAGAGGCATAACGAAGACATTGTTAGCAACAAATAAATATGCACAAGAACTGCAAATGAACATAATCCTATTTGTTTCTAACAATTTTTCTTTGGTCAATGTTGTGAATGAAAACTATAAAGACGGATTTTCTTCTTTTGTTAATCGTATATGAGTATATGTACATATGTTAACCAACCTTTTAGTATGGCCGATGATACTTTAGCTAAGTTAGCCAAAAAAATCTCATTTTAATAGTGTTTGGAAAACCATTCATTTCTGTCATTTCTAGTTAATAAAATATTTTTGTTTTCATAAATATAAAATAAAATAAATTGACGAAGTAGATCATTCAAATGAGGTATTTTAACAAGACACAAATGGATTTGAGCAAAGATTTTGATTGGGCGTTGAAAATTTTGAAGAAATTTGTTATCATTCGTGGACCAGATTGTGGTTTTGATCCTCGTGAATGTATAAAATGATAATCACATGCATAATTTTGCATAAAATGGTAATTCAGGAAACCGATGTAATAGTGCTTGGTTTGGTTGTTCGGGTACCTTTGAGGCCTAAATTTCAACCAGCAGCTTTGGGATGAGTTTTGGAAGATCGGGCGAGCGCGCTCAATTTGAATTGTCATTTTGAATCTCATGGTTCTTTTCCCTAAATAAAGCACTTTTAAAAAGGAACTCCACGCCGCAAACAACGATCCAAACGGACTCCTAATAAGCAAATTATAAACAAAAGGATACTTTCTTAAAATGGCAACAATGAACCCTAGATAAAGGAGTTTGGTTAAAGATCCTGCGTCTTGATCATTGGGTCGTTTCCCATCCAAATAAACACCCATTAGGCTGTTCCACAACAGTTGGATCATTTGCCTCCAAATAGGCTTATGGTGTGCTCGTCTACATCACAGTGCTTCAAAATTTAAAACGTAAGAGTTATCCGAGACCATGAAACACACTTGAAATGGATCAAAAGCTGACAGTTTTTAAGATATGGTGCAGATTATCCTCACTGATACACAGTTTAACCTTCAATTTTTACTCTTTGTCAATCAATTGATTCAAATACAACATAATTGCAGATACAAGATACGCTTACAAGCATTAAGAATGAGCCAATTTCCTAGTACGACGATCAGCAGGAGGGTTTGAGATCTCCACAGAAAGTCGTCTCCTGATATCATTCCAACTAGGCCTTACATGTCTACAGAGAAATTAGCCTTTGTGGCCTTCATCTGGTAGGTATATGGTATGCAGTAGAGTGCACAACAGTGAATGTCTACCTTCACGATCTTACTTCTTCCCCTCGTCGTTTCTTTTAAAAGACATAAATGTTTGACTTATCAATTATATCAATTTTGATTCTACCTGCACTAACTTTTCTTTCTCTCTACTTTACTAATCCACAGCAGAACACAAGAAAGCTTCTTTACAGCTAAAATATTTCGACTTCATAAGCAAGTGTAAGGAATCAAGGGCTTACAAAGCATGTAAATCAAGAATCATGTGTTCTCTGCTCACACACGCAACTCAAATCAATAGGTTTGCCCTCTTTCCGTGCATTTCTTAGAACTTTTAGGCATGCCTCAGTCCAGAGATAGGGCTCCATCACAGTACCTGCACAGTCGAAAAGTCATATTATTTGAAACCTTAAGGCAGGCTCCTTTCAAATTACTTGAGAAATGTTTAACTACAAAAGTTAATAATTCTTATTTCGTACACTGTGGATATAAACTAACCATCTGCAGAATCACTACTTCAATAACTACCAAATTTGATACCTGGATATCTAACATTAACCAGTATGAACTGCTTCACTTTTGCAACATCTTCCATAGTACCAAATTAGAGAGGGGTGGATGTGTGATAATTCCCGTCTAGTATCAAGTTTTTTATATAAAATTGTACGGCTATTTATTTGAAGTTTCTTCATGGACAAACATATACTCGCTACGGTAAACAATCATAGTAACGTATATTTAATGTATTTTCGGTCATTGTGCACCTTAAAAATGTGAATAAAACAATCATAATAGGTAAGAAGTTTTAAAGAGTGACGAAAGCTTAAGCCTTGCTACCTGTTGCTGAACTTGTCAACAGCATCTGTAGCGTAAAGAAGTGTTTCATTGGCTTTCTCTAAGACCATGTATAACTCCTTCCCTCTTGTAACCCGTGCAATAACCCATGCATTATTTTTTGCTCTTATGCAAATTTCCAAATCATTCTCGCGACCTGGTGCATCTTGTTTTGCTCTATGTTTTTCTAGGTCAACTTCCTCTCTAAGCTTACTGAGGGCAAGTAAAGAGTCCTGAAACAAAGTGCCACAATAATTGACAAAATTTTGTCAGAAAATATACAACCATCACAAGATAGTCAGTTGGACAGTTTCACTATTCCTTAACATGGAAACATGTAACCCAAAGAGAATGAGCGTCCCTTCCAATCACTACGAATCTAGAATTCATAAAAAATCAATCAAAAACAAAGATTACTAGGTTTATGAAATATGCAAGCAAATGCTTTCAATAAACAAGATAAGAGGAAAGACATATGAAAGTTTCAAGCCAGACTAAGACGGTTACGAATTCACAAAGAAGAGTTTCCTTTCAAAAGCAAAACCCCACAGCTAAAAATCCTTTCTCACCAAGCGAGTGAACACTTTTAACAACATACATCATTTCTAGTTTAAATTCTTTAAGGGTTGCCTCAAACATGGTTGTAAGATGATGTATAATTCATCCAAAGAACGAAGAAAAACCACATGAAGAAATACTCAGGAAATGAGTAAAACTTGTCACTGACGCCTAAAAGCTGAAACATATGATTAGTCATGACTTCCAAGTTTAAACGGCACAGTACATAGTTTTTTACTTTTTTTTTTATCAACTGCAAACAAATAATGTTTAAAGTTTGAGATTTACAAATCCTACCTTCATTAAGGTTATAACTTTTACTGGTGGAGAAGCCCTTGATATGTTTCTGTCACGGTCAAACAATAGGTAGCGATACCCAGCAACATGATACGCATTTTCACCACCCCATCCCCTTGTCAATTTCTCTTCGACTTTAATAATCTTCACTGCTGCCTGTGAGATTTAACAAGTAACGAAAATGACATACCTAAAAGGAAATCTCTTGGATGCAACAGGCTAATATTTACGCCAGAAAAATAGAAGACTTCAAAAAGAAAAAAAACACCTATATCAGAAAAGAATAATCATACTATCCACCACAAACCCAAACCTGATAAATGCAGTGCAAAGACAACACTGAAATGATATAAATAAAAAAGCCACTGTGTAAAAAGTTTTATGGCAATGGTTTAATTACTGAATCAGAAGGAATCTAATAGCCAAAAAAACCACAACAATGATTGTGTTTTCCAGGAGTCATCCTTGGACTTGTTCGAGGAATATGATGTAGCTGACTTCTTCTACAGATGGGACTCCGCACCAAGATCTTAATTTATGTTATAATTTGCAGCATTATTTGCTTTACACTGTTTAATCGGTCTTAACCTTTCTACAAAAGGAGGTCCAAAAAAAAAATACTTGAGCAGTAATTCAAGATAGGGATAAGATACTCACATTTTCAAGAATTTGCTGCCTTACAATCGATAACCCTTGGTCTCCATTCATCATAGAGCTATATGGAATTAGTAGGATTACCGTAAGATTCTTATGCTGATAGATACAAAGGTACATCCTCTCTTCCATCTGCTGCAGCCACACGTTTGCAGTGGCAGGACTCACTTGACCCATTTCTGTACCCCAAATGTCGGCCACTAGGAAGCCATCCTTCCCTTTAGACCATTTGCCCCTTTGTAATGGCCTTGGAACGTGGTATCTCTGACCATTTCCCACAGGGGAAATATCACGGGAGCCATAAATATCTTCCACAGGATAGTTGAAATTTCCTAAAATAGATCCTGTAACATGTGAAGCATCGTTTGACTTGCGCAGATAAGACCAAGAATTTGTTCCAGCATTTAAAACGCGTGGGGTCAACCTCAGAACAGCATATGTAAATAGATTTAGTGTGTCATCCTGCAATAAATTAGGAACATAATGATAAGCACCCCTGGAAAACCTTATATACAGATATTAATATATTATAGATATAAAGGCATGTAAATAACTCTTGATGTATCTCTCTTTATATCATGCTTCTCAGATGCAGCTTATTTTACCTACTTAATTCAGATGAATAGAAAGGCATTGAATAAGAAGAGACACATCAAGATGAATAGGCATTTAGGGCTAGATCCAACCGTACAGGAGAGAGAGTTGTGGACACTAGTAAGTCCTGAAACATTATAAGTGAATTGCATGAGCTGCTCCCTGGACATGAAGATTCCAGCACTTTAACTAGTGACTGCAAGAACATGTAGTAGTTTAGTACATAGAACAGTTAATTCTTATTTTAGGTAGAAACTTAAATTTGTGCCTCCAGACTGTTACTTCTGCCTAAAGAACATAGCGCATTAATAAATAAGGATATCAACGTCTTGTTAGACTTCTACAATTGTGCCCAAATGCATAACATTCAAGCCTTCTTTGCATTTGAAAAACGTACATTAAATCATACATTAACAAAGAAAAGGATATAAATTGAGAAACCAAAAGAGTTATTGAAAACTCTATTGATAGACAAATAGATTATGTTGGCTACAATGAATGGAAAACGGTCCCTTATGCCAAAACCAGATTTTCACCGTATTTTTCAATATCTATTTATTTGCTTACAGTCGAATATGAAATGCAGCTGGTCTTATCTAAAGAACGAACATTGCATTAGGTATACGAACTTTTCATAACAAACTAATGTAGCAGGAAACAAACTAATGGAAGTTAAAATTGAAACTGAACACATAAATCCAGTTCAAGATAGGAGGCTACTCAAGGCCGCAAACCAGAAGTCATAAAATTTTAAGACACTGCAATGGTGTATGCTGTAAAACAGCTGAACCATGGATGAAGCTGACCTCAACGTCAATGGCAGCATCCCTTCCTACAGTCAGCATCTGAACAGTTCCACGCTCCTTTAAACAATCACGGAAGAATGGTAGTTGGAGTTTCTTCCCAGAAAGAAAATCTGCTTGAGAGAAAAAATATTTTAACAATAACATTGGAGTCTCACAAACTTCAGCAGTGGCTTAGTCTAAAACTACAACCCAGCGAATGTTTTTACATTTGTTAACAACCCTAACTACAGATCAACTAGAGAAGAGAATGATGAGTAGACGAACTTCTTAAGGGTCACTGCAGCTGGAATGTACTTAAATAATGGATTGACATCTTACCTGTTAAATAATCCGTAATAAAAAAATATAGATGACTACGGACAAGCCCACCACTAGGTTCTTTTTCAAGTAATGATCTAACAGATCCATGAAACATCACGAAAAGAGAATGTACTTCCTTAAGAACTCTTTGCAATGCATCAATCCGCCAAATCGCTTCTGCCTCCTTATTTTTTTCTACTACCTGCAATTTAAGTAAAGCATCTGTTACCAACTCTTCAAGTGCATCAATCAGTTGAATTTCTTTCACCTCCTTATTTTCACTACTACCCACTTAAAGTGTATCATCTGTTAAAACCGTCAGAATTTCATTATTAACAAGAGCTAATAAGTTCTGGATTTTTTTTTTTGGTGTGTCGTCAAAAAGAGCTTTCGATGCCTCGTCCAGTGTTTGCACATTAGCTTCAGTCCAGACTAGTCATTAACTTGACTCTGACAATGGCCTAGGACCGTCAATTCCTTACTTAAAAATTGCTTAAGCTGTGAAACGTCAAATAACATATAAGTGGCTAGCAAGACTTAGAGTGAGATATGCACAATCAGGTACTGTTAGTACCCACCTAGAAGCCTCCTAATGAATGCACTCCTCCTTACTTAGAAGTTAACCCATTGTAAGGCACACTTTATATGATACTATATATTACCTAGTTCAGCTGCTAGGATAAGCAACTGTACCCTTCAGTTTTTGAATCTTTTTACAAGTTTAAAGATGATAATCTAAAGAATGAATGAATACAACAGAAAGATAAAAATACTATCCTAAAATCATGAGCGACATAATTCCCGACTCTCACATACCAGTTAGACAACTCTTTAAATGCAGTAGCACTTACATGCAGCAACACGCATTACAGACCTCAGTGATTACTACAAAATTACTAGGAAAACTACAACAAATAAGCACGTACCATCACCATCCAGATATCTGCCTCTGCTTCGTGGAAAACATGGGAATGCCTCTCTGCTTCTATGACCTCACAAGCAGCTTCTGGGGAAAAAATTCTACAAAAAGGGAGGAAACGGGAAAAGGAATAAAGATGATTATTTTATCAATGTAATGATTAACAGTATTGGTATAACTTGAAAATAATGGCAAAACCGATAATCGAAGCAGAAAATAATTACTAACAGAACGAAACAGTATACCACAAACAAAAATTCTGATGCAGAAGCATAATTAGTTAAAATGCTTTTTTTTCAAATTTGAGTTATTTGACCGCTAATACGTATGGGACTTTCTTATAGATTAAGTGCTAGAATTTAAAGTATCTTTATTTGAATTCTTAGACAGGAAATTCTAATATAAATAGGTTTATGAAATTCTTTGTAGGCAGTTTTTATTATTATCATATTTCCATTTTCAGTTGAGATTATGATGAGAACTTTTCGTTATCTACATTCTGTGCGAATCAACACTATTGCTGCGCCATAATATTCTCTATAATCATAAGAGTTGCAACCTTTCAGTTCCAAACTAATCAAAAAGAAAAGGGAAAGACAAAGACAAAGACTTGCCTAGAATGTATCACTGGATTGTGTACCTAATGTCTAAACGCCAACTACCATGCTACTAGCATCATGCAAGATATATGCATGGACTGTCAAGCAGTTTGTTGAGGTTATCCTTTCAAATTATGTAATGCTGATACTGTAATATTTCCACGTGTTTCCATGTAGGACACCAGTATAGAGCGTCAAACAAGATGTTAAAAAGAAGTGTAAATTTTTATTTGGTACAACGCGAATATATTTTTGGTCATACTTATACCTGTAGGAATAATACTCGATAGGTTACACACAAGACAATTGTTTCAGAAGAAAAAATACGTGCAAATGATAGTGAGCAAGTACCTAATATCCACTAAAAACTTCGAAAATGCTAGATACCGCACAAAAGTTTTCCCCACGACGAGTCTTTAGCCAAGACCCACCATGGGGCCTTAAAGGGTTCACCGTTTCCAGATGAAGGCCTTAGATTGGGTGCCACGTCGTCATGGGGGATGATTGTGGGGGGTATGTAGCAGCTTCGATGAATTTTACCACTGAGACTGAAATTTTCAGAAGTGTCAGACAGGACAAGAGTGCCCCTGTGACTGTGTTAAATGTGCTGATGTGGCAGATCCAGAATTGCGAAGTGTCCGAGTTAGTTTGTATATAGCTTTCAAACCAATCTGTAACCCTCATCTGAATCTCATTCAACAACCCAGTGCATAATAATTAAGATTAGTAAGGACCGCAATTATAGTATGCCCAAAAGATACTCTAATTTTGTTCATTGAGTGTAACATCTGTAAAGGAATTGTAATGCAGAACTGCCTCAAATTGTCTTTTTTTTTCTTGACTCACCATGAAGGTATGCGAGTATCAAGACCAATAACATATCGAGATTATCTAAGTTGTTGGTACATCTATAAAAAATAGTTTAAGGGGGAGCACACGTTTTCCAGAAAGTAAACGAAAGGACGCTGCAAGACACTCTTGTTCTTATCAATAGTTGCATACAATATGTAATTAGAACGGAAATGTAACTTTGCTTACCTTGTAAATGTAATAAGTCCTTCGCTGAGCCCTATAACAGAAAGTTGTGTCGTAAACGGGCAATCAGTAGGATAGAAGAATAAAATCTTGTCAAGCTCCTGCCCTTCATGTTGTCCCCTTTTCAAATCAAAAATGCAAAACCGAACGCCCTCACTGACAGGCATTGTGGATGACAACCCCATATAAAATCCTCTGTAATCACACCTTAAACTGCAAGTTAATATTAAAAACAGTATTAGCTAAGACACAATTTCGAATGTAATTACTAGCCATAGTTCCTCTGAAGAGATAAGTATCTTCAACTAATCAATAATGGATCATAGCATTTGGGTTCCATGTAAATTGCCAGTAAAAGCAAGGAAACTATCATCACACCTGCTAGTCAGTAACTGCACATCTCATCCATCCTAATCGGCCATCGCAGGAGGCCCTTTTGTGGTGATGAAAAGTGATTCCTGCTAGTCACAAAAAAGTGTCCGCTGAGAAAGATGTACGTAACTACAACTCACCCAATTTCACTACAATATCTTCCAATTCAAATTTTCGATTGGAATCAGGTCAAAACTTATGTCGACACCCAGAGTTGCTGCAGTGTTGCTAATACCAGAATTGCCCTAACTATGTACAAAAACCAGCAGGTGAGTCCAAATTGAATGTTCTAATGTTAATCAAATATTCTAACTTCTAAGAGGGGAATTCCACAAAACTCGATCATCACTTTTCATGCCAAATTACCTCCACAATAGAAGAACACAATGATCATATTCCTTAAACTATCTAACATACAGATGCCCGAATTTAAACCTCAATATTGAGTCTATGCTATAAAAAAATCAAGTTTGTTCGAGGAATTAATTAAAACCCAAATTGGAATGAATTTTTCCCTTAAATAATGAAATCAATCATAAAGATCAAAAATTGGAGAAGCAAGTTGAATTAGTTTTCACATACCCAGATTGAAAATTTGTTCCAAAAGAGATGATGAAGCTCTTCCTAGTGTACTCGTGAATTGCAGATTGTGGTTGTTTTTTATGAACCCTGCCTAGGGTTTTGCTTTTGCATGTAGAATGTAGAGAGAGAAGAGAAATGTTGACGGGTTGTTGAATGAATCAGAGACAATAGTAGGCGCAGCGAAATTTCTCGTGCAGCAAATTTTGCCTGTTTGTTTCTGACAGTTGCCTTCCAAAAAACAATTTCGACCGATGGACTTCTTTTTTCTTTTCCAGGCCTAGTCCTATATGGTTGCTAATCTAGCCGCTAGATTAGCGGTCCATGTCAACTACGACTACCTTCTAAGTCCTATGGGAGTGCTAATCTAGCAGTTAGATTAGCAGTCCATGTCAGCCCAACGTTGTTTGGTTCAACGTTTTAAATCTCAGCCGTCAAAATCAAAAAATAAATTGCCCGACGCTGAACCATTCGGCGAAAAGGTAGCTTTTTTAGCGCTGAACCATTCAGCGCTTCAATCTCGCTTCTAGTTCAACTGCGAGCACATATTAGGAGAGAGAACTAGTGGTAACAAATAGACCACACTTTCTTTTTGAACTGCAACACTTTTCTGCTAATCTAGCAGCTCAATCTATCTCATAAAACTTAGTCGAGGCCGAGGCCAAGATTATATCTGCAGAGCCATCCAATATCGGGATGTTTAAATTTCCGATATTTGATTTATCTAGTTGAAATTTAAATTCAATACAAGAAGGGGGAGTCTCATCTCAATCAATAATGTTATGAAAATGTCTTGTTCCCTTCGCTAGGATATCTGCTACAACATTTCTTGTTCTACGAACAAAATAAAAACCTAAAAAATAAGTTGGTACAATTATAAGTTTTTTTAACTGCTTCCTCCAAATAGCTTTGCTGATCCAAGAGATGTCAGTAGTGTAACCATTCAAACTTTTGAGTAGAGCTTCACTGTCACTTTCAATGTTGAAATTTGCTAGTTGCTTCTCCTCTGCCCAGGTAGCTGCTTGTAGAAGTCCTACAAATTCCGCCTCTTGTGGATCTGAGCAGTCTGAGGGTCCTATTCTTCCTCCTTCGAAAATTCCTGCATCACCTCTCAAAATTAAAGCAAAACTAAAAGGAAAGTTTTCTGAAATCCACGAAGCAATAACATTTATCTTTTTTTGTATCTTTAATAGGAGGAGCCCATGGGGTATTATTGTTTTTGTTCTTATTTTTCTTCAACCTACTTAAAGGGTTCTCCTTTTTTTTCCAGAAATCTAAGTGCCTTTGAATTTCTTTAGCTAGTTGTTGGGGTGTTTGATTCTTCTCTTGAAAAGTTTTATTACATCTTGTTTTCCGTATGAACCACATTTTTGTAGCCATTATTTCGAAAGAAATCATAGAATTTGAGGATTATAACCAATCTTTACAGATATCTATTATTTTCATAGGATCATTCAATTTTATGTAAACAGGATTTGGTGCTAACTCCCAAACTTCTTTTGCGAAAGGACAATGAAGCAGTAGGTGCTCAATTGTCTCTTCCTTCTCCCTACAGAAGTTACAATTAGGGTTGATGTCTTTCATTATGCCTGATAATTTAGAGTTAGTTGACAAAGAATTATGTAAACATTTCCAAAGAAAGAGTTTGATTCTAGGTGAAACTCCTAAGTTCCAAATCGATTTCCAGACATTGTCATCTAGATTTAGGTTGGAAGAATTTAAATTCTTTTCACAAAATTTATTGTACATTGAAAGAGATTCATCTTACAAAAAAAATCAGCTATATTATCAGGGAAACAGGAGAAAATCAAGTCTTTGTTCCAGTTGTTTGTGGATATGTCTATTAGATCAGCAACTAGAGACAAGGAAACATTAGATGTGTATTTAAGATAGAGAAGGTTTGTTTTTAAGCCTAGTATCCAGTTGTCTTCCCATATGTTTATATTAATACCATCCCCTACTTCCCAGATACTGTTTTGAGTTATTAGAGATATACCTGTGCAGATACATTTGCAAGTTCAGGAGCATCTGTCTAGTGGTTTTGCTCTTAAAGGAGACTTATTTATAATTAAAGTATTTAACACCAAGAGCCTTAGCCCAAAGGGCATTTGGTTATTTCAATAATCTCCATGCTACTTTAGCAACTAGAATTAGGTTGAATCTGTGTGCATCCTTAAATCCTAATCCTCCCTTGCACATAGGTTTATACATACTTGGCCAATCTATTGGGTAAAAACCTTTAACATTTGGTTCCACACCCCACCAGAAATATCTCTGTATGGCATTTATTTTGTTAGATATCTTCTTTGGTAGTATAAAACATCTCATCTTATAGGAAGCCATTCTAGATAAGACATATTTGTTAAAAAACCATTTTACTGGTTCAGGATAATACCTTGCTTTTCTAACCTTGAGATTTATGTTTTATCTTTTCTAGGATAAATTCAAAAGTTTTAATCTGAAAATTACCTATGAACAGAGGTGCACCTAGATAAGAGTCCATTAAGTTGATTTGTTTGATTTTTAATAATTTGGACATCATTCTCTGGTGCTCGGGATGGACTTTCTTACTAAAGAAAACTCATGATTTATCAAAATTTATCAGTTGACCTGAGGCCTGGCTGAAAAGATTGATAGTGTTCAGAAGATTTTTGCATTCTATTAAATCATCCTTGACAAAAAGAAGACAATCATCAGCGAAAATAAGATGAGAGATATGAGAATGTTTTGGAGTTATTTTGACTTCATGAAGGATTTTTTTATCTTCTTGGGCTAGCAAAAGTCTTGAGAATATTTCCATACAAATGTTAAAGAGGTATGGAGATAGGGGATCTCCTTGTCTTATACCCCTGGTAGGTTTGAAGAATTCTCCTGGTGAACCATTCAGCAAGACAACTATTGAGGAAGTTGAGATACATTGTTCAGTGAGAGCACAAACCTCTGGTCTGAAACCAAAGGTTTTTAGAGTTTTAAATAGAAATTGCCAATTGACTCTGTCAACGGCTTTAGACATGTCAATTTTAACTCCTAAGCCACCAGTTTTAGCTTTTTTCTTCTTAAAAGAATGAATAATTTTTTAGGCTATTATGATATTATCATAGATTTGTCTAAAAGAGAGTAAAACATATTGATAATGAGAGATAATCTTTTCAAGTAAGGGTTTCATTCTGTTAGCTAAAAAATTTGACCTTGTATATAGTGTTATATAGACCAATGTGTTTAAGTTTTCCAGGATCTTTGGGATGTTTTACTTTCGGGATGAGAAAAAGATGGGCTTTATTAAGTTTAGGGTTAAATTTTCTAGTTCGGAAGAAATCTTGTATTGTTAGAACTACTTGGTTGCCAACAGTTTCCCAATTATTTTTAAAGAAACTAACTGAGAAGACATAAGGACCAGGATACTTATTAGGTTTCATGTCATTAATGACAGCAAAAATTTCCTCTTCTTAGGGGATAGAAGAGATGGAAAGGTTTTCACAATTAGAAATACAGGCATGTATATTTTCCAGAATTTTGTCATGTAAAGAGTGATCAAATAGTTTTTTATGTGAAAAGAGTTTGAAAATAGTCAGTGAGAATCTTTCCTATTTCGGTTTTGTTATGAGTGACTGTCTTTTGCTTATTGGTTATGGACTCAATGTTATTTCATTTCCTACTTCTCAAAGTAATAGTGTGGAAGTATTTAGTGTTTTGTTCTCCTAAGTTAATGATATTGTCTCTATATTCTTTCTTAGTTATTGCTTATTGAGTGTCATAAAGAGATTCTAATTGATCCAGTTTTTGTTTCAGCAAGTTTTCAGAAAATTCAGAAAATCCTCTTTATTTAATCCTGTCAATTTCTTTAATAACTTTAGATATTTTCTTATTTGGTTGGCCAAAAACATTTTTCTTCCAATCTACAAAATTTATTCCTAGGGTTTTAAGGTTCGATACCAGAGCATTTGATGGGTTTCCTTCATCCAATTGTTTCCAGGTTCTTTGGATCACTTGTGTGCAAGAATCACTATTTAACCATGTATCATAAAATTTAAAAATCCATTCTTTCCTCATATAAGGTAAGTCCAAAGTAAAAAGGATGGGGAAATGATCTCAACCTATGGCTTCTAGATGTGATAAGAATTAATGACATCTCTATCAAGCCTTTCCTAAATATTCTTTATGTCTTTCCTTTGGTTATTCCAAGTGTAATCATATCCTGAGTATCCTGGTCATACATGTCAGCATTTTCAAGGATATTATGGAATTATTCACTGTCGGCCCTCCTAAATGGCAAACCCCCTAGTTTTTCAGATTGTTCAAAAATCATATTAAAGTATCCTATGACTATCTGATGGTTCTCATGCTCTCTCCCTCCTAATGTAAGGATTAGGAAGGGTGTTTGGATGTATTCTAGGAACAACTATTCTACCTTTAAAAAAAGTTACCACAGATGCATACAATGGTCCATTGTTCAACCTGATTATGGTGGTGTTCTTATTTTTCTATGTTTCTATTTGTGTAGATCTAGCAACAACAATAGTCACGGATGCATACAACGTATAATGCTCCTCAGTTTTATCCGATTATCGTGGTGTTTTTATTTGGCTATCTTTGTATTTGTGTAGCTCCAACAACCAAAATTGTAATTAAATTAGCGCTTTCATTTTCTTGATAAACAAACTTTTATTTACTCCCTCCGTTCTTTTTTAATAGGCTGGTTTTGTTTTTAGAGAAATTTAAGGAAATTAAGAGAACTAATCATTGAAAGTGGTCCTCATGACACTTGTCAATAAAAGAAGTGAAGTGAAATGGTCCCCATGACACTTTTCAGCAAAAGAAATAAAGTGAAATGGTCCCCATGACAGTTGTCATCAAAAGAAGTTAAGAGAAAAGTGGTCCCAGAAAATTAAAGTAACATTTGACTTTCCCAATTAGGAAACCAGCCTATTTTTTTGAAACATTTATTTATAGAAACCAGTCTATTAAAAAAGAACGGAGTGAGTATTAATTAAGGAAAGCTTACAGTGAGGATTAAAGGTATTAATCCGAGACTAACCTTTTTCAAAAAAAATATAAGTTTCTCTATATTGACGTAGATTCAATAGTACAAAACTTGAGATCCTTAACTCTAGCTTCCTTTGCTTACTTGTCTTCTAAACCTAGACTGTTTCTACTTTTAAACTACAACTTAAAGGATACAAATTTAAACATATATTAACAATTTTTGATGTTCAGTTGAGCCCTTCATGGTTGAGTATCAGGAATTTGAGAACCATTAACAGTATTCACTAAATTTTGACAATCGTCGATGATGCAACAATTTTTTAGATTCAGTTCCTTTGCCTAACTTAGAGCCTCCAGAAAATATTTAACTTCAGCATCCAAGGGAATATAATCCCATCCACACCTTGCTTTGCAGTTTCTCCATTGACATGTTGCACCCTAACAATGATTACATATCCCATTTTGAAGTCAAGTTCTATGAATGATGCGTCAAAATATATAAGCCACACAAAAGAGTTTTTTCCATTCTTGTAAGAATGGTTCTTTTCCTTTATATGTCTAGGTCTAGCAATAGTTGAATCTAAAAACTTGAATTTAATTGTATCAACAAGCTTATTTGGGTCAGGCATGATTTCATTGAAGATAACAACATTTTTGTATTTCCAAATTAACCAGATAATAAAAAAGATTCAATCATGGTTTAAAACATTATTATCCATCTTTTTTGGGGTAAAAACGTTTACTGGGAGAAAGGTAAAATAGTGGAGTATGCATATGCTAGCAAGATAAAATCGTCTAAACCCTAAAACAAACGGTATGGAAGTAATTTGAGTTCGAGGGACCAATCTGTACGATCTGGCCTAAACCAATAAATGATCGTTCCAGTCTTGATCCGGTCACAATATGAGGAAAAGGGTCGATCTGTAGGGAGGGAAGCTGAGAAGGTGTTGAGATCAATAAAATTGGGTGTCAGTGATGGGATGTGTTTTATTGTTATAAAGATGATTTCTCTGTGTTAGTGAGATAAAACTTCTGTATGGTGTTTCTAGGATATGGATGTCATATTATTATGATAGGTTGAAGAACCTATTTATAGAAATGGTAGTTAACGCATTGATCTCTCGTAAGTGGTGGTAGTTGCAGAGAAGTGGAAGAGTAGGAAAGTGGAAATCGTGGTGAAACCAGTTCCGCTTCGTTAGGGAGACTTGATGGTTGTAAGACCACTACTCCATTTACTTCTTCAACTGCCAACACGACTTACTTACTTTCTCATTGTGCGGCGCAGTAGGCCGCCAGACCCAAACCCTAATAAATATCCCCTCATGTGACATGATTGATGTACTACCCAGTATTTTTTTGTCCGGGTCTAGGCCTATAGTTTTGACCCATTCGGTATATGATGAATATAGAAGCCCAACGCATATTTATAATCAAATAGTTAGCCCATAAAATCTTTATTGTTACATTTAAAAATAATGTTAGATATTTTATGTTTTTTTCATAGAATAAAAATGTGGGAATTTCTGAGGAACCCATGTTTGGTTCCTCTCTCTTTTAGAAACCCACCAATAAGATAGTATATATGTATAGCCCAAAATACAAGATGTACGGTCGAGATTACAAGTTTTATATTGAATTTAGGTTTTCATATTTTATGTGAGACTAAATTACCCTTTTACAAATTACGACTTCTTAAAAATTACGACTTCTTAAAAAAATATCTTAAAAAAATAATTTAACTAAAAATTTATTGATTTGGATTATGGTCAATGTAGGCGTTTTTTATGGCCGTTATTTGAGGGAAGTTGAATTTTAATTTTAACGTCCCCTAATTAAACTCTCGTCTAACTCTTTCCCAATTAAAATATTTCAATGTTTCACTGCCTAAAAGTCTCCTTCCTCAACAGCTGCTTTTCTCCGCCTCCTTTTTCTTGTATGGATTTCTATATCCATGTTGTTCCTAAAAGTCTAATCGAGTATATATACAGAGAAAATTTGTTAAGGATTTCCATGTATCCATGTTGTTCCTAAATTCTGTTCCTCATTTCATTATACAAATAATGTAGCGAATTAATGATAAACAGAGTTTTTAAAATCAGGTTAAATGATTGATTTCTTTTATATAGTCGAAGAAGATACTGTATTATTTTTGCTAGTGGAAATTCGATTAGGTTTTCCGTAATCCTAGGAAGACTTTTTATTGGCAAATGTTGAATTTAGCTAATAAATACTTGGGTTGGAGATGATATTTTGGAAGACTAGCTAAAGTTGGAAAATTGGAATGGATCTGATTAATTATTAAGAAAGATTCATTTTTTGCATTAAATAACAGGGAAAGATAAAGAGGCATAGAAAGAAAGATATTTTATTCATTAGACTTAGTGTGTTACATAGATAATTCTTTATATATAATAGGAATAGAACTCTAGCTACTATATTGGGCTGCACCCCCGTGGGCTAAAGCCCTACAACACTCCCCATTGTGCGGTCCAATAGAACTCCATATGCAGTACTTCACATATAGTGCTTCGGATGTAGGTCTTCAAATGTAGTTCTCTCCTTGACGACTATTGTGTTTAAGACAATTGCTTCATTAAAACTGTGACAAGGAAAAACCCGGTGGGACAAAACCTTGGTATATCTCTTCACATGTGGTACTTCACATGTTG
The DNA here is from genome assembly GCF_003573695.1 of Papaver somniferum. Lineage (NCBI taxonomy): Eukaryota > Viridiplantae > Streptophyta > Magnoliopsida > Ranunculales > Papaveraceae > Papaver > Papaver somniferum. The sequence continues at coordinate 85,127,604 of NC_039364.1, forward strand.
CCTCGTATTTTACATGTAGTGCATCACATGTAATACGATCTTCAAAGATCGTCGAGTCTTAGTTAGTTGTCTCGTTAAAACTTCGACAGGCTAACCCAGAGGGACAATATCCGAAATAAAGAAAAAGAGTACAACATTAAGTAAACTTAGAACATAATTGGATGCGTATATGTTTCCTCATTAAAACCTTGAAAAGGAAAACCTAGTGGGATAACATTGACGAAGGGAAAAGAGTACAACGTGACGTATGAAAGTAAAGGTGATTCGTTGCAGATGATCACTTGGCTCCGTCGAAGTTGACTAGTTGCTTCACAACTCCTAAGGAAGAAAATCCTTGTAGGAAAGACAATAGTCTTAGATGGGAAATTACATTCCCGGTGTTTGTTGTTGTCTCATTAAAAACCTTGCCGAGTAACAAAACCTTGTGGGAAAAAGTAACCTCGGTGAAGGAAAATAGTTCAACACACCATTAGATGCTCCCCCTGATGTCAGACAATTTTCATTAGTCTAATGTAGTCAAAAGGAGTTTATCATAAAGTACCTTGGTGACTTGAAAACTTATAAGACCATGTTGTTGATTCTGGAAGTTACGTTGCTTAACAGACTATCGCGTTTCATATCTTTGATTCAAATATTTTCAGTAATATCAACGCGATCTTTATGTCTTCAACGTTCAACATACTTTATGTTTTAGTGTTGTCTCGCTAAAAACCTTGTCGAGTAACAAAACCATTTGGGAAAAACTATTCTCGATCGAAGGGAAAAAGAGTACAACACAACTTCAATTTCGAAGTAAAATATGTCGACATCATATCCTTGGATCTTCCCCCTGATGTCGGCATCTCCCCCTGATTACTTTCAGAGTTGTTCCAGACAGTTCCTTTAGTCATGTATTTTTCGAAACTTAATATTGGTAATGAATTAGAAAATAGTCTACCATATCTCCCCCTGATTACTTTCGTGGGAGAAGAGATTATTGTTCCTTCATAATCAACAACTTTTAGATTGCACTTTCATTAGCATTCCTTTTTATGTATTTGCAGGGATAAAACAAATTTATGTCAATGGTTACTTTAAGTACATGATTACATTCACTATACCATCCCAATGACGTTGTGTTGGCGCGGACCTATATCTAGCTAACAAGTTCCCTGGGGATAATCGAGTACATTATTATACTAAGTACAACAACGTGTCTATTGTACTTAGATATGGGAATTTCATCTCCCAACACATTTTCGTCATTATTCCTTTGGACGAAATGGTTACTTACTTACATTTGAACCTCGACTAATCATGGGAGTTCTATTAGGATGCATGTCTTTGTTAAATTGCCTGACAACTTTAGACATATGCAAACTGGTGGAATAATATACCACAAGCTCAGTATTCGGTCGAGCTTTCCCTAGATTTTTCATCTCAAATTCGGATTTTAAATAGATTATAAGGTCTCTTATTACATCAAGAGTACACATCATGTATGTACCATCAACATAAATAACTACAATTCCAAATCAAGAACTTTCTTATGAATACGCAAGGAAAAATAACTTATTTGTCTATCCCCCCCAAATCAAATAGCCACTTAGATGGGTATACCACATCCACCTGATTGCTTGAATCTATAAGTGAGCGTTCTATCTAACTGTAAACGTACTATGTGGCTTAGCGTCATTTGATTTGGGCAACAAAAGGTTATCAAATACTTTTGTAAATATCTTCTATCTCTTGATTCTTTCAGAGATACGTAACAACCACATACATATGATGCATTTCAAGTCCTTTTGGAATTACCAAGCTAACTAAGTAGCGGAACTATAACGTTCATTACAAGAGAACAACTCCAGGGCTTTGTGAGAAACCTCGCGTCACAAAGCGAGTCCTTTTACTTTAAGGCTTCTTTCTTCTCATTATGCTTTGTGACAAATTAATCATGTATGTCCAATAGGTTTTACACTTGGTTGGTTAGCACTACCACACCAAATACCTCTATATTTGTCAAAGAACCAAGTTCTACCAGGATTGTATAGGCCAAATATGCTCTTCGTTGAAATTAAGCAACAAGGAGCTTGGTTCGATCTCATCTTGCTTTATTTCCTTAAGGAAGTGTATAAGAAATTAATCATCAATATGCTCGCATGATCTTTCCATTGACTCGTGCGCATTCTCATAATCCACTTGGGATGTCATTGTTCTCTGGAATCATTAAACTTCGGAGCGTCCTCCAGTTTGATTTATGGACATAGTCAGAGACAATCTTATGAGATGATTTCTGATGATATAAATAATTTGTGCCTTACTCACCTATTTCCTTTCTAGGTGAGGACTGATCGAACCAAGTGGTCTCTCCAACTTCCTTTATGGAGCCACGACCTTGACCACACTTCCATTGAGTGTAGTTGCAACACCTTAGTCTATGGTGTATATCCCTTATTGAGGATTTGTAACCTTATGTAGATGGGGAAATACGAGTCGCTGGTTTTTTAGGGAAGTGAAGAGACAAGCGTGTTGTCGAGACTCCTCAACCGAGCAGACTGCTTAACCTCACACAGATGCACTGCAAAGGGAGTGCTTAGATTCGAGAGATCAATCTGTAGGACTCCGGCCTAAACCAAGTCAATGGCCGTTCCAGAATCAATTCGGTCGCAAAGAGGGAGATGGGTTGATCTGTAGGAGGGAAGCTGAGAATTATGTGGGATCCGCGATGATCAAGGATTGTGGATGTGTTGAAGGTTTCTGCAATTTTTGGTGAACTGATGAGTTCGAATAAGTTCTGATAGATTGATGAATTCTTGAGAGTAGTTACTCGAGAAATTCGACAATTTCTGATAGTTAGTGATCATTCGTTATCTCAATCATGGATTCAGATACTTATTTATATTGTCAGAGTCGTGAACACCTTGATCCATGTAAGTGTGACAGTTTCTTGAGTGAAAGAGTGGTAAAGTGGGAGATCGTGGTGGAACCAGTTCCAGATTGTGGGAAACTTGGTTGGTCATTTACCCACTACTTTGCTAACTCCTTCAACCGTTGACACGACTTACTCACATTTCTCGTTGTGGATGAATCCACGTGTTGTAGACCGCCAGACCAAAACCCTAATTGATATCCCCCAATTTGACGTGATTGATGTCTCAAGAATCGTGGAGTATGCATGACAGACGTGTATTAATTAGTCAGTTGTTGACTGATTAGACATTGAGCCTAGGTTTTGTTGAATCGAGCATGAGTGATGAATGCTCAGTGAATCATGGATCGAACATGTAGTTCTCTGAAATGATGTCAATATTGTAGATTCAGTGATGAATTACTGACCAGTATTTGAGCGAGAGCAAGTATTGCTCAATTCGGCGAATTACTGAATATTGAGAGTTTGACGAGCAACTGAGCAAGTACTGCCCAATTCGACAAATTACTGATTATTGATAATTTGACGTGCAACTGAGCAAGTATTGCTCAATTCGACAAATCAATGATTATTGATAATTTGACTGCAACTGAGCAAGTATTTCTCAATTCGACAAATTACTGATGAATTACTGAATATTGATAGCTGGATCAATATTTGAGCAACTGGGAAAGTATTGCTCAATTCGACGAATTACTGATAAATTACTAAATATTGATAGTTGGATCATATTTGAGCAACTTAGCAAGTATTTCTCAATTCAACGAATTACTGATAAATTACTAAATATTGATAGCTGGATCAATATTTGAGCAACTGAGCAAGTATTGATCAATTCGACGAATTATTTATTGGTGACGCGACCCAATAAAATATTAATCAAAAATATTGGTAGATTATCGAATATTATATAATTAATTTAGATGTTGATTGCTGGATCAACATAAATTTATTAGTATTTGAACTTGCTCAAAAATGATGATTTCGTGGAGCGTTTGTTCGAAACCCTAATTTTCGATCACTCCTTCATCAATTTGACGAATTGCTGAAAATTGGTCGAAGAGGGACCAACCACATGGGATGATGGACGACCATGTGGTTCCCGAATGCTCGAGTGAGCGTGCACCATGGTCTTGAGTCGACCAGTTGGCAAAAGAATGATGATTAAATGCTGATTTCATCATTTACTGAAATATTGCTGGGTTCAACATTAGGTGATAAAACCTAGGTATGAAAGATGGGGACCGACCAAGAGAGCATGAGACCGGCTCTTGAAGGCCACAGGACCAGTTGTTGGTCGTTTGAGCAATCCCCAGGTTGGTTGGACAAGGTTTGGGCCCAATATGAGCAATTGAGCAAATTAGGTCAGAATTATGAAAACCTGTGGGACCGGCTTTGTGCAAGCCCTAGGGATGACTCTGATCGGTCATGAAGGCATGCACGTGTTTCCGTGGTGTCCATGTCTCCGTACTGAGAGTTTCAACATTTTCTGATGTGCGTTCGAGCAACATTGTGAATTTTCAGAAGAGTTTCATCTTGACTGAAATTCTTGATTTTTGTTGGAATGAGCATGTATGCTCAATTGATCAACATTTTGTAAATATTAAGATAAGAGTATTTTAACATTTAAAATTGCCGTGAGAGGCTAGCCGGTCATGTGACCATGTTGGCTTTTAGTTTTTCATGATTCGAGTAAAATTTGAGAAAATATGAAGGAATTATGAATTTTGCTCAAACCAAGGAGCTTCATGAATTGAGGAAAATAATAATTATAAAAGACTAGGGATTTCAAGGTGTGGGGCCGGCCACATCTAGGGCATGGCCGGCCAGCTATGTTACCCGGTCCGGCACGCCTTTCCCTAATCTTATATTATTATTTTTTTCATGAAACCGTGATATTATGGAGAATCCATGAGTTTTCGTTGAAACATAGAAGTTTCATGAGTTTAGGGAATAATAATTATAAAAATCTAGGGATTGTGAGGTATGGGACCGGCCACGGCTTGGGCATGGCCGGCCGGCTAGGTTGCCCGATCCCGCACACCTTTTCCTATTTTATAATATTATTTTTCACGAATCCATGAAGTTATGGAGAATTCATGAGTTTTGCTCAAACAAGGAAAGTTGCTAAAATCAAGGAGTTTTCATGAGTTCATGAAAATAACAAAATAGGGAAAAATAATAGAAGAAGCATGGGACTGGCCACGGCCAGGGAACGGCCGGCCGGCCGGTGGGCCCGGCCCCTGGGTGCCTCTTATGCTTTTATTATTATTTGTTGTTTTCTCCTGTTTTGCGTAGGATTCCTCATCTGTCCATATTTTTGAATGCTCATTTATGCATCCGGGTGCTCAGTCGTGCATCATTGTCGAGTACACTTGCACCATTTTGTGGGGCTTACTCGGTGATGATCCAGATTCCCGATTGTTGAGCATTTATTACTAATTTATGAAATTCAGTGGAGAATGATTCATGAAACAGAGTAATAAAAGTGAGTAGTTGTTTATTATCAATCCATAAGATCAGCCGTGTATTCAACCATGAATTCGGAATAATGAGATGATACAATTGTTTATTGCCATTCCATGGGATCAGGTCGTGGATTCGACTATGGAATATGAGCAATATTTATTGTCATTCCATAGGATCAGGCCGTGGATTCGACCATAGAATAGGATCAATTGTTATTTCCATTCCATGGGATCAGGCCGTGGATTCGACCATGGAATAAGAGCAATAGTTATTGCCATTCCATGGGATCAGGCCGTGGATTCGACCATGGAATATGAGCAATAATAGATCATTCTGGGAATTCAGTGGTAAACGTCACGGCAGAATTAATCTATTACAGAAGGGATATTAGCCAGTTAAAGCGTCATACCCATTCGGAAGGTGTATAGTCTGAAGACAACGAGTTTTCGAAGTCCTGAAGACGTTGTTGCTCTCAATCTACGAAGAACTGCCTGGATCTATACACGGTCTCTCTACATAGTCAGGGAACAGTGAGTGTCACCGACTTCCTGAAGGCGTTGTTGCTCTCAATCTACGAAGCACCGCCCAATCGTTCTTCTATGTAGAGGTGAGTCTCTCTCATGTAGTCAGGGAACAGTGAATGTCACCGACGTCCTGAAGGCGTTGTTGCTCTCAATCTTACGGAGAACCGCCCAATTACGTTATTCTACATAGAGGACATAATGAAATGCGTGGTGATGAGTGCCAAATATTGTATATATTTATCCCTTTTTGTTGGCATTTAACTCATCTTTTGCGCATTAATTCTACATTTTATCCCATATTCTGTATTTTCATTGTTTTCAAGAATAAATATTTTTATTAATTAATTTTGCATTTTTAGGTAATAAATAAAGTTCGGATGAGTCGCGGAGCGAAAAGAGCAGAAAAGTAGTGAAAAGCCGGGAGAAATTACGCAAGGAAGCCGCGAAGAATGGTGCGCACAACCTCATTTTCTACACACAAAAGCGCCTCCGTTCTCAGCCATCAGATCAGTTCTCAGGAGCATCCGACGGTCGCTCCTTCATAGATCATCAAAATCGGAAGTCTCTGCCAAGCACCACAGCGCTGAAATTCCAAGCCTTCAGATTAGATGGTAGTTGAATCCAACGGTCGATCCTATGCCTGTGCATCAACTCCCGATGATTCCTCCTTACACTACAGTACCTAACTCCATCTGGTGCCGTTAACTTCGTTGCACCTCAGAATCCGACGGTCGCTTCACACATCCTTCCATCTATCCGTTCGATTCCACTCAGATCCAATGATCCAACATCTCAGCTCGCCAAACATCAAAGTTTGATGAACCCGCTCAACACCCTAAGCATCAAACCCATCGACCCAAAACAAACACCCACCTTCTTCTTCCCCAAAACTCATTTCCCCCAAATTTCTTCTCTTCCCCCGACCATGGCAGACCCTGCCATGTCTGCTCCGCCGTCTCCATCTCCACCACGACCACAAGGACGCCACCACCATCACCTACCTCTTCCCTAGTCGTGTCTGTCTTGTTCTTAGCATTAATTTTTGATGCTACCAAGAAGACAAACATAGCTAGGGTTTCACAGTGGAGAGAAGAAGGAAATTGGAGCAGCGTTCGAGTAAAGGATTAGCAGAGGAGGAGAAGTACAAGCATGGGTCGAGGCTATTTGCATCAGAGAGTGAGTTTAATTTCAAATTTAAAAATTAGGGTTTCCAATTTAGGGTTTCTGAAAATTTGGATATTTTGTAAGCTATAAAAGGGAAGTGATGTGAGATGTAAAAACTGTTCTTGGACTAGCCAAGTTTCCACCCAATTTGGGTTAGCCTAATTTCAATTGTTCTTGCACTGTTAATTGTCCTGTTAAATTTCAGTTTCAACTGTTAGTTGCATTTTCACCCTTAGTTGCATTTGTTGTCATGTTAGTTTGCCATTGTTAAATGTTTGTTTGTGTGTGTTCATGTTAGACTCTCTTGTTACTGTTAAATGTGTTCTTGTTAATGCACTGTTAATGTTAATGTGTGATGCTCCTGTTGTTAGTTAGACTCATTGTTGTGTCACTGTGAATGCTATGTTTAGTATAATATTTGTCATGTTCTAAATCACCTTGCTAGGGACTAGATGAAGCTCTATTGTCTTATTGTGTAGTACATTGATCACATTGTTCTAGAAGGCTAAACAAGTTTAGGACAATACTGAACTTAGCTCATCATCACCTCACTTTCACAATGTATGCCAAGTATGCTTTGTAGTTAGGTTCATGAGCTGCTGATAAGCTGCAACTCAAGCTGAAGTCATAATCCCTTGACTAGTTGTGCTGTAGAAAGACAATTAGTGCTTTGGAAATAATACCATAGTTGTGTTTAACTTCCTATAGGAAAATACACAGTAAAAATTAGAGTGAATTCAACCCCTAGTTCCCATCCATAAATCCATTTTCAACTGTTAGTCTTGTTTCCCTCCACTTGTTTGGTTTACCTGCATTTTCTGTTTTGCATTTTCACTGCTTACTTGCTTTCCCTGCTGCATTTCTTCTATTGCTGCAACTGCTGCTGCAGTACTTGTGCTGCTGCACTGTTTTTCCCTCTTCTTGGCCTTGTGCTGTTTTGCCACTTCTTTGCCTGCTGCTCTGCCAAAGTGCTGCTGCTGCCCCTTCTTCTCCTGCAGCCAAGCCAATTCTTCTGTTGCTGCTGCCTTTCTGCAGCTGCTGCTGCCAAACTGCTGCAGCTCTTGCTCCTGCTGCTTGCTTTGCTCTCCATTTACTAAGCCCAACCATCTGAGCCCAACTCACAGTTCACTTCCAAAAACCCAGAGAACAATTTGAGCCCAACTGTAAGACCAAGGCCAAAGCCTAGTGAAATGTTAAGCCCAAGTCATAGTTGAACTGTTGAGCCCAAAGCTCAATCCAGTTTCTAGAACCAAAGCCCATTTGCACTTTAAATATAACTGAGCCCAAGCTCAGTTCATTTTATGTTTAACAAACCACTAAGCCCAATTCATTCAAAGGGCATTCAAACCCATTAGAACTCAAAGCCCAATCTAAGCCAAAAGGCTTCTAAGCCCAAAGCAAATCTAGGAACCAATTAGCTAAAACACTTCCGAAACACACCCGATCTCTGTGGATCGACCCGTACTTGCACGAGCTACAACTGACGACCGTGCACTTGCGGTATTACTGTAGGCCCGTTTCATCGCTTCATTTTTATACACATTTCCTGACCTGCCAAGTTTTTGGCGCCGCTGCCGGGGATAATTTTTAGGACTTTCCGGGGCCTACCAAGTTTTTGGCGCCGCTGCCGGGGATTGGTGCTGTGTTTTATCTGTGTTTTTTAGCTATTTTGCATTTCACTGCATAGCATTTGCATCTGCATCTGCTTCACTTCATTTGCTGTTGGACCTGCTGTTCTGAACCTGTTCTTCCTCTGCTGGGACGCCACTAAGGAAAAGAACCAAAACCCAACTGGGTTTTTGCAACAATATCAGAGCAGCTGGGCTGTGCTAAAAAGGTAAGCCTAAACCCATTCAATTGAGAGAACCCAACCTGTGGGCTTCCAATTTTTTTAATTGTGGGCTTGTAATAATTAACCCAATTTTTTGGGCTTTTTATTTTTCTATTTTGGGTTTGTAATAATTTATGTGTGGGCTTGTTGTTTAATTTGTGGGCTTGTATTTATTTTGTGTGGGCTTGTTTAAATTTTTCCATTGGACTTGTATTTTGGACTCTGGGTTTAAACCCAGCTGATAACCGATTGTGGGCCGCAGCCTTCCTTCCATTTCATTAGAGGCTTGCACAGTGGGCTTGCTCCCATTCAAAAACCAAATTTTATTTTTTTAATTTTATTTTTCTTTAAAAAAAAAAAAAAAAAAAAAAAAAAAAATTTCTACTTTGTCCCAATTTTAAAACCAAATTTTTACTTGCTCCCATCTTAAACCAAATTTTTATTTTTACTCCCATTTTAAACCAAATTTTCAAATATATCCCACCAAAACCAAAATTTTTCCAAAAAGTCCAATCCCTTAAAAACCAAATTTTGAGCTTTGAGCCCAATCATGTATAGATCTTTTTCTACAGTTGGGGAATACAACAAATCCCTTAGAGAACTTGCGTGTGGACAAACTTCACGTTATGCACCTCCCATAGACCATGATGTCAATAGTCATAGGAATTATTATGGACATTTTCAAAGTCCCGAGCCTCAATACATGAACCCTAATGACTATTCACACATGCATCGTTTGCCACAACGTGAAAATGAACATTTTGCTAATGCCTCACTCACACAATCATCTCTTGTGGATCAATTAGAAGCTCGAATCGCAGCTTTAGAAATGCAATCACATGAGGAATCTGTCACATCTAATTTTCTTAGGCAACCTGAAATCTATGCATGTCCCGCATGTGGTAGTTTAGACCACCCTGTTGAGCATTGTCATATTTTGCATAATTTTAGGCAATCAAGAAAAATCCAATGTATGAAATGCCCATGAATTGTGAGAATGGTAGTCATTGGGACCATAATCAATCCTTTGAGGGTTGCGATCAATATTTTGTAGACCCTAATGACCATGCATACATGTACCATTCACCACAATTTGAACATGAAGAATTTTGTACTCCCATGAATTTAGACTCCACCACAGAAGCTTTAGACTTAGTGAGCAAAACTTCGATAGATCTACATCACGAATTCAGGCATATTTAGATCAGATTTTGCTTCACCTACAAAAGGAGGAAATTCATGAGGAAATGTATGTTGTCCCTAATGAAGTGTCTAGTCCCATTCATGTAAATGATGTTGAATATGAACCTAATTTAGAGGAACATGAATTGACTAACGACACCACCACTGTTTAATGAGGACCAATATGCATGCTACCATGATGATGATTATGATGATTATGATGATGTGTTAGAAGAACATGAAAATATTGTGGAACCTGTTGGTTCAATAACATATGGCTTCTCGCCCTCGACCTTCATGAATGTTGTTTTTTCTGATACTCATGGTAATTCATATGATTTTGATATTGACATGGGATTCGTACAATTATTCTGTGAAGATGAGCATGACATAGGAATAGTTGAATCTTCTGTAGACACTAATATGCATGAAAATATATTTGATGTGTCTGATTCTCTACCTAGGTCACATTGTGATATTTCTCCTGATTTGCCGATGCATGAGAATAATTGTTGATGATGTTGATGATTCTAAGTGTGAACTGCCAATGTGATGATGATTGTGAGCATGATGTGACATGTGTAGATGAGTTAGAAGATTTTGATTTGATTGATAATGATATGCCTATTCTTCTACCTAAGTCACAATCTGATGGCCTTCCACCCAACCTAGATTTGGTTTGTACCAATATTGTAAAACCAATTTTTCTGAAATTCCTAACCTAGGTTTGGAACTGTGTGCTTCCCAAGTCCTCTTGGACTATTTTGCTTCCAAATATAATACATTTGAGGAACCACAGTTGGAATTAGCATGTGCCCGTCCCTAGCACAGTTCATTTCGAGCTAGACCTTTTGCATGATGAACCCCCGAAACTGCGCGATTTTGTTTTCAAAACTATATCTTCTGTAAAATCCAGGTTTGGGGGTAGCTCATTTTGTTTCACAGTTTCACTTGCGTTTCTTTCCTATTATTATTGTGTGAAGCTGTTGAAATGTCTACACTTCGTCTTTTGGGTTGATCCTCAACTCTTTAGATTGTTAGTGTATGGTGAATATTTTTGTATATAATCCAGTAGATAAATTTTAAAAACCATTTTGTTCCTTTTGTATATATTTTCTAATCCAATATGATCTCGGCTGAAATATGTTGGATTTTTGCCTTGAATAACGGAGTTTTAATTCTGCTTTCGCCGAAATCGGGTATTCTCTCTCCTTTTACTCTACTCAGCATGTCCCTTTCCATATGTTGCATTTTAATTCTTTCCATATTTTGAAACATTGAGGACAATGTTTAGTTTAGGTTTGGGGGTATAGAGTAGATGCCATGATAATTTGCTATAATTGAAAACAAACTCCTCTTTTTGAAAAAATTCAAAAATTCAAAAAAAATTAAAAAATGAAATGAAAAATCATAAAAAATGGAGCTCATTTACCTTGAAATGTTGACTCTTGTGCAAATATGTATTATTAGGAGTCTTAGTCTAGATATTTAGGCACCCTGATTCTAGCACAATTCACATAGTGATAAGAAATTTGCACGCGCACGATCTACCAATACATGTATGGCCTCGATCTTCAAGGTGTTGGATAGGAAGTTACGATTGCCAATCACTTTAGAATACTGAACGAAACTTGACTAGCTTGTTCTTTGGTTGGTTGGGATAGAAGGTGGAGGTTACATTAAGAAAGACAACCATCGAATTTAACTGGGTGCATCAAAAAGGGCTACCTCTTGCAAAGTGTCATGTAATTTTGTTTCTTCTTGTTATGTATCAAAAGTGTTTCCTTGTTCAAAAAAAAAAAAAAAAAAAAAAAAAAAAAAAAAAAAAAAAAAAAAAAAAAACGATGTATATATTCAGAAAAAAAAAATCAAAAAAAAAAAAAAAAAAAAAAAAAAAAAAAAATCAAGTATTTATCAATTCCATCATCTCTTGTTCCAAAAATAAAAGAGAATAGTCAATGTAAATAAGAGTCATGTAAAGAGTTTTTGTTGTTTTTTGTAATAAGCAAGGAGGGTGTATGCCATTGATGTACAACGCGAGTAATTGTGAAATACCTCCAACTCATTCACAATTCTCGTAAAGTCCGGACAGCTAGCTAGATTTCGACCTCAGTTCTTAGCCTGAGAAACTATCTCTTGGTGATTAGTAGTCATAACTTCAGATCTTTCTTTACACATGTGTAGATACACTTTACACTCTTATCACATGTCCTTATTTGTTATCAGTGCTAGGATTGTGCCTTCGATAGCTAGATTGACATCTCCATTTTGCTGTGAGCTTAAACTGTTTTGCACATGTCACGTTTGATGGAATATGAGCTTATTTTGTCCTTAGGTTTTGTAGGCACACCTCTGGTAAACCTTCACGAGACTTCAACTCGTCCACTAGGGACACTTAGTGGTTTAAAAGGCTTAGTGCATACGCTAAATGCATTCGAGAGACCAGCGACAGTGGTATAGTTAGGATTTCCTTAGTTTTGTTTTACTTGAGGACAAGTAAAATTCAGGTTTGGGGGTATTTGATGAGTGCCAAATATTGTATATATTTATCCCTTTTTGTTGGCATTTAACTCATCTTTTGCGCATTAATTCTACATTTTATCCCATATTCTGTATTTTCATTGTTTTCAAGAATAAATATTTTTATTAATTAATTTTGCATTTTTAGGTAATAAATAAAGTTCGGATGAGTCGCGGAGCGAAAAGAGCAGAAAAGTAGTGAAAAGCCGGGAGAAATTACGCAAGGAAGCCGCGAAGAATGGTGCGCACAACCTCATTTTCTACACACAAAAGCGCCTCCGTTCTCAGCCATCAGATCAGTTCTCAGGAGCATCCGACGGTCGCTCCTTCATAGATCATCAAAATCGGAAGTCTCTGCCAAGCACCACAGCGCTGAAATTCCAAGCCTTCAGATTAGATGGTAGTTGAATCCAACGGTCGTCCTATGCCTGTGCATCAACTCCCGATGATTCCGCCTTACACTACAGTACCTAACTCCATCTGGTGCCGTTAACTTCGTTGCACCTCAGAATCCGACGGTCGCTTCACACATCCTTCCATCTATCCGTTCGATTCCACTCAGATCCAATGATCCAACATCTCAGCTCGCCAAACATCAAAGTTTGATGAACCCGCTCAACACCCTAAGCATCAAACCCATCGACCCAAAACAAACACCCACCTTCTTCTTCCCCAAAACTCATTTCCCCCAAATTTCTTCTCTTCCCCCGACCATGGCAGACCCTGCCATGTCTGCTCCGCCGTCTCCATCTCCACCACGACCACAAGGACGCCACCACCATCACCTACCTCTTCCCTAGTCGTGTCTGTCTTGTTCTTAGCATTAATTTTTGATGCTACCAAGAAGACAAACATAGCTAGGGTTTCACAGTGGAGAGAAGAAGGAAATTGGAGCAGCGTTCGAGTAAAGGATTAGCAGAGGAGGAGAAGTACAAGCATGGGTCGAGGCTATTTGCATCAGAGAGTGAGTTTAATTTCCAATTTAAAAATTAGGGTTTCCAATTTAGGGTTTCTGAAAATTTGGATATTTTGTAAGCTATAAAAGGGAAGTGATGTGAGATGTAAAAACTGTTCTTGGACTAGCCAAGTTTCCACCCAATTTGGGTTAGCCTAATTTCAATTGTTCTTGCACTGTTAATTGTCCTGTTAAATTTCAGTTTCAACTGTTAGTTGCATTTTCACCCTTAGTTGCATTTGTTGTCATGTTAGTTTGCCATTGTTAAATGTTTGTTTGTGTGTGTTCATGTTAGACTCTCTTGTTACTGTTAAATGTGTTCTTGTTAATGCACTGTTAATGTTAATGTGTGATGCTCCTGTTGTTAGTTAGACTCATTGTTGTGTCACTGTGAATGCTATGTTTAGTATAATATTTGTCATGTTCTAAATCACCTTGCTAGGGACTAGATGAAGCTCTATTGTCTTATTGTGTAGTACATTGATCACATTGTTCTAGAAGGCTAAACAAGTTTAGGACAATACTGAACTTAGCTCATCATCACCTCACTTTCACAATGTATGCCAAGTATGCTTTGTAGTTAGGTTCATGAGCTGCTGATAAGCTGCAACTCAAGCTGAAGTCATAATCCCTTGACTAGTTGTGCTGTAGAAAGACAATTAGTGCTTTGGAAATAATACCATAGTTGTGTTTAACTTCCTATAGGAAAATACACAGTAAAAATTAGAGTGAATTCAACCCCTAGTTCCCATCCATAAATCCATTTTCAACTGTTAGTCTTGTTTCCTTCCACTTGTTTGGTTTACCTGCATTTTCTGTTTTGCATTTTCACTGCTTACTTGCTTTCCCTGCTGCATTTCTTCTATTGCTGCAACTGCTGCTGCAGTACTTGTGCTGCTGCACTGTTTTTCCCTCTTCTTGGCCTTGTGCTGTTTTGCCACTTCTTTGCCTGCTGCTCTGCCAAAGTGCTGCTGCTGCCCCTTCTTCTCCTGCAGCCAAGCCAATTCTTCTGTTGCTGCTGCCTTTCTGCAGCTGCTGCTGCCAAACTGCTGCAGCTCTTGCTCCTGCTGCTTGCTTTGCTCTCCATTTACTAAGCCCAACCATCTGAGCCCAACTCACAGTTCACTTCCAAAAACCCAGAGAACAATTTGAGCCCAACTGTAAGACCAAGGCCAAAGCCTAGTGAAATGTTAAGCCCAAGTCATAGTTGAACTGTTGAGCCCAAAGCTCAATCCAGTTTCTAGAACCAAAGCCCATTTGCACTTTAAATATAACTGAGCCCAAGCTCAGTTCATTTTATGTTTAACAAACCACTAAGCCCAATTCATTCAAAGGGCATTCAAACCCATTAGAACTCAAAGCCCAATCTAAGCCAAAAGGCTTCTAAGCCCAAAGCAAATCTAGGAACCAATTAGCTAAAACACTTCCGAAACACACCCGATCTCTGTGGATCGACCCGTACTTGCACGAGCTACAACTGACGACCGTGCACTTGCGGTATTACTGTAGGCCCGTTTCATCGCTTCATTTTTATACACATTTCCTGACCTGCCAAGTTTTTGGCGCCGCTGCCGGGGATAATTTTTAGGACTTTCCGGGGCCTACCACGTGGCACCGAACGCTCAGCTAGTGGAGGCCTTTCAGGAAACATATTCATCATGGATTCGTAAAATATGAATCGTCACATGCCTGAAGCCAACTCAGAAACATGCAGTATCATGATTTTACGGTTTTTTCCTTTGTTGAAAATCCACCATCAACACCTTGCAGTTAGGTTTGTAGCTGGTATGTGTGATCTCATCACTTTAGCGACATCAATGTACATTCTGAAAATCGATTATTCTTTGACACTTCACATTTACATTTGTGGAGTACAAGAATCAATATGAGATACAGTGGGAACACACCACGACGATTCCTGTCTCATTAAAGTGATAACTCGCAAATCTAGCGGTATGACATCTCCTGCCAAAGGTTTTAAAACGCGGATAATTGTTAAGAGTAAATATCCAACATAACTACTTAATCGTTTTCGTGGACCATCATAGTACGATGTGGACTCGTAATGGCACATATATAGTGCAACCAAAAATGCGTAAGAACACAAAATGTCAGGCTTATATCCAGTTACCAACTGGTATGCAAAGAATGGTTGACCAATTGTGGGTCTAAAACGAATAAGTGAAGATGCGTGTAATATTGCATATTTCCCAAGCAGTTAAAGGTAGGTTTGTACGCATAACCATACCTTAGGCACCATCTGTAACCTTTGATGATAGCCTTTGCGAGACCATGGGGTATAGGATTCTCTACATTGATCCTATTAAACATGCAATAACCATCAATTCCTTTTGATATATATTCTCTAGCATTTACAAGGGGTGGTGAGTCCTTACATGTATAATATGTGCTAGTAGTTTTTCAAATGCAACATTACTTGGGAACTATAACTAGTCCAAAATGTCAGAAATCCACGAGAGCCATAAGTCACTTTAATGGTCCGCATTTTGCATGGATATTTTTCTAAATATCACCTCGTTTTGTTTGAATTGTTTACCATTTGCATCTTAGGATGGTCTCGATCCTGTTTTACTGAAGACTTGTAAAATGAGTGACATGCTTTCTTACTTAAAAGTATAATGGGAAGGGGGGGTTGTGCATCTAGTACTTTAAAAAACACTTATTTTATTGAGAGATATGCCATTACTTCGCAAACTGTTAATATTTTTCCCGTTGTCTCATCCACTCAAACACAGTGATGTACGTATGAGTCCTTTCAAAATGAAACATCATGTCACAACCAAAGTTCCTTTATGGTTATGTCAAAGCCTGCATGAGTCAATTCCCAACATTTCATCGTCGGAATCAATATGGATTCAAATCCAAATACTATAGTGATTTACAATTTACTAGTTGACTCATTAGTTTCTCTAAAATATATTTCCTTCCAAATATATTAGATACTATAAAAGATGAAATTACATTCTCACCACTATGAGGTTCCACATGATATCCATTTACATGGGTTTGTTTGGAATTTAACAAGGTG
Organism: Papaver somniferum; assembly: GCF_003573695.1. Classification (NCBI taxonomy): domain Eukaryota; kingdom Viridiplantae; phylum Streptophyta; class Magnoliopsida; order Ranunculales; family Papaveraceae; genus Papaver; species Papaver somniferum. Next base: position 85,144,206 of record NC_039364.1, read on the forward strand.
TGATTATCTCTCGGTACATGTAGAGATTATGTGACATATTTGTTCTATCTTGAAAACAAAATTTTGAACAGTGCTTCGCTCGATGATCCAATTCTCGTAGTTACATTATAAGGAAATAGTGGGAGAAAAACCACTATCAGTAAGTCTTGAGAGATATAATAAGTGGTGTGGCCTTATTACGTAACAAAAATGGGATTCAACTCAAGTAATTTAGAGTGAATATATGTTATGTTTCAGGGGGATAATATATTTTTCATCCAGATATATCTCAAGTGCTTTAAAGAATTTTTCGTCTCGTGATATATAATTATGTACTTTTAATAAGTGCTAAAAATGGGTCTAGTTCAACTGAAATCAAATAGCTAGGCAAAGTTCTTCTTGCCAATAAAGTTGACGACTAAAGTATTCCTATGGAATCTATTGTTACTATGGTACCTGCATTACATTGCTTGTATCAATACCAGTAAAAAGATTCATTCCCAACTCTTTCATTTTTATGCAAGCTAGAATTACATCTTAGCTTAATCCAATGTTCGGTTGATACCTGTACTTTGGTGTCATTACTACCGGGTACAAAAATACATCTTTGTCTCATAATATATATATGTCCATTTTCACATGCTTCACATGAGTTAGTACATCTAACCCTCATTACTTCGGGGTTCTTTCCATTTTCTATTTTGCTACATTTAGCTTAATTTGAGAAATTTCTTTATCACAATAGGCCGAGAGAATCTCATTTTGAATGTCAAACATTTACTTTAGGTTGAATAGCTTACTAAATATAGTGAATCTCTTGTTGATACTTTAACATATACTGGTTCATTAGTTTTGATAAAGTAGAAAAAATGGAAGAGGGGAAAAAAAAATCTGACTCATATCACTTTTTGTGAGTTCTTCCACAAAAATTGGGATGCATGTATTTGGAAACACAAGGGAATATGTAGCTCTACCTTTTAGACAGTGCGTTGTCATTGACATAAAGTTGTATGAAGGAATAAATTCCTTTTTCTTTTTCAAAGAAATGATTTCCACCTCAAATGCACAATAATGATGCTCAAGTACTTCTGAGTCCAAAATGTCATTTTTGAGTCGAGTTGGGTCCAACTGGAAAAGACATTACTAAATGAAAACCATAACCCAGTTAACGGCCAAATTACGATGATGCAGTTAGTAGTGTTAACTCGTTAAGGTCATAACGTGTTCAAGGCCCATTGAGAGTTACATGCCCATTTAAAAAGGCAATAGTGCAGTTTAATGTTTTGGTTTCATAGGAAATAAAACAAACAATTAAATGACACAATTTTTAAATAAGTGTGATATTTATACGAAATAATTATAATTATTATTCTAATTGTATATGTACATGAAAGTATTTGTGGAAACTAAAATTTATCTCTATATTGACATTGCATGAATGCATGAATATATTTTAATTATTTTTATTTTAATTGTATTTGCATGTGCATGAATGTATTTGTGGAAACTAAATTGACTTGCATGAATGCATGAATATATTTTAATTATTTTTATTTTTATTTTATTTGCATGTGCATGAATGTATTTGTGGAAACTAAATATTTATCTCTATATTTGACTTTGCATGAATGCATGAAAATATTTTATTACTCTTATTTATGAGTGGAAGGTAATTATAAATATTATACATTAGTTACCATTAATTAATTAATTTATTTATTTTCATTTTTAATTAACATCCAAAAGCTTTATTTAGTATTTCCTTGTAATTATTTTTCTATTTTTTATATATCATTAACATGTATATTATCAATTAACTATATTATTATTACATTTTTTAATTACCATGTATATTATTAATTAACATTAATCAATTAATTAGTTCAAATTGTATATTAATTAACATTGATTCATTTTTATGAAGCTAAAAAACGTTTCATTATAATATTCATTTTTCTAATAATACAGACGTTACAAATTAATATAACAAAATTTATGAGAAAAATATAACAACACACAATAATTATAGTAAATAAATATCACAAAATCATTTTTTTAATACGAAAGTGGGTTGCATTGATGATTAAATAGCAGTTTTATCTGCTTGAATACAGTCCTCAATACCCGTAGGATATGAGTTGTTCCAATCTGTTTTGACAGGTAACTCTATGAGTAGTGCTGTCCCACGCAGCTGCACCGGGACAGCTTAATAAGCAAACAGTTTGTAGGGCGTTGGATCATTTCACGAACCATTGGATTAAAGTTAATTTAGTTTCCCAATTAAATATACAGCTGTCAAATTTTCGTTATTAGAGACAAATCCTTTTAATTTATAAATTAAACTAAGAACCATCTCTGCACAGTTTCATCAATATCTACTATTATTAATTATACTGCTAAGAGCAAACATTTCTTATGAGAAAACTCACCTTCTTTCTTTGATTAAAAACCCACCTTCTTCTGATCTCTTATGTTTTATGGATTTGTAGAATTGACTCCTCGACAAAATTTGCTAAAACGAGTTTGATCGTAGTTTACTAAATAATTTTGATTTTAGTGAGTGGAATGCTCATAATAATTAGGAAGAATCATTTGCAAAGGAAGGTATAGTTCAAGGAAACCTTCTTACATCCAGTGGTTTCATTCGATTAATTTTGATTTTCTTATCAGATTATTATTATGCTTTTAGTCCTACTATAAAATAAAGAGGATTATAGGCCAGTCCATTTTTTTCGGCTACTGGATTCACGTGTTCGAATATATTTAAGGTTCCTTTGAGAGAGGAGCCTAAGTTCTTGAAGAATGTCGATGCTGGTATTATTGATATGCTTCCATCCAAACCCATATTTGTTGCCGAGGACAAAAGGAAAATGTATGTTGTTAGAATTATAAAGAAGAACTAAAAACAAAATTATGCAGTTCATGTCTTGTTTAGATTTTGGAGCATCCAAGTTATGCAGTTGCGTATATCTTGGTTGGTTTCGTAAGACAGATGTGTCTAAATCATATTTGGTTTTGTGAACTTAAGAAAAGAAAATTCCGAAACTGTCTTCATATTCGGTATTTTGGATTCTTTGTATATGTGCAGCTAAGTTCTGGGACTTTTGCTCCTATAAGCCAGTTAGTTTTTTGCTGCGACAGAGACTTGTTTATACGAACACAGAATCAAGTTTAACACTTAGAATGGCTTGCCTTTATTAGCAGCTTGCCCTTATGTCTATTTATGATTTCAGCGCAAGCCTGAATTCCGTCATCAAGAACCTTTTTCCCTTGCTCTTTGTGCCAACAAAACCAAGCTTTGTGTAAGTCATAACATGATCATAACGCCGTTAGTCTGGTGAAGATTTCACTAAGAAAAATTCTAGCTTCTGTCGTATGCTAATAATCGATTTGGTTGGCATATACCCAACTAACGTCGTCAAGGGTATGACTTGCCAGAACAAAACGAGGAGCCGCCACAAGTTTAATTTTAATTTGACAGACATAATTACCAGTAGATTCTAGCCTTCTAGTTTATTTGAATCCAAAATATTCACTAATTTCATGTGCTGGGATTATGAACATTTGTTAGCAATTAATCTGGAAATTGAGAATAGAGGGATTTGCGTAACAACTATGGAATAGCACATTGAACGGTTTATAAATGTCCGTAAATTTTGTTTAGAGAATGAACCACTAGAAATCTTAGAGACAAGGATTGTAATCTTGTCTGTAACGCTGATTTAACCAACCCCATATAACAACACCAACTAGTTTTCCCAGTGAGTTTCTTCATCATTTGTATTGAAGTGGGGGTGCAATATGGTAAAGACCAATGTTAATTGTATACAGTTGATGAAATGTTTGAGAACAGAAAAGTTGGGGTTTATAGAACTTAATAGAAGATCACATGATTCTTAACTAAGAAGTAAGAAGAGGATACAACACAAAATGATTATATATTTTAAGAGCATCTCCAATGCAAGGGGTAAAGGTCTTAAATTAGTATGACACCTAAGATTTAAGACTTTTTGCACCAAAGTTTTATCTCCAATGCAAGGGTGGGGGTCATAGAAAAAGATGACATGGCTTATTGGGGGTAAAGGACAAGGTGGAAATAAGACTTTCTTCATGACCCTAGGTCTTAAGTCCACATCATCTTTTGTCTCTTAATTTAATTAATAAGTGTAAGATAGTACCTTGTAGATTGGAGATGAAAATTAGGTAGAGAGTGTTATTTTTTTTTTTTTTTGTCATGTAGTGAATGACCCACAAACAAAAGGTATAAATAACATCTCCACATAGGATGACCTTGACCTCTAACATTGGAGATGCTCTAAAGGCCTGGTTTTAATAACGAAGATTTGACAGCTGTATTTTGACTGGGAAACTAAATTAGTCATAATCCAATGACTTGTGAAATGATCCAACGGCCTACAAACTGTTTGCTTATTAAGCCGTCCCGCGCAGCTGCGCGGGACAGCACTGCTCGTAACTCTATAGAGAACTTTGCAGCTACATGTGCTGAATTATTAACTGTTCTTTTAACAAAATAACATGACCAAAACTCAAATTGTCTAAGTAAATAAATGCAAACAAATCATCCCTCATGTGCTGCATTATCCTCTTTCTCTCTCTCTCTCTCAAAAAAAAAAAAAAAATCTTCAGCTTCATCTTGCTCAGATTTGGTCCTTTTGGACTAGATATGAGCAAGGATTATTGTTTTTCTTTAGTTTTAATAGATTTTCTAATAAAATAAGATGTTGTTTTTTAATTTATGGTGTCTTTTGACACATTTCTTCACCATTTGGGTGATTTTGTCTTCGCTTTTTGGGCGATTTTTCTTCGCGTTGAGAGCGATTATTTCTTCATTTTGATGGTGATTTGTTCAATCTTTGTTGGTTGTTTCATGGCTTGTTATTCTAGATTCGAGAACATCGGAGATTCAACACGGCATAGCTTTGAGTTCATCTTCAACAAAAGGGATTTAGGGCATCCGAGGTCTTTTTCCAGATTTTGTCCAATTGGGTTTTATTGGCAAGGTTTTAGTGAGACAATTTAATTCAACATGATGGTCATCCAAGGGGGAGTTGTATCAATTTTGGTTGTTTAGTGGATGCCCACATTTGATTAAACCAAATCAACTTAATCATCTCCTAAAAAATTGGATTTCCTTCTCACAAATACGATTTTTGTTCACGTATGATAAGATATTCATATCTTGGCACTTTGTTGAAGAGACTACATCAACTACTTCTGCAAATCATCTCCGAGAAGCTAACAATCCAAGACAAAAGTCCTCAAACTATTTAAAGAAGCATGAAGACTCGAGAACACTACTATTAGAAGACTAACACAAAAGAAGACTTCACGAACGAGCAATTTTCTTCACTAATGAACAACAATCTTCTACATTCAAGAAACTCGATGATCAAAATTGGGAAGTCTCGACTCGAAGATCTGCAAGCCAAGATCTAACTGAAGTACTTATCAGGGGAGCATCGTAATAAAAGGTATTTAATTGGACTATCACGTTGTACTCTTTTTCCTTCGTCAAGGTTTTATCCCACTGGGTTTTTCCTTTCCAAGGTTTTAACGAGGCAACATATACATATCCAACTCTGTTCTAAGTTTTCTCACAATTGTACTCTTTTCCCTTCGATCAGGTTTTGTCCCTTTTGGATTTTCCTGACAAAGGTTTTAACGATGCAATTAGCTTAGAAACAATGGTCATATAGGGGAGTGTTATAAACGACAGTTTATAATATAGATGCCCACTTTAGTGGAACCCTATTACTTGGGAACCAAGTATGTAAAATCTATAAATAAAGTCTTAAACCTTTGTATTTCATACTGATGAATAGAATTTATCTATTCTTCTTCCCCTCTACTTTGTGTCTCCTTCTCTCTTTCTCTATTTTACAATAATTTTCACCTCACGTTATTATGAGTGAAAATTGAATTTTCACTTATTGGTGAAAGATATAATTTTCACCTCATGTTGTTATGAGTAAAAATTGAAATTTTCATTTATTAGTGAAAGTTAAAATTTTCATTTGGTAGTTAGTCATGGTAAATAAGAAAGTGAAAATTTTGAGAGTTAGACGAGTTAGTTAAAGGAGTTATTGTAGGGAAGTCAAAGGAGAGTTATTACAGGAAGGTTAAAGGAGTTAATTTTGAGATTAACCTAAATACGGGAGTTGTTTTAGTCAAATGAGTTAATCTAGGGATTATCACCATTTTTTTCGTAACCATTTTTTTTTGAATAAATAGAATTAATTTTGGTAGGGTAAGAGGTTAATTTTGTAATATAAGTCCTATTGTAGATAATTATGGGTTCCTTATATATAGATTTTTAATGACGGGTTTTTAATATTAAAAAAATAAATTTGGGCTAGAAAAAAAATTCCCCGAATAAAAATGTATTAAATAGTCAAAATATATTTGTCATTAGAATAATAATATATTTATGGGACATGGTAATAAAGAATGAAAGAATTGCGGTGGAATGCTGGGGGTATTTGTTGTTGTTTTCGGGGTTGAAGGAATCTTTGAAGGTCAAAATAATTAGGCTTTTCCAGTATGTTCTTCTCTACCGATCTACGAAGACAATGATAAAACGAATAACTCACTAATTTAACCAATTTCTTAGATGGGGGTATTCGTATCAAAAATTTCCAATAATTCAACAATTAGTATGTTCTTTTTCTTTTTTTTATTTCCTAAAACAAATCCAAGACCCTTTCTAATAGGCACATGATGACTAATTATAGTATGAAATGAATTTATTAGAAAGGGTTTTGGATTTGTTTTAGGAAATAAAAAGAAGAAAAAGAAACGTTTCAATTTTTAACGTAAGGAAATTTAAAACAAACATGAATGACATTTAAAGTATGTACTTATTTCTTTTAATATTAATGCATGCACTTGTCAAGAAAATGCATGGAGTCTGAGAGCCTCTCCAATGGAATATGTGTGAAGGAAAAAGTCTTAATCCACGTAGGATCCACGACCATATTTATAAAAAATCATCTCCAACCCATTGATGTGAAGATGATGTGGTAAAAAAAAGTTAGACATCCTCTAGATGAGCCTCTAGTTTTAGACATGGGAGTTCCTTTATATGCCCCCTAAAACTACTATTGATACTCCTTTATCTATGTACCCCCACCATTTATCTATCTAACTCATCAGAAATTCTTATACCCCTTAAATTGGAAGATCAGGAAGGAAATGCTATGTTCTTTTAATAATATCTTAGGAAGAACAACATTGTTACCATACGATGTTTTACTTCGAATGCACTATGTTCAATCACTGGTGTTGGTTATATCAAAGTTCCATCATCTACTGTTGACCTCTAGATATCAACAAACCTATCTATTAGTTGGAGTCGATGGTTCTTTTTAGTTTGAATAGAACTAGTTTGAGTCATGATAACCGTATTAGGGTATATTTTTTTATTATTATTTTATGAATCTAGGGTGCAGATCAAATTTTGGGTTCCTTTTGTTAGCTGGATTTTCTGTCCAAGGTTTCTTTGTTCATTTGGAATTTTAAGGTAATAATGGTGTTTGAAGAAATGACAGAGTGAAATGTTGCTTCTTTGTGATTGTTAAATGAACGTTTCCCGGATCTTAGCATGAATTTGATTTCTTTTTTTTCGTACCAACAATTGAAGAACATGACAAAGAGGAAGAAGATTAATATCATGATTTAGAGTTTAATGCTTAAGAACATGACAAGATTTTGTTTCTCTTTCTTTTATTTTAGGAGGGGTATTGATATCAAAATTTTCAAATAATTTTATAATTTTCATATTAACCCAATTTTAACTTCCATAACTAACTAATGGGGGTACCGTTAGTATTTTCAGAGGTATATAAAGGAACTTCCTTACACATTCACTTAAAGGATGTCTTCCCATCCTAGTCACAATTTTGTTAATAAAAATCATTGAAAAATAAAAATGGAAAGGATTTGAACTAATTGTATGCCTACAAATAAGTAAACAAATAATAGAAAACTTTATGGGTTGGAGATAAAACTTTATTTTCCTAATATTAGGATTTTATACTCAAAGGATGTCTTAGAAGTGATGTCACATGTAAAATATTTACATTCACCATTGGAGAAGCTCTAATAATGTTGTTTTTGAACATTTAATAGAGATAATGCTTGTGAAATAAATAAATAATAATGATTACTATTTTAATATATTAATTAATTTACATAGAATGGAAATTGAGAAGTCCTTCCATTCCTTCGTGTTGTGTACTAGAAACTTCTTATCGGAGACTTGAATATATGCATGGACTTAAAAAGATAATTTATTTTTATTAATGACATTAAAAAGGGTAATAATTAACTTTTGACATATGTGTATAAATACACCTTTTTGAGGCTAATAGATTTTAGACTCTTATTTCCTATGAGATTGTTGACCGAGTTGTTTTTATTATCATTTGATATGTAATTTGATTTTAATATTTTGTTGAGAATGTTGTTAATGTATTATTATAATTAATTATAATCATGTATAAAAATAATTATTTATGCTTAGTGAAATAATTATAAAAATAAATAAAAACTTTCTAGCCTCTTTCTGACCCGTAACGCTTCGAGTTTGGATCTCCATGTGGGTTTGACCCTGGTCCTGAACTCGGGGTGTTACAATTGACGTCTAGATCATGATGAAGTCTATTGTATAGATGTATATTTATTTGGTCAATTGTTGACCTAGTTACACTGTTATTCTTAACATATTGATGAGTTTAGCATGTTTCTCGGTGATTATTTCAGCATGCCTCATAAGACTCGTTACTTTGGTGAATGAAGCATAAAGTGTCTAATGAGACACATAGTAATGCTTTGTATACCATAGACGTAGAGAGTCTGATGGAATTCTGCTAGCATTGGCATTGGTAGTCTCGGCACATTGGAATTCTGGTAGTATTCTGATGCAATGATATCTATTCCTCTTTAGATTCCAGGTTAAATCCGGAAAATATAATACTTTCTTGTTTTCCCAATTGGGTCAGAGATTGCAAAATGTTTGGGTTTTAGAATGATAGCTCAAAATTGCAGACGATACATTGTTTAACAATGATATAGTAGTGGATGAGCCTGAGGAGATTGTGTCAGTGGAAGATGACTCGGATATAGAATAATAATTCGTTACGACTATTTCACTTAAAACCAAATATTCATTGTTATTTTACATATTCATTCTAATGCTCTAACCAAATAAGTAATTTACGACTTTTGGTTATTAATAGTTTGATTAAATTATTTTTAAGATTTTGTTTTTTAGTTCATGTGGTTTATAAATATATAAATTCTTTGGAAATTCATGTGTATAAGTTATCATACAATCTGTAAATATTTAAAGGTTGATCCGTTTATAGATCCCCGACATATTCTTTAATATATATATATATATATATGATCTTTGGAGGTGAAAATACAATTAGATTCATAAAATTTTATTTATCACGCATCTTTTATCTTTTTAAAGGCTAAAATTTTTGTCATTGTAAATCTATTTTTCACTGATAACTATTTTTTGTCTCTAACATATAAGTAATCCTAAAACAAGTTATTTTGTCATTGGAAAACTTTTGTTGTCTCCAAAATTTGATCACTATAAGTATTCTTTCCAGCGACTAGTCTTGTTTGTGGCAAAAAAATCACGCTAGCATTAACATTTTATTTCTCGCCTGAAGTTATATTGTGGCGAAGTATTTTAGATGCCAAAACACTATGGCGACAAAGTCTCGTCTCGTAGCAGTTAAAAAAATTTAACGCATGTTGCATACGGTCACCTTATATACATTTAACGAGAAAACAAAATAGTGGTTGCAAATTATTATTTTTGCGACAGGTATTTACCATCGTTAGTATAAGTAAAATTCATGACTAGAAAAATTCTCGCTGAACAAATCATTGGCCACAGAAGAAATGACGACAAGTTTTTGTTGTCATCCATACTTTCGGTGACAATTCCAAAGAAAAAATATATTTATTTCCGTAAAAAGAACATATATACTAACAATTTTGCCATTCATCACAAGTGAATATATTTGTCGATAATAAACTCTTTCATGTAAAAATATTTTCAATAAATGCCCATTTTCTTAAGTCTAACTTCCCAAACGAATTCAAAGTAGAAATTGATGCTAGTGAGGGTGGAGTAAGAGCAATTTTAATGTAAGAAGCTAGTCCCATTGCTTTCTTTAGTAAGGTGATGGGTTTGTGGTTTAAGTCCTTATCCACATACGAGAAAGAATTACAGGCAATAGTGATGGTTGTCATTAAATGGAGATCTTACTTGCTTGGAAGCTATTCTAAGAACTTTACGAACTTCAGTATTAAATGTTTTATGGAACATAGATTGCATACCCCAATAAAAATGGCTGACGAAATTAGTGGGTTATCACAACACACTGCACTACAAGAAAGGATCTGAAAGTCACTTGTTGTTGATGCCTTTCCCAGAGTTTCATGTTCCACATTATCAGCAACAAAACCGACTTGGTCGACAAAAGTTCAAGCTAGTTATGAAGGAGATGCGTTGGCACATAACTGGATTTCCAAATTTCTAGTTTCAAGTGATAACTCGAACAGTGATATTCTCAAGTTTCATGGCAAGATTTACATAGGAAAGTCTGTTGATGTTAGGCAGACGATTCTTATAACGATACATTAATTCTTCGTTTGTTGGTGGCTGTTATGGAATGCAAGTGTTCGTACCCAAAATAAATTCTAGGCACAAAACACGATTGTGATGATGATTTGATGTGAAATTAGGCCTAAAAACACATAAAAGATAAATAGACACAAAGAATTTAACGTGGTTCGGCCATTGATGCCTACGTCCACGGATGAATCCCCGTAGGGAGAAATATTGTACTGATATGAGATTACAATAGTTGTGGTATGGTTAGCTAACCCAGAATTCCCTCCCCTTTGAGTTGGATTTTGGCTTCTATTTATAAGCAAAAAACCCAATTTGGTTCCATAATAACCCTCGATTTGTAGTTATCCAAAATAACCACCTGGATTTTTACTTATCCTTATTTGTGCCTATCCTTGAAGATCCATGTCTATCTTGAGAGATTCTTGTATATCTTCACATAATTTGAGTTTATCTTGAAAGATTTTTGTATATCTTCATAAGATTTGTATCTATCTTGGAAGATTCTTATCTATCTCTAAAGATTTGTGTCTATCCCAAAATGACTTCCAAATAAGTCTTTTGGGCTTCCTCAATAAGCCTTGTGGGTTTCCTCAATAAACCCACGGGTTGACGCTATTAAATAGCTTGTGCGGCACGCACGTACACTATTTTAATAGGGTACAAACATCGCCCCCTCTTAATTCTCAACTTGTTGAATAATTAAGAAGAGTATAATCCCGACTGTCCGTCGCAGTGTGCCTACGATGATCCCGTTACTTTTCTGATCATCTTGCCGCGAATTTAGCTTTGCTAACTTTTCAGAATGCGCCCGGATTTATGTCAACATTTCTAAGTATAACAATTATACTTAAAATTTCCATGTACCCTCATACTGCAAGTACCTAGCACACTGGAAACACGTTTGAAGTACCAATAATGTACTAAAAAATTTCTTATATAAATTTACGCACGTACCGGCATGTGAGGCTTGACGTGTAGATGTGCTCTCTGTTAGCACTTTCTTGTTTTGACATGGAGTTGGTGACCAGCCACTTTGTTGTTTCTCTTTCATAGAATAGCATTTTATTTATCTGTTTTCCAGTTGTTCGAATGCATGTACCACCAGTAGCTAACCAGGAACGTTAATTGCCCAGCTACTTCGGTGAAGACTTACCTCCCCAGGCCATTGTTCCTTCAACTTTAGCCGCCCCCATTACTTGCCATGCTACTGAAAAAGATGTCTTCTATTGTTTGACTTCTTTAAACAAGTTGGTTTTGAATGCTTGCTTGGCCACACTTTAGCCGCCCTTATTATCTGTAGAGATGTCCAAATTGTAAAGACGTCCCTATGTTAGGCGGGAAATGGATCCAGTATATCCAATCCTCACTTTCTAGATGGTTTTGGGCTCAGTTTTCGGGTCCATCATGATTTCTCTTGCTGGATGCCCTCAAGAAAGAAAATAAATAAATAAAAAATTAATCATCGCGGCTCGTTCTATTTCGCCCCCGGACTGTTTAACAACCTTTCGTGGCCTTGGCCAGCCTGTCGTATGGATGTCTCTCAAGCTTGGCTTAATAATCCGTAGTATCAAACATGCATTGAACCATCTTGACTAATGTCCCACGTGTTAGTCATTATAACACTTCCAGTCATAAGCCCATGTGCTAATCTCTTACGATACTGCCTATACAAAAGACACGCTTTTTCATGAACCCAATGTGGGTCTTATGTCTTATCCTCCATAAATGACTAGCTTGGTTTGATGCCAGCATTTTGATGATATGTCTCACTTTCATCGCGGCTATGAGGTCCTACCGTGTTCAGTCAGCGACAACCGCAATGCTGGGTAAGAATTCGAATCCTTATGAAACTAGGAATTCGGCTCCTTATGAAAATAAGAAGTTGGCACCCTCTGAGACTCCAAGTTCTACATCTTATCAAACTCTTAATCTATATTATTTTTCTTTCCAGGGTAAGAAAACTTTCACGAGCCTAATGGATTCTCTTTAATCCTCATCTTGATTAATTAGTTGTTTCCATCTTCTCCTCATTGGAAGTTGTCAGACAACACAAAAACCATAGCTTTAGTAATTCCCTGGTTCCTAGCATATACATATATATCCCTTTACTAGATATATCCATATATTCATTCTTTTAGAAAGAAATCTAGCCTTTACTTGTCAGAATACTTAACTTGCAATTGTGTCCTGTTTACGGCGCACGCAGACGATATCATATTTTTGCTTTGATTTGAATAATATCTTACAGGTGCTTCCAACAACGTTGGTCCTTTGCGACGTATTCCTGGAATGCGCATGGGTGGGAGGCCTTCTCTAATATTTTAAGTGCAACAACTACGAACGTTTTCAATTCTTCCATTGCAAAAGCATCACCTGAGATGAAAGTTCCTCTTACTGTCGTTAGAAGTGATGATAAATTTGAAGAAATCCTTCGTTCACCTCAATATACTCTAGCAACTTCACCCCGCATGCCGTCACCCCTTCCTCGTCTCCCTAGCACCGATGGCTCCTTTCTTCCTATAATGTATATAAGCCAAGCAGCTCTGTTATCATTATAGGGACTCTGCCGTGAGTGATCCCGATGTTGATGTTGCTCGTGGAATCGTCAAATCGGGCATATGTCGCCTGCTGACAATCAATCCTACGACTCCTTGTTATTTTCAGGGGTTTTCCCTCCTTCAACGAACTGAACAACTTTGTTCAGAGTCCATAGCCAACCGGGAAAGGATCCAGGAGCTTGCATTGTAGAATTATCAATATGACAACGCAAGGCTTAAAGATCATCTTGGTGCTCTCGAGATTAAAAATGTTGAGGTTGATGAAGCTCTGGAGGTCATGCACGGACAGCGTGATCGTATTCGTACTCGTCTCAGACGCGCTCGAGCTCATGGGTATGGAGGGCATGCCAATGATTCTTGCAGTGATGAGGAACCATACGACCCTTCTGGAGATGAAGAACCAAAGGATCGTGACAAGTAGTTAATATTTTAGAAATTATTTCTCCATTCTCTGTAGGCTTCTTTAGGATCTTGATGTCCCACTTTCATGCTTTGGTAAATGTGCTCTTCGTTGCACTGTTAATGTTTTCTTTTGCAGATGTGCTCCTTGTTGGCACTGTTCGATCGGATTTTGGAGTTGGTGCCCAACTGTCACTTTATTTTTTCATATTTATTTGTTTTCCACTTTAAGTGAAAAACCTTCTAATCACTTTTCCATCCTTCTCATGAAACTCTAATGTCTGAATTAAGTTAATAATAACTAGACTTTGATTTCAGAGAATTACCTAATTCGAATGCAGGTAGCTCCTGTTCCTAACTAGGCACATAAATTGCCCAGCTATTTCGATCTTGCGCAGGCATCTTTGTTGCCGTTTACTCAACTCTGGATCACGACGTTGCACCTTTGTTGCCGTTTACTCAACTCTGGATCACGACGTTTCCGAGACTTTCTTCAATTTTAGATCGCGACTTTTCTGAGATTTTCTGCAACCTTTTATTCATAACGTTTTTGAGACTTTCTGCAACTGTTTCTTCGTAATGTTTTGGAGACTTTCTGCAACTTTTCTTCACAACATTTCTAAAACCCTAATTTTCAAAAACGCTTGAAAAACAATTCTCAATGGAGGAACACGATTGCTGCTCACGTCCCCTTAGTCGGCGCCAATGTTCGTACCCAAAATAAATTCTAGGCACAAAACACGATTGTGATGATGATTTGATGTGAAATTAGGGCTAAAAACACATAAAAGATAATAGACACAAAGAATTTAACGTAGTTCGGCCATTGATGCCTATGTCCACGAATGAATCCCCGTAGGGAGAAATATTGTATTGATATGAGATTACAATAGTTGTGGTATGGTTAGCTAACCCAGAATTCCCTCCCTTTGGAGTTGGATTTTGGCTTCTATTTATAAGCAAAAAACCCTAATCTGGTTCCATAATAACCCTGGATTTGTAGTTATCCAAAATAACCACCTGGATTTGTACTTATCCTTATTTGTGTCTATCCTTGAAGATCCATGTCTATCTTGAGAGATTCTTGTATATCTTCACATGATTTGAGTTTATCTTGAAAGATCTTTGTATATCTTCATAAGATTTGTATCTATCTTGGAAGATTTTTATCTATCTCCCAAGATTTGTGTCTATCTCAAAATGATTTCCAAATAAATCTTTCCCAAGATTTGTGTCTATCCCAAAATGATTTCCAAATAAATCTTTTGGACTTCTATATAAGCCATGTGGGTTTCCTCAATAAACCCACTGGTTTCCACAATAAACCGTATTGGGCTTCCTCAATAAGACCTGTGGTTTTCCTCAATAAACCCACGAGTTGGTTTCCTCAATAAACCTCCGGACTTCATCAATAAGTCCGGTCTGGGCTTCCTTAATAAGCCCTGTGGATTTCCTCAATAAACCCACGGGTTGGTTTCCTCAATAAACCACCGGACTTCCTCAATAAGTCCGGTCTGAGCTTCCTCAATAAGCCCTGTGGGTTTCCTCAATAAATCCACGGGTTGGTTTCCTCAATAAACCTCCGGACTTCCTCAATAAGTCCGGTCCGGGATTCCTCAATAAGCCCCGTGGGTTTCCTCAATAAACCCACAGGTTTGTTTCCTCAATAAACCTCTGGACTTCCTCAATAAGTCCGGTTTGGGATTCCTCAATAAGCCCTGTGGGTTTCCTCAATAAACCCACGGGTTGGTTTCCTCAATAAACCTCCGGGCTGCCTCAATAAGTCCGATCTGGGCTTCCTCAATAAGCCCTGTGGGTTTCCTCAATAAACCCACGAGTTGGTTTCCTCAATAAAGCTCCGGAGTTCCTCAATAAGTCCGATCTGGGGTTCTTCAATAAGCCCTGTGGGTTTCCTCAATAAACCCACGGGTTGGTTTCCTCAATAAACCTCCGGACTTCCTCAATAAGTCCGGTCTGGGATTCCTCAATAAGCCCTGTGGGTTTCCTCAATAAACCCACGGGTTGGTTTCCTCAATAAACCCACGGGTTGGTTTCCTCAATAAACCTCCGGACTTCCTCAATAAGTCTGGTCTGGGCTTCCTCAATAAGCCTTGTGGGTTTCCTCAATAAACCCACGGGTTGACGCTATTTAATAGCTTGTGCGGCACGCACGTACACTATTTTAATAGGGTACAAACAACAAGCAAGTTATCAACGAGCCAAGTCTTACTTTTATTGCCATGGTATAAAAAGGTATCTAAAGGACTTTATTAGGAATTGTGACATTTGTTAGCAATACAATGTGTGACATACATCACCATCAGGGATACTCCAACCACTCCTCATTCCTGATCAAGCTTGGAAACATGTGAGTATCGATTTTATTACTGGTTTACCTAGATCAAAGGGTAAAAAGGTGATTTAGTTTTATTGTTATAAATTGTTTTACCAAGTATAAACAGTTCTCCGTCTTAAACAACCCCTATACAGCTCACTTTGTAGCAAAAATTTTCATTAACACCATTCTTAAGCTACATGGTGTCCTAGCTACCATTGTTTTTGACATGTATATATATTATTCTATAGTGGATTGAATCGTGAATTATTCAAAACTGTGAGAATTTGAATTGTGAATTATTCAAAACCATAAGAATTTTTTTTCCATTTAAGTAGTCTTACCATCCGCAAACTGATGGTCAGACATCACATGTTAATGCTTGTTTGGGGTCGTACTTGCGTTGTATGTGTAGCCACTGTGCTGTGAAATAGATTTCATAGTCATCCCTAGCAGAGTAGTGGTTGCGCACCACATATCATACTATTTTAAAGATAATACCTTTTCATGCATTATATGGTTATGCGCCCCATAATTTGGGTTACACACTTCAAAAATTATCAGCAATTCTGTTGCTAAAGACTATATTCAATAAAGAGGAGTTATGACAGAGGTTTTGAAGCACAATCTGTTGGAGGCTCATCATCATATCAAGCAGTAAGCGGACACAATGAGACTAGAGATATCATTCATGGAGAGGGTTTCAGTATATTAATTTAAGTTCACAACCATATCGACAACCATCTGTCTATTTATGGAAAAATTTGAAGCTCACCGCGAATTTTTTTGGTCCTTACCAGGTGTTAGAGAGGATAAATGGAATAACATACAAACTACGATTTACCTTATTCTTCTAAAATCTATCATGTATTTTATGTGTCTCAATTGAAGAAGAAGGTAGAACAAGACCTTTTACCGTAGACTATATTTCCTTCGACTGACAAGGAAGGATTATTTGAAGTTAGTTATATACAAGTAGTGGGATCTCGTGTTATTATAAAAGAGCATCGACAACTTCCTCATGTCCGGGTCCATTGGTCTTGAAAAAGCGGGGGTCTAACAACCACACCCAATATTTCGTTCGGTAATCTAACTAAACAAACTCCAATATACTTTCAAGAGAATCAACTAGACAATCAGACTCAATCTAGAGAAAAGTATATCAAAGAGTTTATATCTCAATTTCTCAATTCAATCTGCAATCAGCAAATAGGAATTTGCGAGCCCGATTGAATAAGAGAAATAACTTCAACGGTACCAAAGACCAATGTTAAAGTATCAATCAATTTATATCAACAACCAAAGGTTGGATTATCTAATTGATTGATCTTAACGCACAACTTGTGATATTTCCATTATACAACAAAATATAATGCGGAAAAGAAATAATACAGACACCAGAATTTTGTTAACGGGTAAAACTGCAAATGCAGAAAACCCCGGGACCAGTCCAGCTTTGAACACCACACTGTATTAAGCCGCTACATACACTATCCTACTACCAATGAACTTCGGACTGGAATGTAGTTGGGCCCTAATCAATCTCACACTGATCAAGGTACAGTTGCGCTCCTTACGTCGCTGAGCCCCAGCAGGATTCGACGCACTTGATTCCCTTAGCTGATCTCACCCACAACCAAGAGTTGCTACGACCCAAAGTCGAAGACTTGATAAACAAATCTGTATCACACAGAAAAATCTATGATGATAGATAAATCTGTCTCCCACAGATAAAGCTATGAGTTTTGGTCCGTCTTTTGATAAATCAAGGTGAACATGAACCAATCGATAAACCAAACTTATTTTCCCGAAGAACAGCCTAGTATTATCAATCACCTCACAATAATCTTAACCGTATGGTAGTGAAACAAGATATTGTGGAATCATAAACGATGAGACGAAGATGTTTGTGACTACTTTTAATCTTACCTATCGGAGATAAATCTCAAGCAAATCTTAGCAAAGATAATACTCAATCACGATAGTAGAACTAAGATCAGAACACGCAACACAGAGAAAATAGTTGGGTCTGGCTTCACAATCTCAATGAAGTCTTTAAGTCGTTAACCTAAAGGGTTTCATGAAAAACCTAAGGTTAAAGGAGAATCGACTCTAGTCGCAACTAGTATCACACAGGAGGTGTGGGGATTAGGTTTCCCTGTTGCTAGAGTTCTCCTTATATAGTTTTCAAATCAGGGTTTGCAATCTAAGTTACCTTGCTAACAAAGCATTCAATATTCACCGTTGGATGAAAATCAAGGTTTGTAATCTAAGTTACCTTGGTAACAAAGCATTCAATATTCACCGTTAGATCGAACTTAGCTTGTTATACACAAATGAAATGTACCCTTATTTAGGTTTGAGTAACCGTATCTAAACGTGTACACTATGTTGGCTCAACAGTAGTTAACCGAGGTTAGCTATATGGACACTCTCATATCAACCTTATTCATCTTAACCACAAATAATTCAAATGACTCAAATGAAACTAGTTATAGAGTTGTTCAATTGATATATTCTCATAGAAGTATACAAGAACACAATTGAAGTAAAAACGGTTTGATTCACTTGAATCAATTCACGAAAATTATAGCCACGGTTTGCAAAGAATGTGTTCCTTAATATCTTAATATATAAAAATGTATTAGTTCATGAACAAACCGATTTAAGAACTTTAACCACTCAAGTGTGCAAACGGGTACGCATACTTAAGTACCCGGTCCGAGTTTTGGTTTTGCCAGTATGCAAACGGGTACGCATACTTCCAAATGATGAGGTGTCAAATTCACAAAAAATATATTCCTTACTCTTCTTACACTAACAAGTAGCACAAGGATAAGCAGGTTCGTTCATAAGGGAGAGTTGAGCTAAAGTTGTCGATTTAATTTCTAAAAATATGAATAATGCAAAAAGCTACAAAGCGAATATGAATGTGGACAATGAGGATGAGAATGATTATGGGTCTTTCTCCGCTGGTAAACATGAATTTTCTTCAAAATACGTTTACTAACAATCCTAAACAAGTTATAAGTTCAACAAGTCCATTAAACTCCAAAGTCACTTTGTAGTATAAGTTCTCTACTCATGTCTAGTCAATCAAGCCACTTTGAATAAGCTCTCTAGTGTAACTTAACTAACCAATATGTTCTGTGAGTCGGATTGATCCTAACCACATGCTCGTAAGTTCGACATGTTAACTTAGGGTTGTCAAATACACATCAAAATCCACAACATCCCATTGCAACGTTAATGTTTCGCTACTTATGATTAAATCACCATAACAATTACGGATTACGATTCAATAATCTAGCATTATATCGCAAACAAGTTATTTGATTGGCCACTCAAACACCCTGCAAAGAATTCATGGTCATAAGCACAGTTAGAAACCGGAAACAACACGGAGTCTGGGCACGAATGCTTTACTGACTTGGATTTGCCTCAGGGAAGTAAGATTGAATTGTTGCCGTAGATTGAGACTTGTTAAGAAGCTGAGAATTAGGAAACTGGGTTTACGTGGGATACAAGTTCGCGGCAAGAACCTGAGCTATAAAAGCTTGGAAAGAAGCTACAGAAAAGAATCATCCCATACCCCCTCTGCGACTGTTTTCACCTCCGCAGAGAGGAGCTCTCTGCTCCTCTCCAAACTCTTCCATCACCACCTTCTCATACCACCTGCATACACCCATCATCTCCATCATCCATCCATTCACTGCGTACCACCACCACAACCCTGTTTTCACCTCCGCAGAGAGGAGCTCTCTGCTCCTCTCCAAACTCTTCCATCACCACCTTCTTATACCACCTGCATACACCCATCATCTCCATCATCCATCCATTCACTGCATACCACCACCACCACCACAACCACCTTCACATACCACCACTACATCACCTGCAGTCAGATCCAGAACATCGTTTCAATCCATATCCATCTCCACGACAACAGCATCCCACCACCAGACTGCAGTTCACAACACCACCTGCATACCATCTGCATCTCCACCAGCTCACCAACTACAGCAGCACCAGTTCTTAGATCTTCACTGCAGCACCAAGCCAGCAGCAGCTCCTACTCCACCATCACCATTCCATCGCCAACAGCAGCACGCATTCACACCTGCCGTTTACGGTACCACTCCATATGTTCGCCGCAACAACACCATTCCACCAGTCCATCTGCTGTTTGTTTTGGGTTTGCTTAATTGATTTTGAATTTGCTGTTTCAAAGTCCGTGCCCAGACTCCGTGTTGGATTGTTTCCGGCAAATCCAAGTCGTATTTCTCCAAACATGTCCCTGACCCATGGCAGCAACTCCTCTCCTTTCGGCTGTTTCACATTCACAAACTCTGCCCAAGACTAACCCATTCTTTCACAAATCCGTGTTGCCAGTTACGTTCTCCTATTAGGCTCTTAAATTTATGTTGAGTCCAAATACAACCCAAACTCTGATTTCTTCTTGCGTTAACTTAGACCACGTTGAAACCCTGTACTCATTCTTGTCAAAGACCCACGAACATCTAGCTAACTGGAGGCGAAAGACTCTGTGCAGTGAGCAACAAGAGCTGCAAGGAAACTGGTCAGCCAGTCAGGCCATTTTACAAACAGATAGTGTGCATTACTGAGTTGGTGATGGAGACATGAACCTGCTGTTACGTTAACTCTCTTTCGACCTGCAATATCGAAATGGGTAAGAACCCATCAATTCTTATTCATACAGGACACTAAAAACGATCTCAATCAACACCAAACATCGATGGCAGGAGGTGCTTCTTCTTCCCTGTATATAATCCACATTCAACACAGACCCAAACTTCTAACTTGAATCAAATTCAAACTCAACCTAAAACCCAACATTTCTGATCCAATGTAACTCTGGAGGAGCACTTCAATCTCCTTCATTCATCAGCGAAAGCTAATGGCAGCCAGCTCTTCTTGATCTCTGTACTTCCGGCCATAAACAAAACTCAACTTTTTACCAAAAGGACCACCTGTTCCATATTATTTTCAGTTCCGAAATTCTTCCCTAACCAGTCGAATACGACCTTTGGTCCCATGGCTTGCCTGCGTGAGAACTTGGTGCAGAGGCGTCAGTGAGGAGAAAAATGAAGGGAAAAATACGGTTTAGGCCAAAATCCCATCCAAATATACTAGTTAGTCCACACCCATTCAATTAGGTACAATTTAATTCAAAAGTTATTTAAAATATAAAAAAACATATATAACCTTGTTGATTTACAATTTAGTCTAAATATTTACAGTTTAGTCCAAAATAACTTATGATGTCATCCGTTTTAAATAATATAAAACTAATTAAAAAACAATTTATCTTTTTAACCGTTTATCCGAAATTCGCGAACTTTATATATTCAGAAAGTTCTTTCCGAGAGCTATAAAAAGAGTACCCATATGACTATATAATTCTCATTTTTTTTAAAAATCTTAGTTTACACTGGAGTACAGACATGTATAATGTACATTTTACACATCTACAAAAATCCAAAAAATCCAAAGACAAGACAAGGACCACAAGGTGCACCAGTTGTACAACATATACAACTAGATTCGTCCACCTAAGCACCACTAACGCTCTTTCTGAGACATGCGAAAAGAGTACCCATATGACTATAATTTTCATGTATAAAAAAATAATTTTCTTTATCCTATCCAATGCGTACAAAAAAGTAAACATACACAGAACTTACATAAGCTTATGGAGTCATTTTTTCACATGCACTACTATTAAATACCTACCAAAAAAATATGCATGAAATCGATCATTCATACACCCACACAAGCCTGCTTTTTCATGAGAATTACATTAGTGCACCAATATATTCACTCATGCGAAACATGCCTAAAATCGATCCTCCATAACCATACAAAAACCTACTTTTACATGTAAAATATACTGGTGCATCAATGTGTACACCCCCTGCAAAACATGCATAAAACTGACCATTCAAAACCACACACAAGCCTACTTTTTCATGAGAATTCCACTGGTGCACTAATATGTATACCCTTATAAAACATGCAGCAAAATGATCATTCTAGACTTAGTAAGTCTAGGTGATTAAAACTAAACATATCCACTTAGTTATACAAACAAGTAAAGCAGTGTTTACCCATAAAGATGTGGTGGCACCTCCATTCATTTTCATGCAAAACTTTATCATTTCATTCTTGAATAGGAGATTGTCAACACATATCATGTACACATACAAAAAAAAATACATTAAATGCATCTCTTGGATTGGAGGTTGCAATTTCCCATACCACCACCTAATGAATTATCTTAAACTTTGATGACATATTAAGCATGACTACCTGATTCATCAAGGATGTGACAAAATCGTTTGCAGAGTATATATACTACGGGCTCGTATACAAAGAGTGTGAGATCATTTTTCATTTCCATGTATGCGTATTAGAAGTTTTAGAGAAATGTATGAAGACAGTGTTCTGCAATACAGAAATTATGGAAGCCCACTTGAGTGGCAAACAAAGAAGTAGAACTGACTCGACTTGACAAAACTAGCAGTTTCTAATGTCCATAAATGAAAGTTTCTGATGTCGAATACGGTCATATCAGTCTATATGAGATCATTCAATTATATACACATTAATAATCGACGTGTACAATTACGTACAAATTAAAAAATCGACGTGTACGATTATGTACACATTAAAAATCGACATGTACACAACTAAGCCATTAAGAAAATGATAAAAAAAAATAAGGATAATTATTATTAGGTAGGTAAGAAGTTAAATTGAACTAAATGCATCGTCTTACCTGAGCTAATCTCTCCTCCCTTCTGGCATGTTTTTTTCTCTGCTTGTGTTGTTCTTAAATAATACCTGATGCCTGGTGGTTTGAATGGGTACTCCGGAAGAAACTTAATCTTCTTATGGTGGAATCCACCTTTGATAAGTAAAAAAGAAAATTCAGGAATGATAGATGTGGGTAAAGCTCAAGAGTCATCCATGTCAGATGAGCTAGTGACCAACAAGGATCCTTAAGTAGAGTTGAAAATTGATGTATCTTCTTATTAGACAGTAGGAAACGTTTAATATACTTGCAATGTTGTGCCTTCACTTCCTTCCAGAGCATAATCTGAAGGGAAGAAAAAAGTCAAAAGTAAAAGTAATAAGCATAAAACAACAAAAACAAGAAGAAAAAAAGGGAAGAAAAAAAAGAAGAAAAGCAAATCCATAAGGTCGGAAACTAGGAGTACATACACGTGAAAAATGACAGTCAACTTCTTACAAGGTGTACCGCTGCCAAATAGGGTACACATGACATTTCTCAGGTTTTCCTAGACTAACTATTTAACTCAACTCCATATCCAAAATGGTGTACAAATATGTACACATGAGAATGGTGTACAACTATGTATATATCTACAACAATCTAACATCCACCCCACAAAACATGACATATATTATTGAGATATCACAATGATG
The DNA here is from genome assembly GCF_003573695.1 of Papaver somniferum. Classification (NCBI taxonomy): domain Eukaryota; kingdom Viridiplantae; phylum Streptophyta; class Magnoliopsida; order Ranunculales; family Papaveraceae; genus Papaver; species Papaver somniferum. The sequence goes on from NC_039364.1 coordinate 85,167,625, forward strand.
TACAACTATGTACACACCTATAAACCTAGGGATCCATTCATCACTGAGCATACTAGTGTACAAAAATGTACACATCTATAAAAACCTAACAAAATCTAGCATTCATAATCCAAAATGAAGATTATCATTTGCTTTCTCCATTCATCACCAAGTGAAATTGCGGTGTATAATAATGTGCACATCTTATACGAATGAACAAGTCATTTCCTCTCTTAAGTCATCACCATGAACAAGTGTACAATCAAGTACACCTTTTTTTTTTGAGTCGATCAGTGCGGGAATTGAACCCGCAACCTATAGGTTGGGAGCCCAACCCCTGGCCAATTGGGCTAATGCCAGTTGGTTATCAATCAATCAAGTACACCTTGTTGTGTCCTAACAACTTGTTAGTCTTATACCTCCTAAATTAACATCTAGCATTCAAATTTTCAAATGCTTGTTCTCCGGACAATACATTACTAATACATGGTTACTTATTACATGATCGTTCATTCATAATCTCAATTTCATATCATAAAATATTGCTACTAAAATATTAATGAAACTGTAAAAGAGACGGGGGAAAATGCCAAAATGAAACTTACGTGCGACATATCATCTTGTCCTAGTTGTAATTTTAGCTAAGTCCTACGGTGTAGCTTCAAAACAAGATGTAAAGTCCCATTCTTCATCCACAACATACAAAAACTGGTAAGAATAATGGTTGTATTGTACAATACTGACATGAAGAATAATCATTGAAACCAACAGGACGAAAGGAACAATACTCATGAAAATCAACAAGTGTACAACTGTGTACAATTAAGAATCAACGTGTACAATTATGTACACATAAGAATCGATACGTGCACAAGTAGGTGCACACTAGCAATTGAAAATAGAAATAAAAATCAGGGATAACTATTATTAGGTAGGTGAAAAGACAAAGAAAAGATAAGGATAATTATGAAATCAAAGTGTTGATATTATGTTGTCCACTATAATGACACGTAATGATCCACTATGAAGTGTTTCAAAACTCACACAAAAATTAACATAACCAATCAGATCCTCCAATAACACAATTAGTTTACATCACTTTGAAATAAATCTAAATAAAAGAATTAAGTTACCTCTGGTGATAACACTAAATCCAGAACTTCGAGAACGATGCTAGGATCCAGACAAGAGGCAAGTGAGCCTGCATCAAAAAAATAAATTTTTAGCTACAATATGGGTATTGATATAACACCTGAATTTACTACAAAAAAAAAATAATTACATAAAATGTGTCTTTTCTCCTGGCTTAGATCAGCTTCCCTATTAATATTCAGAAATCCACCATAACCCCATCTATCTGTAATAAAAAGAGCAGAAGTAAAACGACTCTTCTGATTCACTAACCTTTCTTGAGTCGGGAGGAGAAATGGTGTGTTTCTATTGTCCGAAAATGCACGGAAACGTCGAACTTCTTCATTTAGCATCAGATCATGTCCAGGAATGGCTAGAGTAGTCAAAATCTCTCATATTAACATAGCATCCAAGTGGCTCTCGTGGCTTCCAACCTAGTCTCCTATATATAGTACAAATAGCATACATGATTTTAAAAGGAAAATTATCGTTTTTTATAGTTAATCACATATTCTTATATATATACACACACGAAAGAAGAAACACACTATTTCAAGTTAATATTTAATGGAGATGCTTGAGTAAAATCCTTTGATCTGGAATTAAAACCAAACTAACTCGGCAGAACTCTGGAAGAGATTTATGAATTGATTAGTGCAACTTTGAAACTCACCTTCATTGGTCAATGTATTAGGCATTCGGGTGTGAACACATCAAATAAGGTACTATTAAATGAAGAGGAGAAACTCACAATGATCAAATGTCACAAGACAACATATTCAAGCTCCTTCATGTACGCACTCATCTAGGAAAACAAAGATGACAACGACTGCTTGCAAGCCATAAATACGGCATAAAAATCATCCACAATACCTGTCCAAAATAATAACATGGGTGTCGGATAATCAAATCGCTAAAATATGGGGAAAACTATGGGCTCCAAGCTTCCGAAAACTAAGTTTGCAACGAAAATCAAAATATCAAGTAATATACCTATCTCTTCCAGTCCCGGAGTAGGCAAAGAAAATAACACAAGTAGTTCCATTAATTTACGAACATGCTCAGAACCTTTTTAGGAGCTTCCCAATGCCGGATCAATCACAATAGCAAGCCAACCAGGATAATTCCCATCTTCTGCAACACAATCTTTCTTTTTAAAACTCATGAAATCAGGAAACCAAACAAATTATCTCGATGCCAAAAGAATATTGATCCATGAAACAAATCCTAAAATTAAGATCTAGAAAAGAAAAAAAAAACATTTAACAAAGACATAATATACCAATCTTTTGGATTTAATTTGCTCAATTACATAAAATCCTTTCAATGATTGATTCGACTATCTGTCGTTTTTGTTTCAACTCAATTCGTTGGATTTGTCAATAGATGCATCACATCCATTAAACAAACCAAAAACCAAATCAAAATTAAGATAAAGTAAAAATACTTACAACAATTGAGAACTGTATACCAGGATATTGGGAAGTAGCTTTTTCGGATTACTTTTGCATGGAATTCTTAGAAGAATTTTGGATTTTTTTTCATATTTCATTGAGAAAGAAGTTCAACTTGTGCATCATCATCGTTAAAACTAAAGACATCAACTCTTTTTTCTCAGATGATGATGATGTTTCTTCTTCATCTCCTTTGAAAAGACTAAATCCATTAGAAAACCCTAGTTTTGTTGATCGAAGAAACTGGGGAGTAGGAGATCGCAGGAAGAGAATATTGATTGAAAAAAAGGAAAGAGACGAGAGTTGATCGATACATCCAAAGTAGTCCAAATGAGATCGGGTCACTTTGGTCATCAATAAAATTCAATTTGGACTGAATCGGTAAGATTTGGACTAACCCGTTTATCATTTGGTAAATTAGGACTAAGCAGTACTAGGCCTGAAAGGGTAGGACTAGAACGTCTAAAGCCCAACAACTTTGGGACTAAACGTTAATTCCTATAAAATTGAATTGAACTTGGTGCACTCGACCTAACTTTTAGTTATAAAGGAGGAGGTGCCCCCCTTAACGATCTGTAGTCTGTCCTTAATGTTCAGTTAGCGGTTGCCCCTTATCCTCCACTGGGTTCTAAATAACACTTGCCTATGAAATATCAATTTTTCTCTTTTTATACCGGTTTCTTCTTCTTTTACTCCGGTGACTCCAAAATGCCTATAAAACTCAAAAGCAACGTAAAATACATAATTCACAAGAAAAATATCAAGAAAAGCATAAGAAATTGATATTCAAAAGATGTATTTTAAGCTCCTATCAAATTCCCCACACTTATTCTTTGCTAGTCCTCGAGTAAACAAAACAAAAATAAAATACAACAACTCTGTTTCGTCGAGGCTACGGTTACACTTAGCACGTATAACAAGCCTTTAAACCCCTAGGTGTCCCTAGTGGACGAGTTATAGTTTCGTGAGGGTTCACATGAAACATGAATTTGTATCCAAAAACTCAATTAAATTAACCACAAGAGAACCCATGATTAATTCAATCGGAAATGCTCACATAAGAGAACTTATGGAGCCGCACTGTACATACACAAAGATGTGGATCAGGGAAAGACCAATACTGCGGAATAATCAAAGATTCATTCTACACTATTTGCACAATGACATATAATAGACTTAATCTTTGTAAACAAAAGTTCATCATATCTTCCATCAATATTTGCATAATGACATAATAGGATTAACTTTTGTAGTCAAAAGTTCATTTTATCTTTTATCAATACTTTCATACCGACATATAATAGAGTTAACTTTTGAACAAATTCATTTGTACTTCTTATGGATTTCCATATTTAGCAATTTAATTGAAAGATAAAATCATTCAAGGCTAAAATACTATAAAAGTTATTACAACCATTAAAATAACAGTTTTAATAAGATTAACATAAGAAGTTTAACAGGCAAAGCAAGTAACAGAAGCAGAGATCAATCACTCCTCTCATAAAAATCCCTAGAAATTTCATAAAACTTCTCGATTAGATCTGGTTGTTCTGCTTCAGCATAATCCAACTGCTCTCTCATGCACTCAACTTCATGTTGAAGACGGAAAAGTTCAGAGTTTGCAGTTGCAGAAGTACTTGCTGGGGCACTGGTTAAAGATTTCTTCATCTTTTCGATGCTTGCCTTACTCAGAACTTTTGGACCACCAAGATCAGATCCAAAAGGAGAGATGCCAAAGTGACTGCAAATCCTTGAAATGAGGCAAGGAAAGCCTGGAGTTTTCCTTGAAGTCTGTTTCACACTTATCATCTGATTAACAATAAGTCCACAGAAATCAATGTCTCTCCTTTCAAAAATATAACAGACCAATTCAGCAAGAGACCTGGTCCATAGCATATTGTCAATAGTGCTTGGCGTCATATTGGCTACAATCAGTTTCCCAGCAACTTTGAGAAACAACCCAACACCATGAACATCAATCTTGTCATCTCTCTGAGAGACATCTCTATTAAAGAGACGATTTGACATCACTTGTGGATTCAATCTTTCAATCTCAGGAGGAGGAAATCAAACACTACCAATATGAGTTATATTCAACAGGTAAGCAATAATATGACGAGCCACAGTGAAAGTAATACCTCCTACAATAGTCTTGAACATGCAATTGGATGGGTCTGGATCATGAATATTTGCATAAAATTACGCATTCATATCAATAAGAGCAGTTCCCATTGGTTTGTGAATAGTGCCCATGAGTGATTTTTGAAGAAATCCTTGTACCTTAATTTCAGAAGCATTATAGTATCTTTCAAAAATGGGTTGTTTGTTCTTATGCTCCAAATAGAGGTCACGAGCAACAGGGTTAACAAACTTAGCACGGATACTAGAATCATGGAAAGAACTATCCCTAGCTTGACCACTTGAGCTCCCAACATGACTAATTCTCTTTCTATGTTCCATTGATGGATATGAACTCACAGAGAAATGTTGAGAAACTTACTTGGTTTGTGAACTGTTTAGTTTTTCTTTCTTGTACACGAACTGATGCTAATGGTAGAACACCGGTACTGCAAGAAAACGATCAACAAACACCAACCTGTGGTGTAATTTTTTGTTGTGACAACAATGAACCCAAGAACACACAAAAAGGTTGAGAATTGAGGTTACGGGAATCAATAGTTCACGAACTGTTTGGGTTTCTTTCTTTTCGTTCTCGAACTGTTGAGAAGAAGAAGAGGCGAAGAGAACGAAGTTAGTTTTTCCTCTTTTAATGTGTCGAACGGTGGTACTCGAACCAGTTACACACGTTATGGAACATGGTTCCAACACGGAATGGTTATAGGTTCAGAGTATGTGAACCCCACATGTGCTGACAAGGGCTCGTTTGTTTTTAGCAAACATATGGAGTCATCATATCTGGAGTAAGGCTCAACAATTACAATTACGAGTTACCTATGTAAAATCAAACACACATCAAGAAGGTCTCGCTCACCATGACACCAAGAAAGAGTTTCTTTCCAGCAACTCTTATAACACCCAATATCGAAAGATACCCAAAAGTCTGTTTTCTTTCGTTTTTCAAAGAACATCAAAAGCCCACAAAAAAATTATGTTTATGTTTTCTTGTTTTACTACAAAAGAGAAACAGTTTATGCAGACAGGTTTTTGAACTGCGAAGGGAAACTCTTTTGACAAAAAGAGACGTCTTAACTTCTTCACAAAAGAAGATAATACTACTATCTTAATAGGAAGTATCAGGAATTGAGCAATGGATTGATTCATGCTTTGAGGTGATACACTCAGATGACTGAGATTTAAACTCCTCTTGTAATTCATTTAGTTTGTTATAACTAATTGGATTACGCAGAGGATGAGCACTGCTCTCACTGATTAGTAAATCAATATCAACCTCAACATAAATATTATTCATCATAACTTGATTTTGCCTGTCAAGAGATTCTTTCCCATTCTGGAGATATAGATCAACATCAGAAGATAAGCTTTCAAGTTACTTTTCAATTCCTAAAAAAACTTCAAGGGATTTTAAACCTAGTGGAGGTTTAGATAGAATTTCTTCTACATATTTTATTAAATGGGTCATGGAAGAGAATTCTGGAATCCCTGGATCTAGTGGTGCATTTATTGAGATAACACTTCTGTCCATATTCAGATCGCTACAAACACAGACTTATGAGGTCTTAAATGTGTTTGCCTGCTTTGATACCAATTGAAAAAGCGGGGGTCTAACAACCACACCCAATATTTCGTTCGGAAATCTGAATAGACAAACTCTAATATACTTTCAAGAGAATCAACTAGACAATCACACTCAATCTATAGAAAAGTATATCAAAGAGTTTATATCTCAATTTCTCAATTCAATCTGCAATCAGCAAATAGTAATTTGCGTGCCCGATAGAATAAGAGAAATAACTTGAACGGTACCAAAGACCAATATTCAAATATCAATCAATTTATATAAACAACCAAAGGTTGGATTATCTAATTGATTGATCTTAACACACAACCTGTGATATTTCTATTACATAACAAAATATAATGCGGAAAAAAATAACACAGACACCAGAATTTTGTTAACGAGAAAAACCCCGGGACCTAGTCCAGCTTTGAACACCACACTGTATTAAGCCGCTACAGACACTAGTATACTACCAATGAACTTCAGACTGAAATGTAGTTGAGCCCTAATCAGTCTCATACTGATCAAGGTACAGTTGCGCTCCTTACTTCTCTGAACCCCAGCAGGATTCTAGGCACTTGATTCCCTTAGCTGATCTCACCCACAACCAAGAGTTGCTATGACCCAAAGTCGAAGACTTGATAAACAAATCTGTCTCACACAGAAAAGTCTATTGGAATAGATAAATATGTCTCCCATAGAAATACCTACGAGTTTTGTTCTGTCTTTTGATAAATCAAGGTGCACATGAACCAATTGATAAGCCAGACTTATATTCCCGGAGAACAACCTAGTATTTTCAATCACCTCACAATAATATCATATGGTAACGAAACAAGATATTGTGGAATCACAAACGATCAGACGAAGATGTTTGTGACTACTTTTAATATTACCTATCAGAGATAAATCTCAAGCAAATCTTAGCAAAGATAATACTCAATCATGATAGTAGAAGTAAGATCAGAACACGCAACTACAGAAAAATAGTTGGGTCTGGCTTCACAATCCCAATGAAGTCTTTAAGTCGTTAACATATAGGGTTTCGTGAAAAACCTAAGGTTAAAGGAGAATCGACTCTAGTCGCAACTAGTATCACACAGGAGTTGTGGGGATTATGTTTCCCAGTTGCTAGAGTTCTCCCTTATATATTTTTCAAATCAGGGTTTGCAATTTAAGTAACCTTAGTAACAAATCATTCAATATTCACCGTTAGATGAAAGCCTGATTAGACTCAAGCTAATATCTTTCAACCGTTAGATCGAACTTAGCTTGTTATACCAAATGAAATGTACCTTATTTAGGTTTGAGTAATCGTACCTGAACGTGTACACTATGTTGGCTCAACAGTAGTTAACCGAGGTTAGCTATATGAACACTCTCATATCAACCTTATTCATCTTAACCACAACTAGTTCAAATGAAACTAGTTATAAAGTTGTTCAATTGCTATATTCTCATAGAAGTATACGAGAACACAATTGAAGCAAAATTGGTTTGATTCACTCGAATCAATTCATGAAAATTATAGCCACGGTTTGCAAATAATGCATTCCTTAATATATAAATGTATTAGTTCATGAACAAACCGATTTTAGAACTTTAACCACTCAAGTATGCAATCGGGTACGCATACTTAAGTACGCGGTCTGAGTTTGGGTTTCGCCGGTATGCAAAGGGGTACGCATACTTCCAAACACAGCAGAAATTTCCAGACCCAAACCCTTCGCCAATACGCGTACGGGTATGTGTACTTAGGTACCCGAAATTCCACAACTTCAAGTACGCATACGGGTATGCATACTATAGTTCCGGTCATGGATCACATACATGCAAGAATGCATACTATGTTCATAATCCAATGATGGTTAAGTATTCTAAACTCTATTTCAACCATTGAAACTTTCTTAGAGGATGACAATAGCCGTTTTCACACACTATTAGCATCAAAGCAATTTTCAAGTTATTGAAATAATCATAATGAAACATTCCAAGTCTACATCAAATGATTGTATCACACAAACCATCTAAGATGTTACTCGATGATTTTCACATGATCATCTTTTGACTTTCGTCAAGAATATAAGATGAACTTGGTTTAAACGAAAGCTTACCAACACATATTTCGAGAAATATGTAAGCGAGTTAAACTCAGCTCGAAATCTCAAATGTGCATAATTGAATACTATATAGTAATACGACTTTCGTCTCAATATAGGAGATAAAGTAGAAATAGACTTTCCAAGTGATAGATGAGTTTTAGTATCCACATACCTTTTGTTGATGAAGTTCCACAAGCTCTCCTTAGTAGTTCTTCGTCTTCAATTGATGAACGCCGTGAAGTCTAATGCTCAACTACACAATCTATCCTAGTCCGAGACATGTAAGTAGACTAGAAATCAAGACTTATAGTTTTAATTTGATCACTAACATTGACAAACAAGCTTGAGATAGCAGCGCTTGCGAGTTTGACCGAGCAGTGCTCTAACAGGTCTCATGTTGTTGAAGGGCCTTATCTTGGGAAGACACATCGTTCATCTAATCGGCATTCCAAAATTTATCCTTGAGGACAAGGAATAAGCGTAGGGGATGGTATTAACATATCTAGTCATACCCCAATTGTTTTGTCCCTGTCGGTGGCTACTATTAGAGGGTGCTTTGGTATTAGTAAGTGATTGTTATTGGTGTGAGTGGCACATGCCTTCGAATTGTGTCCTATTAAATATAATATATAATTTTTGAGTGGGTTATTTAACGTTTGGTACCCAGCAAATGTCCAACACCTAGCTTTGGTACACAATATTTGGAATATTAAGGGTTGATACCTTGACCCGTCATTGACAGTCAAGTCAAACAGTTGACTTAACCATGTTTATAATTCTGTAACAGAACATATGATGTTACAATATTAGCCTTACAAATTATAACAATGACTATTTATATCCCAACGTCAGTTAAGAAGCTTTACTCGTGTATGAATCTGAACCTAACGCTTTAACTAACGGCCATGATTAAAGGTTTCTAATAAAACCCTAAAAATCAAAAGCAGACCCGTTTCATATCATCATCATCTTCTTCTCGTCTCTGCAACTCCAAGAAAATGTGGAAAATCAAACAAGTCACTGGTTTCCATTAAAATCGTTCACAATTCCATCATACCTTCAAAAAGCAATTCAGAATCCATTTCCATAAGTCACTGGTTTCCATTAAAACCACTTTTTCTCTATTTAAGCAGTAACTTATTTAGTAATCTCAAACCCCAACACTCAAAACCATAATCAACAACTTTTCTGATCCAAAAAACATGAATTAGTAATAAATCGATATTGAATTTAACAATAGTACTAATATTTCTTGTTGAGAACGTATACGGGAAGGGAGTAATGTATGTTCATATTTATTGATTATTATGGTATTGGTTGGTAGTGGTGACTGGTGAGTTTTATTGATTTGGTGGCAGCGGTGAATTTTGTTGGTTATGGTGAATGTTAGTGGTGGTGAAGAATTGAATTTTTTTGCAAGTTAGAACTGAAATTGTTATTGTTGCCATCAATTTGTGTTGCTCAATGGAGAGAATTATGAGGTGAGTTAGTAGGTTTTCGAAATTGGGTATATATTAGAATTCAAATCAGTGAATCTTTTGGTTGAAATTGAGAATTTGATGAAATTGATGTTGAATATTTGAAGATGTTGATTGAATAACTGTGAATAAGAAGATGATGAAACAATTGAGGAACAGTTGAAAAACTAGTTGTTTCTGTTAGTTTTCATGGATGAATAGCTATGATTGTTGAGTGTTTTATTGTCTTGTATGATTATAAAACTTGGGTTGTTGTTGTTACTTGAATTTGCAGGGAGAAAAGGATACAAAAAGGCTGCAAACTCACATCTTCATCTGCTCAAAGACGCACAAATACTCGCGGAAGATATTCAGTGAAAGTCCTGAACGAGCAGAACACCAAAAACTCATTATCGTTGGATCATTCCATTTGTAACCGTAAGATCAAGTTAATTTGATCACACTTTTTTTGAAAAGTCACGTGCTAACAGTGACTTAACGACGTTAAGTATATACTATTTACTAATTATTTGAATTATTTATAAAACAAATGGTTTGGTCAACCGTTTGACTTGACTGTCAATGACGAGTCAAGGTACCAACCCTTAATATTTCAAATATTGGGTACCAAATCTAGGTATTGGGCATTTGCTGGGTACCAAACGTTAAATACCCCTTTTTGAATCTATTATTTTGTTTCTCCTTGTGAGAAATGTTCTTCATCCTGCGGTGTAGATGTTGTAGTTTAATTTCTGACTACGTATTTGTACCGTTGAGCACAACACTTATTACTCGTCGAGTTCTTAGATAAGAATCGGGAGTTGTTGTCGGGGTCATTTATCGTGCTTATGTTACTAGAACTATCTTTTTATCTATGATTTACAACTTGACTTTGATGTTATCTTGCTTAACTTGTATCTCTATACTCTGGGAAGGCTTAGTCATATCACCTGAGAATAGATTTTCAGCATAATGCTAGCCGGTGTTCTTTATATTTCTGATAAATTTAAGTTTATTGAAAAGCAAGTGAACTATATGAAGAACAAAGTAAGTGGAGTTTTGGCATTATGGTTTATCCGGATTAACGTTTTTCAGATTATTATTTAATCCCTATTATCTAAGGATAATAATGCTCGACATAAAAAACACCAAGTCGAATCACCATCAAATTCAGAAACATGATCCTATTTTATGAACCTCTTGAAGATTTTTCAAGTTCCTTCATCACAAATTAGCAATAATAGTCCATTAGCCTCAGGACTTGCATATGGGTCGGTGGATAATCTTCCATTTTGTAGTTACGGAATCTTTAGGACCTTATCTGTTTTTTTGCTAGTTATACTGCGTCTTTGAGTGTTTTTTCGTCAACTATAATGGAGTCCTAGTCTTAGAGTAAGCATTAGTCTGCACTAACGTGTTAGTTTGTTTAAGTTAGAGTTTGTAAACCCACTTTGTCCAATAACTTCACTTTTAGCTTTTCCTTATGTAATTGTGTTTGTTATCCCGTTCTCAACTCAAAAGATTCAAGCAGAAAAACAAGAAGATAAACTGGTAACGTTCGGGGTTCACATCTCAGTAACTGAATTCATATTCATGGCTAGCACATCAGATCAATTGCATCGAAAAATCACCACCAACAACAATGTTCCTCTAGACACTACTATGTCCATCAAATGTACAACTTTTCTTGTGGAAATCATTCGTCGAAGGCCTACTGATCCTCGACAATATTCACTGACTCCACCTTACCATCTCCAACGGCTATCCCCGTGCAATTCTGATCCAAAGACTGCTACTCACTATCTGCTCCTCTATCCAGCTAAAGATTCCTGACATATTGATCCAATTGTAATTGATAAATACTCCCTCCATCCCTAATTAGATGACCTACTTGGTTTTAAGTTTTGTCCCATAAATAGATGACCTATTTTTGTTACTATAAGAAATAGTTGTGTTTTAAAATGCTTTTCAACGGTATAAAGTTTACGAAAAACCGTGATACGTTTTAAGAGATAAATCATTTCTAAGTTTTACTAACATCTTTGTCTTAAAAATTGTGCAAACTACAACTAGGTCATCTAATTAGGGACGGAGGGAGTATCTGATTATCTCGTACTCCTGTGTAATAACTCCTTGGTACGTTAATAATCACGCATGCTTCAAAAAAAAAAAGTGCTCGGGCGATTAATACTTGCGGGAGAAAAACTTGAAAGGTGGCTTCCCTTGTTGAGAAAAATGCTAGAATTTCATGGTTGCATGTGGCTTTTGGACACCGATAAATTAAGTGATTAAACTTTCTCTATAAATATTTGTGGTGAGAAAAATGATGTGAGTTTGAAGTGTATACATTTTCTTCTTGTCCAAAAGAAATATAAAAAAGAATCAAAATATTTACACAAAATTGGTTAAAAAGACCAAAATCAACAATTCCTGGGTGAAATGGACAGTTAGATTTTGATATTGTTTAAATGGATAAAAATGTAACAATAGGCAGGATGTAACCAGTTTCATTGTGCCCATTTTCAAATATTTTTTCTTATTTTTAATTTACACAGGATGTATCCAGTTTCATCCTTGCTATTTTTTAAATTTAAGCAAGGATGAAACCTTACTATTTTTTTTTTGCCATTTCACCCAAACTATTTTTTACTCGTCCATTTGAGCCGCGATTTAAAATATTTGGACAAATGACCCATTTTCCAAAATATTTAATTTTCGCTTGTACAATTTACGTCATGAGTAGAATAAAACCAGAAACATTATATCTATACCCTTTGGAAGTACGAAAGGACTAAAGAGGATATTTTCATCCGAAGATTCGTAACCAAAATTTACACGTACTTTATAATAAAGGGCTATTTTGTGTTTCTTCCCCTCCCAAGATCGCTAATTAGCGTTTCCTCCCCAAATAGATTGACATTAGTGTTTCCTCCTATCGTTATATATTCCGTCCAAGCCTTGGTTAGCTGAGTCATCACCTGTGTACGTGTGGAAAAAATAAATTTGGCTTTTAGTAAACTACCCAAAATAACCTCATGTCTCACAATCATTGACTTCCGGTGTTCTTCTTTCTGTTTTATCTAATAGCAATCTGAATCAATTTCAGAACAAACTCAACGAATTGAAGTAATATATTCAAAATGACTTCTTACAGTTCTTGTATGTATGAAATTCCAATCATAACCAGATGACTTACCACCATGTGCAATCACCTGAGATGCAAGGGACAAAGAAAAGTCGATGGAAAGAGACCATGGTTTTTGTTGATGAAGAAATCAGATTGAGAAAAAATTGGGTTTTTTAAGAAATTGAGAGAAATAAAGTCTAGGGTTCCTGAATTGGTGGTTCTTGTCAATGTGTTTGATTTGAATTCAAGAAATAAACAGGTGATATTGATTTGGATCTGGTACTGACCTGAGCAGTTGAGATGGTGTCCGTTTCTGAAATTTAGGGTTTGTTTCTTCAATTGTTTGAAGCTGTAAATCGATACAAGGATAGGATTTTGTTTGTGCTAAATCAGAGGAGAAGCTGCTATTGGTGTTTGAGTTCTTGGGGGTTTGCACTGGTGGTGTTTAGGTGGGGTTCAAAATGGAGTGCAGGTCTAAAATGCTGTTGTCATAGATGTATGCTGGACAGGTGAAGGTACAGATGCAGTGAATGTGATTCTGTGTACAGGGATGGATATTTAATGAGAATAGCAGGTGCTGGTAGACCGAGATGATGCAGAATGGATAAAATGAAGAGTGGTTAATAGGTTCTTATGAAAAGGATGAAGCTGCTGCTAATGGTGTTAGTATAACTGCAAACAAGATGGGTCTGAGATTGCAGTTGGTGGATATATGAGAAGCAGATGTTGAAATGGAAATGGATTTTTGAGATGTTGTTGAAGAATTAGACCAGCAGGTGATAGATTTGGTTTTACAGGTTGAGCTGAGATGGTTAGATGAATGTAGCTGGCTTAACATAGAAGAGAAGAAGCTGAGATGAATTGAGTAGTATGCGTTGTTGTTGTTAGCTTTGCAGGAGTTGCAAGTTAGTGTTGCAGTGAAGAGTGGCTTTGAGCAGGTGGTTTTAATCAAAACTACTGGGAAAACCCTCCGCTATAGGTTTTGTCGTCTCACCAATCGAACAATCGATCCTTGATAATGATGGCGGTAATCACGCTGATTTTAATTGATTATCGATACTGTAATAAACTGCTTCTTTGCAAAATTCTTGTTTAGTATACCGAAAATATGTTGATGAAAGACGATTCGATCGTAGTAGAGAAAGAAGAGTTGACAAGATCTCTGAATCTCTGTCTATGAAAATAGGGTGAAGGTTGGGATTAAGTCGGGAAGAAAGAGTTGATAAGAGTGAATCTAGATGCCTGATTGGTCATAAATGTCATCGTCTCCGACATCTCCATCCTCACCGGGAAATTCCATTTCAGAAGCAGAGAAACTGATCCACATATACGATGGTGATGAATAGATGACATTCTGTCATGGTGATCACCGTCAAGAAGATAATAATTAATTACAAGTTGTAGATGAGATTCAACGGAGTTTAGAGTCATGTACCACTGTTGATTCTTCATCTTCTTCTGGTGACCGGAATAACTTGAAAATTTCAATTGACATAGTTATGGCAAGATTAGAAGATGAGTTCAAGAACTTATTGAATACCCATACTAAGTTCAGAATGATTTCACAGGGTTTTGAAAATTAAAAGCAATAGGAATAATGAGAGGGTATTTCAGGTACTTCAATTTACACGTGTACAATTTGTGTCACGCGTGCACAGGTGCTGACTCAGCTAACCAAGGCTTGAACGGAATGCCTAACGATGGGAGGAAACGCTAATTTCAATCTATTTGGGGAGGAAACACTAATTAGTGATCTTGGGAGGGGAGGAAACGCAAAATATCCCCATAATAAACCAACAAAACGTCAAACTTAATCCAAAAGCTCAAGTTTGCAGTCCCCTCCAAAGTGCATGACAAACATTGCCGTTCAAGAAAAGATTATAGATTTGGAAGAATTGTTGTTCAATCCAACCTAACTCAATTGTCTCCACCCAAAATTAATTTTCATGGTCCTACAATCTATCCTTGGTTGTTTGTCTTTTGAGTTCACAATGGGGATTTCTTACAGAATGTCGAGGCCTGATTGTAGGTATCAACAGTGCTATGTTTTTGGGATATGATAATAGGACAAAATATGAATTTTAAATTGTAAATTAGAGTATCCTTATCCATGTATTTAATTAATTTCTAATTTATCCCTCACTAATCATGTTTAGTGGTTAATTATAATTAGTTAAGTTAATATTCCCTCCGTCCCAAATTAGATGAACTAGTTGGTTTTAAATTTTGTCCCATAAATATATGAGCTATCTCATTAATCGAGGGGGTATTTCTAACACTGCCCTTTTAATTGATTATTGTTACTATAAGAAATATGTATAATTTGATAGCCATGTTTATATTCGTTAGGCAGGTGTTTTAAAATGATTTTCAACGATATAAAGTTTACGAAAAACCGTGGTATAGTCTAAGAGATAAATCATTTCTAAGTTTTACTAGTTATTATTCATAAGGGTATAATTGTAAAAAATACTTAAAATACTCTCATTTCCTCCTTGCCTTAAGAATTGTGCAAACTACAACTAGCTCATCTAATTTGGGATGGAGGAAGTAGATTAGTTTGATAATGATTAGTGTAAATCATAATCACTTCACTTGGGTGAGAGTAGAAGAAACTTTTTTGAGATAATAGGAATTTGGTTAAAATGAGTACTCCCAACATACAAAAAGCTGACAAATGTTACAAAATGTACGGAAAATGGGTACTCCCAACTTATAGTGTCGACATTATAAGTTATTTATCGAGCATGTCGGCACCATTTTCCAACATGATCTTCATCACTTCCTACATGGTCTTAATCACTAATACAATGTCGGCAATGTAAAAAAAAACATTTTCAAAGTGAGGAGCCGGCAACAAAGGAGAAGAAAATTTGAAATGGGGTGAAAAATATCTAGGTTTAATTTATTTTAAAGGGTACTTTAGTATTTCTGCTTCTAAAAAGCACCCCTCAGCAGGAACTATTAGATGGAGATATTAATTTATATCCCCGATTAGTTTTCATATCCCAATTGCGCGTTCTTTTGGAAGCATAAACTAGTTGTTGTTGGACCAAATTACAGTGGGAAGATCTTCACCCTGGAGAAAGTTGATGTGCAAGGGATGGGCTTAACAATTGGAAATCTTAGATTACTTATTGTTGGAGAAAATGAGTTTATTGTTTTGGTTTTATGGCCTTGGTGAGAATGAACTTAGGACCTTTGGGTCTCTAAGAGCACTTACTCATTTTCTTATGAGTGAATGAAATAGAACCTTTAGTCCCACATTGGGTATAACTAAAGAGGAGTTCCACTATATAGCTATTCCTTTATGGATAGTTAGTGAAACAATGTGGGTGGAACGGGTGGGCCAACATATTTTTGTTTCACAAAGGCTTGGGCTTAGAGCTCGGGCTCGTGCTTGCGCTGTGAACTTAGATCAACCAAGACTTATCTTTTTGACAAAATTCTTTTAAACTATTTCCTTAAATATTTTAAAATCAAAATAAATTTTTCCTTAATTGTGGGGGGGCGTATGACCTGGCGAGAATTATTTCTTTCCGTTTTTCCTTGTGTCGACATAATGTGCATGGCCGTTTTATTGCTGTTGTGAAAAATCTTTTGAATTTATTTAGTCTTTAATTCTGATTTATTCTCTCTTTAATTCGCTCTTAATGCACATTCAATTCGACCTCTCTCTTCTCCCCTATATAAACCACTCGAATTCTTCATTTCACTTTGTGTCCAGAAGAAGCTACTATCCTGCTTCTTTTCGTCTCTCTCCCTCTGTGTGGTTTTTTTGTTTCTTCAGTGCCATTGTTGTTGAGTTCGTAAGAGAGGACAAGTACTATAGTGCTAACAGTGCTTGCAACATGCAGTTGTATCTTGGATACGACTTGACCACATGGTATAGGCATCACTCATTCTTGAGGCGTACCTGTCAACCATCGTGTTAGATATCTAGTCTATAAGGATTAGCCTTAAGATCCTAAATAAGACTTTCTCCTTTACCCCCATTTGGTCCCCACATGCACATGTCATCTTCTTCTATGACCTCCACCTTATTGTTGGAGATGAAAAGTTGATAGACAAAGTCTTAAATCCTATGTATCATATCAATCTAAGACCTTAACCCCTAACATTGGAGATGCTCTTAGTAAAAGCACGAAGAAAAAAGAAAATCATTAGTCGGTCACTATGAAGGGAAAATTAAGGTCATAATATATACATTGAGCCTCATCTATTATGACGACAAAGATATCCCATCCATCACAATAATAGCATCATACTTCTAAGTCAAGTTAGGTATAACTTTTACATCAAACTATGTAACCTTTTTATCATTAATAAGTTCTATATACATAACTAAATATTATGATTAATTGGCAAGTAGAGCCATAAGAAAAGATTAATGGAGGAAGAAATGAATAGATCTTTGATCTTCAAAGAATCACCGTGCCCATTAAGTGTCCTACAAGCTTTAAGTCAAGTTTCGGGAATTTTATTCAGAAATGGAAAATGTATGGTCTTAAACAAGCTCCATGTACTTGTACCGTTCTGTATACTAATATTATCGATGGATTTAGTACTAACACCAGCAATGGTAGATATGGTTTCGAGGATAGAAGGAATACACTATCTGGATGAGCCAAATAGAGAACAAATCCAAGGGATCGTTAAGGATTTTCAAGTCTTTTTGGGTATAGAATTGCTCTTCTTAATTGCGTTTTTCTTCATTCCACTTTTTTCATTGCTAGCTACATTTTATATGAGTTACTCTGGTAAGCAAATGAACTCCAAGGACTTATTCTCAAAGATCGATATATCGTGGAAGAGACGCGTCATTAAATGGTTCTACATTTCTTTCAGCTCTACTGTTCTGGTTGCTTTGATCTTGATCTTAATCAGTGTTTTCTCGATTATCTTGGTAATTGATATTGTTTCGACAATCTTAATCCTTGTGATTACAATTTTATGTACATTATGTCATGTGTACATCGTCTCGGTTTGGATACTAAGTTTAGTGATATCCGTAATAGAGGAAAACTTGGACGGCCTTGGAACCATAGCAAGAACGGAGGATCATATCAGAGGAACAAGACTTCAAGGATTAGGTTTATCATTAATTTGTTCGATCCTTAGCCTTATGATTTTTATGGGATATGGTTTTTCGAGGAATCATATTAACCAAGTATCCGGAACTGATGGATTTTGGACAGAGATTGGGATATTAGGATACATTTGTTTAGTGAAAATTTTCATGTTTTTGGTCTACACTGTGTTTTATTACGAATGTAAGATCAGGAACGGACAACAACAAGCAGAGGTGGAAGAAAACTTACTTTCTACTATTCAGGTTTGAGTTTTTTTTTTTTTGTTTCCCTTCTATTTAGCGTGCATGTTTAAGGTAGGATGCTACGGGTTGTACAGACAAGAATGATAAACTACAATCAGAAAGAAAGAATGTATGTAATAGTTACATGATTTGATTGGGAACGTTCTTGATTAGACCACTCATTTTGTTCTTATTAAATGAGGCCAGATGGAGCGCGAAACACCCTACCGCGTGTGGACTGTGGAGACTTAGTCATCACTGCCGTCAAATTTCCGTCGACCTTACATTCTCTCCGTTGGCATGGTTCACAAATTTATATCAAAATCATTTCAAGAAAAAATAAATAAAGTTGTTAACAGAATCGATAACAATTCAGAGCCAAACTAAACCAATTTCTTAAGGACACACGGCCAAAGCCAGAGTGATTAAAGAAAAAGCAACCACCCCTCATCTCACCTGTAGACCCTTTCTCATCTTCATTTCTTTCGGCCATTCTCGATTGTTGGTAGCAAGGGCATTTCGCCATTTCCTATGGTAATGGGAAGAAAGAAATTTTTTGTCAATACACAGAGATGACCAAACCGGTTTCTCCGTTATGGAAACTGAGGTAAAAAATGAACAAATATGGGTAGGCTTCACTATTACATCTGTCCCCATTAGATATACACTAACAAACAAAATCAGTGCAAGTTACCAAGAAGATATAAGCTACTAAGACTCCAAGAACACGTTAGTTTTACGGTCTTTGAAAATATGGAAGATTTCTAAGCCATTTTGTAGACATCAAAACTTTTGGGAATAGATTGAGAACATAGTCTAGATACCTTTATTTGTTGCTGATTCTAAGACACTCAAGACTCTAAGAGCATCTCTAACTCTAACAGAGAGTGAAAATATTTTTTTTCAATGACACATACGATTTTAGACCCCATTTAGTATAAAAACATCTCCAATAGTTGGGTCCTACAAACTAGAAGGGATCAAATACTAAATATGAAGGTGTTAAAAAAAGTCTTAACTACACCTTCGAGATGACCCTTAACTAATTCTATGTCATCAATTTTATTTTAAAAAAATAATTTTTAATATGGAATCAAGCTAAATATTATTTTTTTAATATTTATCTAAATCTAAAATACATTGTATAACCTTAACTACTGGAGATGAGTTTTAGTATAAAGAGTCTTATTAACATCCAGGGATATAATCTTAATAAATGGGGATCTAACAATGACATCCACGTCGGATTTTTTTGACCTACTGTTGGAGATGCTCTAAGGTTACAAAAATACTAAAGACATTGAAGACTCGGTAATACTGTTAATATGAGGAGATTTCTAAGGGTCCGTTTGGTGCGATTAAAACGGAGGTAGTTGGAGAGTGTAGTGCAGTCAAAAGGAGTAATTAAAGGGCTGCATTCAAATGTTAGGTGTTTGGCATGCATCCAATTACACAACATAGTAACAACGTGTAGTTCTACTACCTCCGAAGGGATACACTGAATGCGGCACTCTTGAGGTGTTCATTGAATGCGACCCTGTACTACCCCCTCCAATTACCCCATTGACCAATATTGACCAGTCATTTCTAAAGCCCGATGGTGGGTTAAGGCCAATAGTTATTGGTACAATCTGGCGTAGGTTGTGCTCCAAATTGGCAGCAACTTCCGTACACAAAGAGATGGCAAACTACCTAGGCGACCACTAGTTTGGCGTCGGCATACCCTGCGGAGGGGAAAGTATACATCACGCTGCCAATAGACTCCTTGAGGCGAAAGGTACACAAAGCGGCTTAATTATGATGCTTATTGATTTCTCTAATGCCTCCAATCTTGTCGATAGATCAACAATAATAAGGGAAATCAGAGCTAGATGCCCTAGCATATCTAGCTAGGTCGAATTTTGCTATTCTAGGACGACACGACTATATTACGATGAGTCTATTCGAGATTTCACCCAAGGAGTGCAGCAAGGCGATCCGTTAGGCCCTCTCCTCTTTGCATTGGCTCTACACTCCCTCATCGGTCACATTGCTAACAACTGTACCTTAGACCTGCACGCTTGGTACCTCGATGAAGGAACCATTATAGGGGACACTTTAGAAGTCTCAAAAGCTCTCAAGATAATTCATCATGAAGGTGGTGCACGAGGACTGCATTTGAATGTCAGGAAAATGGAGATTTTCTGGCCTTCTTTAGACCCTAGATGTTCCGACGATGTTTTTTTTTCCTCCAAGCATCAGTAAACCTACACTGGGTGTGAAATTGTTGGGAGGTGCGATAAGTATGGACACTCAATATTGTAGTGATATGATCATGCAACGTGTTGACAAAACCCTTAAGCTTATGGACTGTGTTAAGTCACTTAAAGACCTGTAGTGTGAGCTTTTGCTCTTACGCAACTGCACCGGAGTGTCTAATTATACTTCACCATGCGCACAACCAGTCCCGGAGTTCTGCAATCGGCATCAACTCATTATGATCAGCAGCTAATGCCCTTTTTACGACACCTGATTGTGGGAGATGATGCCGTATTCGGGCTGCTTCAACAGCACCTGGTGACCCTGCCCATTAGAGATGGAGGATTATGAGTGTACACCATGCAAGACACTAGTCAATACTGCTACCTAGCGTCGTGTGTGCATACTCAACGTCTACAACAAACCATACTGAGAAACATCGATCTTTCAACACCAAGTCTCAGCTTCCAGAATGCTCTCAACTGTTTCATACAGACCTTTGGTCTCTCCACCACTTTCGACATCATTACTACCGCCCCACAGCTTATGAAGAAAATGGCGGTTGTGTATTTTGATGTAGTGAGGAAGGAACTGCCTAACAGGTTTAATTTATCAGCAAGAGACGCGATTTTATAGCAGTGTAATAAGCAGGAGTACGCAATGGACTACTTAAAGGCTATCCCCATTGCCGGGATAAATCAAATTGTAGATGGGAAAAACGATTTGCTGGTTTTTACGAAATTGAGGAGACGACCGTACAGAGGAGACTCCTTGAACCGAGCGAAATGATTAACCTCACACAGATGCACTGCAAGAAGGGAGTGCTTTAAGTTCGAGAGATCAATCTGTAGGACTCCGGCCTAAACCAAGACAATGGTCGTTCCAGAATCAATTCAGTCACAAGAGAGGATGGGTCGATCTGTAAGAGGGAAGCTGAGAAATGTGTGAGATCAATGGTGATCGAAGATTGTAGGTGTGTTGTGTATTTTGCGTGAATAAATAAGATAAGTTCTGATTGATTGAATTCGCTCTGTTGAGAGTAATTGCTCAGACGTTGAGATGTTTATCTCTTGTTGTATGTTTGACGAAAAATTGTCTTATTTTCAATCATGATTCAGAGACTTATTTATATTGCTAGAATTTTAAACACCTTGATCCCATGAAGTGTGATAGTTGCTGGAGTCAAAGAGTGGGGAAGTGGAAATCGTGTTAAAACCAGTTACTCATCGTGCAAATACTTGGTTGATTTTCCACCCACTACTTTGCTAACTCCTTCAACTGATTGCACGACTTTCTCACATTCTCATCGTGTGTATGAACACACGTGCCGTAGACCGCCAGACCAAAACCCTAGTTAATATTCCCCCATGTAACACGATTGATGTCTTGTGATTGTGGAGTCTGCAAGGCAGACATGTATTTAGTTAGTCAGTTGCTGACTTCATGGGACAATGAGTCCTTGTATCGCCGAGGCGAACGTGATTTGCAAATGTTCTGAGACTCATGAATCGAACGTGTCTGTTGAGACAGAAGTATAATTGTCGAATAAATGTTGATAGTTAAGGTGAACAAATATTGTTCACTTGATGAATTGTTGAATATTGATAGTTGAACCAATATTCCTTAGTCTGAGCAAATATTGCTCATTTGAGCAAATGTTGCTCGTTTGATGAATTATTGGTAGCATGACCAAATAAAATATTATTTTAAGATACTGGCAACTGAACCGAGTATAATTAATAAAATGTTGATCATGGGATCGTCGTAAAATTATTAGTGTTTGAATCTTCTCAGAATTATGTTTTTGCAGAGCTTTGGATTCGTAACCCTAATTTTGATCAATTGCTGATCAATTGATGATTTATTGAAAATCAACCATGGAGTGAAGGAGGGACCGACTACATGGGATGATGGATCGACCATGTAGTGCCCAGATGCTCGAGTGAACAAAATGCCAAAGTCTCTTGAAGACCAGCTGGTGAAAGGATGATTAAATGTTGGTTTAATTATTTATTAAAATTATGCTCGTCTGAGCCTTAGGTGATAAAACCTAATAAATTATGAAGAGATGAAGGACCGACCAAGGGGTCATGAAAATCGGCCCTGGTTGGTCACGGGATCGACTGGCGATCGTTCTATGAAATTCCAAAATTGTTTGGAAGAGTTTGAACCTAATATGACCAAATTAGGTCAAATGAAAAAGTACATGGGACCGGCCTCTTGCAAGCCAAAGAGCCAACCTTGGTCGGTGTAGGTAATATGCTCGCGTCGCCAGAGTGTCCGTGTCTCAGTCCTGAGAATTTTGATATTTTCTGATGTGCGTTTGAGCAACAATTTGAGAAAATATGAACAAATCAAGGATTTTGCTGAAACTGAGGAAACTTCATAAGATGAAGGAAATAATAATAATAAATTAAGGAATCATGAAGTGTGGGACCGGCTATGGCTAAGGCATGGCCGGACGGCCAAAGAGCCCGGTCCCATGGCACTTTTCTTAATTTTATATTATTTTCATGATTTTAGGGAAATATCATGAAATCAAGGAGTTTGTTGAAATTAAGGAGTTTTCCTTGAAGTGAAGGAGTTTCCATGAGATAAAGGAAACAAATAATATTAATAATAATAGAATAAGGGCGTGTGGGACCGGCTTGGGCATGGTCGGACGGCTAGGGCCCGGTCCCGTGATCTTTCCCTAATTTTATGTATTATTTTCATGATTTGAAGGAATTTTCATGATTTGAAGGTATTTTCATAATTTGAAGGAAATATCATGAAATCAAGGAATTTCATGGGATCAAGGAAATAAATAATAATAAAATAATAAGGAATGCAAGGTGTGGGACCGGCCATAACTAGGGAATGACCGGCTGGCTAGTATGCTCGGTCCTGCACACCTTTCCTAATTAATTATTATTTCCTTGATGCGAAGGAAACACCATAAAACTGAGGAGTTTCTTTGAAATGAAGGAATTTTGTTCAAATGAGGGAATTTTCATGAGATCACGGAAAATAATTAAAATGTGACAAAATATAAAATTGGGCATGGAAATGGCCACGACACGACCGGCTGGCCGATGGGCCCAGTCCCCCAACGCCTTGATTAATATTTTATTATTTATTATTTTCTTCATATTTTGCATAGGTTCATCGTTCCTTCGTGTTTTGGAATTCTCGTTCGTGCATTCAGGTGCTCGTTAGTGCATTATTGCAGAGTACACTTGCACCATTTTGGTCGGGGCTTACTCGATAGTGCTCAGATGCCCGTACGTTGAATATTTATCACTAACCCATGGAGTCCTGCTGGGAAGAACCATGAATTGAAGTAATGAAATATTATGAAGAACGTAGAATATTTTCTAAGGATTCAGTTAATGAATATAATGATTTAGGAATAATTAATTGATGGCTCTATACTAGCAGGCATGCAGTCTAGGAGCATTAATTATTAGAGGATTGGGTGATATGAGCTAGTTGAAGCGTCATATTTATCATGTATAGTATAGTCAGGGAAAACACGTTGTTGCATCCTGAAGACGTTATCGCTCTATATTAGCAGGCAAGCTGTCTAGGAGCCGTCCAATCATAATGATTCTATACACATGTATTTTATATAGTCAGGGAAAACATTGTTACATCCTGAAGACGTTATTGCTCTATACTAGCAGGCAAGCTGTCTAGGAGCCGTCCAATCGTTCGATTCTATATAAAAGTAATTTCTGAAATTGCTCAGTATTCATGAGATATGTCGTTGCCTCAGTTGAGAGACTTCATATTCACGTATGCTCTGAGAGACAATATACTCAGTCAGAGATTCTTGTGGCATGACATTTTATTCTTCAATGAGAGACATGAGCCTCAATATTATCTGATTGCTTAGTGAGGGACAATCATGTTCCTCAGTCAGCACTGGATGGTGATTTTTTTTTTTGTTACAGACGAAATAAGTAATTGAACTTAGTTGTAAGATAGGATGTTACCGGATTTTCGATTGCGTGAGCGAACGATGGCTTGAACGAAGATCCCAGTGGTATGATAGAGCATCGTCTAACGAGCGTAAATTGGTGTAGCACCGCTGATTTGGTGATGAAACTTTGGTCGATTTAGGATTCACGGGTCCGGGCCCAAGAAAGGAAATCCGTTTTAGCGCGGACGTTCGTTCGTTAGTTTAAGAAACAAACAAAATATACCTGAGTCTAATGATAAAAATTTTGTCTATGATCTTTCACGAAAAACAAAATTTTATTTTTTAAATATGTGAGATTTCACAAAGTGGAATAAACTCTCGTTTCAAAGGTGGATGCTCGTACGAGAGAATTTTGTTTTTTTGAACAGACGTGCGTCTGTTAGTAATAAAATTTTGTTTATGAGTTTTCATGAAATTTTTTATCTTCGAGCTTTCAGAAATCTTTGAAATATACTCTCGCTTCAAAGACAGATGCTCGCGCGAGGGAGCATATATATATATATATATTTGTAAAACCAATATTTTGATTTTGAACAACTGTTGAAAGTAGACAATTATACATGGTGAAATAATGTCTGTATGTAAGTTTTCACAATTGTAGAATGGACGTCTGTCCAATTTTTGAAAAACAATTGGATGTTAAAATTCACGTGAGTTGTTCACGGTTTTATGAAAATCAAGTCATGATTTTGAATAATGAGTTTTGCTCGTCTTTGCAGGTTTGAAGGAACGAGCAAGTTTTCGAAATTCTGACGTTATAATCACTACAGCTAGTGAAATCGTAAATAGGTAAGAGTTGAATTGTTACCGTTTTTGTTGCGTGTTTGTTATTGGTATATCCATGACTCCGTGTCTTTCGCCTCAGGTAGTGGTGACTTCTGGTTACAACCACTCTTCTGGATCTTCCGGGTACGTTCCAAAAATATCAATTCAAAGATGAAGACTTCTGCATATGCTCATACCGATGTAAATCAACCTTTTAGAGACGCTGGAAAGTTGACACATTGTATGCCTCTCGATCATCTGGGAGTCGCCCCTCATCAGCAGAAGCACCGCCTAATTCAGCAAGTGAGACTATCGGCTTAAGATGAAGTTCGTATTTGCGTTGATTATGTAGCTCCTGGTCCAATGTGGATGAATGAAGAATTTCGTCATAATTCATCAGAAAATTCAGAAGTTAGGTCTTCATTGAAATTGCTGTAGAATCTTCATCCGATGTCGGATTTTTGTGATCTACCCATGTTTCTTCATCGCCAGAAAATTTCCAAGCTTTAAGAAAGAAGCGTTTCGGCTTTTGAGCACGTTTAAGGGCCGAAATCGACGAAACAGTAAACTTCCAGGAAACTTTCAGAAAATTTTCAGCTGGCATGTAGTCCAATGTTTCAGCCACATCTCTTTGATCGTTTATCCAATTATTGTGAATTTTGTATATATTGTAGTGGACATCCATACGAAGATAATGGTATATGACTCATCCCTAAATTCTTCACCAGTTTCTCCCAGCTCGCTGCTCTGTACGGGACAGTGTAAAATCATCTCAGACGAGCTTGTTGTAAAACACTCCTATTGTGTCTTTAGACCATTCGCTTATGTCTTGAACGGTTGGTGAAGGATTTTAATGACATTGACACATTTGAGATCAGGACCCGTGATTGATACATGAGCATGGTGCTTGCAGTGCCATCTTGTTTCTGTCAGTCGTAGAAACATCACTTCTGAAATCTTGGTCAGGGGACCTTAACTGAGGTTGCTCTCAAAAGGGGATGATATAATTACCATGGTTGTACGTCTTGGTTATAACATTCGTTTTATGATGAATGGTTAGCGTAGGTGAACTTGGTGCCAGTCACGAGTCTTGAACTGTGAACTGATCGTCATGATCAGTGGACCATCAGTCCCCAGTATTTTGTTAAATCCCTCCATTTCTTTTTCCCTTCTTCTGGAAAGACCTAGATAGAGGTCCCAAATACAAAAAACTTGATGTAAACTCCTAGATGGTCGAAGTAGGAGGTAACCTGATGAAGGACTTAGCGAAAAGACCTGGTGGGCATCGATCGACTGTAAAGGTTATGAATCCCGTCCACGAATTTCTGCTTGCATGTTCTATGCTCTGGAGGCTGTAGGAACCTCATACATTGTCGGCATTCGGTGCTTCACCCCAATTTTTGAAGCTAAGAGACCGATTTATCATATGAGAAAAGAATCACCCAATTTGGAGTTGTCTAGGTCAGCCAACGAAGCGTGCACATTTGTAACTTGTAATCCCGTGCAAGTTTTCAGATTCCATGAACTTGAGTGTGGAGGCCATATCTTTCAGCTCGTATGTCCGATTGATAGGCCCTTTTGGTATGTTGTATAAGAGACATAGACGAACATCTTTTGTTGAGGAAGTATTGTCCCATTACTCACTTATTGGTACGTTTTTGTAAACCCACGGGCTGAAGTATGTTGTATCTCATTTGTAAAGGTGATGAGAACATCTTGTAGAAGACTTGGGATTGTGCTCTCCTGTTGTGCAAGCTTCGGAAAGACTTTCATGTGAATATATTTTATGTCTACACACCTTGATATGAATCATTAGTGCTTGGAGAAGTCCGATCCATCGAGTAACACTTCAGAGAACGGATAGTTGATGAAGCTGGTCATGAGGATGTTTCCCCTGAGACCGTCGTTGATGGTGGATCACGATAGAATTTTCTCCAAAAATGCTTGTTGATGCCGATATTATGGTCGGAGTTGCTCCAGAGACCGAAAAGGCTAGATCCATGATTATCGACATAGTCTTTACTCCTTCATCCAGTGAGCCTTTACATTCACGAACTAATTGATGAGTTGAGCGTCCCTAAGATGAGGGTGTAAGGTTTAACCCAAATTCTCCCGAACCTTTACTGTGAAGTGTCTTTTCAGGGAATCGATGTTGTTGCGGTAGATAGCAGCGACAGTTTCCATTCTGGATGTGATCGGTGAAGAGAGGAAGTTCCTCAGTCGTGCAGGGGATTGTGATGTAGAGAGACCCGTTGATGAAGTTTCATGGAATCACATCAGGTTGCAATAACTTGTTATGTGGATGACATTTATTAAAATAGAATTGATTTCTTCAATAAGATCAAGTCCACGGTGAATGTTGAAGGAGTTTGTGCCATCCATGGATGAATGATGTTGCATCTGCTTCAGAAGTCTTATCATGGGATAAATTCAGTTACACTTTGATCGTGCTGGTGTTAAATCAGTGTGTCATCGTTGAGATATTTGTGTTGAAGCTAGAGGCGCCGTTATAGAAGGTATACTCTTTGATTTAGAGTACAATTTGAAGGCTTCTTAGAATAAGGCACCGAGAGATGAGCAGTTTTTTATTTTCAGTTGGCCTTGGAAAAGTAGGCGATTGACTGTTGTAGGGATTTTCTTTTGGTTTGATAAAGATTTTCATTTAAATAAACTGATGTTGATTGCAGAAAGAGATTCAATTACTGAATGCAAGTATTGCATATGATTTGGAGGGATTGATCAACACGAATAAACTAAGAAAATCCTGCTTCAAACTTCAGATGCTCAAGGGTTAATGCATCAGATCCCTTAAGAGAACGTCTTAGGCATGATCATCTTGGCCCTAAATATCTTATGTTCGGCTTTTCCTTCATTGGTCCTCCAAAGTGTGAGATTTCATGCTCGTACAGGTGTCAGCACTTTTCCATAATTTGGCGGTGGACATTCCTGAATGCAGAACAGGAGTACATCCAAGACATTCCTTGTCATGATTGCATATCGTCTCTAAAATGAACATTCCAGTGAGATGCTCGATTCGAAGAGGTGCGACCACTTGATAAAATATTGTTGTGGTGAAGATATCCATTCATGACGTCTTGCAATGGCTAAGTTGTTAGCAGAATTGAGTCCCCATGCTAGGAGAGCATATAGAAGAATATATGATATGGACATAGGAGGAATGACACTTTCCTGAGTGCAGAATATTTTGATAAATGTCAATGCACCTTCTTCGGGTTCTTGTTTCAACCTCATCAGAAATTCCTCCTAGTGGCATGACGACTGAGCGCTCACCAAATCCCCTGGATCGAACCTTCTTTGTTGGAGAGATGTGAAACCAAAGGCGTTTTGTCAGCATCCATGGATCCATGTTCATCCAAGGATCATGTCATATCATGAATCTTCCTTGACTATAAAAAATTTGGTTTCTATCTATTTTCATCTTGAGAGTAATGCAGCCATAAGCATCTCTAAGCGTTCCTTCATGATTCTTGATTGAGATGGGAACATGAGTAGCTTCTTTTCGAGTGATATGCCTGCGGCTCTAAGAGTCTTCAGTGGAATTATGTTGATGGCGGATCAATTTTCTTCCAAATTTGTTTTCTTTGAGATCGACTGTGGTAAGCAGTCCACGGTCGTGCATCTCCTTGTCTGTGGCTGAAGGCCCAGAGAGTGTTTCCGAAAATGAACAGTCGTCTCCCTGACACGATGTGATTCAGTATTGTGAACATGTCTTTCCTTTGTTCCTTCAACGGATAAAACATTTCACATATATGTTCAACCATGAACTGCTTTTTTGACAGGTTGTTCAGAGAGAGATTGTCATGACTGAGAGAGGATACCCGTGCACCCCTTCAGTCCCCAGCTTAAGTTCTCCTGATTCGACCTTTTCCATGAAGATGTGCTTCAAAACCTTGCAGTCGCTTGTTGGATGATTGACGAACCTATGAAAGCGACAATAACGAGGATTCTCCATTTCTTCTTCAGTCGGGTTTTTCTTGACTATGGAAATTTGATTGCACCATCTTGGATCCATACTTCTAGCAACTCGATCATTTTTTCAATGGGAAGAGGGAAGTCCGGGTCTGTCTGGTCATTTTGTTGATGCTGAGTCCACATTTGTGCATTTCGGGTTTGATTATCCTTCCTTTGTGGATGAGCCTGGAGAACTGGAGAAGCATGCCTGTGTTGTTGTGCCTCGGTTTTCCTTTTACTTCCTTCAGCAACAACGTTCATGGAAGGATGGAGGTTGAGTTTCGGATTGGAAGAATACCCATTTTTCCTTATAACCTTGCAAACTTCTTTGTCCTGGAATGGCTCGGATTGGCTGAGTAGAGCAGCAACCGACCAGTCAGTTGCTTCGGCTATGATCTGAGAATGTAAATCCTCTAAAAGGGATTTATAAAATGACATTATTTTTCAATGTAAGAGTCTTGGTTGAAGCGTGCCAAAACGGACGGGTCTTCTTTATGAATTCGTGAGAACTGTTCCAAGTTTTCGTGAACGTCCAAGCTAGACTGGTGGAGCCTTTTGCGCTTAGCATGGGCGTGGACTTTGTCTTCGTCGTCGCTGGTGGAGGTATGGATCTTAGAAAAGAAATCAACACCAGTGGTAACATAGGAAGGATTACCAGCAACATTCTTCTTAGATCGATCATAGGTTGGTTCCCTTGACAACTGATCTGTAAGAACTTTCAAAAGGGAGAACACCTCGTTCTGTATCTTGACAATTTCCGCTTGATTTGTTACAACATCATTTAGGATTTTCATCAGATCAGCAATGGTGGTTGAGCTTTGAGTGTTCATAGCCTCTGTGAGAGCTTGAGCAGGCCAGCCAAGTTTAGTAGTAATTAGAAGAAATTCGCCAGTACTGGGAGATAATAGATTGAGATTGGATGTTTCTGAGACCTCCCCATAATTGACCATCTTTGATGAAATTGTGAGTTGCAACCGAGAGAATGATCTCCCACTGTGGTCGCCAATCTGTAGATGGGGAAAAACGATTTGCTGGTTTTTACGAAAATGAGGAGACGACCGTACGGAGGAGACTCCTTGAACCGAGCGAAATGCTTAACCTCACACAGATGCACTGAAAGAAGGGAGTGATTTAAGTTCGAGATATAAATCTGTAGGACTCCAGCCTAAACCAAGACAATGACCGTTCCAGAATCAATTCGGTCACAAGAGAGGATGAGTCGATCTGTAGGAGGGAAGTTGAGAAATGTGTGAGATCAATGGTGATCAAAGATTGTAGGTGTGTTGTGTATTCTGCGTGAAGAAATAAGATAAGTTCTGATTGATTGAATTTGCTCTGTTGAGAGTAAGTGCTTAGACGTTGAGAAGTTAATATCTTATTGTCTGTTTGGCGAAAGATTGTCTTGTTTTCAATCATGATTCAGAGACTTATTTATATTGCTAGAATTGTAAACACCTTGATCTCATGAAGTGTGACAGTTGCTGGAGTCAATGAGTGAGGAAGTGGAAATCGTGTTAAAACCATTTGCTCATCGTGCGGAGACTTGGTTGATTTTCCACCCACTACTTTTCTAACTCCTTCAACTGATTGCACGACTTGCTCACATTCTCATCGTGTGTATGAACACACGTGCCGTAGACCGCCAGACCAAAACCCTAGTTAATATCCCCCCATGGAACACGATTGTGTCTCGTGATTGTGGAGTCTGCATGACAGACATGTATTTAGTTAGTCAGTTACTGACTTCATGGGACAATGAGTCCTTGTATCGCCGAGTCGAACGTGATTTGCAAATGTTCTGAGACTCATGAATCGAACGTGTCTGTTGAGACAGAAGTATAATTGTCGAATAAATGTTTATAGTTAAGGTGAAAAAATATTGTTCACTTGATGAATTGTTGAATATTGATAGTTGAACCAATATTCCTTAGTCTGAGCAAATATTGCTCATTTGAGCAAATATTTCTCGTTTGATGAATTATTGTTAGCATGACAAAATAAAATATTATTTTAAGATACTGGCAACTAAACCGAGTATAATTAATAAAATGTTGATCATGAGATCGTCGTAAAATTATTAGTGTTTGAATCTGCTCAGAATTATGTTTTTGCAGAGCTTTGGATTCAAAACCCTAATTTTGATCAATTGATGATCAATTGATGATTTATTAAAAATCAACCATGGAGTGAAGGAGGGACCGGCTACATGGGATGATGGATCGACCATGTAGCACCCAGATGCTCGAGTGAACAAAATACCAAAGTCTCTTGAAGACCAGCTAGTGAAAGGATGATTAAATGCTGGTTTAATCATTTATTAAAATAATGCTCGTTTGAGCCTTAGGTGATAAAACCTAATAAATTATGAAGAGATGAAGGAACGACCAAGGGGTCATGAAAACCCGCCCTAGTTGGTCACGGGATCGACTGGCGATCGTTCTATGAAATTCCAAAATTGTTTGGAAGAGTTTGAACCTAATATGACCAAATTAAGTCAAATGATGAAAGTACGTGGGACCAGACTCTTGCAAGCCAAAGAGCCAACCTTGGTCGGTCAAGTTAATATGCTCGCCTCGCCAGAGTGTATATCTCAGTCCTGAGAATTTTGATATTTTCTGATGTGCGTTTGAGCAACATTTTGAGAAAATATGAAGAAATCAAGGATTTTGGTGAAACTGAGGAAACTTCATAAGATGAAGGAAATAATAATAATAAATTAAGAAATCATGAAGTGTGGGACCGGATATGGCTAAGGCATGGCTGGCCGGCCAAAGAGCCCGGTCTCATCGCACTTTTCCTAATTTTATATTATTTTCATGATTTTAGGGAAATATCATGAAATCAAGGAGTTTGTTGAAATTAAGGAGTTTTCCTTGAAGTGAAGGAGTTTCCATGAGATGAAGGAAATAAATAATATTAATAATAATAGAATAAGGGCCTGTGGGACCGTCTTGGGCATGGTCGGCCGGCTAGGGCCCGGGCCCGTGAGCTTTCCCTAATTTTATGTGTTATTTTCATGATTTGAAGGAATTTTCATAATTTGAAGGGAAATATCATGAAATCAAGGAATTTCATGGGATCAAGGAAATAAATAATAATAAAATAATAAGAAATGCAAGGTGTGGGACCGGCCACAACTAGGGCATGATTGGCCAACTAGTAGGCTCGGTCTTGCACACCTTTCCTAATTAATTATTATTTCCTTGATGCGAAGGAAACACCATAAAACTGAGGAGTTTCTTTGAAACGAAGGAATTTTGTTCAAATGAGGGAATTTTCATGAGATCAAGGAAAATAATAAAAATTTGACAAAATATAAAATTGGGTGTGGGACTGGTCACGGCACGATCGGCCGGCCGGAGGGCCCAGTCCCCCAGCGCCTTGATTAATATTTTATTATTTATTATTTTCTTCCTATTTTGCATAGGTTCATCGTTCCTTCGTGTTTTGGAATGCTCGTTCGTGCATTCAGGTGCTCGTTAGTGCATTATTGCTGAGTACACTTGCACCATTTTTGTCGGGGCTTACTCGATAGTGCTCAGATGCCCGTACGTTGAATATTTATCACTAACCCATGGAGTTCTGCTGGGAAGAACCATGAATTGAAGTAATGAAATATTATGAAGAACGTAGAATATTTTCTAAGGATTCAGTTAATAAATCTAATGATTTAGAAACAATTAATTGATGGCTCTATACTAGCAGGCATGCCGTCTAGGAGCATTAATTATTAGAGGATTTGGTGATATGATCTAGTTGAAGCGTCATATTTATTATGTATAGTATAGTCAGGGAAAACACGATGTTGCATCCTGAAGACGTTATCGCTCTATACTAGCAGGCAAGCTGTCTAGGAGCCGTCCAATCATAATGATTCTGTACACATGTCTTTTATATAGTCAGGGAAAACATTGTTACATCCTGAAGACGTTATTGCTCTATACTAGCAGGCAAGCTGTCTAGGAGCCATCCAATCGTTCGATTCTATATAAAAATAATTACTGAAATTGCTCAGTATTCATGAGATATGCCGTTGCCTCAGTTGAGAGACTGCATATTCACGTATGCTCCGAGAGACAATATACTCAGTCAGAGATTCTTGTGGCCTGAACTTTCATGCTTCAATGAAAGACATGAGCCTCACTCATCTGGTTGCTGGATCAGGAGCATGTACAATTATGGTTTCACGATTTTAGACTTTGTAGAAAATACACCATCTACACAAACCATCGGACCTCGTCAGTTCAGAGCAATCACCCAATACTAGTTTGGCATACCACTTTTCCCGGAAGATAGTATATGCGCTTGCTGCAAACGTGATATGGACATCTTCGGAGATCATGCACTTCATTGCGCTAGCGAGGTGGCTCTCAAATTTCGGCATGATTTAGTGCGGGATGTGATTATGGATATTTTTTATAGAGCTGGAGTGGCGGCCAGGAAGGAAGCATCTTTAGGCCTTTCGGCTGGTGGCGTGGCTCTAAAACCAGCAAACATACTCGTGCACAATTGGGAGAACGGAGTGGATACATGATTTTGATGTCATAGGAATCTCTCCCTTTTCCGGACCTGGGCTACGCAGCTTTACACCGGGGCATGCATCTCAGCAGTCGTAACTCGCAAATGCAACAAATATTTGGAGACATGCAGTGCCCACGGATATGCTTTTGGAGTCCTGGCTTTCATAACTTTAGGTGAACTCGTAGATGATATGATTGTTTTATTGAAGAGGCTAAAGAACTGCTTAGTTAATTACGATGCCAACAATAAAATAGGCGGCTCTTTATTTCACAGGGTAGGTTTGACTATCCAGAAAGGAGTTGGAGCACAGATTATTGCTCGACTCCTATCCATTCATGTACAAAACTCTATTTAATTTAATTAATAACAACCCCTGGAGGCAGTCTTTTATAATAATAAGGAAAATAAGATCATTTACACATTATTATTATTGTTATTTTATTTTATTTTTATATGAAAGGGGGCTACGAAGGCTTTTATTAAGAAAGAAAACTAACAGTAATTTACAAAGATTTGCGCCCCGATATCTTTCTGAATAATAATTCCCAACCTATGAAAAAGAAAACTGCCTAAGTTATTATTGATATCATGGCTCGCCATGCAGTTCTTCAATCTTTTCAAAAGGACAATAATGTCATCACTCAGCTCCCCGAGAGTTTTTCTTATTATTTTTGGATTTCTTATTATTATTTTGTTTTATTTTCTTATTAAATCTTCAGTTTTAATTTATTCTTTTAATTCTTTTCTTCTTCTTTTTTTGGTTTCTTTATTATTATTTTATTCTTATAAAAGATGCCAAAAGGGGTTTTTATTGAAAACCAAAGAGTATTAATTACACAGAAATGAGAGGGAGTCGGTCCACAATCTGTGCACCAACACCCTATTTATTCTTTAATTTTTTATTATTCTTTAATTTTATTCTTATTAAATGTTCAGTTTTAATCATTTTTTTAATATTTTTGGGTTTCATTTATTATTACTTTTTTCTATTGATTATTTTTATTTTTATTTTAACGTTTTTATGCTAAAAATACAATTCAAACAAAATCAGGTTCCTTCAAGAAAAGAAATTGGTTGGAATTCTCGCTACAAGCTGAGCTCCAACCTCTATTAACCACACCAATCCTATGAAAAAGAAAATTGCCAACACGAACGTTAGTATTATGACTAACCATAAAATTACGCAACCTCTTCAGGAAATCAATAGTTTCGTGGCCTAACTCACCGAGAGTAGTAAAGGCAAGTGTACCAAAATTATAGCCTTGAGCACTACACTTGTCAAGATACTTAGCTTGCTTACAAGCGAGTAAGCAACATCACCATTGACAGCTTGGCCCGAACCGAAGGAACGAACCCCACCTCTAGTGAAGGGAGAGACACCTGTGACATCCATACACGTAACACTGCCGTTATCCCAATTTTATTTTGTTTTTATTTAATTTTTTTTTTTTTGAAACCTAAATATTCTTTCTCACTCAATTAAAGACCATAAATTACATCTTACATGGAAGAGGTTTTAGTTGGTAGCCGAGCGACAAGCTGGGCACCAACCCCCTTTATTATAATTTTAAAAAAATATTTTTATTTTTATATATTGTTTTTATTATCATTAAAAATTATTATTTTTTCACTATTTTTTAATGCATACTTTTTTTTTTATTTATCCATATTTTTTTTCTTCATGTAATGAGATTTTAAAGTTAGAATTTCATCTTTGTGTTACATCCATTTTATTTTCATGCCAAACACTAAACATTGAACTACATGTAGTTCTAAGGGCAATTCCTATGACAATCAACATTTTTTTTTTGTTGAGCCACACATTTTTGCACTATGTGAAATTAAGGTAAAATGAACAAACATGATATTTCAGGGTCCCTCTAGTTATTTTATTAATATACACTAATAAGAGCTGGGTCCCACTGATTATTCAACTAATAAAACAAATAGTAAAAAATAAACCCTATAAATATAATTGAAAAAGCGGGGGTCTAACAACACCACCCAATATTTCGCTTAGCAATCCGTATGGACAAACTCCGAAATACTTTGCTAGAGAATCAACTAGACAGTTAGACTCAA
The DNA here is from genome assembly GCF_003573695.1 of Papaver somniferum. Lineage (NCBI taxonomy): Eukaryota > Viridiplantae > Streptophyta > Magnoliopsida > Ranunculales > Papaveraceae > Papaver > Papaver somniferum. The sequence goes on from NC_039364.1 coordinate 85,203,431, forward strand.
TCTAGATTAAAGTATCTCAAGGAGTCAATATGTCTCACTTGTTTTGATTTACTCAAGCTAAAACAACAGCGAGTCTTTAATCAAACACAAGGAATTAGTTGGACGGTACCAAAGACCAATATCCAAGGATCAATCAATATCAATCAACAACCAAATGTTCGATTTCCAATTGATGATCTTAACGCACAACCTGTATTATTTCAATTATATAAAATATAATGCGGAAAAGAAATAACACAGACACCAGAAGTTTTGTTAACGAGGAAATCGCAAATGCACAAAAACCCAGGGACCTAGTCCAGATTGAATACACACTGTATTAAGCCGCTACAGACACTAGCCTACTACAAGCTAACATCGGACTGGACTATAGTTGAACCCCAATCAGTTTCCTACCGATTCAAGGTACAGTTGTACTCCTACGCTTCTGATCCAAGCAGAATACTGCGCACTTGATTCCCTTAGCTGATCTCACCCACAACTAAGTGTTGCTGCAACCCAAAATCGCAGACTTGATAATAAACAAATCTGTCTCACACAGAAAAATATATCAAAGGATAAATCTGTCTCCCACAGAAAAACCCTAGGTTTTGTTCTGTCTTAAGATATAAAATCAAGGTGAACAGGAACCAATTGATAATCCGGTCTTATATTCCCGAAGAACATCCTAGATTAATCAATCACCTCTCAACAATCCTTCTTGACTACACAAGCGGTTTGTCGAGGAATCACAAACAGTGAGATGAAGAAGTTTGTGACTTCTTTATCTTGCCTATCGGAGAACTCTCACGATCTCAAGCCAATCAATAGATTGTACTTGTACGATAGAAGATGCAAGATCAGATCACACAACTACGATAAAAGTAGTATCGGTCTGGCTTCATAATCCCAATGAAGTCTTTAAGTCGTTAACCTGGTTTTAGAGAAGAAAACCAAAGGTTAAAGGAGAATCGACTCTATTGAGCGCACTAGTATCACACAGACGTGTGGGGATTAGTTTTGCACAATGCTAGATGTCTCCTTTATATAGCCTTCAAATCAGGGTTTTTCCTTAGTTACAAAGCAATCCATATTTACCGTTAGATGAAAACCTGATTTAGATTCAAGCTAATATTTCTCAACTGTTAGATCGAAAACTTAGCTTGTCACACACACTTGGGTAGACGTTTACTGGGTTTGTGAAAACCATGCCCAAACGTGTACGTGTATGTTGGTTCAACATAGTAACCCAAAATGTTAACCATATGAGCAATTCATATTAACCTAGTTCTTCTTCACCATAACTAGTTCAATTGACTCAAATGAACTAGTTAGAGAGTTGTTCAATTGCTATGATATCTTATGTAACTACACAAGACACAATTGAAACAAAGATGATTCGATTCGATGAATCGGCTCATGAACTTTATAACCACGGTTTGCATTAAGCATTCCTTAATAATTTAAGTTTCATGTTCAGAGCACATCTTTAGATCATAACCACTTAATCTCACAAACAAGTTCGCATACTTAAGGCAACCGGCAGATTTTTCCAAACTCAGCAGAAAATCTCGGCAAAGAGACTTCCGCCAGTTCGCGGACTAAACACACAAACGAGTTTTTAGAAAATCCCAGCAGAAATTCTCGGTAAGAGAACTTCCGTCAGTTTGGGACTGAGTTCGCAAATTGGGTTCGCGGAATTGGCAAAGACAATTCCTCCGGTTTCTCTCAATCAACAAAGTTCGAAAACTTCGGATTAAGGAATACATGGTTATGTAATCTAAACTCTCATTCCAATCATTGAGACATTCTCAGACGACGTTATATAGTCGTTATTCACAGACCGTTTCACGTCAGAGCAATTCTCAAAGTAATTGAAACTTTTCATGACTTTCGTCACTAGGTGAAGATAAACTTGATCAAAGCGAAATGCTTTACCAACACACGATTTCGAGAAAAAGATAAGCAGTGAATACTCATCTCGAAATGTCAAATGTAAATGATCCAGTCTATATAACATACGACTTTTTGTCTCATAAGAAGTAGGAGATAGAATAGATAGACTTTTGAGTGATAGATAAGTTCAAGTCTCCACATACCTTTTTGTTGATGAAGTTCCACGGTTCCTTGAGTAGATCTTCGTCGTTGTATGATGAATCGCCATGAAGTCCTTGAGCTCAACTACACTTTTCTATCCTAGTCCGAGACTTAGCAATAATATACTAGAAATAAAGACTTATAGTTTTGATCACTAGCATTGACAAATATGCTTGATATAGTAACGCATGCGAGGTCGACCGAGCTATGCTCTAACAATCTCCTCCTTTGTCAATTTTAGTGACAAAACTATTAATAATATGGTATACAAAAAAGATAAACTTTAGTGGCTCCTATTCCACAGTCTAATCTTCAAAGTTCCTTGAAATCTTCGTCCTTACAAGTACTCCAATAATCCCAAAGGTTGTAAGTTTAGCACCACCGTTCTTGAAGATCCGTAGCTATCAATGAGAGAAATCGGATTCTCGATCATTATTATACAGTGTCATAGTATCATTATGTAACATCAAAGTCCAATTGCATCACGGCTTTAACAACAATACTATGGTGATATGTATCACTCCCCCTTAGTCAATACTCCATCTCGATCATGGAAACCACTCCCCCTTACACAATGATCCGAAAACCATATGTATTTGTAGTGTGAACTACACTATTTCTCCCCCTTTTTGTCAATAAAATTGGCAAAGGTAAAAGAACAGGATCATAATGAAATTTCCACAAGAGACATTTCATAGACTAAAAGAAAAATACATACCAACTTAATTTAGATGCAATCATAAAGCCGAAGCTAAATGCATTCATCAAGGAGTTTTAAGATACAAGATAACCCCTATAAAATTCCACAGCCGCATACCCCGCAAGATATTAGCACAAGTTCAAAAGAACTCTCCCCATTTGATGTCATTCCCGAATGAACAACAAGAGCGACCTTAATTTCGAAAGAAAAGAAGGAATTTTTTATTGGACACAAAAAACTATGGAAATGATTTTCTATATCGAATACTCAACTAAATTAATCACAGGTAAACCCATGATTAATTTAATCGGAATACGCAACTAAATCAAACCACAAAAGTGATCAATTTAATTGATTATGCTCAACATAAGAAAACTCACGTATCTACGACTAAGATAACCACACGGAGATGACTACCTTAATCGTTGAAATACTCAACATAAGGAAAACCTTACGGAATATACGACTACATCAACCAATAGAACATGATTAGTATAGCCGTTCATATACTCAACACAAGAACTTGTGGAATATATGAAAAACTCAACTAGATTAATTACAAGAGAACCTATAATTAATCTAATTGGAATACACAACGAAACTAATCACCGAAGCAATCAATTCAATTTTCAAAAGATTTTGCTCGACAAAAGAAGACTTTCAGAGCAAATAACTAAATAACCAATCAAGATGATTAATTTAGTTAAAGAATGCTCAACATATAGCATCTCATGGAACAATCAACAAGGCCAACATTAATCGACATAGTTTTAAGGTGCTCAACATAAGATACACAATGGAGCCTTCACGGTAAAACATAGAAAAATGGATCAATGAAGATCAATATCGTGGATAACATACAAGGATTTATTCTATTTTCCATCACTATTTGCATAACGACATAATAGACTTTATCCTTGTCAAACAAAAGATTTCATCCTATTTTCCATCAAATAAATGACTGCATAGGCATAAGTTTTGTAATTGTCAAAAGTCCATTCGTCCTTCCATCAATACGAATATCAATTTATGAACGACTTTACTTTTGACACAATATGAGACCTTCAAGTTCACGGACGCAAACAATACATATCCCATAAAAATATTGCAATACTTCAAAACAGATTAATACTGCAATAATATCATCCTCCAAATATTTTTAGAATTTAAAAACCAATAAACCTAAAAAATAACATAAGAAGATGAAAACAAAAATAGCTATGTGTAGTATCTTCGCTATTCAAAACGTTAGTTATTCTTCCAACTAATCCAAAAAGAATACTTACTAGGTATCTATACCTATTAACAATTATTTCACTCACCTTGAATAATCTTCTCGTATTCTCTATATTCTTCAAGCTCATCTTCGATTAGGTCAATCCTGGATTCAATACTATCCATTTTCTCCTCAAGTCTTTTGGAAGAAACTTCAAGTTCATTTTTCAGAGCACGAACTTGTTCCAAGACGAGATTCATGGTTAAAGAGAGCTTATCAAACTGAGAGACAGTAGGGTTCTCATCAGAAGAAGAGACATGTTTGTCGTAGCACGTCTCATTGTCAGAAGAATCGAAACGAATCCTTTTTGAAGGAAAAAGAATTGTCCATACATCACTTTCTTTACTTGAAAGACTAGAGGAGGACATGATAGAGAAGATGAAATGAGAGTGCAGAAGAGGTAGAGCTTTTAAAATGAATACAAGTGTAGAATTCCCAGAAACACCCTTTTTACCAAACCCTAACAGAAGTTGGTTATCCAAAAAGCTGAAGCCGTTCACGAACAATACCTGGTAAAAGCACAAACAGAAAATAACAAGATTACATTACAGTCCTCTTGTATATCATGATTCTTGTATAAGAGGAAGAAAATACAAGAATCATTTTTCAACAAGATTACTGAGCATAAGGCCTCCAATCCAAGGTTGGACTGGGATAATCTTTGCAAAGAGAGAAATCACCCATTCCACTAGGTTTATGCTTATATATTTGAAAAGGAGAGTTATGAATAACTTTCCTATCCATTGTAATCACAACATTAAAAAACTGCAGATCTTTGCAAATCCTGCACCATTTTTGAAAACACCTTCTGATGAAAGGTAGACTTCCTTTTCTTTTTCTGCATATAATGGTTAGTCGGGCAGGACTGTTTTTAATTTATCGTGCTAAGATGATCCTGAGATGAACTCAAATGAACAGAGAGATTTGGTAGAGCCTTCTCCTAGAACCTTCTGGAGTTCAATACAAAATCAGGAGAGGTTTGCTGACCCCACTCATGAGACACTGACGGACATGTCATGAAGGAATTATGAGAATGATTTTCAGAAAAAAAGACTGTGAGAGCAATCATAGATTTTCTCAGGACAATAATCAAGAGTATTCATCCATGCTTTAGTTATCTCTCTTACCTCCATTTCTGGATCTTTCGAAGTGACCTGAACACTTTTATAGCACGTGAGACCAGTTTCATTTGTACGGGTTTTCTGGATATTCTTATCCTTTACATTGACTAACGGATTTTCTTTTTGAGACTTTCTTTTACTACGTCTGAGTATTTTCTTAAGTTTCTGTATAAACAAAGACAACGTAGAAATAAAGCAATTCTCACTTTTCTTGTTCGTCAATTTAGGACGACAGGTCTTACAATCAGGAGAAGTGACGTGATTGCTAGACAATAGATGGTCACCTCTTGACATGTATTCGTAATCAAAAATTCTAAGTTTTCCGACAAGTGTGTTTCGCGAAAGAGTATTAAGGTTATTTCCCTCAACGATGGCATGTTTTTTGGGCTCGTATCTGGATGGCAGCGATCGGAGGATTTTCATCACAATTTCCTTTTCAGGAATGGTCTTATCCAATGCACATGATGCATTAACAATTTCAGACAATTTGTGATAAAGATTGTCAAACGATTCTTCTTCTGCCATATAAAGGTCTTCCCATTCGGAATTAAGGTTTTGAAGCCTAGCTTCCTTTTCACTGGGGTTACCTTCAAATACGCTTTCCAAAGTATCCCAAGCTTCTTTAGATGTCGTGCACAAGGCCACATGATGTCGAAGATTTGGGGTAATAGCATGCAGGATGGCGTTTAGCCCGTCGGAGTTTTGCCTTGCAACAATTAACTCGGCAGCATTATACATAAGAAATTCTTTAGGCACACATGCATCTCTTTCCATAACAACTAGAGTTTCATAGCCATTCACAACATAGATCCATGATTGGAAGTCAAGCGACTGAAGAAATGTGCGCATAACAACTTTCCACCATAGATAGTTTGAGCCATCGAAGACTGGTGGTACGTTTACAAAGATAGCACTTCCGTCCATAGAGTCAGATCGCTACAAACACAGACTTATGAGGTCTTTAACGTGTTTGCCTCCTCTGATACCAATTGAAAAAGCGGGTGTCTAACAACACCACCCAATATTTCGCTTAGCAATTTGTATGGACAAACTCCGAAATACTGTGCTAGAGAATCAACTAGACAGTCAGACTCAATCTAGATTAAATTATCTCAAGGAGTCAATATCTCTCACTTGTTTTGATTTACTCAAGATAAAACAATAGCGAGTCTTTAATCAAACACAAGGAATAACTTGGACGGTACCAAAGACCAATATCCAAGGATCAATCAATATCAATCAACAACCAAAGGTTGGATTTCCAATTGATGATCTTAACGCACAACCTGTATTATTTCAATTATATAAAATATAATGCGGAAAAGAAATAACACAAACACCATAAGTTTTGTTAACGAGGAAACCGCAAATGCAGAAAAACCCCGGGACCTAGTCCAGATTGAATACACACTGTATTAAGCCGCTACAAACACTAGCCTACTACAAGCTAACTTCGGACTGGACTATAGTTGAACCCCAATCAGTCTCCCACCGATTCAAGGTACAGTTCTACGCCTACGCCTCTGATCCCAGCAGGATACTGCGCACTTGATTCCCTTAGATGATCTCACCCACAACTAAGAGTTGCTGCAACCCAAAATCGCAGACTTGATAATAAACAAATCTTTCTCACACAGGAAAGTCTATCAAAGTATAAATATGTCTCCCACAGAAAAACCTAGGTTTTGTTCCATCTTAAGATATAAAATCAAGGTGAACATGAACCAATTGATAATCCGGTCTTATATTCCCGAAGAACAGCCTAGATTAATCAATCACCTCTCAACAATCCTTCTTGACTACACAAGCGGTTTGTCGAGGAATCACAAACAGTGAGACGAAGATGTTTGTGACTTTTTTTATCTTGCCTATCGGAGAACTCTCACGATCTCAATCCAATCAATAGATTGTACTCGTACGATAGAAGATGCAAGATCAGATCACAGAACTACGATAAAATTAGTATCGGTCTGGCTTCACAATCCCAATGAAGTCTTTAAGTCGTTAACCTGGTTTTAGAGAAGAAAAACAAAGCTTAAAGGAGAATCGACTCTAGCGAGCGCACTAGTATCACACATACGTGTGGGGATTAGTTTTGCACAATGCTAGATGTCTCCTTTATATAGCCTTGAAATTAGGGTTTTGCCTTAGTTACAAAGCAATCCATATTCACTGTTAGATGAAAACCTGATTTAGATTCAAGCTAATATTTCTCAACCGTTAGATCGAAAACTTAGCTTGTCACACACACTTGGGTAGACGTTTACTGGGTTTGTGAAAACCATGCCCAAACGTGTACGTGTATGTTGGATCAACATAGTAACCCAAAAGGTTAACCATATGAACAATTCATATTAACCTAGGTCTTCTTCACCATAACTAGTTCAATTGACTCAAACGAACTAGTTAGAGAGTTGTTCAATTGCTATGATATCTTATGTAACTACACAAGACACAATTGAAACAAAGATGATTCGAGTCGATGAATCGGCTCATGAACTTTATAGCCACGGTTTGCATAAAGCATTCCTTAGTAATTTAACTTTCATGTTCAGAGCACATCTTTAGATCATAACCATTGAAGCTCACAAAAAAGTTCGCGGACTTAAGGAAACCGACAGAGTTTTCCAAACTCAGCAGAAAATCTCGGCAAAGAAACTTCCGCCACTTCGCGGACTAAACACGCAAAGGAGTTTTTGGAAAATCCCAGCAGAAATTCTCGGTAAGAGAACTTTCGTCAGTTCACGGACTGAGTTCGCAAACTGGGTTCGCGGACTTGGCAAAGCCAATTCCTCCAGTTTCTCTCAATCAACAAAGTTCGAAAACTTCGGATTAAGGAATACATGGTTATGTAATCTAAACTCTCATTCCAATCATTGAGACATTCTCAGAGGACGTTATATAGCCGTTATTCACATACCGTTTCACCTCAGAGCAATTCTCAAAGTCATTGAAACTTTTCATGACTTTCGTCACTAGGTGAAGATAAACTTGATCAAAGCAAAACGTTTTACCAACACACGATTTCGAGAAAAAGATAAGCAGTGAATACTCATCTCGAAATGTCAAATGTGTATGATCCAGTCTATATAGCATACGACTTTTTGTCTCATAAGAAGTAGGAGATAGAATAGATAGACTTTTGAGTGATAAATAAATTCAAGTCTCCACATACCTTTTTGTTGATGAAGTTTCACGGTTCCTTGAGTAAATATTCGTCGTTGTATGATGAATTGCCATGAAGTCCTTGAGCTCAACTACACTTTCCTATCCTAGTCCGAGACTTAGCTATAATAGACTAGAAATTAAGACTCATAGTTTTGATCACTAACATTGACAAACATGCTTGATATAACAACGCATGCGAGGTCGACCGAGATATGTTCTAACAATAATAACTGAGATTTGGATAGAGAGAACTAAGGGGCGGTCAAACATCAAACGCTGGAGTTTTTGATCACCCTCCAGCGGGTTTACTTCCCCCGCACGATTGTACATCAAGCGCGCGCTTAATCTACGACCGCAATCAACAAACCAACAAAATTATTGGTTTGCTCATCCGTTTTTCATGTTTGTTGAGTCCATAGCGGAGGGAAAATGAACAAATCCTTGATTTGTTCATTCCATGGGAACTGCTCTAATGCATGACATTACAACCATATGTAATTGGAAATGTCATGCATTGCTAATACTGGCATGCCAAACGGACCCTAAGACACTTTCGAAGACATCAAGACCCTAGATTCCTAAACTGTGAAGATAACCCATTTCTTCAAATTGGCTTACCTACAACAATATCAACAAATTTACGAGAATTTCTTGTTCACTATTTATCCGATATACGTCTCTCCAATTTATGATTGAGTTTTTCCATTAACCCATTTGATCTTTTGCTCTTTATTTTAATTAAATCTAAATCTAGTGACTATATACTTCGGATTGGTTCTCAAGTCCTCTCTTCGGCTGCACGGCTTCTGTTTGTTGTATTGACCTGGGCAAGATCTAAAGATTGTTCATGATTTGATTTGTGAACCATGAGTATTCTGAGATGGAATTGTCGTGGGTTTGGAAAACCGGAAGCAATTCGAGAACTCCGTGATCTAGTTAAACTGAAAGCTCCTGACATCATTTTTTTATGTGAAACAATGAGCAGTATCAATACTTGAACATCTAAATTACGATCTCTAGGCCATCACAATTCTTTTGTAGTACCCTATATAGGAAAGAAATGAGGTGTAGCGCTTGCTTGGATGGATGGATTCGACATTGTTATATGACATTCCAATTAACCAGGGTTTGTATGCTCCACAATTTGTCAAAGCTGATAAGGTATGTAACATGGATTTTGTTTACGTTGAACCAAATAGAAACTTTAGAAACCATATGATCCATGTAGTACGACTATTGTAGTAGGGTATTTGAATTGTATTCTTTTACCCCAAGATAAGTGGGAAAAAAGACATGTCACTGAACAAGATACAAAAAAATTAGAAAATTTATGAATAGGTGGGATTTGAGAGATTTACCATTCTCTGGTCCATACTTTATATGGAGTAATAAACAAGTAGGAGATAATCTGGCTATGGAACGTATTAATGGAGCCTTAGTGAATGGGGTTTGGGAAGATGTTTTCCCGTATACCCACACTCAGCACTCCCTCGGATTAGCTCAGATCATGCTCCCATTCTAGTCTTTTTAAGCTCTGAAGCTGGCAATTTGCAAGAACCATACTATTTTATGTCGATGTGGACTAAGGATAATTCCTGCAAAATAGTCATCGAAACAGCTGATAGATGCATTTATGTGTCTATTTTGATCTCAATTATGTGTATTGTTAGTGATCGATTTTGTATTTATTATGGCTTTTTATGTCTTTATAGGTGTTTTTGGAGAAATAAGCTTTTGCGGAAAAATTGGCTCGAAAAGTGGCATTTGAATCCTCGGAAGGAAATTACTACATGTAGACACTCCTGAAATATGTTAGAGGCATCCCAGACATGCGTTGAAAGCACCCAAGAAAAGTATTATTTGCACCCCAGGGCAACTACTATTGGCACTACCAGAATGGATAAGGGGTACCCCCAGTTGATAAGGGCCACCCACTTGCTATTAGCACCTCTACTTTGGTTAGGAGGCGACATTTCTTCTTCAGGTTCAAATATGGAAGTGGCGGGAAAGTTGACCAGTCACCTGCATGATTTCATGGATTGAATTTAACAAGATTTTCTCGAGAGATTTAGTTTGATTTCGATTGGTATTGATTGGTTGGATTAAGACGGGGATGCTAATGAGCGATTCACAATAAATCAGGGAAGAAAATTCACTTTTACCTGCGAGAGTTCTAGGACAAGTTTTGGGCGAATCTTACTCGAACTTTCTAACAGAGTTTGGTTTGTTTGGGCATGTTTCATTAAAACAGGGTTGGACATGATGTCCAGTAGTGAAAAATAGACAAGTTTCACTTATTTTTCTAAAACAGGGGACGTGAAGATATTATCTGGTGTCGGGTTTGGAAGGAAAGATACGTGGGAGGAAAGAAAGAAATATTCTCTACATATTTCATTCTATCTTTAGAGTTTGGAAACAGCTGGAAACCGCATAAGAGAAGAAATAGAAAACGAAAATTGCCGAGACTTTTGCTGAAAGAAACCGGAGTTTTCACCGAGATTTGATTGGCATGTTGAATACAACAGGGGTCGTCGAGAGTTGGGGGGTTAATACAGAGCTACGAGAGAGGCTGCAGAGAAGATCAGAATTCAAGGAAGAAAGGAAGAATAACATAGACTTACAGAGTGTGCCGCAGAAGTAACTGTATATTCAACTACAAAAGCCTTTATCGTTTACATCTGTACTTGCTTAAGACATCCAGCGACTATTATTTTCCTTGCAAAAGGCTTTCTGTAACTACAGTTCTTTCTCTTCAATAAAAAACACCTTTTTGAGCTATGAAATATCATTTTGATCGTGTTTTAAACATGATGAGCTAAACCCCAACACTGGGACGATGGAGGAAGCCTTATTTCACAATGGTTTGGTAATTATATTTGATTCCTTATGACTTTTTGCACTTAATATAATTGATTTATGATTTTCACTAATTAGTTGTGATTTCGTTTGATGGTTTATACTTAGACGTAAGAGCTTTTGATACACCATGCTTGTGATTTACATCTAATATTTTATAAATCTAACTTGGCAAAGAAATAGAGTCCACAAAAGAGCTATAATAAATAAGAATAAATATATGTATCACTCGATTTTGATTAATGGTGGAATCCTGAGTCTCAGTACCTCTCGATATTTGTGACAACCTTGTATATATATTTTCCTTGTTTTTAGTATTTTCGTCTAAACTATAATCTTCATAAGTCTGAGCAACGAACCTTATTCTTACCACTTCAAAACTATATCAATTTTTGACGCCGCCGACGCAGACTTGTTTTTAGGTTAGGTTTTAGATTTTTTTTTTAATTTTATTTCTTTTGTTAGATTTTACTTTGGTTGGTGTGCAGGTTTTGCTCGAAGCTAAAAGTGGAAAGTTGGACTTGCCTAAAATAGTACAGAAAATCCAAAATATTTATTTATTTTTGTTAGTTTTTATTTCCTTTATTTTTGGACTTTTATATATTGTTGTTTATTTATTTTTTTAGTATTTTATTTACAAAACACACACACACACACACACACAACACGAAAGCAAACGCGCACATCATATTGCATCGTCTGGCACCGATTAGTAGGAAAACACGTGGTTTAGTAAGGTGAACCCTCTGGGAGTTATCATCCGAAACACCATAAGCCTTAGCCTCGTACCTTTGACCAGTCTCTGACTGTAGGTATATTTTTCTAAGGTAAACAAGCCTACCAAAAATAATCAACCCAGCATTTGCATTTGCACGTGCACATAAAAATGTCGAATTCGTATTATAATAGCTAGTACAACGAATACCCGACTGATTTTCAAAACGGACATTATCCTTATTATGACCATAGTGTGAATAGTGGTTGGGAACGCCCTTTTGAAGGATATGGGTCATAACCATTGTGAGCCCAATTACTATCCACATGCATACCGGTCATACAAGCAAGATTCTTATACTTCTCCTCAACTAGAGTCTGCACATAGGATACTTAAGTCTACACGTAAGTTACATGAGTCGACATATAAGTTAGCTGAGACAAATGACTTAGTTATGCGTGAACCTTCTTTAGAAGACACCCTCAAGAGGTTAAAAGAAAACTTAGATCTAGCATTAAAGGAACTTTCTTTAGATGAGACCCTTGAGAGCGTAGCTGAGTCGACACGTAGACTTGAGTTAGAGGCACAAGAAAGAATTGCTCGAAATAATCTTAATTTCCAATACAATGTTTCCAATAATACCCTTAAAAATGAGGATAGTTATTTACATAATCAAGATGATGGGGTTAGAATTGGAGACACTACTTTAGATGAGGTTCCACCATTTTCATGTTATTATAATAATGATTATGATGGGGATAGTGCTGATGATGAATTTGATATATGTAGGCAAAGTGATCAAGAATTTGTTACTCCAATTGAGCTTTATGAAAATAATGTTATTTCTGGTTCAGATCCAAATAATTTTAATAATTATTCACATATTCAAAAGGACGAGGATTTGACTAGAGATAATATTTTAGACGATGTAGTATTTTCTTTTGATTACGAAGCCGATAATGGTTTAGAGGAACGAGTTTATTTTGAGAATATTGTTTTAGAGTCTAGCGATTTAGAAACATTAGTCTTAGACAAAGAATATAGACTCGTAGAGAGTTCAAATATGAGTAAGGATGTACCTCCCGATTATAACTTAGAAGAATCAATTGACCACTTTCAAGAATCTGATGACCTATAAATTATGGATATTGTGACTACTCTATCTAGAGACACTGAAAACTCTAAGTTTGGGGGTGATTATCATTCTCCTAGTGCCTTACTGTTGACTCTTAGAAAGATCCCTAACTTGGGACTTTACCTATGTGCCTCAACCATTTTACAAGATTATCTTCATACACGTTTTCCTGAACCTAGTGATGTCCATAAGGAAGTTCAGTTATTAGAAACCCGTCCTCTGGTTGATGTGGTTTGTCCAGGCTATGATACCCAAATTGATTTTGTTTTCCCACCAAATATTTTTCAACCAATTGTGGGAACGTATGAGTTTCAAATGTGTCAGTTATTAAGTTTTGAAACTAAGCCTAAGTACTCTAGGAGAATAGAAATGACACATTTGCTTAAGAATGACCACTACTTTCATTGTGGTCAATTATGTGAGTCAAATATGATTGACTATGAGGATCCTCAATTATTCAGGTTATTATTATGTGCTTCTAAGTTCTTATTTGAGTTTTTCCAGACTTTACAACCTGGCAAATCGGATCTTACTTATGATGAGGTGCAGCCTATGAAAATATTTTATTTAGACCCCTTTATTGAACCTGAACATGAACCACAACTAGATGTAGTTTTCTTAAACAGGAAACTAGACAGGGGTGTGCTTTATTTTTTTATTTTCTTGGCATGTTGTAGATTCCTTTTATTTGTGATAACACACTTTGATGTAGATGATCCACAGTTTTTTTGGTTATTGCTTTATGATATGAGGTGATTAATTATTTCTTATGTCTGGCTGAAGACATTAAACTTAGCACTTCGTGGGAGGTAACCCATGCTCTTGCAAAACGGTAATATCTTTCCTTAACTCTTTTGCTTCAAATGGTAACAATTTCCCTTGTTCATGCTTTTAATTTTATCTTTAGAACATTGAGGACAATGTTAGATTTAGGCTGGTGTTGATGGTGGTTTTTAGCTTGGGGTTAAAATCGTAAAACTGCACATCTGACATGACGTCACTATGACCATTAGCCCATTTATTAAATCGGTCAGCATGCCTATGTAAGAATTACCGGGATACCTTTTTTTTACATGGGTCATGTTCCACGGCAGAACCCTTAACATTGACCAACATCGTTTATGCCAAACCCTAATTCTCATGCTACCGCGCCAAGGCATGCCAACCATGCCAGCCGCACCACCGTGCTAATGGAAAACCATGCCAGCCATGTTTCCGCGCCAAGGCATGCCAATGATAGGTGTCATAAACACCTAATTCTATGTCTAATATTTATGTTTTCTTTGCGAGTTTTCTTGTAAATTATGTATTTTATATTTACTTTTGAGTTCAACAGGTGTTTTGGAGTCGTTTGGAGCAAAATGATTAAAACTAATCTATTTTGAGCATGAAGGGTGATTTGGTCATTTACAGGCGAGTTATATCCGGAGCCCAGTCAAGGATAAGGGACAACTAGTTGGAGTTTAATAAGATTTGCTGAAAAAATCCATGTGTGCTGATAGCCGTCCCATACTAATAGACCTAGTTAGGTCGAACTCGTCTGTTTCAGACAACTTTTCATTTCTTTTATTCGGTTGCAAATGGGATGAATTTGAGGAGATCTGATGCTGTAAAGAAGATGGTGATTATCATGGGTTTCTGCCATTGTTCTAGGTGGTGATGTTGGGTATGACAGAGAGGAACAACTAACGAGTATTCCGAGATTTTAAGGGATATGAAAGAGTGGGGTTTGAGTTAAATCTGCGTTGGTGTTCTGTTGAGATGGGAATTGAGGTGAAATTGAAATTAAGAAGGAAATCACAAGCTGGGTTTGGTTTCAATTGGTAATTGGTAGCAGAAAGGGGATCTGAGTTGCTTCTGGTGGAGACATTGATGAGGAGAGTCATGGGTATTGAATTCGAAATGGATTTGTTGGATTGGAGCTTGAATCTGATGATGCTTGTCGGTAGAGAAGATGAATTACAGCTGGATTGTTTAGCTGAGAATGAATTAAGAGCTTGGATGCAGTGTGGTTGTTGTGTGATTGCTGCCAAAGGAAGTGAGTTATTGCAAATAAGACTGAATTTGTGGAGTGGGTCTTGAGAAGTACTGTGCAGTTGTGTAACAAGATGCAGCTGGAGTTGTTGGTACAAGGTAGTGCAGCTGCTACTGAAGTGATGAAGAAGTGTGCAGCTGCGAATGCAAGCAGATGAGCAGCTTGAGTTAGAAGCTGCAAGTGAACCACAGATGGAAAGCAGTGATGTTGCAAATAAGAACGGAATTCCAGATTGAACTACATTGATCGGAAAATCAACGGCAAGGGAGAGAATGAGTTAGAAGTTGGAGTCATAGCTGCCATGAGCTGAGAAGGGTCTGTGTGCAATGGTGATTGTGGTGGTACTGAGTTGCAGACGGAAAGGGAAAGTAGGTATTGCTACTGTGGTTGCAGGTGAACTGGTGGAGGTAATGGACAGAGCTGGAGCTGACCTGGAATGCAGAGAGGGGTTAGCTTCTATTGAAGCAACAGAAGAGAAGAGGAAGTTCTTGGAGCCGAAATGAGGCAGTGGCACCGGAGAAAATACAGTGTTGGTGGTTATGAAGCTACAGATGTTGGGATGTTTTGAACTGAGATAATGGTGTTGGTAATTAACTTTGAGCAGGGATGTAGAATGGCCTGAGTTATTGCTGATAAGATACAGGAAGGTAAGCTGAACTGAAGATGAATTTGCAGGCAATTCTAGTGGCGTTGCAGGTGATAATGAATGTGTAGCTGCAATTCAAGTGGTGTCTTGCTGTTGTGTGGAGCTGGAAAGAATGACGATGCTCTTGCTGCTGCGAAGAAGCTAGATTTGTTTGTGGAGCTGAGATTGGTTCGGATATGGTTTCGTTGTTGTTGCACGACAACAAAGAAGACCTGAGATAGAGAAGAAATGTGCCTAATGGGTATCGCATGCAAGTGTTTATTGAATGAATGCAGGTATTGGTGCTATGTGTTGCAGTGACCTGAGAAGGGGTATGAGTCTATGGTGCAGCTACAGATAGTGCAGAGAAATGGGTTTGTGCTGATGCTGTTGAAGTTGAGCTGTTAATGGAATCTGATGGTGAGACATTGCAGATGTATGGAATGTGGTACAGGTGCTGGTGATGTTCTGATGCTAAGAAACACACAGCTGTGTATGCAGATGAGGCTCGAGCTGACAGTCATGGGTGTTTACTGATAAATGGAGGAGAATGTTAATGTTATGGAGATATGAAGGCTAGGTGTTTCTGGTGTCTGGAATATTGGTTGGTATTGCAGCTGTACGATTGCCACCGTTTGACTGGAGAAGCTCATTATGGTATACATAGCAAGGAAGGGTACTAGTGAATGATGGAAGCTACAGCAAATGAATGTTGATGTTGATTGCCAAGGGTTATGGAGCTGTGCTCTGCAACTGAAATGGCTAGTAGAGAAGTGCTGCTGTAGGGGTGTGTGGCTATGACAGTGGATGATGCCGATGGAGGTTGCAGGTTATGCAAGGCATGGTGTTGTTTATACTGTTGGCTTGATAGTGCTGCAGTGCAGCTGAACATGGATCTGGGCTGGGCCTCTACAGTAGCTGATGAGGGCCCATACGGTTGTTGGGCTCAACTTCACGGCCAGACTTGGCTAGTTTTGGCAACAGATTGGCAGGATTCTATGCACGGGAATTTGACTACTTGGACACCTATAAAAGAGAAAAGTTTTCCCATTCCATCTCTTATCTTCTACTTCTACTTTGTTTTCTAGGGTTTAGAAACATGAATTTTTTTCTTTTTCTCCTTGTTATGAACTCCATGAACATGAATAATTAATTTTATTATTGGTTTATGGATTAAGTTGATTTCACATAACATGATTTTGGGTTTAATGAATTAATTTTGTCTCATATTTATCGTTCATGATTCTCTGAAAATATAGTTGTATGATTGACGTATTACAACATGATTGAGTATTTGTTTTGTCAAGTTGCAAATTGGTAGAACTCATATTCATATCTATAGCTAGTTTAGGATTAATCATCGAGTGATAATCCTTGAACACAAGTAGCATAAATATGATTGTAGGTTATAGTGATATATCCTTGTAATCATATGAGAACCATGACTTTTGTTCGAATTGTTTGCGCAATGTATTTCAATTGCATTGATTAGCCTAATTTCATGAATCTTAATGCTCCATGGGAATTGAACTTGATTAGCGCAACGCGTTAGGTTATTCTTTTGGTAGAATTCATACTTGCATCATTTTACATGTATGTGTGATTATAAGAGGAAATTGCGGGATATTCTTTCGACTAGGTATCTTAGGGCCTTTGATAATGAGAGATTAAATATCAATTCTAGTTAATAAGACAAGAACATGTTAGTGAATGAAAACGAAATCACTGACCAATATCTTTACATCTTGATTTGCGTGTTTATTTCTTTGTTTGCTTTTACTTTATATTAGTTTATAAAATTAAGAAAATCCCCCCATTGTTTTGTATAGGAAACCGAAACATATTGACAACCCAAGACCTCTCTGTGGGAACGATCCTTTCTTGCCCTTGCTTCATAATATATTTTGAGTCGTATGAAAGTGTAATTATTTTTGACGCCTACGACAACGATCAGCCAACCATGCCAGCCGCACCACCGTGTCAATGGCAAACCATGCCAGTCACGTCTCCACGCCAAGGCATGCCAACCATGCCAGCCGCACCACCGTGCCAATGGCAAACCATGCCAGCCGCGTCTCCGTGCCAAGGCATGCTAACCATGCCAGCCGCACCACTGTGCCAATGACAAACCATGCCAGCCACGTATCCGTGCCAAGGCATGCCAACCATGCCAGCCGCGTCTCCGCGCCAAGGCATGACAACCATGCCAGCCGCACCACCGTGCCAATGGCAAACCATGCCAGCCACATCTTCGCGCCAAGGCATGCTAGCCACATCTTCGCGCCAAGGCATGCTAGCCACATCTTCGCGCCAAGGCATGCCAACAACTCTCTGCAACTCTAATTTCTATACTCTGTTCTCACCCCTAACTCTCCATCACCCTTTCTATGAGTTCCCAGCACCCTATATATACTCAACAGGACCAAAATATCTCGCCATTACTCCCCAAATATCCTCCATTACCCTATAATCAATAAAAATTATTTTCATGCAAGATACGGGAATTTCTTCCCTGTTTTAACTTCTCACACAGCTAGCTGTTGTTTACACACTCCAAACCGATTGATACACGTTGCAGAATGAGATGACAACGTTGTATACTTGCTCCAAGTTTCCAAAACGAATCCAAAAGAATCCCGTGAGTCTCTCAATCATGTTTCACGTCATTCCCACGCACACAACCCAAATTTGCCGAGATAAAACATATTACCACCACTGTCTAATCGAAACAGGGTTGTAACAATCAAAACCGGGCATTGAGTCTCAATTAATCGCCTCAAAATCTTCCGCCAGAAATTTGCCGTAACAAAATATTTGAACTGAAGAATTCCCGCCAATTTTCTGTCTCCCGTGAAGAAGAAGAAGTGCCCCTTATCCGGCTGTGGAGTGTAAATAACAGCTATCCAGTTAGGGTGCCCCTTATAACCCGAGTTGCCCCTTAGCCAACTGTGAGAGTCTGAATAACACGTGTCCTCCAAGGGTGCCCCGGGCAAATTTTCGAGCCGAATTTTCCAAAAATGTTTACTTCCCAAAAATGCCTACAAACACACAAAACACCATAATAAGTACGAAATCGAGTACTAACAATACGAAAAATTGAGGACAAATTAGACACATAAATGCGTCTATCAAATACCCCCAAAATTATTATTTGCTAGTCCTCGAGCAAAAGAAAATAAAAAATAAAACCGAGTTAATCTCGGGAGGGTTTACCAGAGGTGTACCCACAAAACCATGACTTCTACTTGGTCACAAGTATCCAAAGAGCTATGAGGACATACATATTCTCAACCTATCTCCAAGTAACTAGAATGCCAGAGAAATTAAAGGTGTCAACTCTAAAGCTGACTGAAGAAAAGGGGAGACACATCCGCACCACTGCTAGATAAAGAGATATCCGCTACACAGCTAGATAAACATTGTAAGATGCGTCCGCTGCTTTACAGCTGGATAAGATTAGGAGAAAGATAAAAATGAGAGGGACATCTGCTACACAGCTGGACTAATTACGTGTGATGAGTTAAACCAGTGCTAGAAAGATCTTGTGCCAGATTGAAAGCATACTAACAAAGCAACCAAAATGCATCTTTCTTCGACTCTCTCACAGTGCTCAGTAGAAATAACGTCTTCTTCGGTCTTCAACTGTTGATGATAAACTCTTGAACCTCATAGAACCTTGACAATTAACTCTTCTCTTCGATTTCTTGCTTGACTTATAAATTTCTTCTTCCCTATGGCCTTATTGAACAAAAACAACGTAATGATGTTTCATTTTTTTTTTCAATCATTTTTTTTTTGATGAAAAAAAATTACAAGACAAAAATTTACATGGCCATGAGAGAAGGACTTTCAAAACTTGGATCTTCGCAACTTGTGATGTCTTGGTATCATGAACTTCAACAACTTATATCATTTGTTCTTATAACTTTTTGTAACTAAGTCTTCAACTTTGATTTTTGAAATATTCTTTTCTATTGTTACTTCTAAACCTTAAACGTCTTCAACTTTCTTCATATTTTGATGTCGCTCCGCTTGTTGATGATGATAAGTTTCTACTGAGAGAGAGTCGTAATAATCCAGTAACTAAGACTACATTGTGAGGTTGCTTTGTCTTTCTGGCATTTCCTCCTGACCTACTGCCTTTCCATCATGGATGGTTAGGTCCATCACGGTTACCCTCTGAAAGGAACAAGTTCTCTCCTGAATTTCAAGGATCTCAATGTCTTTTTCTCTAATGTCTCAATAGGTTGTTATCTCTAGCATTCCAATTTCTATCTTTTCGGTGAGAAACAGTATGTAAACTTAGCTAACCGGGTACTATGTGACGCTAGAAGTTTCAAAAATGCGACTAAAATGTTTCTCCCATACCCCCAAACTTAAATCTAACATTGTCCTCAATGTTCTAAAGATAAAATTAAAATCCTGAACAAGGAGAAACTGTTACCACTTGAAGCAAAAGAGATAAGGAAAGATATTACCGTGTCGCAAGAATATTGGGTTACCTCCCAAGAAGTGCTAAGTTTAAAGTCTTCAGCCAGACATCAGAAGGAATTAGTCACCTCATAGAATCATATAGAAGTAGTCGGAATAACTGTGGGTCATCTGGATCAAAAAGTATTACCCACAAGAAGAGGAAACTGCAACAGACCAAAAAGATGCCGAACATACCCTTGTTTAAGACAACTACATCTAGTTGTGGCTCAGGTTCAGGTTCTATAACTGGGTCTAGATAACAGGTTTTCATCGGTTGGATTTCCTCAAAGCTAAGATCCGGTTCAGGTATTAGAGTCTGGAAAAACTCAACTAAGAACTTATAAGCACATAACAACAACCTGAATAACTGGGGATCCTCTAAGTCAATCAGATTTGACTCACACAGCTGACCACAATGAAAGAGGTGGTCTTCCTTAAGAAAATGTGTCGACCCTAATATCCTAAAGTGATTAGGTTTAGTCTCAAAACTTAATAACCGACACATCTTAAAATCAAAAGTTCCCACAATTGGTTGAAAAGTTTTTGGTGGGAAAACAAAGGCAATCTGGGTATCATATCCTGGGTTAACCACATCAGCCAGAGGATGGGTTTCTAACAACTGAGCTTCTTTCTGGACATCATTAGGTTCGGGAAAACGTGTATGAAGATAATCTTGTAAGATGGTTGAGGCAAAAATGTCAAGTCCTACAGGAGGGTACTTTCTAAGAGTTAAAGCACACGGAGAATGATAATCACCCCCAAACTTAGAGTTTTCTGTGTCTCTAAAAAGACTAGTCACAACTTCCCTAATTTCTAGGTCATCAGATTCCTGGAAATGGTCAATAGATTCTTCTAAGTTGGGTTCATCCTCACTCATTTCTACGAGTTTATCATCTTCTAAGACTAGTGTTTCTAAATTTCTAGACTCTAAAACAATATTCTCCGAATAAACTCGTTCCTCAAAACTATCATCGGCTTCGTAGACAGGAAATACTACATCATCTAAAACGGGGGTATCTCTAGTCAAATCCTCGTCCTTTTGAATAGGTGAATAATTAGTAAAATTATTTGGATTTGTACTAGAAACAGTACTATCATTATAACGCTCAATCGGAGTAACAAATTCCTGATCACTATGCCTACATATTTCATGTTCTTCATCAATACTATCCTCATCATAATCATCACTATAATAACATGAAAATGATCGAACCTTATCAAAACAAGTAGTGTTACCAATTCTAACCTCGTCATCTTGATTATGTGAATAAAAACTATCCTTATTTTCGAGGGTGGTATTGGGAAAACTACACTGGAAATTAAGACTATCCTGAGCAAGTTTTTCCACAATCCTATCTGTATTCTCAGTAAATTGCTTGAGGGTCTCTTCTAGAGATATCTTAGTTGACCGCTCTACGGACTCTTCTGGGAGAAGAATATTATAAGTATCTTTCATAAATAACTTCCGTGCTGACTCATTGAAACTCTTGATAGACTCTTTTAGAGAAATAGAAGGATTATTTTGCTCGTATGACCTGTGGGTATGTGGATAGTAATTGGGATCACAATGGTATGGACTATAACCTTCAAAAGTTTCGCGTTCCCAATCACTATTCACACTATGGCATAAAAAGGATAATGTCCAAGCTGCTCAGTCGGATACTCATCGTATTGGCTATTATAATACCAGTTCGACATCCTAACTGCAAGAGAATTCTAAACAAACACAAAGAAGGCTGACTCGACCACAACAAGCCTATTTTATTTAGCAAACAAAAATCATGATGGATCCACTTAGATTGTTTATAGACCAGCTTCTAATCCTTCGAAAGGGAATTCGTTACAATTTGAGCAAACCCCTCTGGAATCAATCCGAGTCAAAGTAAGTTGAATAGAGGCGACGGAAGCTGCGTGGAGCTTTGATTCCCAAGGCCTCACCGCATTACAAGGCGGCGCAGTCACGCATTCAACTCACAGAAACCATCATGAACTTCGAAGTATGCTTAAAAGAGTAACCAATATTTTTCGAATGACTTTTCTATTAAGCTCGTTACCCTATCGGTCTCGTTCTAGTCAAAATTTTAGGCTTAGGTTCGCGTAGGTTACGTGTTCCTAAGGCGGGCAAGAAGGAAACGGTGATGAAATCCGAGTCCTTATCTTGATTTGGCCAGGCCTTGCCCTTTACTAGAAAATTAAATCCGATTTCAGGTCCTCAACATATAGGCATACAAAATCATCCAGTAAACCCGCTGACAGGGGATTCACGGGTGTTTAGATTTCTTACCTCCCGTTCCAGACGGGGGATGAACCGTTGAAGTCGACTCAGGCCACCGACTCCAATGTCAGTGTACGAACCCGAGGGGCCGAGACGATATCGTAATCGTCGTCCTTCTCTGCAAACAGTTTATTTAAAAGTACCCTTCCGTAGGGTTATAAAAAAATAAAAAAATAAAAATGTCCAGTGTCCAAAAATAAAAATGTCCAAAAATAAAACTTTACTTAAAAAACTTAACTACAGTTTCTAAAAAAAAAATTATTTACAAAATCTTCTTCTTCACTCCTTTTGGATTTCTCTTTTCTTTCCTTTTTGGGCTTCGCCTTTCTTTTCAGCACTTCTCTTTTTCTTTAGCTTAATTCAAATCTGAAAGCAAGTACCAAAACGCGTAAAAAAGAACAAATAAAAAAAAAAACTAAAAACAAATTTATAAAAAAATCCGCGTCGGCGACGCCAAAAATTGATGTGATTTTTCAATGATGTTGTAGTAAGATGATTCGTTCACTCAGATTTGTTGAGAATTTGTTTTAAGATTTAATAAAGAAAATAAGGAAAAATATGTATACAAAATTTGTCACAGAATGAAGAGAGACCGGGACTCGAGATTCCACTGGTTTTCATGTTCATGGGGTTCATAAATTAATCCTAGACATTTATAGCTCAAAGCAAAAAAAAACAATAACTCTATTCTTTGCCAAAGTAGATTTCGTAAAACATCAATTGTAAATTACAAGCATAGTGTATCTAAAGCATCTAAGACTAAGCATACACTATCTAACAAGATAACAAATGATGAATAAAAATCATAAATCATTTAAAATTTATGCAAAAAGTAAATAAGGAATTTATTAAATTACCCCAAGGATGAAATACAGCTTCCTCCGTCGTCCCAGTGATGGGTTCTAGCTCCACATGGTGAAAACGCACTCAAAAAGATAACGCATAGCTCAAATGGTGTTTTTATTGGAGAAATAAGATAAAACAGAGATTTACAATGGTCTACGGGTGTTACAAATGTTGCAAAGAAGCTGTTACAAAATTATAGCAGAAAACAGTCGCAGAAGCAACAGTCTTTTTCTGGAAGAAAACGAAACGGTTTTAAGACACTAGAAAACGACTGCTACTTGCAGTATATTGTTCTTCGTGTTCTTCTCTAATGGCAGCAGCAACAACTCTCTGCAACTCTAATTTCTATACTCTGTTCTCACCCCTAACTCTCCATCACCCTTTCTATGAGTTCCCAGCACCCTATATATACTCAACAGGACCAAAATATCTCGCCATTACTCCCCAAATATCCTCCATTACCCTATAATCAATAAAAATTATTTTCATGCAAGATACGGGAATTTCTTCCCTGTTTTAACTTCTCACACAGCTAGCTGTTGTTTACACACTCCAAACCGATTGATACACGTTGCAGAATGAGATGACAACGTTGTATACTTGCTCCAAGTTTCCAAAACGAATCCAAAAGAATCCCGTGAGTCTCTCAATCATGTTTCACGTCATTCCCACGCACACAACCCAAATTTGCCGAGATAAAACATATTACCACCACTGTCTAATCGAAACAGGGTTGTAACAATCAAAACCGGGCATTGAGTCTCAATTAATCGCCTCAAAATATTCCGCCAGAAATTTGCCGTAACAAAATATTTGAACTGAAGAATTCCCGCCAATTTTCTTTCTCCCGTGAAGAAGAAGAAGTGCCCCTTATCCGGCTGTGGAGTGTAAATAGCAGTTGTCCAGTTAGGGTGCCCCTTATAAACCGAGGTGCCCCTTAGCCAACGATGAGAGTCCGAATAACACGTGTCCTCCAAGGGTGCCCCGGGTAACTTTTCGAGCCGAATTTTCCAAAAATGTTTATTTCCCAAAAATGCCTACAAACACACAAAACACCATAATAAGTACGAAATCGAGTACTAACAATACGAAACATTGAGGACAAATTAGACACATAAATGCGTCTATCACTGGCCGCACCATGCACCAATGGCATGCCAAACCCTTGGCTGCACCATGCCAAGCCAACCGCACCTTGCCTTGGCCCTAGCCATGCTGGCCGCACCATGCGCCAATGGCATGCCAAACCCTTGGCCCTATCCATGATGGCCGCACCATGCGCCAATAGCATGCCAAACCCTTGTCCCCACCATGCCATGCCAACCGCACCTTGCCTTGTCCCTAGCCATGCTGGATACACCATGCGCCAATGGCATGCCAAACCCTTGGCCCTAGCCATGCTGGCCGCACCATGCACCAATGGAATGCCAAACCCTTGGACCTAGCCATGCTGGCCGCACCATGCGCTAATGGCATGCCAAACCCTTGGACCCGCCATGCCCAGCCAACCGCACCTTGCCTTGACCCTACCATGCCAAGCCGTCCAAACCCTTGGCCCCACTATGCCAAGCCATCCGCACCATTCTGTTTTGGCCCCACTATGCCAAGCCGTCCGCACCATTCTGCCTTGGCCCCACTATGCCAAGCCTCCCGCACCAGTCTGCCTTGGCTCCACTATGCCAAGTTGTTCGCATCATTCTTCCTTGGCCCCACCAAGCCAAGACGTCCAAACCCTTGGCCCCACTATGCCAAGCCGTCCGCGCCATTTGCCTTGGCCCTACCATGCTGACCTTCCTTATGCGGCTACCAAAACAAAGGCGTGCGACGATCAACGACCACCCTTCAACCCTAGATGCAAATCCTAGCCGTCCAAGGTCGCCAGACAACACATGGTAACCTTTGGCCCAAAACCCTAGTTTTGACCACGCCAAACCGCGCCAAGGCATGCCATGCCACATGTGCCAATGACATGCCAACCACCTTGTCGCGCCATACCATTCCGGCCTTCCCTATGCGGCTACCAAATCGAAGGCGTGCGACGATCAACGACAACCCTTCAATCCTAGATGCAAATCCTAGCCATCCAATGTCGTCGGACAGCTCATGGTAACCTTTGGCCCAAAACCCAAGTTTTGGCCACGCCAAACCGTGCCAAGGCATGACATGACACATGTGCCAATGGCATGCCAACCACCTTGCCGCGCCATACCATGCCAGCCTTCCCTATGCGGCTACCAAAACAAAGGCGTGCGACGATCAACGACCACCCTTCAATCCTAGATGCAAATCCTAGCCGTCCAAGGTTGCCAAACAACGCACGGTAACCTTTGGCCCCAAACCCTAGTTTTGGCCACGCCAAACCGTGCCAAGGCATGCCATGCCACATGTGCCAATGGCATGCCAACCACCTTTCCACGCCATGCCATACCGGCCTTCCCTATGCGAATGCCAAAACGAAGGCCTGCAACGATCAACGGCCACCTTTTCATCTAAGATGCAGATCTTAGCCGTCCAAGGTTACCAGCTAACGCATGACAACTTTTGGCCCTAGTTTGGTCGCGCCTAAACAAAGCCAAAACCCTAACTTTTGACCGCGCCTAAACCATGCCATATTAAAGACATACTGAGCATGCTTTCATGCCACTGGCTACCAAACTAAGGGTCCCAATAATCAACGGCTACCTTTCCTCTTAAGATGCAAAATCTCGACCGTCGAAGGTCACCGAGCTGGCAAGTCTCCCAAGCTCGACTTGCCAGACGACAACAACATGCTACATGTTTTCCACGAAAACACTCGAGACATCAACGCATATCACAAACTTGAGGATGCTCATTGGGTATTGGTTTGGCGGTTTACAGCGTGCGACGTACACTACGCCCACTATAAGAAAGTGTCATAAGGATGAGGCGGTTAGTAAATACAGGGAGTAATGGTGAAACGCTTTCTTTTTTAAAACATCAATTCCAGGCGTTACCGGTTACCACCTCCTCCAATTTACTCACCCGTTTTTCATTTCTTAATGAGACCAGAGTACGTTTCACTTCGACTTGTATAAATAGGCATGACCTATTTTCACCGAACAACAAGTTCAGGTCAGGAGCATACAACACTCAGAAAAAATTTGCTAGCTTTCCATCTGTTAGCTTCTCACTTTCTGATACAAGTCGTAGAAAACAACTACTCTTCCAGAATCAACTATTCTGGTCTCAACACTTTCTTCGCTTCCCTCCCCAAAACCAACCCTTCTCCTTCACTTTGTGACCGAAACAAGTCTGGAACGACCATTTCTTGGTTCAGTCCAGATTTGTACAGATTGATCTCTCGAATCTAAAGTACTCCCTTGCAGTACATTGTTTAGGGTTTAAATTCGTTTCTCACCCACACACCCGAAATTACCAAAATCTGCAGAAACCATTTTCACCCTCAAACAATTGGCGACCACAGTGGGAGATTGATCTTTCGGTTACAATGTCAATTTTCGACCATCGATTTTTATGCTTCGACCCAGACATCAAGACGGTAGAAGCAGGCGATCCGCTCAGGGATCGACGACTCAGTTACCAAACGACCCGATTATCAGTCTTGACACGGCAAGGGATGACTGGTGACTGCCTAGAGGTTAAAAGCGAACGATCCGACCAGGGATCAACGAGTCGATTATCAGATGACTCAGAGACGACTGGAGACTTTCCACAATCACGGCGGTGCTTCCCACAAAACTCGGTCTTACACCCGGAAGATTCCTTTTTCATCGGGAGATCTGAAAAAACGAGTAAGTCTTGCCTAAAAAAATACATGGTTTACTATTTCAAGTTTTCACGGGAATGATAAAACCGATAGCCATGTTATGTTTCACCTCATGTCATCTACCGACATACAACGCTCACGGTTCCATAATTTTCCTGGGATGTTTGCGTCACTTGCAATCGTAACCAAGACAACATCATTCCAAAACAATTCATTCCAAAAAAATAATCCAAAACCTTCATAAATAACAGTTATCTATCAATTCAAATCAAACCATAAACCAGGCGTTTTGTTTGCCCGTCAAAAAAAAAAACAGTCACCTACCCGTACATGCCTACTTTGCATAATAATGATTACCCGTCACTATTCATGAGGTAGCCGACGTTACTACGGTGATATTCAAAAAGGAATTGTTTATGATGAAGTATTTCTACAAGTTTATGAAAGGCATACCCACGTCCAGGGTTTACACCAGTTCAGAAGAACAATATTTCTACAGATTTATGGAAGGCATACCTATGGCTAGGGTTTGCACCAACACAAGAAAAACAAGAAAAAAAATTGAAAGAGAAACGCTGGAGTACATACCTGGAATATGCTTGCCCACTTTATTGCTACCGCGCCACGCCAAGTCAGCGTTGTGCCAAGCTAGCGCCTTGCTAAGCCAGCGCCCATTCCAAGCCGATCCAGCACTAACAACTTGCATCCTTCCAGCGCTGACAACTTGTATCCCTTCAGCGCTAACAACTTGCATCTTTCCAGCGCCAGCAACTTGCATCCTTCCAGCGTTGCTCTTGAACGCCCAGTAGAAGAGAATCATCAATCCGATTTCATCACACGTAAAGATCAGGAATGACTTATCTAAAATCGAGGCAAAGAAGATCAGCAACCCCCCTGAGTTCACAAAGACTCTCTTCCTGTCAGGAGCTGCATGATTTCCGGGGACTTCGCCCACAAAATCGTGCAGTCTATGATGAAACACTTATGAGATTTTGTATTTCCCCAAGGCGCAGCGTCAAGACATATTTGCATCCCTCAACCACACCGCATCAGGGAAGCAGCTGTTTCCAACCATAGAAGCCGTTCCCAAACCCCAACCTCTTCTGGAAAGCTCGATTGATAAATGAAACTGGGGTCTCTTAACCATTGTTCTCTTGAAGGGTGTCCAGTTTGACAACACAGTGATTAAAGCAGCCGCTCCGCTTCAACATTCAATCTGACAGCTGTTCCGCTTCAACGCTCGCTCCAGCAGCCACTCCGCTTCAGCGTTCTCTCCATAAACTGCTCCAAGACCCGAAGCCGAAGCTTCAGCGTTTGGATTTTTAAGTTTTAACATCCTCTCCAAGGGCCTAAGCTGCTTAAACGCCGCTTCTTCCTGCAAAGGGTCATACCACCACGCTCCCCATGTCAAGGATCATGATCACAGCCAGCCATTATTCGTAGTCATGGCCTCCCTTTAATCCATCCCGCCAAAACTCGTGATCATGGACAGTTTGCTTGCTAACGCATCCATCCAATCCTTTTACTTCCATGGATGCCCATAAAATTCAATCCAACCTACCTTGTTACCACGACAATGCAGTCTCTTCTGATTACATCTGCTACCAAGAACTGTTACCGCTCATTTGTTGATACCAGCCAGAGCTTCACCACAGAAGCAATCATTACAAAGATGGAAACATGTAAACCATACTTGGGGACTGAGGATATACACAGAATCCCTTCACTGTCAAAGCTCAGAAGACACAGTCAACCAAAAGGACATAGCCACAACAAAGTCATATACTCTTCAAGGGTGCAGCGCAAGAATATCATCACCTCTCTGTATAGAATACGCCTTCGATACTCTACGAGGCCTCGGCGGATCCCAAGCCTTCCCAGAGGAAACAACTTCAGAAACTAAAGAAAAGCGCGACTGGGCACTGATCATCGCAGTCCATCCCGACGACCATCAAAGATTCGTGAGATAACTCCAGAGATGCGGCTGAAACAGTTTCCTGAAGAAACAGAAGGAGCCACGATAAACAACATAACTCTACCATTTTCTACCTCTTCGCTACCCAGAATATTTCATCCATGTGATATTCTGAGCATCCCGGCATTACATCCAGAAGAGTACAATAAGCTTGCATCAAATCCCGCGGACGTGGATTCAAGGCGATGCAATGAAAATACGCTACACATGGGGACTACCAACATGGGACGCTTTCACTACCCTCAACCAGGTTATTTCTAATTTCAACATCATCACGGTCGAAGTTTTACGCAAGAATTTCTCAACATGAAGTCGTACATATGCACCGAAGACTCCAAAGGCACGCCACAGAGATACATTCACATATTCGGCCATGACCATCAGATCAAACGGAAGTATAAATGGGGACTGTTCACCGCGTCCCATTCCATACGATAGTCCAAGATTTAGAAGCTCGAAGGATTCTCTTGTAACAAAGTCCTTGAAGATTTGATAGCAGCACAACAGCGACAAAATTTCTCCCAACTCATCTATTTCAAATTGTGTCTTCGGAAGATTTCTACCATACAATCATCCACAACATATCATCATCGCGATCAAAGGATCCAGACACTGAGCAACCTGAAGTCAAGGATGGACGACAACGCAACAACAATATCCAAGATTAGCCCTGACATGATCGTTGCCGAGCATATATTTCATCCATTCATCCCAAGAATGCAATGGAGTTTTGGTAAATTTTGGAATCCCCTGGAGAGACACTGCAGACGAAAGCACGGATCCAGACGAGCAACAAAAGAGGGTCGATACCTCTTTTCATGCGGACGGAGTTTCTAGAGTTTGAACAGAATGAATACTCCATCTTGCTCCATGAACGGGAATAGATGACTGTGCACGACTATACCACCTCGGGCCCGCAACATCCCTCCTGAATTCTTCCTGAGCTTCACTGTCGGGCCGTTTTCACCTCCTGAACGAGCTCAAAACCTAAATATTCCCGCGTGGGAGATAGGAAATTTTTTTCCGGTCAGATGGAGGGGCAGACCGTCAAAATCCTAGTTTGTACGAGAATTCTACAACGATTTTAGTAAGGGGCGCTAATTAGGGTTTAAGCTTCCCAAACCCTGATTTCGACAAAGTTGCCAGGCGTCATCACCACCGTTTGGTAGCCGAAGTTCCAAAACCAGTTCCCATCTTTCCACGGAACTGAAGCCAGTCGTCATCCTTCCACAGAATTGAAGCCAGTCGACATCATTCCACAGGCCGCAATATCCCTCCTGAATTCTTCCTGAGTTTCACTGTCGGGCCGTTTTCACATCCTAAGCGATCTCAAAACCTAAATATTCCCTCGCAAGGGGATAGGAAATTCTTTTCCGGTCAGATGGAGGGGCAGACCGTCAAAATCCGAGGTCGTACGAGAATTCTACAAGGATTCTATTAAGGGGCGTTAATTAGGGTTTTCGCATGCAGACCCCTAATTTAAACAAAGTTGTCAAGCGCCATCACTACCATTTGGTAACCGAAGTTCCAGCGTTATCACTATCGTTTGGTAGACGAAGTTACGAAACCAGTTTACACCATCCTGCGGACTGAAGACAATTTCCACCATTCCAAGATGACCAACGCCTGCGGCTCCCATTCCAAGCCAACCAACGCCTGCGGCTCCCATTCCAAGCCGACCAACGCCTGCGGCTCCCATTCCAAGCCAAAAATCTACATCTCACCACTTCACGGTCTATCCAGCAACACCATAAGTAGAATCTATGCAAGGCCGCCAACACGAGAATCACGAACTCTCCTTACCTCTCGAAAAAGGTTAGCCGGGTCTTCTTGACCATCTTTTCACGACTTGTCATTTCTATTTTGTCCTTGCCTATCACCATCTTATGCTCACCTCGCAACAATGCTCTTGTTCCGAGCTAAGCAGGGGACTTAATGTTGATGGTGGTTTTTAGATTATGGTTAAAATTGTAAAACTGCACATCTGACATGACGTCACTATGACCATTAGCACATTTATTGAATCAGTCAGCATGCCTACGTAAGAATTATCGGGGTACCTTCTTTTTACATGGGTCATGTTCCACGGCAGAACCCTTAACATTGACCAACATCATTTATGCCAAACCATAATTCTCATGATACCTCTCCAAGGCATGCCAACCATGCCAGCCGCACCACCGTGCCAATGGCAAGACATGCCAGCCACGTCTCCGCGCCAAGGCATGCCAACCATGCCAGGTGCACCACCGTGCCAATAGCAAACCATGCCAGCCACGTCTCCGCGCCAAGGCATGCCAACCATGCCAGCCGCACCACCGTGCCAATGGCAAACCATGCCAGCCGCGTCTCCACGCCAAGGCATGCCTACCATGCCAGCCGCACCACCGTGCCAATGGAAAACCAAGCCAGCCACGTCTCCGCGCCAAGGCATGCGAACCATGCCAGCCGCACCACCGTCCCAATGGAAAACCATGCCAACCACATCTTCGCGTCAAGGCATGCCAACCATGTCAGCCACGTTTACCACGCCAAGGCATGCCAGCCAAGGTCACACCATGCGACAATGGCATGCCAAACCCTTGGCCCCACCATGCCAAGTCAACCGCACATTGCCTTGTCCCTAGCCATGCTGGCCGCACCATGCGCCAATGGCATGCCAAATACTTGGCCCTAACCATGCTGGCCGTAGCATGCGCCAATGGCATGCCAAACCCTTGGCCCTAGCCATGCTGGCCGCACCATGCGCCAATGGCATGCCAAACCCTTGGCCCCACCATGCCAAGCCAACCGCACTTTTCCTTGGCCCTACCATGCCAAGCCGTCCAAACCCTTGGCCCCATCATGCCAATCCACCCGCACCATTCCTTGGCCCTAGCCATGCTGGCCGCACCATGCACCAATGGCATGCCAAACCCTTGGCCCCACCATGCCAAGCCAACCGCACCTTGCCTTGGACCTACCATGTCAAGCCGTCCAAACCCTTGGCCCCACCATGCCAAGCCAACCGCACCTTGCCTCGGCCCCCTAGCCATGCTGGCCGCACCATGCGCCAATGGAATGTCAAACCCTTGGCCCTAGCCATGCTGGCCGCACCATGCGCCAATGGCATGCCAAACCCTTGGCCCCACCTTTCCAAGCTAACCGCACCTTGCCTTGGCCCTACCACGCCAAGCCGTCCAAACCCTTGGCCCCATTATGCCAAGCCATCCGCACCATTCTGCCTTGGACCCAATATGCCAAGTCGTCCCCACCATTCTGCCTTGGCCCCACTATTCCAAGCCGCCTGGACCACTTTGCCTTGGCCCCACTATGCCAAGCCGTCCGCACCATTCTTCCTTGGCCCCACTATGCCAAGCCGTTCGCATCATTCTGCCTTGGCCCCACTACGCCAAGCCGTCCAAACCTTTGGCTCCACTATGCCAAGTCGTCTGCGCCATTTGCCTTGTCCCTACCATGCCGACCTTCCCTATGCGGATACCAAAACGAAGGCGTGCGACGATCAACGACCACCCTTCAATCCTAGATGCAAATCC
Source organism: Papaver somniferum (assembly GCF_003573695.1). Lineage (NCBI taxonomy): Eukaryota > Viridiplantae > Streptophyta > Magnoliopsida > Ranunculales > Papaveraceae > Papaver > Papaver somniferum. The sequence goes on from NC_039364.1 coordinate 85,235,991, forward strand.
TAGCCGTCCAAGGTCGCCAGAAAACGCATGGTAACCTTTGGCCCAAAACCCTAGTTTTGGCCACGCCAAACCGCGCCAAGGCATGCCATGCCACATGTGCCAATGGCATGCCAACCATCTTGTCGCGCCATACCATGTCGGCCTTCCCTAGGCGGCTACCAAAACGAAGGCGTGCGACGATCAACGGCTACCCTTCAATCCTAGATGCAAATACTAGCCGTCCAAGGTCACCGGACAAGCATGGTAACCTTTGCCCCAAAACCCTAGTTTTTGCCACGCCAAACCGCGCCAAGGCATGGCATGCCAACCACCTTGCCGCGCCATACCATGCCAGCCTTCCCTATGCAGCTACCAAAACGAAGGCGTGCGACGATCAACGACCACCCTTCAATCCTAGATGCAAATCCTAGTTGTCCAAGGTTACCAAACAACGCACGGTAACCTTTGGCCCCAAACCCTAGTTTTGGCCACGCCAAACCGTGCCAAGGCATGCCATGCCACATGTGCCAATGGCATGCCAACCACCTTGCCGCGCCACGCCATACCGGCCTTCCCTATGCGGATGCAAAAACGATGGCCTGCAACGATCAACGACCACCTTTTCATCTAAGATGCAGATCTTAGCCGTCCAAGGTTACCAGCTAACGCATGACAACTTTTGGCCCTAGTTTGGTCGCGCCTAAACAAAGCCAGAACCCTAACTTTTGGCCGCGCCTAAACCATGCCATATTAAAGCCATACTGAGCATGCTTTCATGCCACTGGCTACCAAACTAAGGGTCCCAATAATCAACGGCTACCTTTCCTCTTAAGATGCAAAATCTCGACCGTCGAAGGTCACCGAGCTGGCAAGTCTCCCAAGCTCGACTTGCCAGACGACAACAACATGCTACATGTTTTCCACGAAAACACTCGAGACATCAACGCATATCACAAACTTGAGGATGCTCATTGGGTATTGGTTTGGCGGTTTACAGCGTGCGACGTACACTACGCCCACTATAAGAAAGTGTCATAAGGATGAAACGGTTAGTAAATACAGGGTGTAATGATGAAACGCTTTCTTTTTTAAAACATCAATTCCAGGCGTTACCGGTTACCACCTCCTCCAATTTACTCACCCGTTTTTCATTTCTTAATGAGACCAGAGTACGTTTCACTTCGACTTGTATAAATAGGCATGACCTATTTTCACTGAACAACAAGTTCAGGTCAGGAGCATACAACACTCAGAAAACATTTGCTATCTTTCCATCTGTTAGCTTCCCACTTTCTGATACAAGTCGTAGAAAACATCTACTCTTCCAGAATCAACTATTCTGGTCTCAACACTTTCTTCGCTTCCCTCCCCAAAACCAACCCTTTTCCTTCACTTTGTGACCGAAGCAAGTCTGGAACAGCCATTTCTATGTTTAGGCCGGATTTGTACAGATTGATCTATCGAATCTAAAGTACTCCCTTGCAGTACATTGTTTAGGGTTTAAATTCGTTTCTCACCCACACACCCGAAATTACCAAAAATCTGCAGAAACCGTTTTCACCCTCAAACAGCTGGGTTTGGTAATGCTTTTATTTTTCCAAAAGCACTTTCAAAATCTATATATGTCAATAATTTTTAAAACTAGTGTTTGGTTAAAAAAATTTAAAGTGCTTTTAATACAAAGCACTTCCCAAACTCCTCGACTTTTAAAAGCTGGGGAGGAGTAGCTTTTAAAAGCTACAAAAGCATAAGCTTTGGTCCCACCAAAACTTAATACTTGATTTATCTTTTTTATCCCTATTTTATTTTATAAATGACAAAAGTTACCATTAATTCTTTGGTTTTTATATTTTATTCTTTAAATAATAATATTAAATAAATGCCATGGTTGGCTGTATTTTTTATTTAAAACAAATAATTATTTATTTTAGTTATTTTTTGTTTGAATATGTATATATATGAAAAGTTGTTAAGTAAAATGATTTTTTTAACAATCATAGTAATAGTGACAATTAGTGAATTTAATAATATATATTTGTATTTAATAGGAAAAAAATTAATTATTTTTAAACTCAATAAAATTGAATAAAAACTATTTTCAGAGATATGTCTGTTTTTGTCATTTGCTATGACAACAATGGTGGAGTATGATATTTTACCAAACACACTTTGATTGCTTTCTTAATCAGCTTTAACTTTTATTAATGTTTTACCAAACGTCTAACTGTTTTTTTTTCTCACAGCACATCAACGCACAACAGAGAAGTGATTTTACAAAAGCCACAACAATACACAACTAAGCCTTAAGTTTGGGGGTATGGGAGAAACTTTTTAGTTGCAATAAATAAACTCCAGAGCCTAGAAATTTATGCCTATTAGGATGGCACTAACCAATCTAAGTGGATGGAAACATCTTGGTTGTAGGAGTTGAGGAACCAATCTGAGTAGATGGAAGCATCTAAATAGAGTCTATTCATTAAAGCACATAGCTCAGGTGTTATAAATAACATGATAGTTTCGTCGTATCTCGTTGAGTCCTTTTCACCTTCTGTTTTTATTTTTTTTTAAATATATTTCTCTAAGTGATTTGGTGGGGTACACACATCGAGTTGTTACCACCGCTGGGATGAAGTAGAATGATTGAGTTACTTTATAAAAAAAAAGTTGAAAAAGTTGGAAAAAAAAAGAGAAAAGAAAAATGAAAAATGAAAAATGAAAAAGAGACCAGACCATCAGACCAACCGGAATAAATTGTTCAATAAAATCTACCACTGGTTCCCTTGTATATGCCAGCTGATTTGATTTAGAATTAGGATTATCGATCACTGGTTCCCTTGTATATGCCAGTCGAGTTGATATTAGTCCAGACCAGTATCTCAATCCATTAGGATAGGTTCATCTTGACACTAGCCTTCAGACAAATATGAGAAACACCGTTCACCTTAGTCAACATCAAAACCATCTACATTTTTCTCTATATATATCTTCTTAATCTATCCATGTGATTTGTTGACTCCGGATATTGATGTCCATAATGCGACTATCTAAGTAGAGATCTATCACTTATATATGAAATTTAGTATGTGAGTGCAAACTCGTGTACAACAATTGGAATTTCAAATCAGGGTACTTCCTCCTGTAGTCAATGAGAGTATACCAACCAAGGAGGTTCTTTAGTGCTATTCCGAGGTTCTGCGTATATAGTGATCGCTGTCGTAGGCGTCAAAAATAATTACACTTTCTTACTACTAAAAATATATTATGAAGCAAGGGCAAGAAAGGATCGTTCCCACAGAGAGGACTTGGGTTGTCAATATATTATGGCTTCTTATAAGTAACGAGGGGAATTTTCTGATTTTTATATAAACTAAAATAAAATAAAAGCAAAACAATGAAAAGTAAACACGCAAATCAAGGATGTGAAGTATTGGTCAAGGATTTCGTTTTCATTCACTAACACGTTCTTGTTTTATTAACTAGAATTGATATATAATCTCTCATTATCAAAAGCCCTAAGATACCTAGTCGAAAGAATATCCCGCAATTTCCTTTTATCATCACACATACATGTAAAACGATGCAAGTATGAATTCTACCAAAAGAATAACCTAACGGCTTGCACTAATCAAGTTCAATTCCCATGAAGCATTAAGATTCATGAAATTAGGCTAATCAATGCAATTGAAATACATTGCGCAAACAATTCGAAGAAAGGTCATGGTTCTCATATGATTATAAGGATATATCACTACAACCAACAATCATATTTATGATACTTGTGTTCAAGGATTATCGCTCGATGAAAAATCCTAAACTAGCTTTAGATATGGATATGAGTTCTACCAATTTGCAACTCGACAAAATAAATACTCAAATCATGTTGCAATACATCAATCATGCAATTATATTTTCAGAGAATCATGAACGATAAATATGAGACAAAACTAATACATTGAATCAAAGAACCATGTTATGCGAAATCAACTTAATCATTAACCAATAATAAAATTAACTACTCATGTTAATGGAGTTCATAACAAGGAGAAAAAGAAGAGTTTCCATGTCTAAACCCTAGAACAAAAAATAGCAGTAAAAGATAAGATATTCGTCGAACAGAATCAAAAACCCTTTTATAGACTTGCAGCACTTGCGGTATTTCTTCTCTGGTCACTCCCACAACAAATAAGTCTCTGGCAGTCCATCAGCAAAGCCATGTCTTAACAGGTCCAAGTCCTTCTCTGTCAACTCGGTCCAACTTACCGAGTCAACTCAGCCATAACCGATTCCTGTCGGGTTTTGACTGTTCTGATAATTTCCGGCCGATTCCAAGCCTTTCAAATCTTCTTTCCTGCAGCATTTCATCCTAACATACATCTATAATTCGTTCATTGCAGCTGCATCATATCTCTACTTCAAAACCCATTCCAGACTTGAGTTTCAACCTCCACGGTCACTGCACTTGCCTTTAGTTGCACCAGTTGCATACTTCTCCACCTAAATCAGTAACCACAGACTCAACTCCTCCAGTTTCAGTGTGCTTCTCATCTCGACAGAAACTCTTCGAACTTCACACTGACTCGAGCACAACCACCAACTTATTGCAGGAATAGCTTCATGGCTTAACCAGCTACACCATTAGTCTCAGTTGCTTCCGCTGCTGCATTCAGTCCATAGCTGCATATCACTAGTTAGCCACAACCAACAGCAGCACTCAACTGCAAAGCGACACCAGCAGTGCACCACCAATTCAGCCTCAACTCATGTCCTCTGTAGTTCTTCTCATCAGCGTCGACAGTTCTTCTTCTTGATTCGAATTTTCGAACTCATGAACATCTTGATCACCATAATCGAACCGGTAACTCCCTGGAAAATCCACTTGAGGCTCACACCATCACCGCTCGCATCCTCTCTGCCTAGCCATTGCAGCACCAATGTCTCAAATCCCATTTCCTTGTTTCCTCGACATCAGAACTTCAGCTGCAAATTAACCGTCATTCCCATCTCATCGGCACCTGCAACTCAAACAAGCCATCTTAACCTGCAATTGCAATTCCAGCAGCAACAAACATTCCTTTCCTGCACCACTTCCTTTGTCACAGCCCATTGCATCCATTCACTGTCTCAGTCCATTGCAGTAGCAGCGAAACAACCTTCAATCACCACCAGTTCAGCTACAAAACCAGATCCACAACATCATCTCTGGCAGCAACAACGCTGCATCCAAGCTCTTAATTCATTCTCACTAAACAATCCAGCTGAACCCTTGCATCCATACCAGCTTCTTATGAGCCTCAATTTCGACCTCAACAACCAGAACCACCACAACTACATATTCTCCAGTGCCACTGCTTCAGCTATTGCACCTCCAGTTAACAGCCCCAACTTCAGCTGTAGCTATCACTTCCCTCAAATGCACAAGCTCAACATATCCACAACTTCCATAACTCAGCCATACACAATTACTTCAGCTGCAACATTCATGCATCACACTAGTTTCATCACCTTCTGCAACACTGCACTTCAGCCTTCCACTTTGTAATTCAGCTGCAACTCCTCATCTCAATTATTCACCAACACAACAGCAGAACCCGTAATACCCATTTCTTAGATTCATCACCATCATCTTCTGCTCCAACATCAGCTGCTTCTTCATCTGAGTCCATCCACTGAAATCGAATCCATCTTCATAATCGAACATAAACCCATAAATATCAACAGCAAACACATCTTGTCTGCCATTCGAGCCCCAAACTCCATCAAATCTCTACATTTCCTTCTCCTTGAATTCGAATTTCAGATCAAATCTCTCCAATAATTCAACCCATCTACCCGCAGAACAAACCAATTCCTCCAAACCCTTATTTCGATTTGATTTACCATCAACTTCTTTGATTTCAAACCCTAATTACACTCCTGAATCTTCACAAATTCTTCTCTGCCATTTCTGTCTTCTCTGCTTCATCTTAATTGTTGTAAAACCCTCTCTTCTGTACCAGCAACATCAAATTCTCGATCGTTTCTCTCTGGTCTCTGAGCACCATGGAAGTGCGGCTCCATTACTTTCATTCTCAATTTCAGGTGATAAAATGATTAGGGATGTAGGAGAGAAATGTTTCTCTAGGTTTGGGCATTGGGAATATATCCCTGGGACCGATAAGGGAAGCCCTGGGTAAAACCGATGCCTGCCTTCTGGTGTTCTTCTTGGATTTTTATCTGGTCATCCCTCATCCACGGCTAGGCTCCAAATATCAGCTGCCCGTGGGACGACTGTTTTTTTCTCTTATCGGATTGAGTGCTTTATTCTTCTTTCACTCCAAATGATTCCAAAACACCTATAAAACTCAAAAGCACACATAAGATACATAATTTACAAGAAAACTCGCAAAGAAAGCATAAACGATAGATATAAATCTAGGTGTTTATCACACCTATCAAATTTCCCTAAACTTAGACTTTGCTAGTCCTCGAGAAAATCAAACAAAACAAATTCAAAAACATACATACAACTCCGTGTCGTCGAGGCTACGGTCACACTTAGCATGTATAACAATCCTTTAAACCCCTAGGTGTCCCTAGTGGACGAGTTATAGTCTCGTGAGGGTTTACAAGAGATGTACCCACAAAACCTACTTTTCCAACTTACTAGTTCTCTGAAATAATAGCATCCAACGCGCTAAGAAGACATAGAAATTCTGCACACTAGTCATAAGAAGTTAGACACATAAATGAACACAATCTCATCCTTAAAAGTTGAGAGAGAAATAACCATCCCTTATCGAAAGAAATTCGGGTTCGAAGTGATCAAAAGTATTGACTCTGCCTCACAAGAAAGGGTTTTATGAAGTTGCTCTCAATAATAAATAGCTTTTTTATGGGTCACACATGAGTCCAGGTAGGAATGAAGAGAGAATCCTGCGAGACGTTGAATGGTAGGAAGGAAAAAACCCTCCGAATCGTTTTGAAAACCCACATCTTTTATACATTTTTGAAAACCCTTTTTTTGACGATCTCTACGAAAGGAAATCAACCACTTAGCGAAGGTGGGAATATGCTTACTTACCTTGTTATCCGTTCGACGTGCAGCTAGCACCACTCTCACAGCATCCATAGAAACTTCTTCGGTCTTCAATCGGTGTCTTCATCTTCGTCTTCGGTCTTCAACTAGTGATGATAACTCTTGAACTTCGTAGAATCTTGACAATATGATTCTTTCCTCTAATTCCTTGTTGCTTGAAACTTCATTATGAATATTCCTTCTTTCCATTGCCTTTATTGAGAGAACAAAACTAAAAACAAACCAAAATATGATACAAAGAATTTTTCTTGTCTCTTTTTCTTTTTTTTTTTTCCTTTTTTTTTCTTTTTTTTCTTTTTTTTTTTCTTTTTCTTTTTATGAGACAAGAAAAATAAAACAAATACAAAATGAAAACAAAATAAAATAATAAAAACTAGTAACGAACCTAACAATATTTTCTCTTGTCTTTTTTTTTTTTTTTGCTTTTTTTTGCTTTTTTTTTCTTCTTTTTTTTCAATCTTTTTTTTCATGAGAGAAAAGAAACAAACACAAACTGAAACAAAAATAAAATATATAAGTACAAATAGCCATGGTGTAAGTACTTTACTGCATGATTCTTCACAACTTGTGTGTCTTGATATCATAAACTTCTCGAACTCTCATCCTTGAAAATCTTCGCTCTTGTACATAAAGTCTTCAACTTGTAAAAATTCTGCTCCTTGTCTTGTTGCTTTACTTGAATCTGAAATCTGCTCATTTCTGTACCGTTGCTTGTAAACCTTGAACGTCTTCAACTTTCCTTCGAATTTGTGATGCTCCTCTTGTTGATGATGATGGTGTTTCTATAGACCTGTTGGTGTAGAGAGAGATAAAGTGGATGGTGCTAACTGAGAACAAGATTACAAGTGGTATGTAAGTTAGCAATTCGATGTCACCATCATGATTGATAAAATAGCACTCAAGAGATCAAAATAGTGCTTCTATTGGTGGGAGGTTGGGTAGCTCACCATTCTACCCGGAATTTACGTACGGTGACACACACTCTAAAAGCACAAATTTAGACAAGTACAAAGAAGTGAAGGTCGGTGCCTCTCATGATGTAACATGGGTAGTCTCTACTATAGGGGACCACAACTCTGATATCGAATTCAGTCTGCACCTCATTTGCCGTTGGCATGGTTAAATCCAACTTTAACTCTCATACAAGTAAGAAACCCGACCACGTTCTCTGTCATCTCTAAGTTCAGTCACTCTTATGAGAATCTCGATGTAATCTTAGCGACATGTATACTATGTGACTCTAAACTAACTACAAGTTGGAGTTTTTTATTCACTATTTTGCAAAAAAAAAAAATTAAAAAATCATGAAAAATCATGAAAAATTTACAATGCAAATGCTTAACCACTCCCCCACACTTAAACTTTACATTGTCCTCAATGTAAATTGAATCGTCCGAAGAAAGTCAAGGTGGGAAATATTATGATGATATGCAACAAGAAAAAGTAAATACAAGACAAGAAAAATAAAAGATAAGAGATACAAAACCTATGGGTTGCCTCCCATGCAGCACTTGGTTTAAAGTCGTCAGCCCGACTTGCAAGTTGAATTCCCCATACACCAATTATCTGAAAAGTTGGGATCCTTCCATAAAACCTGTTTTGCAAACACTAGCTTCACAAAAATATTAGTAATATAAAACAGAAATGAAGCTATTAACCGATAAAAGTTCCCCCCACACTTATTCTTGTCCACACTTGGAAGTGTATAAAGAATATAGAATTCGGTAACTTCCACGATTTCTTGTTCGAAGACCTGCATAGTATGAGAATCAAATGTCTCTAATGGAGGATATCGAGAAACAAAGTCATTTAACAATATTCTCGAAGCACATACATTCAAACCAATAAGAGGTAAAGGAGAAGAAACAATAGGCAACGGGTTACACAATCTCTTGTATTATAGAATCTTCTTCATCCTTGAAAAACTCAAGTGAATTATTCACCTCTTTTATATCATGGTCCTCTATCAAACCTTGCAACCATTCTTCGCCTGTTTGTGCCTTGACCAAAGTCTCGACATCAACATCTTCATTACAATCCTTTGCAAGCTCAATTGGGTATTCCACAATATTGGTCATAACGGTCACATTCTCAACACACTCTCTTTGTTGTAAGGCACATACTCTTTTGCGGATACAATATTTTTCATAAGAAATTTCTTTAGAACACTCCTTGCATCATCCTCAAGCTCTACCTTTTGAATAGGTTCTTCATCATTATAAAGATCAAGGCTTGAGTAAGCTATACTAGTGTCATCATATTCCTCTTCGTCTTCATCTTGATCCCAAAAAGATTTCGTTGTACACCTTTGGTAAATGTCACCATGAGTTGGTTCAAGCGATGTATCTTCATAATCATCATCACTTTCATAGTTAACATAAGATTCGTTCTCGCTGAATTTAATGTTTCTAATCTCAAACTCATCCTTTTGAATAAATGAATGATCATTATTAAGATCAAGAGTTGATCTAACTACACAATTAGCAACGGAAGACCCCAAAGGTTGGACCTTTTCAACACAATCATCTATTTCCTCTTTTTATTCATCAATGCCCTTTCTTAAGTTGGAAACACCTTTTTGAAGCTCTTGGAATGATCCATCCAAATTCTGAATATAGTGTTCCATTTGTTTGTAAAGCTCATTCGACAAGGCAAAAGTAGAATTACTTACTTCAGTATTGCTAGGCCAATTATATCCCCTTTGAATGGGTGAATGATCATAACTACGATCAGAAATTGGGCAAAACATACTATGAGCACATTCGGTCGATGAAACTGGTTCCATGCTTGGTTGTCTACAAACTGACTCCATGTTGTCCATAAATTGTTGCATTTCATCTACCAACTAGAAGAAATATGAATAAGAGCACAACTATTCTCCCCTCCTTGTGGTTGCTCACTTACAATACCTACCGTAAGAAGGTTGGTATGTATGAGAATAACTCAAAGGGTACGTGGAATATTGACCATAACCAAAGGATTGATGTTGATTGTATTCCCCGCAAGGGTGATAGTTGTCATAATGTTGTTGAGGTTGATAATCGTTCCCGTTGTTCCAATATGCTCCGTCCATAGAAATAGGTACCTGAAACAAGAGTTCTCAAAACTATGTCAAAATCAGAAAATAAGAAAAACTAAAAACAAAATAAGAAACCAAAAACAAATAACAACCCGCTGCCTCCCCGGCGACGGCGCCAAAATCTGATCGCTGTCGTAGGCGTAAAAAATAATTACACTTTCTTACTACTCAAAATATATTATGAAGCAAGGGCAAGAAAGGATCGTTCCCACAGAGAGGACTTGGGTTGTCAATATATTATGGATTCTTATAAGTAACGACGGGAATTTTCTGATTTTTATATAAACTAAAATAAAATAAAAGCAAAACAATGAAAAGTAAACACGCAAATCAAGGATGTGAAAGTATTGGTCAAGGATTTCGTTTTCATTCACTAACACGTTCTTGTTTTAATAACTAGAATTGATATTTAATCTCTCATTATCAAAAGCCCTAAGATACCTAGTCGAAAGAATATCCCGCAATTTCATCTTATCATCACACATACATGTAAAACGATGCAAGTATGAATTCTACCAAAAGAATAACCTAACGCCTTGCGCTAATCAAGTTCAATTCCCATGAAGCATTAAGATTCATGAAATTAGGCTAATCAATGCAATTGAAATACATTGCGCAAACAATTCGAAGAAAGGTCATGGTTCTCATATGATTATAAGGATATATCACTACAACCAACAATCATATTTATGATACTTGTGTTCAAGGATTATCGCTCGATGAAAAATCCTAAACTAGCTTTAGATATGGATATGAGTTCTACCAATTTGCAACTCGATAAAATAAATACTCAAATCATGTTGCAATACATCAATCATGCAATTATATTTTCAGAGAATCATGAACGATAAATATGAGACAAAACTAATACATTGAATCAAAGAACCATGTTATGTGAAATCAACTTAATCATTAACCAATAATAAAATTAACTACTCATGTTAATGGAGTTCATAACAAGGAGAAAAAGAAGAGTTTCCATGTCTAAACCCTAGAACAAAAAATAGCAGTAAAAGATAAGATATTCGTCGAACAGAATCAAAAACCCTTTTATAGACTTGCAGCACTTGCGGTATTTCTTCTCTGGTCACTCCCACAGCCAATAAGTCTCTGGCAGTCCATCAGCAAAGCCATGTCTTAACAGGTCCAAGTCCTTCTCTGTCAACTCGGTCCAACTCACCGAGTCAACTCCGCCATAACCGATTCCTGTCGGGTTTTGACTGTTCTGATAATTTCCGACCGATTCCAGGCCTTTCAAATCTTCTTTCCTGCAGCATTTCATCCTAACATACATCTATAATTCGTTCATTGCAGCTGCATCATATCTCTACTTCAAAACTCATTCCAGACTTGAGTTTCAACCTCCACAATCACTGCACTTGCCTTTAGTTGCACCAGTTACATACTTCTCCACCTAAATCAGTAACCACAGACTCAACTGCTCCAGTTTCAGTGTGTTTCTTATCTCGGCATAAACTCTTCGAACTTCACACTGACTCGAGCACAACCACCAACTTATTGCAGGAATAGCTTCATGGCTTAACCAGCTACACCATTAGTCTCAGTTGCTTCCGCTGCTGCGTTCAGTCCATAGCTGCATATCAATAGTTAGCCACAACCAACAACAACACTCAACTAGCCATTTCAGCTGCAAAGCGACACCACCAATTCAGCCTCAACTCATGTCCTCTGTAGTTCTTCTCAGCAGCGTCAACAGTTCTTCTTCTTGATTCGAATTCTCGAACTCATGAACATCTTGATCACCATAATCGAACCGGTGACTCCCTGGAAAATCCACTTGAGGCTCACACCATCACCGCTTGCATCCTCTCTGCCTAGCCATTGCAGCACCAATGTCTCAAATCCCATTTCCTTGTTTTCTCGGCATCAGAACTTCAGCTGCAAATTAACCGTCATTCCAATCTCATCGGCACCTGCAACTCAAACAAGCCATCTTAACCTGCAATTGCAATTCTAGCAGCAACAAACATTCCTTTCATGCACCACTTCCTTTGTCACAGCCCATTGCATCCATTCACTATCTCAGTCCATTGCAGTAGCAGCGAAACAACCTTCAATCACCACCATTTCAGCTACAAAACCAGATCCACAACATCATCTCTGACAGCAACAACGCTTCATCCAAGCTCTTAATTCATTCTCACTAAACAATCCAGCTAAACCCTTGCATCCATACCAGCTTCTTATGAGCCTCAATTTCGACCTCAACAACCAGAACCACCACAACTACATATTATCCAGTGCCACTGCTTCATATATTGCACCTCCAGTTAACAGCCTGATAGACACATTTTTGTGTCTACTATGTCTCAATTGTATGCATTGTTAGTGCTCGGTTTTATATTTATTGTGTGATTTTATGTCTTTGTAGGTATTTTTAAAGAAATAATCCCTTGCGGCGAAATGGGCTCAAAAAGCAGTGTTTTACACCCCCGGAGAAATGTACTGGAGGCACCCAGAAATTCACAGGAAACGTCCCATAAATATCTCGGAGGAACCCAGAAAAATTACTATTTCAGCCCCAAATTGCTAAAGGGACACCAGAACTGGATTAGGGGGAGATCAGTTTTCCTCCCAAAATTTGAATGAAAAATTTGGCGGGAAAGAAGTGTTTCACGTCTGACAGTTAAGAATCGAGATTTTGGGCTATCCATGAAGAGATTAAAGCTATGATTTCTCTTGGGCTTGTTTCTTAGCCCTCATCAGGCGAGGAAAGGGTCTTGGAATGGATCCAAATTGTCTGGATAAGACGATCAAGAGCTAAACAGGGTATACGTGAATATTCTGGGAGATATTCTCGAGAATTTGTTCACAACAGGGACCGGGAATATCTCTGGTGATTGGTTCGGATATATGGAAGTTATTTGAGAATATATTCACTGCGACGTTGGATTCTATGTTTAGAATATATACAAGGAAATCTCGGTGATTCCTGTGAGAGTAAAGAGAAAATATTCTTGCATTCAACCGAGAGGATTCAGAGTTATGACGAGATATTTTCATCCCCTGTTGGCTATATAAAGAGGTTACGAGACTCAGAGAAGACTGTCGAGAGTTTGGGGAGGTTTGGAGGCGAGCAGAGAGGCGCAGGAGGAGTTGCAGAGAAGTTACCTGCTGCTGCTGCTGCTGCCATTAACACGCCTGAAGAACACGAAGAACACACTTACCAGAACCGTCGTTTTCTAGCAGTCTTAAAACAGCAGCGACAGCGACAGTGGAAGCTAAGTATCGTTGATTTCTGGACGCCTTCCGTGGGTCGCAGATTCACTCCAGTACCTCTCTACCAATTTGTCAATATTTGTATATATATTTTTAAATCTAAAAATCCATTACCTTCACAAGTTCGAGTTTGAACGATACCCCTTATCATCATTACTACAACCACGAAAAATCTCTTATCATTTTGGCGCCGCCGACGCGGATTTGTGCTTAGGTAGAATTTTTTTTTAGGTTTATTATTTTTTTTTTTAGAATTATTTGTTTCTTTTTACTTTGTCTTTTTGTCTTTGATTTACAGGTTCAAAGTGGAGCACTAAGGACTTGGAGAGGAAAAAGCTTAAAGCGAAAAGCGAAAAGAGAAGAAAAAAAAGGACAATTTTAGGATTTAATTTTTAATTTTTAATTTTTTTTTAGAGTGTGTGAGGAAAACTGTAATTTTTATTTATTTATTTTGGACTTTGGACTTTAAACAATTGGACTTTATTTTTTTTTAACCCTACGGAAGGGTATTATTATTAAAAAAAAAGAAAAAGAATTATTATATAAATTGTGTGCAGGGAAGGACGACGATTACTATATCGTCTCGGCCCCTCGGGTTCGTACACGGCATAGGAGTCGTGGCCCGAGTCGACGACAACGGTTCATCGCCCGTCTGGTACGGGAGGTAAGTCCAATCGTAACACTCGCGAATCCCCTGCAAGCGAGTTACTGTATTCCTTAAGGTGATTCATTTGATTGAGGACGAATTTGGACTTTTTTTATATTCCTAGTAAATGGCAAGGCCTGGCCAATACAAGATAAGGGTTTGGATTTCATCACCGCTCCCTTCTTGCCCGCCTTAGGAAAACGAAACCTAACGCGAACCCAAGCTTAAAATTTGGAATAGAACGAGACCGATAGGGTAACGAGCTTAATAGGAAACTCGTTCGAAAAATATTGGTTGCTCTTTAAGCACACTCCAAAGTTCATGATGGTTTCTGTGAGTTGAATGCGTGACTGCGCCGCCTTGTGATAGCGGTGAGGCCTTGGGTATCAAAGCTCCACTGAGCTTCCCTCGCCTCAATTCAACTTACTTTGACTCGGATTGATTCCAAAGGGGTTTGCTCAAACTGCAACGAATTCCCTTTCGAAAGATAGAAGCTGGTCTAGAAACAATCTAAGTGGAGCCATCATGCTTTTTGTTTGCTAGAAATCTTTAAGTTTGTTTTGGTGGAGTCGAGTCGGCCTTGTTTGTGGTTGTGTAGAATTCCCTTGCAATTAAGAATGTCGAACTGGTATGATAGAAGCCAATACAATGAGTATCGACCTGAATTTGAATATGGACATCATCAATTTTATGACCATGGTGGGAATAGTAGTTGGGAACGCCAACCTTTTCAAGGTTATGGTTCATACCATAGTGAGCCCAATTACTATCCACACACGAATTGGTCTACGAGCAAGAAAATCAGGAATATTATAGTACTAGTCATGCGTTTTTGGAAAATTACTTAAAAACTAGTCCTGATTATGACATTTCTAAACCTGTTCAATCTCTAGAAGAAACCTACCAACAAATTCGAAGGGAGTATGAACGTGCAGTTAGTTCAAGAGAAGAGAGTACACAACGGTCTAAGATATTCAATGAGACTTGTGAAAGTATAAGTGTTACGCTCAGTGAGATTCAAGCACGTTTAGAGGAAGAAAATGAACAGTTAGCTAATGCTGCTCGAAATAATCTAATTTTCCAAAATAGTGTTTCCAATTCTACCCTTGATATCAATAGTGAATATTTTCCCAATCTAGAGGACGAGGTTAGAATAAAAGACACTACTTATTTAGATAAGGTTCAATCATATTTGTACTATTATGATGATGAGGATAGTAGTAATGAAGAATCTGAAATATGTAGGCATAGTGATCAGGAATCTATTAATCCAATTGAGCTTTATAATGATTATATTATTTCTAGTTCAAATCCAAATAATTTTTATGATTATTCACCTATTCAAAAGGACGAGGATTTTATTAGGGATACCACCGTTTTAGACGATGTAGTTTTTCCTTTTGATTACGAAGCGAAGCCGATAGTGGTTTAGAGGAACGGGTTTATTCCGAAAATGTTGTTTTAGAGTCTAGCGACTTAGAAACAATAGTATTAGATGAAAAGATATACCTTAGAGATGAGTAAAGATGCACTACCTGATAATAACTTAGAAGAATCTCTTGAATATTTTAAGGACTCTGAAGATACGGAAATTCAAGAAATAATTAGAGGTCTATCTAGAGACACTGAAAACTCTAAGTTTGGGGGTGATTATCACTTCCCTAGTGCCTTACCTTTAACTCTCAGAAAGTCCCCACACTTAGGACTTGATATTTGCCTCGACCATTTTACAAGATTACCTTCATACTCGTTTTCCCGAGCCTAATGATGTCCATGAAGGAGTTCAGTTATTAGAAACCCATCCTCTGGTTGATGTGGTTTTCCCAGGCTATGATACCCAGATTGACTTTGTTTTCCCACCAAATAGTTTTCTTCCAACTGTGGGAACGTTTCAAATGAGTCGAATATTAAGTTCTGAGACTAAGCCTAAGTACTTTAGGTTAATGGAATCGACACATTTTCTAAGAATGACCACTACTCTCACTTGGTCAACTATGTAAGTCATATCTGATTGACTTAGAGGATCCGCAATTATTTAGGTTATTACTTCGTGATTCTAAGTTCGTATTTGAGTTTTTCAGACTCTAAGACCTAGTGATTCGGATCCCATCTATGAAGAAACGCAGCCAATGAAAATATTCTATTTAGACCCTTTCATAGAACCTGAACCTGAACCGCAATTAGCGATAGTTTTCAGGAAACTAGGTAAGGGCATGCTATTCTTGTCCATTTTCTTGGTTCACTGCAGTTTCCTTTGGTCGCTCTATTTGGTTTTGAAGACCCACAGTTATTTCGACTGTTACTTTATGGTTCGAGTTGACTAATCCTTTCCTAAGTCTGGCTGAAGACTTTAAACTTAGCACTTCTTGGGAGGTAACCCAATATTCTTGCGACACGGTAATATCCTTCCTTATCTCTTTTGCTTCAAGTGGTAACAGTTTCTCCTTGTTCATGCTTTTAGTTTCATCTTTAGAACATTGAGGACAATGTTAGATTTAAGTTTGGGGGTATGGGAGAAACTTTTTAGTTGCAATAAATAAACTCCAGAGCCTAGAAATTTATGCCTATTAAGGATAGCACTAACCAATCTAAGTGGATGGAAACATTTTTGTTTTAAGTTGAGGAACCAATCTGACTAGATGGAAACATCTATAGAGTCTATTCATAAAAGCACAGAGCTCAGGTGTTAGAAATAACATGATAGTTTCGCCATATCTCGTCGAGTCCTTTTCACTTTCTATTTTTTTCTTTTATTTCAAGTGATTTGGTGGGGCACACGATTCAAGTTGTTACCTTTGCTAGGGTGAAATAGAGTGACTGAGTTACCTTTTCCAAAAAAAAAAAAAAAAAAAAATTAGACCGGACCAGTTAGACCAATCGGAATAAGTATTAACACTTGGATAGCAATATGCGTGTGTTCTCCCTGTTTCCGTCGCCTAAGCAAGCGTGGAATGCAGGACCCGTGGGAACTATCGTGTAATCTGCTGACAAGAAGCATGCGCTTGGATCAAAAAGATCTATTCATGCCGTTAAGTTAAAAAAAAAATGGTTATTGTTATGTGTAGTCAACTGCTGGTTCCCTTGTATTTGCCAGTTTGTTGATCTAGATTTAAGTTATTGACCACTGGTTCCCTTGTATATGCCAGTGTGTTAATATTAGTCAGACCGGTATCTCGGTCATTTAGGTTAGGTGGATCTTGGCAGAGGCCTTCAGACAGATATGGGAAACACCGTTCACTTTTCAACCATCTACATTTTTCTTTTTCCATCTTCTTAATCTTTTCATATGATTAGTATGACTCCGAGTATGATGTCCATCGTGAAACTATCTTAGTAGAGCTCTGTCACTTATATGAATTTTAGTATGCTTGAGCAAACTCGTGTACAATAATTGGAATTTCGCATCAGGGTTCTTCCTCTTAGAGTCAATAATTGTATGCCAACCAAGGAGGTTCTTTAGTGCTTTCCAAGGTTCTGCGTAGATAGTTAGGGTCTGGAGTATTGGTTTTTGTGGGTACACCTCTGATAAACCCACCCGAGATTAACTCGGTCACTTTTCAAGAATAATTTTTGCTCGAGGACTAGCAAATAATAAGTTTGGGGGTATTTGATAGACACATTTTTGTGTCTACTATGTCTCAATTGTATGCATTGTTAGTGCTCGATTTTATATTTATTGTGTGATTTTATGTCTTTGTAGGTATTTTTAAAGAAATAAGCCCTTGCGGCGAAATGGGCTCAAAAAGCAGTGTTTTACACCCCCGGAGAAATGTACCGGAGGCACCCAGAAATTCACCGGAAACGTCCCAGAAATATCCCGGAGGAACCCAGAAAAATTACTATTTCAGCCCCAAATTGCTAAAGGGACACCAGAACTGGATTAGGGGGAGATCAGTTTTCCTCCCAAAATTTGAATGAAAAAATTGGCGGGAAAGAAGTGTTTCACGTCTGACAGTTAAGAATCGAGATTTTGGGCTATCCATGAAGAGATTAAAGCTATGATTTCTCTTGGGCTTGTTTCTTAGCCCTCATCAGGCGAGGAAAGGGTCTTGGAATGGATCCAAATTGTCTGGATAAGACGATCAAGAGCTAAACAGGGTATACGTGAATATTCTGGGAGATATTCTCGAGAATTTGTTCACAACAGGGACCGGGAATATCTCTGGTGATTGGTTCGGATATATGGAAGTTATTTGAGAATATATTCACTGCGACGTTGGATTCTATGTTTAGAATATATACAAGGAAATCTCGGTGATTCCTGTGAGAGTAAAGAGAAAATATTCTTGCATTCAACCGAGAGGATTCAGAGTTATGACGAGATATTTTCATCCCCTGTTGGCTATATAAAGAGGTTACGAGACTCAGAGAAGACTGTCGAGAGTTTGGGGAGGTTTGGAGGCGAGCAGAGAGGCGCATGAGGAGTTGCAGAGAAGTTACCTGCTGCTGCTGCTGCTGCCATTAACACGCCTGAAGAACACGAAGAACACACTTACCAGAACCGTCGTTTTCTAGCAGTCTTAAAACAGCAGCGACAGCGACAGTGGAAGCTAAGTATCGTTGATTTCTGGACGCCTTCTGTGGGTCGCAGATTCACTGTTTTAGTTCTTCTTTATCTTTTAATCAACTTTTTGAGCTATAAAAATGTATTTTGAGAACATGATTAATATGAGTAGCTAAACCCCAACATTGGGATGATGGAGGAAGCCGTTCTTTACGCATATGGTAATTTCAATAATTCTTTTTAAGACTTTTGCATTAATTTAATTTGATGATGTATGCTTGGCTTAGGTGTTTTGATACATCATGCTTAGGACTTACAACCAATGTTTTGAGAATCGACTTTGGCAAAATAAGAGTCCATATATGTTTTGAGCTATTATTGTTGAGAATAAATCATTAACCCTTATGTTATGAAGATTGGCCGAAATATGATTTGAATTAATTGGTTGTTATTTAATTTGATGATGTATGCTTGGCTTAGGTGTTTTGATACATCATGCTTAGGACTTACAACCAATGTTTTGAGAATCGACTTTGGCAAAATAAGAGTCCATATATGTTTTGAGCTATTATTGTTGTGAATAAATCATTAACCCTTATGTTATGAAGATTGGCCGAATCATTAGTCCCAGTACCTCTCTACCAATTTGTCAATATTTGTATATATATTTTTAAATCTAAAAATCCATTACCTTCACAAGTTCGAGTTTGAACGATACCCCTTATCATCATTACTACAACCACGAAAAATCTCTTATCACAGCCCCAACTTCAGATGTAGCTACACTTCCCTGAAATGCACAAGCTCAACATATCCACAACTTCCATAACTCAGCCATACACAATTCCTTCAGCTGCAACATTCATGCATCACACTAGTTTCATCACCTTCTGCAACACTGCACTTCAGCCTTCCACTTTGTACTTCAGCTGCAACTCCTCATCTCAGTTATTCACCAACACAACAACAGAACCCATAATACCCATTTCTTAGATTCATCACCATCATCTTCTGCTCCAACATCAGCTGCTTCTTCATCTGAGTCCATCCACTGAAATCGAATCCATCTTCATAATCGAACATAAACCCATAAATATCAACAGCAAACACATCTTGTCTGCCATTCGAGCCCCACACTCCATCAAAGCTCTACATTTCCTTCTCCTTGAATTCGAATTTCAGATCAAATCTCTCCAATAATTCAACCCATCTACCCGCAAAACAAACCAATTCCTCCAAACCCTTATTTCGATTTGATTTACCATCAACTTCTTTGATTTCAAACCCTAATTACACTCATGAATCTTCACAAATTCTTCTTTGCCATTTCTGTCTTCTCTGCTTCATCTTAATTGGTGTAAAACCCTCTCTTCTGTACCAGCAACATCAAATTCTCGATCGTTTCTCTCTGGTCTCTGAGCACCATGGAAGTGCGGCTACATTACTCTCATTCTCAATTTCAGGTGATAAAATGATTAGGGATGTAGGAGAGAAATGTTTCTCTCGGTTTGGGCATTGGGAATATATCCCTGGGACCGATAAGGGCAGTCCTGGGTAAAACTGATGCCTGCCTTCTGGTGTTCTTCTTGGATTTTTGTCTGGTCATCCCTCATCCACGGCTAGGCTCCAAATATCAGCTGCCCGTGAGACGACTGTTTTTTTCTCTTCTCCGATTGAGTGCTTTATTCTTCTTTTGCTCCAAATGACTCCAAAACACCTATAAAACTCAAAAGCACACATAAGGTACATAATTTACAAGAAAAATCGCAAAGAAAGCATAAAAAATGGATATAAATCTAAGTTTTTATCAAACCTATCATATAGCTAGGGTCTGGAGTAAAGATTTTGTGGATATACCTCTACTAAACCCTCCCGAGACTATAACTCGGCCACTAGGGCCACCTAGGGATTTAAAGGCTTGTTGTACACGCTAAGTGCAATCGCGATGCCTGCGACAGTGAGTTAGGATTTTATTTTGTAGATTTGATTTGCTCAAGGACTAGCAAATAATAAGTTTGATAGACGCATTTATGTGTCTATTTTGATCTCAATTATGTGTATTATTAGTGCTCGATTTTTTATTTATTATGGCTTTTTATATCTTTGTAGGTGTTTTTGGAGAAATAAGCTTTTGCGGAGAAATTGGCTCGAAAAGTGGCATTTGAACCCCCGGAAGGAAATTACTACATGCAGGCACTCCTGAAATATGTTGGAGGCATCCCAGACATGCGTTGAAAGCACCCAAGAAAAGTATTATTTGCTCCCCCAGGGAAACTACTATTGGTACTCCCAGAATGGATAAGAGGTACCCAAGTTGATAAGGGACACCCACTTTCTATTCACACCTCTACTCTGGTTAGGAGGCGACCTTTCTTCTTCACATTCAAATATGGAAGTAGCGGGAAAGTTGACCGGTCACCTGCATGATTTCATGGATCAAATTTAACAAGATTTTCTCGAGAGATTTAGTTTGATTTCGATTGGTATTGATTGGTTGGATTAAGACAGGGATGCTAATGAGTTTATACTCGTACAAAGAGGTTCACAGAGTGATTCACAATAAATCAGGGAAGAAAATTCACTTTTACCTGTGAGAGTTCTGGGAGAAGTTTTGGGTGAATCTTACTCGGACTTTCTAACAGAGTTTGGTTTGTTTGGTCCTGCTTCATTAAAACGGGGTTGGACAGGATGTCCAGTAGTGAAAAATAGACAACTTTCACTAAATTTTCTAAAACAGGGGACGTGAAGATATTATCTGGTGTCGGGTTTGAAAGAAGGAAAGATACGTGGGAGGAAAGAAATAAATATTCTCTACAGATTTCATTCTATCTTTAGAGTTTGGAAAGAGCTGGAAACCACATAATAGAAGAAATAGAAAAGGAAAATTGCCGAGACTTTTGCTGAAAGAAACCGGAGT
The DNA here is from genome assembly GCF_003573695.1 of Papaver somniferum. NCBI lineage: Eukaryota > Viridiplantae > Streptophyta > Magnoliopsida > Ranunculales > Papaveraceae > Papaver > Papaver somniferum. The sequence continues at coordinate 85,257,431 of NC_039364.1, forward strand.
TTTCACCGAGATTTTATTGGCATATTGAGTATATATAGGGTGGTTAGAGTACAACAGGGGTCGCCGAGAGTTGGGGGTGAATATAGAGCTACGGGAGAGGCTACAGAGAAGACCAGAAAGTTTCAGAGTCGTTCTGCACTTTCAGGGAAGAAAGGAAGAAGAACACAGAGTGTGTCGCAGAAGTAGTCGTATATTCAACTACAAAAGCCTTTTATCGTTTACATCTGTACTCGCTTAAGACATCCGGCGACTATTATTTTCCTTGCAAAAGTCTTTATGTAACTACAGCTCATTCTCTTCAATAAAAAAACACCTTTTTTGAGCTATGAAATATTATTTTGAGCGTATTTTCACCATGATGAGCTAAACCCCAACATCGGGACGACGGAGGAAGCCTTATTTCACAATGGTTTTGTAATTATATCTGATTCCTTATGACTTTTTGCACTTAGTATAATTGATTTACGATTTTCACTATGTAGTTGCAGGAAATCCTACACTACACCCTTAATATGATTTCATTAATATTCAACTCATTTTTATATTTACAATCTTAATTTTATTGATGAATCTTTGAATATTCTTACAAGAAAAGATAAAGGAATCAAGAATAACCTCTGCTTTAGACTTTCTCTTTCCTATTTACTTGTTTCTTCCTCAAAGAAATATCCCCCTCTTCTTCTCAGTTGAACGACTATTTATAGGGAAATACATAGTGGATGACAGCTAATCTGTCCTTTATTTTCGGATATAGATTGCGACATTCTCGCAACCTTACAAATGTTAATCTCGCAAACTCTCTAATTTTCGCAGGATCATCACATATTTCTCATGATTTTAGCTGATGTCGTTTATTATATCATTTATGAAATTATTCTGCGACACTGTTGTGTTGTGTTATTGATAATTTCGCTGAAATGTTATTCTGATCCTACACACTAATTAGTTGTGATTTCGTTTGATGGTTTATACTTAGACGTAAGAGATTTTGATACACCATGCTTGTGATTTACATTTAATATTTTAGAAATCTACCTTGCAAAGAAATAGAGTCCACAAAAGAGCTATAATTGGTAACAATCAATATACGTATCACTCGATGTTGATTAATGGTGGAATCCCGAGTCTCAGTACCTCTCGATATTTGTGACAACCTTGTATATATATTTTCCTTTTTTTTAGTATTTTTCGTCTAAACTATAATATTCACAAGTCTGAGCAACAAACCTTATTCTTACCACTTCAAAACTACATCAATATCCTGGTCACTACAAGTTAGAGGCTCAAAAGCTCATCAACTCAAACAATAATTGAATCATGTTAAAATCAATCTGAGATTATGGAATAAAGTCTCTTTTGGTAATATAAATGTATCTCTGCAAGATACTAAAGATGAAATTCAGTTGGTTCAAATAAACAATCTAGGGGATACAAGAAAGATTATTGATCTAACTGATAAGTTTTCATACTTGTATTCAATGGAAGAAATCTTGTGGAAAGATAAGTCTCGGGAACTACGGCTAAATGAAGGGGATAAGAACATACCTTATTTCCATAAATGCACTTTGTTTCGAAGGAAAATGAATAATATTTCTTAGTTAAAATCCAAAAATGGTAACTAGATGACTACAAGAGAAGCCATTGGAGATGAATTCATCTCATACTTCAATCAACTATACATCACTTGTTATTTTAATGACCATGAAGTGGTATTAGATACTATCAAAGCTAAATTGTCTAGTCTGGACAATGACATCTTGGAAACCCCACCATCTGATGAAGAGATCAGTGTGACTACTTTCCAAATGTGGGGGAAAAAAAACACCAGGACCAGATGGCTTCACTGGTCTTTTTTTACCAATCTTATTGGGATATTATGGGGAATAATGTTATTCAAATGGTTATACAGTTCTTTGAGACTAAACATCTCCTTACTCAGTTCAAGCCCACTAACTTAACATAATACCAAAGAATCTTGTGGATGATTTTGCTAATCAATTTAGATCTATTGGATTATGCAATTTGGTTTATAAAGTGATATTTAAGACTCTGACTAATAGGATGAAGCCTTTGATAGACAAAGTGATTTCACCCAATCAAACTGCCTTTATTCCTAAGAGGCAAATCTCTGATAATGTTATTTTAGCTCATGAGATTATAGATTCAATAAAAAAGAACAAAAGAAGTTGGAAGTGCATCCATGTCCAAGGCTTATGATAGATTGGAAGGGTCATTTATGGCTAAAGCTATGGGAAAATCAGGGTTCAATCCAAAATGGATTAGATTAATTATGAACTACATAAGTACAGTTTCATACTCCATTCTTTTAAATGGAAGTCATATTGGGAATTTTAAACCAGAAAGAGAATTAAGAGAAGGGGGCCCTATGTCCCTTTATCTATATATATGTATTGAAGCCATTACTTCATATATTAAACATATGAAAGATAGTTCATGGTATAAAATGTGCTAAATCTGGTCCTTCAATTAGGCAAATTTTATTTGCGGATGACATCCTTCTCTTCAATAAAGCAACTATCCCTGATTTTCATGCTATCAGAAATTACCTGCAAAAGTATTGCAGAGCAAGTGGTCAAGAGATTAATTTCAATAATTTAGGGTTATTTTTTAGATCAAAAATTCATCCAAGCCATCAGAAAATGTTAGCCAAAATCCTAACTAGACGGTCAATGACAGATCTAGGTACCAACCCTTAATTTTTCAAATGTTGGGTACCAAAACAATGTGTTGGACATTTGCTGGGTACCAAACATTAAATAATCCTAACATAAAAAAAGTTTGGAGATGTAACATTTATATAAACATTCCATATCTCACTTATGATTTCTCCAGGTATTGTCACCAAAAACCTTCACCGATTCATAATTGTTGTCGTTTATGTTTTACTACTGATATCTCCATGTATGCTTGGATGTTTGATTTGAGATATGGAATTGTTGAAGGATCCTTATTATAAGTACCACATAATAGTTTCTATGGACGGGATATTTCCATGGCACTACGTGTAGAAGTGTACCTAAATTAAAATTTGTGTTGCTCTGGCGCCAGAATGCTTAGAAAAATCACAAAGGCTAATGCTCTCAATAGGTTAAACCTGTATACCTCTTACGCCATGTTATCTAGGGAGAAGGATTCAAGTAGTGAATCTTGCGATCTTAATGATAACATGAATGAAGCCGAAGTAACCCCGTGATAGGATGCTCTAGGATAATTTATATGAAGAAATATTGAATACTGAGTTTGATTTAATTGATAAAATGCTTGATGACGGAAGATAAAACCTCCAAGAAGTATTCTCATTATATTATTTACAAAGTTTCTCGTTTTATGATATTAGTTTCAGTTTAAGTTTATTTGTAATCAACACCAAAAACTCCGGTGACATAAGTATTTGAATATAATTAACAATCACCTGCCTCTCAGCTGGAATTAACCCTACTACTATATATACTATACATATCAGTAGACATCTTCTGAGTAAAGGATTGTTTAAGTGAAATGCCAAACTTTCATTCATTGGAAAGAATAAAATACAATTAAGCACGAACAGTCATCCTCTAAGTTTCTGTACCTGGTGTTCAGCGGGGCCGATTAGGGATACTGTTTTCAACCTGGGTATTTTGTTTGTCGGTCTTATAGATGACATAGGTAATGTGTTTTCCTTATCTTCATTTACGCGTTTTTGAGCTCAATCATGGCAACTTTTAATAATCAATTATCACTTTGAAGTTGAGGTTGTCCATTTTAACTTCTTATAAGTAAGGATGATTTTATTCTCATAGCCTTATTAAATTATTTTCAGTAGCTACTTAGGTTCCTTAAATGGTTCTTTTTACAATAAATAAATAAATCCTATTAAATCAACAGATAAGCACGAGGACCCGATTTTTATTAGAGTTTCTTCTATAAGTTGTGATAGGACTTAGTCCTTCTGTCAAGAATTTTCTTTCAAAATCAGATCTAATGATAGATACACAAAAAGGTATGTAAAAGGGAAAAAAATACATTCTAGATCGGCCGAGTGATGTTTAGAGATAGGTTTCTCGTTCACCATCTGGAATATGCTTGCCTCTAGGTCCTGGTTTCACGAGTTTTGTCTTCTCTTTCATTAGAAGTGCAAGTGGATATCTTATTGAATCTCTTCTTTTGTATCTTCTCAGTGGTCCAAGGGACCTAAGCATTTTTTTACACCTTGGTTACTGGTCAAATCACAATCCCTTTTGTAAGACCCCCTCTGTCAGCCCCAAAGGTATGTTATGTTGAGGGGTAAGACTTTTGGTGATATTATTTTTTCTTTGCCAAGTTCAAATCCGTTAGATGTGTCCAAATCTATTAATATTGTTGTTGTGGTTATTGCTGATCAAAACAAGGGGATCCAGGTAAAAAAAACTATAACAAAAAATTATTATCTCTTCTTCTATCCTTTTTGTCTTTCTATGTTTCTTTTAAATTTTGTTTAGCCATGTATAATTTTTGTGAGACAATACTGTTGCTCTTGGTACTGATTGTTGTATAAACTTAACAACTATACTTTAAAAACAATGAAAATCCTAGCTTAGAATGCCAAAGTTGTGGTTACAAAAATATAAAGCAAAATTTTAACTAATTAATTAACACTGAACACCCAGATATAGTTTTCTTGTTAGAAATAAAAAAAAATAAAAAAACAGAAATCTAAGGTGAGAAATTTTCTGTCAGATTTCCCAAATGTTTTCATTGTAGACCCAATTGCATAGCAAGATGAATAGCTATGGTATGGGTGGAAGTTTAACTTTAAAGTTGTTCATTCTAATATAAATATGATAAATGTCCTTGTTAAAACCAATTTCTCTGAGAAAGAACGGTTGTTAGCAGGATTTTAGGGTAACTATTATTAGCAATATAAACTTGACTTTTAGAAAATTTTGGAAGAAACTTTTGTTAGAGTAAACTATTAATAAATTATCCCAGGTTGTAAAAAAGGATTACAACCAAATTATTAGTAAAGATGAGAAATAGGGAAGGGCAAACTTTATAGAAAGTGAGGTTGAACCGTGACTTATAAAGAGAGTTGTTCTAGAGGATATTGGTTTTCAGGGGCAAAACTTTACATAGAACAATAACAGATTAGGAAAGAGAAATATTCAAGAAAGGCTGGATAAAAACCTTTGCTAATTTGATTGGCATAACCAATTTAATGCAGTTTCTCTAAAAGTCTTAATTCCAGTTGGTTTTGATCATAGTCCTTTAATTCTAACTTTCAATGGAGGAAAAATGAAAAAGCGGGCGTCTAACAACCACACCCAATATTTTGTTCGGAATATGTATGGACTAACTCCAATATAATTCCAAGAGAATCAACTAGACAGTCAGACTCAATCAACGAAAATATATCCAAGAGTTATATCTCTCTTTCTCAATGTAATCATCAAATCAAACAGATACAATCCATGAGTGAGAAACAACTTGAACGGTACCAAAGACCAATGTTCAAGTGTCAATCAATTTCAATCAACAACCAAAGGTTGGATTTACTAATTGATTGAACTACGCACAACCTGTGATATTTCAATTATATAAATAAATATAATATGGAAAAGAAATAACACAGACACCAGAAGTTTTGTTAATGAGGAAACCGCAAATGCAGAAAAACCCCGGGACCTAGTCCATATTTGAACACCACACTGTATTAAGCCGCTACAAACTGTAGCCTACTACAAGTTAACTTCGGACTGGAATGTAGTTGATCCCTAACCAATCTCACACTGATTAAGGTACAGTCGCGTTCCTTATGCCTCTGAATCCCAGCAAGGCTCTACGCACTTGATTCCCTTAGCTGATCTCACCCATAACTAAGAGTTGTTACGACCCAAAGTCGAAGACTTAATAAAAAAATCTGTCTCCCACAGAAAAGTCTATTCTAATAGATAAATTTGTCTCCCACAGAAATACCTACGTGGTTTTTGTTCCGTCTTTTGATAAATCAAGGTGAACATGAACCAATTGATAATCCGGTCATATATTCCCGAAGAACAGCCTAGAAATATCAATCATCTTACAATAACTTAACTATATGGTAGTAGAACAAGTTATTGTGGAATCACAAAGAATGAAACGAAGAGCTTTGTGATTACTTTTATATCTTACCTATTGGAGATAAATCTCGAGCAAATATTAGAGAAGATAATACTCAATACAATAGAACAAGTAAGATCACAACACGCGATTACAGGGAAAATAGTTGGGTTTGGCTTCACAATCCCAATGAAGTCTTTAAGTCGTTAACTTATAATAGTTTTAGGAAAAACTTAGGTTAAAGGAGAATCGACTCTAGTCGCAACTAGTATCACACATGAGGTGTGGGGATTAGATTTCCCACTTGCTAGAGTTCTCCCTTATATAGTCTTCAAATCAAGGTTTGATAACTTTGAAATAAAGTAATCAATATTCACCGTTGGATGAAATTCTGATTTAAGATTCAAGATAAGTTTGCTTAAAACCAAACCAATATCTCTCCAACGTTAGATGGTTTTAGCCTGTTACACACAAATGAAATATACCTTCATTTATATATGGGTAACCGTACCTAAACGTGTATATTGAGTTGGCTCAATAACAGTTAACCGAAGTTAGCCATATGAACACTTTTGTATTAACCAAATTCATATTAACACTTATAGATCAAATGATAATCAAATGAGTCTAATTGTGTTACTCATAGAGTTGTTCAATTGTTTATATTCTCATAGAAGTATACAAGACACAATTGAAGCAAAATCGGATTTGATTTACAAGAATCAATTCGTGAACATTTAGCCACGGTTTGCAAAGATTGCATTCCTTAATATATAAATGCATTTTTTCATGAGTATAAAATCATACTTAACCGATTTTAGAACTTAACCACATAAGTCTGCAAACGGGTACGCAAACTTAAGTTAGGGACTTTGATCTTTTCTGATAGTTCGCAAGAGGGTACGCATACTGTCGTTTCAGAACGCATTCAGGTGAAACAATTTGCAAATGGGTATGCAAACTTAGTTCCCGGACTTTGACAGCTAAACCGTTCGCATATGGGTATGCATACTTGGTTCCCGGACCTGAATCATACTTACAACATTTTGCGTACGGGTATGCATACTGTGCTATATCCAAACAAATTGTTATTCATTCTAAACTCCCATTTCAATAATTGAAACATCCTTAGAAGATGATAGACGCTGTCTCACACATAACGTTAGCTTATAAGTAATTTTCAAGTGATCGAATGAACAATACGAAACATTCCGAGTCTACATCAAATGACTGTATCACACAAATCATGTAAGATGTTATAAGGCGATTTTCACATATCATTTTTTGACACATTATTTAGTTTCCAACAAATAAATTGTTTCCAACTAAACTCGTTAAGAATAATGATGAACATAGTTAAAGCAAAAATCTTTCCAACACATATTTCGAGAAAGATATAAGCGAGTTAAACTCAGCTCGAAATATCAAATGTGTATAATATTAAAGTCTATATAGTTATACGACTTAGTCTCAATAGGAGATAGAATTGAATAGACTTCTGAGTGATAGATGAGTTCAAGTCTCCACATACCTTTTGTTGATGAAGTTCCTCCAAGCTCCCCTTAGTAGATCTTCGTCTTCAATCGATGAACGCCGCTCGACTACACATTCTATCCTAATCTGAGACATAGCTATAAGAAGACTAGAAATCAAGACTTATAGTTTTGACACCTAAACTTGACAAACAAGCTTGAGATAGCAACGGTTGCGAGTTCGACCGAGCAGTGCTCTAACAAAAAATAAATAAGTTGTCTTTCTCTTTTTAATTCTTTGAGACTTGGTTGAAAGAGAATTCCACTATATAATTAATTCAATCCTGTTGGGATAAAGATAATCTGGAACCCACAACTTCTTTGGAAAAAAAATCTAGAATATCTAGGCAATCAGCTATACTTTTGGATTAAAAAAAAATTTGGGCTAACAAAGAAAAATATTAAAAAAACTCTTAACGGACTTAGAAAAGCTAAATAAGCTGAAACCAAATAGGCATGTCCAGGAAGAAATAAATATAAAGATGCATAACATGGAAAAACTTTACGATGCAAAACAGCTGTCTAGAGATAAAATTATCAACCTATGAGAAAGAACCACAAGATATTTCAACTGAAAACTTTAAAAAGAAGAAAAAGAAACAACATTGATTGTTCTCTAAACTTTAATGATGAGGAAATTTCAGATTCTCCTCAAATGGCAGAGATTCTAAAAAAAAAAAATTGGAAATCTTTTTAAAGCTGAACCAACTTCGGAAAATGATGATATACTATCCCATCTCTTTGTCGGTCTAATTGATATAAATAACCATAAACTTACAAAAATGCCTTAAGAGGAGGAAATTTGGGAAGTGGAGAAAAATATGAAACCAAACAAATCTCCGGGACCCGATGGCTTCTCGGCATGATTTTCAAAACACATCCCATCTCTAGTTTGGCCCAATTGGAAGCAATGATAAAATAATTCCGAATTTCGAAATCTTTAAATCTTGACTTAAACAGAATTTATTGTTCTTTAATCCTAATCACACTAAAAACCCAAAATTTGCATGGAAATTTAGATCGATATGCCTTTGCAATATCCTCTATAAAGTTATATCAAAACTTCTATTTAACATAATGAAATGCCTGCTAGAGAACCTGATATCACCTTTTCATTTAGCATTTTTGTCTGAAAGACATGTTCCAATAACATAATAGTGGCACATGAACTTATATATTCAATGACTCGTAAAAGACCAAAAAAAAAAAAATTAAGAGTTACGATTGATATGTGAAAAGTTTTTGACATGGTCAGTTGGGAATTCTTGGGAAAAGCAACGCAGGTTTTTGTGATTCTGTAATGGTTGGTGTGATCCAATAATATAATGTATCTGAACTTCTTTAATTGCAATGCTTCTTAATGGAAGTCTAAGTGACTTCTTTAAACCGGCAAGGGGACTCGAACAGGGAGACCCTTTGTCCTCCTATCTCTTTCTGATTTGTATGGAAGTTTTCTAGATTCTTATTAGCTAAAGAAACTTCCAAAGAAATTTAGGGTATAAAAATTAGTAAAGATAGCCCATCAATGTCTCATCTTGTTTTTCGTAGATGATTGCCTAATCTTTACGAAGGAAAATCTGGAAAGTTGTAAAAAATCGGTTCCATGCAATTCATTCTTTTACTTATGCTTCAGGTCAATTGGTTAATTTCAATAAATCAAGGCTTTTTTTCAGTAAGAAAATTCATCCAAAACAAAAAAAGATTATGTCAAAACTTTTGAAAATAAAGAAATAAACATTAAAGATTCCTATGTAGATGTCCCCTTTTCATTAATAAAAAACTTTTAACATGATCATACAAAAAATGGACGCCAGAGTTAAAGGTTGGAAGAGTAAAATCTTAAACCAACCAAGTAAATTGATCCTCAACAAATCAATCTTTTCTAGTCTGTCGGTTTATCAAATGGGATGTTTTAAGCTCCCAAAGAAAGTTTCCTATTGAATAAATGCCATACAACGAGACTTCGGGTGGGCTAAAGATGTAAACTCCAAAGGAACTTATATTAAAGCTTGGACTTTCCTTTGCAAACCTATCAATATTGGGGGTCTGGGGTTTAAAGAGGCAGATAAGATGAACCAAGTCTTAATTGCCAAGATAGCTTGGACAATAATTAGCTAACCAAACTCTTAGTGGTTTGAAATATTGAGAGGAAGGTACTTTAAAAATAAATCCATTTTTATGCTTAAAAAGAAAACTAAGTCCTCTTGGGTGTGAAAGTGTTCTTACAGGAAATAAGGATGATTCATAAAGACATTTGCTGGGAAGTTGGTAATGGTCAATTCATATACATATGGACAAACAGTGGATTCCATATCTAAACACTACTTTGGTTCAATTATGTTCCAACATGAACAATTTGTTAACACTTGTATCAGAATTGATTGACCTTGATACCAATAAAGTGGAACCAAAACCTAATCAATAGAAACTTTCCTCATAATATAGCTCAGAGAATAGTTAACATTAGGATGTTTACAGAGTTTACAGGTTCTAATAATACCTTGGAAGAGGAAAAACCTAGATACAAATTTACTAGAGCGATACATTTACTGTTAAATCATTAATATGATAAACTGTGTGGAGTACCAATTGTTTTACATGAGCAAGCAACATCGTGGAAGCAATTTTGGATAACAAACTTGCCACAAAGAATCAAGTTCTTCATTTGGAAATGCATAAACAGTCTATTGTTAGTGAAATAGATACTAGGAAGACATTGATTCAGTAGATACAAATTACATCTTTTGTAATAATGTTGAAACTTTACAACAATTATTTTCCGGCTGTTCCTATGCAAAAACTATTTGGACACTTCCACCCTTTTCAGGAGGAATTAGGGAGATGGCTCTTAATATCTCTTTCAAGGATCATGTATGATCTATGGACTGCAGGTGGTGAAAGCATAACTGAAACTTGTGCAATAGAATGTTGGTTCATCTGGAAAGAGAGATGCACTATAATATTCCAAGAAAAATCCAGCTCACCTTTGCAGCCTTCAATTACCATTCAGAGATATCTGAATTTTTGGTGTATGTGCTCTGAAAAGAAAAGTCTGACAACCAGTCAAAGTGTTATCTAAACAGAAAATTAAGCTCTTGGAAATGATCTTATTTATACTGCTTGAAAATAAACTTTTATGCATCTTGGAAATCTCCTATCTTACATGCAGGTTTTGGACTAATATTGAGAAATGATGCAGTAGACGATGGGAGAGTTAAGCTTGTTTTGTTCGAAATTGATCGTACAGAAAAGGCCGAAGCTGTAGGCTTGTTGTATCCTGCAAAATGGACTAGAGATCTGAAGCTAGCTAATTTTTTAATAAAGGGTGATTGCGAAAGGATCATAGCCTTTACCAGAGGGAAAAACTCCTTGATGTGCTGGGAAAATTAAGGTTTATTAAAAGAAACTATGAAAATTTTGAAGGAATGCAATACTTTTTTGGGTATTAATTTCGTACCTAAATGAGGAAATAAAGTAGTTGACAACTTGTTGTTGATGTAAAGAAATCAGCCTTACAAAAGGAACCCTGCTCTAATCCTAGATAAACATAATAGTATAAATATGGAACTTAATGTTGCTTTAGGTAACCAATAAGGTTTATAGAGTGTCTGAACCTCTCATTAGGGAGCCTGTTTCCTAATTATAGCAAGGCAACATTTAAAGCTATCTTTTTTCCTGTTTTTGTTTCTTTCTTTTGTTTTTTTTCTGTTTCTTCTGGTCGTTATGACCCTGTTTTTTTATTTGCAATATAATCATCCAATTCACATAAAAAAAAAGACATAGCATAATACACAAACGCATATACAATCCAAATCAACTAGATATTTGTTAAACATCTAGCTGATTTTATTAGACAGTGTGTCTGTGTCAACTGTCTGAGTTGTGTCTGTTTGGTCAAGTCAACGTTGTATTATTTTCTGTGTATTGTTGTAATGTTACTACAACCTATAATCGCCTATTTAAGGCATATCTCCCTCTTGTAAGAACTGTCTATTTGATTAATAAGATTACCTGTTTCTCATGGTATCAATCGGGAAAGAAATCACTGAAATTCTTTTTCGATCATAGGTTTTTCATCTCCAAACTTTTCTTTAATGGAGAATGAATCTTTAGTTTCCGCTGCATTATTATCGTCATCATCAAAAGGTTACAAGAAGAATATGAAAAAGAAAAAGAAGAAGAAATCAAATTCTGATATTGAAGAAGCTTTTACTTCCGCTCTAATGATCAGAAATTTATGGTGTTTTGGCTACAACGATGAGGAATGTTTATTCGATAGAGGTAATTTTTTGATTCAATTACAAATATTCTCAGTTCCTAATTTCAAAATTAGGGTTATCAATTATGATTTTCAATTTCTTGCTGTTTCTGAAGATGTTTCTCAACTTCTTTTCCCAACTTGGCATAATTCAATACAAAAACCCTTTCGCTGGTTTGGTGATTTTTCATCCTAGTTACAGAAAAATCAGCAAATTATCCACTTGTTTGGAAATACCCATCAAAGAATTTAATAACTAAAGTTGAAGAAATGGAATGTGGGTTAAGATTGATTCTTCCTGGGGTTACAAATCGGTATAAGATATTACAATCTGGGTATATTGATAAAGTTGGGTATGATTGGATTCATTCTACAAGGAAGAATGAAATTTTGAAAGCAATTAGTGGTGTTGTATTAGTTCAGATGGATAAATTAGTTAGTGTTTTCTTAGATGCTAATAGGTTAAAAAAGTATTTTAATGGAGATTATTAGTGCTACAAATGTTTATCAATCTGCTCTTTATCTTCAAGGCCTTGCTCAATTCTTTTCAGGGTTTAGTGATGTTGAGTTGGTTAAGGAATTTGAACAATGCAATATCCCATTAACAAAAATCGTATATGTTTGTAAAATGAGAGTTGAAGAAAGATTTTCTCAAGATTTCTACTGCAAGGGTTGATTAATTTTCTCCTTGTTTCAAGAAATTGGTAAGGATTTTAATTCCATCTGGATTTACATCAACTGTGCATAGTTTGCAAATAATGGAGGATATCTTCCTGGTCGCAACCACAACCAGGATGTTTACATGAATGGCGTCATCGTTTATTTAGAAGTAAGGGATATCACAAGGCGTTTTGAACCTGCTATTAGAAGGTGATAAGCATGTAAGTGCTACATTTTGTACCCATATTTATATTAGTTAGGATTCGATATCTCGGCTAACGACACTATTTTAGTGCTTTTGTAGAAAGTACAAACAATTCCGATCATTGAGAGAATAAATGACTAAATGGAAGTAAAATGGCGTTTGCGAATAAAATGACAAACTGTAGCTGGCCTGGTATTTCATATATCAGCAGCATTCGCGGCATTGGAAGAGATGGACTAAATGTGGCTCCCCATGTATGATAGTTGGCACCACTTAGCCACATCAAGGCTAGTAAAGATCAAAGTGATACATGTAGCTCCCCACTAGAAGTGTTATGCACCCAAGGACTACAACTCATGAACCTGTTTGAGCGACACCTGGACTAGTGGTGTATGTGTACAGGGAGTACACTTAGCTTTTCTTTCTTACCAAGTCATCAACCTGGAGAATACATCATTGCTCTGTCTTCAAGAGCTCACGTCCTACGGCAACAACAGGAGCGGGGGATTCATTTCATTCGTCATCGTTTCGATTGTTGGTCTTGAAGGGGAATTAGTTTTCTGAGATAACTCATGGCGGGTTTAATTGGCAGCAGCAAGACAAGGCATGGATGAAGAATGGTGGTTAGTGGTGGTCGTTTAAGCAGCAATGAAGAGAGGAAAATGGTGCAGTTCTCATCTCCGTGGGTTCACTTCAATAATGGTGCAGTTCTCAAATATTTGATGCGAATGGAGTTTCGGTGATTGGTTATGGTTAGGTTCTGCCGGCGAAGGGAACTACGATGGTCCGGAGAAAGAAGTTGGTTGTTCTCGATGGCAGAGTTAATGGGCAGTCGCTGGTGTTTGCTGATAATGGTATTGAAGCAGAGAGTGGACGTTGAGCTGGTCTGAACTGGAAGCTGGTGGTCTGACTGGTCTTGAACGGGGATGAAGGTGAACCGGAATTCGTATTGCCGGTGATGAGTTGGAGGTTGATGTGGACCTCAAATGTGATTGCATGCAGTGGTGATCGACATAGTGGGAGAGATGTCCAGTTCTCCACCAAATCTCAATTTCTCATAACAAAACAAAAGGAAGTCTTGGAGTTTCGCTCCTTCTTCCTATATAAGCAGCCACAGTTCTCAAAGGTACTGTCGGTTCAAGATATCTGTAGCAGCTTTCGACAGGAACTGGTTGGTTAAAAACATGCAGGCAGTGGGGGGTTTAAGTGAAAATTGCCAATGAAGAAAACGAACAACAAGAATGGATCTGTGGGGTTTTTACGTCGGCTGAATATTAGTGTTGATGCCATGAAACGTTGCCGGAATTAAGAAAATCAGGGAGCTAAGGTTGAACTGACAGATTGGAAATCAATATAATGGAAACTGGTTGCATTCGGTGGAGGTCGTTAGCTGGAAAGAAACCAATAAGTTGTTGCTGCCGGTGTAGATACTTAGAAGACCGGACTGAATATGGCTGAGATGGATCGTACTGGAGTTGGACGAGCAGAAATTGGCGTAACTTACTGCCAGTAATGACGAGATTTGGAAGGAGTTGGATTTTGGAATTTGGTCAGTGGTATCCGGTGATGAAGCAGTGAGAAGTTAGGATTTTGTGCGTCGTTCGTTGTCAGAATGGAATCCAGTGTTGTGCTCGAGTGCGACAAGAAAGTGGGCTGGGCCTTGGAAGATACGAGTTATCTGCTAGGTCTTATTTGAGATTTCCCACAGCACATATATATGCAGTAGCGTAGAGAAACAAATTGGAAGGAGGCCGACGGCCAGAGATAGAGAAGGGGGAGTCTGCGGCTGGGAGCCGGCGGCAGCAGCAAAGGCTGTCTAGGGTTTGGAGTTTCATTTTCTCCCTTTTGATTTTGATTTGCTAGAGTTTGATTTGAAAATGTTTATGGCTTTTGAGAAAGCCATGTCTAGCTAGATTCATGTTAGGGTTTAGGTAGAACCCAATTTTGTTGTGAAAACTCTACATTTATATGCTTACTAATGAGTTGATTGATTAGTAATTTTTCTTCATTTGGCTTAGTATTCTACTGTTGATGTGATTTTCTAGATTATTTATGCTTTTGAATTGATATTGCGTGCTTCGGTTAAATCCCTAGACGTGGTATGCAAGGATTGATAGGTAATGCTTTAGAATCACTACCCATGAAGCGAAGAAAACTAGAGCGGAGAAACAGTATTTGAAAATGCATGGAATAGATTTTTAAAGATTAGTAGAGTTTGCATAATTAATTGGTGGAAACCGAAAATCCTAACAACCTTCTATCATTCCGTTTTTCGTTAAAATTATTTATTATTTCATTTTTGTCCGAATTTCTGAAACCTCTCAAAAAACTCATCTTTGTTAATTAGTTGATTCTTGATATTAGTTGGTTGAGTATTTCACACTCCCTGTGGGAACGAACCTCATTTGCTATCTATATTACTATTGACCTGTGCGCTTGCGGATATAACTGGGTTTCATTTAATCATTCATTTCGGTTATCTAAAATCTGTATCAGAAGGCATGATGATGTCTATGGGATAACTGGAATTATAATACAACGTGAGTCGATCTTCTATGTAAATTATACTCGTCAAGAGAGTTTCATCATAGGTGCACGTTATTACGAATTGCTCTCACCAGCAGCAATACACATTAGACCAAATTTTTGGCTGGTATCAACAACCCAACAACTCCTCATCAACAAGATCATCTCAATCTCAGTCTCAGCAACAACATTATTTTAGTACCAGCAGTTTCTCATCAGCTGCAGTGGAGGGATAACCACACCCACATCATCAACATGATCAACTAATCAATAACAACAGCAACAACTTCAATATCAATCCAACAACAGTAGTACCTTCCGGGTAATATCAACATGGATAATAACTTTTTAATAACAAATTTTTCCCATTTGTTCATTGTTACTTCTTTTTTATATGAGTTTAGCATATGAAGTAATAATTTTCAATACCTAACTGGTCCTAAAAACATTTTTCAATAACCTGTTATACGACTTGTTACTCATATCAATACCTTTACAGATATGGTCTTACAAACACCAGTTTATAAATAACAATTTGAGTCTCTTAACCAACAGAGAACACCAAAAACAATTTGAGTCTTTTAACCAACAGAGAACGACAAAACAAATACTGGAAGCTATGATTTCTGTTGTTGATCAACTTGTGTTGTTGTTGGTTCTAATGTTTCATAAAAAGCTTCAGCAATTACTACTTGTCCCTGCTACTGTTAGTTTTACTTTTACTTAAATGCACTACTGGAGAGTCGATTTGTGATGCAAGGGTGCGCTACATATTTCTTCGACTTCCAGCTATTATTTGTTATGTCCTACTGCACCAACTATTGCAACTCCTGCTACAGTCTTGCTATTTCGACTTCAGTGAGAATCTATTTGGACTTCTACATTGCGCTATTATTGGTCATTAGGCATGTTTGGGTACGGTACATATCTGCAGTTTTATGAAGCCTTATTGCAGTCAATTTTATTCATCCTGGGTTGCGTATGGGACTAACAGGTCATTCCAATGTAAGTATGTATGTGAATCACTGAAAGTGCAGGGTATATAGTTAAAAGCAAAACATCAGTTTCTGCGTTGTATGTGTGCTGATTTAGTGGTTCAGTATGTCTGTGTGTGAGACTATTTTGCTTCAGATCTGCAGTATTTAACACCGAGCTTCATTGCATCTACACAGTTCAACTACAGTCGGGTTATTCTTCTTAAATTCCTGCTCCAAGTACTTCTACTTCCATACTTCCATAGCATCAAATACTTTGACCACACAAATTACTTATGTTACCTCTATGCTCCTCGTATGTTTTCTTGAGTTTAGTTGTCAACATTTTGCAGGTTTAACTATTTGTTCTTTTTCCCAAACTTAATATGGCTGTCATTATAGACTATTAGACAGTGTGTCTGTGTCAGCTGTCTGAGTTGTGTCTGTTTGCAAACTGTTATTAGATTAGTCTATAACAGTTTGAGGGGGTGTATTAGACAGTGTGTCTGTGTCAACTGTCTGAGTTGTGTCTGTTTGGTCAAGTCAACGTTGTATTATTTTCTGTGTATTGTTGTAATGTTACTACAGCCTATGATCGCCTATTTAAGGCATATCTCCCTCTTGTAAGAACTGTCCGTTTGATTAATAAGATTACCTGTTTCTCAGATATACCTAAAAAGTACTAGATTAAAAGATTATACTTGGCGAATTATAAATATTTTGGGACATGAAGTAAAATCATGACCTAGCTAACTTCGAAAAATAGGCGACTACATGGCATATGATTATTACCTAGTAGATATTTATGCAATTTTTTCATTCTCGATATGTAAAGAACATTATCCATAATCAGCTAGTTTGAATGAAAATTTTAGCCGATCAAGAATTTCGGCAGAATCTAGGCCGAGGTCGACTACATTGGTTCATAAATGAGTTTTTTCTTTTTTCGCGTGATCAATTCTTTTGATTTTCAAGCAAAAAGGGAAACGCGTCCAGATTTGAAACTATTGGACTTAGGCTAACCCCTATGGGCTAGATTGGCCAAAAAATGTTGCAAATCAAAAAATAAGTGTGGGAAAAAAGTTAACACCTGTACCTGCTACTTCTCTCTCCTAGCATTTGCTCGCAGTTCAACTAGCAGCTAGTTTCAAAAGCTGAACCGTTTAGCGCTCAAAAAGTAACCAAAACGCTGAACCATTCAGCGATGGGAGAAAATTTTCTGATCTAACGGCTGAGATTTAAAGCGTTGAACCGTTCAGCGCTAGATGGTGGTCCCGCTGACGTGGTCTTCTAATCTAGCTGCTAGATTAGCCATCCCATAAGACTTGTATGTTGCCCTAGCTGACGTGGATGGCCAATCTAACTGCTAGATTAGAAGACCATAGGGATTAGCCTTAGCCAAAAAAAACGCGTTTCAGACCAACAAACTGAGCTAGTCCAGGGGACTGTACAAGAGAGGCTAACAAACAGAGGCCAGCCAGATGACAGATTACATGAATCAAGTCGAGGTCGGATAACACTCTATACAGCACATATGTGCTAAATAACATTCGCAGACACATAAATGTACTGAAGCTCTTTGTGGTTGGAGAACAAACAAGATGGAATCTTTGCTTCTCACAGTTAATGGTGGTGTTTCTTTCTTCAACTCCTCCTCCCGTTCATCCTTCTCTGATTCACTCTCTAAAACAATTTCTAAGTAAGTTCGTCTCCATCAAGTCATCCTTCATTTTTATTATATGGAATTATTGGTTTGTTTAACCCCCCCGATGTTTTCTTTCTATTTAGCTTCATCTTTTAAAAGGAAAATTCAATTAATCTGTATGATTGAGAAAATTAGGGTCGAAAGTTTGTGGGTTTTTCTGACGTTTTGGTTTAATAGCTCTAGAGGAAACCCTCTTGTTCAATTGTTTACTCTCACTGTACACCCTTAGACAAAATGCTTCAATTGATAGACATATCAAGTGATCAGTGCTTTAGTTAAAGACTAGAACTAAAACAACACATCATTGAACATTTTTGAAGCTACGAAGAGGACTAGAATAGACGTATTTTGATGTTCTTGATCTACTGCTTACTTTTGTGGGTAGTCATTTGCGTCTTTAATTTGCTTACTATTGTTCAGGTGGGAATTGAAAAATAACCAAAATCTAAGGCTTACGAATGTGGGTATTCGTAGGATGCACGGAAAGGCATCATGGCTCTTGGCAAATCCTAATGTATGCACCAATCCAAGGCTTCTACATGTATAATGCCAATATTTTTCGATTTGCATTTGCTGAAAGATATTTTAGGTATGTTTTGCATGATTTTGCTAATCAACCATGGCATAAAAAAAAATCAAAATCCATAATCATGATTGTTCTATGCAAAACAATCTTAATTATGATTGATAATTGCCATTTGTTTTCATGGGGATTATTTTTTCAAAACCCATAATAGGGTTTAAAGTACTTCACACTTGTGAATTCTGTGCCAGACTGCCAGTTAATCTGGACATGCGATAACAACCCAAATTTTTATTTTATTTTAAGGAAGCTTGTTTATAAATAAATACCTTTGTCGCCGTCTGGGTTAATGCATATGCCGCATATCTTCGCATACATAGTACCTCTTTTGCAATGTGTCAATTTATTTTCCAGCGTTAGGTGTTAACAACTGAAGACAATAATTTCTAACAGGTATACATTGTGCCTGTTCAAGTATCAGCGGGGAAAGGAAATCCTGGGGAAGTTGTTATGGTTGACCCTTTGGAGGCCAAACGCTTAGCTACTAAACAAATGGAAGAAATCAAAGCCAGAGAGAAACTTGGGGTGAGTCAACTTTTATTATTCTTGGTGATCTATACTTTTTTTGTCCTCTTCAGTCTTCATATTTGTTCAAGGTGCCATTGGATCGATAAAGGTGATAGCCTCGTCAATTGCATTTTCTGGAATATTAAAGTTTTCGTTACTCAGTAGAATCTAAGCAATTAGCTAATATCCACAATGATTATTGAGAGAGATAGGTCATGAAAGTATGGATCACCCGAGGCCTCTACATTTTCATCAAAATCATCCAAAGGCACATTCCTGGGATCATTGTCTGCTCACCATGTACATGTTTTATACTCTGGAATTTTACAACACTAAACCTTTTTAGCCTGACAATTCTTTACTGACTGTTTGATTAATAGATATGAAGATTTAACTTGGGGATGAGATCATCTCCAGCATCAACCCTAAGTCCCTTAGATATCCTTACAGGGGTCATTAATAGATGATGCATCATGTTATTCCATCTCATATGACTTCCTAGTAACTTTTATTTGGAAGGGTACAAACAAGTTCTTTTCTTATTTTTTGATGAGTACAAATTATGTCTATATAAACATGTTGGCCTTCGAGCCCTGCTACATTGGCCTTCTATACGACATACTTTGTCTAAGATATACATGATGAGCATTTCGATCTCCATTAGGGTTGTCAAATTTTATGGTGCCTTGTATTAGGCCAATCCTGCGAAGGCCATGGAACTGTATTTTCAATTTGGATTGTCTGACATTTCCTTGTCTAAGCACATAGAATAAAAAACGGGGATCTTTTACTAGTCACAACTGTGTGCTAAAGCATCTGATTCTTGTTTGTTCATCTAACTAACTTATAGTGATGGACATGCAGAGGCAACGCCGAATTGAAGCAATCAATGGAACTTGGGCAATGCTTGGTTTAACTGCAGGTTTGGTTATTGAAGGTCGCACAGGAGATAGCATTATAACTCAGGTCAGTTTTTTAGCTTATGTTGCGATCATGAGGGAGGAACAACTTCTCAAACTATGATGCGACTACCTGATATTAATGTATGCAACCCATTCCGCATATAGTCATATAACTGTTTGCAGAATTGTGTCTGATCACGACCTAGTAATTGGGTCTAGGTTTCTTTCAATTTATCCTGACCATTGATCCTATACAACTATTTGCTTACAGGCGTAACTTTCTTTCCTTTTGCAGTTGGAGGGATATTGGAGGAGCATCCAAAATTTCATCTTAGCGCAACCTTCTCTGGTGTATTGGTGGAGAACTACACAGACTTTCTTATCTAATCAAGATTTCAAGAATCCATTTTAATTTGTTTTTGATATCAGTTCTTCTTGCCCTGGTTCAGAGTTTGTATGGGCTGTTCATCTTTGACAGTTAAAGTCAGATTTTTTTTAACAGTGTACATCATCCCATCGGTATCCCATGTTGCTTGTAATTTAAAACATGTCTTAATGCTGTTTATAGCACATGAACACACATTACAACCATTGTTCTGGCAGCTAACAGCCTTGTAAACAGTAAAGCTTCAAATTTGTGGCCCATGTTTTTATCTCTTCCTACCACACCTAATCCAATGCTGAGGCATCTTATAATCTTCTTCAGAGTTTTTAAGTGTCCGAAAAAGAGCCAATACACCTAAAGGGTTTGATTTTTTTTTTCTTTTTTTGTTTGAAAAATCCTATAGGGTTTGCCTCCACCTAGAATTTGTACTTATAAAGGAACCATAATTTGGGGCAATACGAGTAATGCTACGTTCACACCCAATATTACCGGGGAAAATCCCGTGAGGGGATCCGACAGACGAGGAGCAATGGTGCCAGCATTTGGATAGGTAAAGACAAAAGTGAGTCCGTTGTTTTGTGAGTCTCGGGATTTGTCCCGGTATTTTCTCCGGTAAACCTAGCATTATTAGGGGCAATACCCGAAACTTTCATAGGGTACTGAATAGGACAAAAACAAAGGTCAGAATTAGTAATTGTGTATAGCCCCTTAGGCTGGGTCTAGTGGGGGAATTGGGTATGATGATGGAGACCCAAAGCCGTGGTCCAAAACTAAAAGAAAGTGTAGATGGGGAAAAACGATTTGTTGGTTTTTAAGGAATTGAGGAGACGACCGTAGGGAGGAGACTCCTCGAACCGAGCGAAATGTTAAACCTTACACAGATGCACCGCTGCAAAGGGGGTGCTTTAGATTCGAGAGATCAATCTGTAGTACTCCGGCCTAAATCAAGACAATGACCGTTCCAGAGTAAATTCGGTCACAAGAGAGGATGGGTTGATCTGTAAGAGGAAAGCTGAGAAATGTGTGGAATCAATGGTAATCAAAGATTGTGGGTGTGTGAATTCTGAATACGATAAGCTCTGAGTGATTGAAATTGCTCAATTGAGAGTAGTTGCTCAATTGATGAGTTGATGATCTCGTGTTGTCAGTTTGACGTGAGATTGATGATACTGATGATTCAATCATGATTCAGAGACTTATTTATATTGCTGGAATTTTAGACACCATGATCCCATGAAGTGTGACAGTTGATGGAATCAAGGAGTGGGGAAGTGGAGATCGTGTATGAAACCAGTTGCTCAACGTGTGGATACTTGGTTGATTTTCCACCCACTACCTCGTGAATCCCTTCAACTGATTGCACGACTTGCTCACATTCCATCGTGTGTTTGAACACACGTGCCGTAGACCGCCAGACCAAAACCCTAAGTGATATCCCCCCAAAGTGACACGATTGACGTCTCGTGGTATGTTAGTCAATTGATGACTTCGTGGTTTGATGGGACGATGAGTCCATGTAGTTGCTTAGTTGAACATGATGTTCTGAAATTCATGAATTGAACATGTCATGAGACAGAGGTATAGTTCTTACGATGAAGTGAGCAAGTACTGCTCATTCGATGGATCGCTGAATATTGATTGTTGAACCAATATTCCTTGGTTCGAGCAAATATTTATCATCTGAGCAAGTGTTGCTCATGTGATGAATTGTTGAATATTTGATCGTCTGAGCATGTGTTGCTCATCTGATGGATTATTGGCAGCGTACCAAAAATATTAATTAGAATACCGGTCGTTGAACCGAGCATAATTAATAAAACTAATGACCATGAGGTCGTCGTAAATTTATTAAGGTTGGAATCTGGAATGATGATCCTTGGATTCAGAAACCCTAATTTGATCAATTGATGATCAATTCATGGTTCGTCAGAATTTTAACCATGGGACGAAGGAGGGAGCGACTACATGGGACCGTGGATCAACAATGTAGTGTCCATATGCTCACATGAGCAAATACAAAGAACTCCTGAAGAGTTGACGATTTGTTGGTGAAAGAATGATCAAATGCTGGTTTAATCATTTATTCGAAAATGCTCGTCTGAGCCTTAGGTGAGAAAACCTAATTAATTATGACAGGGTGAGGGACTGACTATGGGTCATGAAACCGACCCTGGGTAGTCACGTGACCGCCTGATGATCACTTCCTGAAAATCCAAAGTGTTTGGAAGAGTTTTGGACCTAATACGAGCAATTGTGCAAATTAGGTCAAAACTGTGAAAATTGATGGGACCGGCTTCCGTGAGCCAAAGAGCCAACCTTGGTCGGTCAAGATAGCATGCTCGTGTCCCCAAGGCGTCCACGTCTCAGTCCTGAGAATTTTGATATTTCCCGGCGTGCAATTGAGCATCCATTCGAGAAAATATGCCAAAATTAGGGTTTCGACGAAACTGAGGAAAACACCATGAGATGATGAAAAATAATTATAAAATAAGGAATGAGGAGGCGTGGGACCGCCATGGACAAGGCATGGTCGGACGGTCGTGACCACGGTCCCGTGGTGCCTTTTTCTTAATTTTATAATATTTTGATGATTTTATGAAAAATTCATGAATTTTGAGAAATTTGATGAATTTAGGGAGTTTCCATGAATTGAAGGAGTTTTCATGAGTTCAGGGAAGCAAAAAATATTAAAATAATAAAAACAAGGGCGTGTGGGACCGTGGAGGCATGGCCGGCCGGCTATGGACCGGTCCCACAAGTTTTTCATAATTTTTTAATATTTTTTAGGTATTGTTGATGATTTAAGGAAATTTTTCCTAATTTGAGAGGAATACCATAAAATCAAGGAATTTGATGAATTCAAGGAAAAATAGGATAAATAATAATAAAATAATAAAGCAAAGGGCGTGTGGGACCGACTAGGGCATGGCCGGCCGGCTAGTGGCCTGGTCCCACAAGTTTTAATAATTTTATTTTATTTATTATTATATGATGATTTGTGCAAAAATACCATGAAATCAAGGAGTTTTTTCATGAAATTAGAGAAATAATAATAATAATAATAAAATAATAAGGAACCGTGGGGTGTGGGGCCGGTTGGGACCAAGGCATGGCCGGTTGGCCAATGGTCACACCCCATACTCCTTTCCTTTATTTTATATTATTTTTTGTGGATTTATGGAAGTACCATGAAACCGAGGAGTTTCCTCAAGACGAAGGAGATTTGATAAAATGAGAGAATTTTCATCAAATCATGGAAAATAATAAAAATGCATTAAAAATATAAAACTGGCGTGGGATTGACCACGACGCGGTCGGTCGGTCGTGTGTCCGTGCTCCCAGCATCCTGGTCAATATTTTTAATTATTTATTATTTTCTTCTCTATTTTGCATAGGTTCATCGTTTCGTTGTATTTTTGAAATACTCGTTCGTGCGGTGACTGTTAGTGTATCGTCGTTGAATAGACCTTCACTATTTGAATCGGGGATTACTTAGGGGTAGCTCAGACGCCCGATTGTTGATTATTTATTACTAATTGTGGAATTCAGTGGAGAATAATTCACAAAACTGAGTAATAAGATGTTTATTATTAATTCATAGGATCAACTGAGGATTCAACTACGAATTCAGAATAATAAAGTGAGCATTACCATTCCATGGGACCGTAGATTCGACCATAGAATCAGAGTAATTAAGATTTATCTATTACCATTTATGAGACCAGTTGTGGATTCGATCATGAAATCGGAGTAATGAGATAATATAGTTATTGCCATTCTATGAGATCAATCCGTGGATTCGATCATAGAATCATAACAATTGTTTATTGCCATTCCATGGGACCAGTCGTGGATTCGACCATGGAATAGGAGCAATAATAGATTATTCTGGGAATTCAGTAGTGAACGTCACGGAAGAATTTATCTTAATTAGGAATAATTAACTTTGTGGCTCTATACTAGCAGAGCAAGCTGTCTAGGCGCATTAATTATCCCGATATGAGCTTGTCGGTAAGTCATATCCTTTATATAGTCAGGGTAAACTTGTTGTTTGTTCCTGAAGACGTTATCGCTCTATACTAGCAGAGCAAGCTATCTAGGAGCCGTCCATCTCGTGATACTATATAGAAATAATCACTGAAAGTATTCAGTATTCATCAGATATGTCGTTGTCCATTCGTGAGACTACATATCTACATGTACTCTGAGAGAAAGTACTCTCCGTTGAGAATTCGATGAGAGACCCGTGTCTCGATACTCACGTCTGATTGTTGAATTAGAGCTTCGTATAATTATGAGTTTACGATTTTAGCCTTTGTCGAAAATCCACCATCTACATAAAGTAAGTTACCATTCTCTCTGCTCGAAAGAAGGTAAGGTGGGAGGGGATTTACAAATAGGCGAGGATTGAAACCTCGCCAGAAAAAAATGGAAAACGAGGTTTCAATCGTCGCTTTCTCTTTTATTATAATAAAAAAGCTAATAATCTTGTGATATAGAAGATAGAGAACAAGAGACACAAAATAGAGAGGAAGAAGAAGGGAGAAAATTCTATTCATTAGTATTATTTACAAAGGTTTGGGACTCTATTTATAGAGTTTACATACTTAGTGGCCAGGTAATGGGGTTCCACTAAAGTGGGCATCTACCTAATAAACTTCCGTTTATAACACTCCCCCTAGATGACCACTATATCTAAGTATAATATTGATAGATCAGCTCGACAAATGGGTATGGATCAATGTGTTCCAACCATACGGAGAAGGAAGCCATCAGTTGAGCAACTCAGGACTCATTTGGATCATACTCACGTGGAAGGGAGTAGCTACTGGTTTCTTGGTTCTGATAGATTCGCCTATGTAACCCCAGGTTATGTAGAATTCTTGGATCAGCAACTTGGGCATTTGCGTGGCTTTGTAATATTTCCCAGACCTCCATTCAAGGATCTTCCTTCGGCTGAGATGATTTCCAGTCGACCAAGATTGAAGTATCTTTCTGGTGATAAACGAAAGTCGTCTCCAGGATGCTCTCAGGTATGTTTCTTCATATAATCTTCATGAAATTATAAGAACTGTATTCTGATTATATTACTGGATTTCACCACAGGACGGTCGTAATATACGACCTCGAATCGGTATAGATTTCTCAGAGACTGAGGCGGTTATTCATGGCGGAGAAGGCAGGCATAAAGGTTATAAGCTGTTACCTAATACCGTAAAGTCCCCAGTTGGTGCTTTGGTGAGTTCCCAATATTTCTCACCGTGACTTTCATTGCTATTAGCATTAGAATCATGAAGCCAACGTTGTTAATTTTGTTGCAGAATTTTACTCCATCAAGTCTTGAAGGTCTTCAATTTTCTGCTACTGAACAAGCAATCGCTGATTTGAGTGACGAAGAAACTGTAAGTATTTCTTCACATGTTCAAATGGGGCTTCATAGATGAAAATATTGATTGTAAAGGACGTGTACAGGAGTCGTCATGGAGATGGAGAATTCTGGAACTCAATCATCCTCTGGGAATGGGAATGGAGGTAATTCCCAAGATTCGGAGCCGGATGGAAGTGATGTTCCTCTTGTCGTTGATGTGGACAATTCCAACCCCTTGGACACTTTGGAGACTCCTCAAGTAAGTATATATCCTGTATATTCTTCATAGAAGTATAAAAGTGCTGACTTGTGAATGAATGAATGAGAACCCATGTGAATATATGAAAACTTAGTCGAATTTCGTCAGAAAATTCAGAACCCAGCTTTTTAGTAGAAACGCTGTAGAATCTTCGTCCGGAGTCGGATTTTGATGATCTGCATGTGCAAATTCAAGCCCGGAAAATTTCCAAGCTTTAAAAAAGCTTTTTAAGTTTTGAGCACGTTCAGAGCCTGAAAAAGGCGAAATAGTAAACTTCCAGGAGACTTCCAGAACTTTTTCAGATTGCGCATCACTTGATATTTTGGCCACATCTACTCGCTCGTTCATCGGATTGTCATGAAATTTTGACATGTCATAGAGGACATCCATACGAAGAGAATGGATATGACCCATCCTCAGATTCCTTGTAGATTGCTCCCAGTTCGTCTCTTAGTACAGGGCAGAGTTCAGTTTCTTCAGACGGACTCATCGTAAAATGTGTTTTCATGACTTTCATGTTATTTGCTCGTGCCTTGAATGTAGTATGATGAACTTGATGATATTTCCTTGCGGTATACTGTGTTTCATAATCTCCTTTGGCTTCGTGACTCTAACCTCATGTAATCTTCGTATTAGGTGCTAAATACCGAAGTTGAGGATACTGGAGCCAATGATGAAACTCTAACCCTTCCGAAGTTATTGATGAAGAGACAACCATCCCTGCACTTCGAGGCCATGAGAAGGTCGCTGCTGATGTTATGGAAAACCAGATGGTTGTTGCCTCAGTGATAGAAGAAACCGAGATAGCAGCGGAGAATACCGAAGGAACTGTTGCTTTGGTCGTGGAAGCCTCCAGTGTGAGAACCGTATAATAGTGTATGAATATCCAACTGCAGGGGTTCTTTCGATCCTCCCTTTAACACTTCACTCCCGTATCATGAACTGGTCGGTGGATTCAGCGTTCCCATTGGATATGCACGCTTGTACGAGACGATATGGAAGAAGTTTGGCCACATGATCGTTGACAGGAACCCTGGGCGTGCTTATGCTTTAACCATGCAAGTAGGCGTTATCTTGCGTGTCGTGAGTGATATGCATACGAGACCCAGGAATACCGTGACTCCAGATATACTCTTTGATTGGGAGTTTAACTTGGAGAATTCAGAAAGACTTGGCCTCAACGTGAAATGGCTTCGTAAGCAAATAAACGTTATCAAGGATTCATGTGAGAAGAACATACCCTTTCCCAATGATGTGTGAAGGAGAAGGAGGACAAGATTGCCAAGCTGACCGAGGAGTTGAACAAGGAGAGGGCGGCTTTGCAAATCTTGAAGGATGCTGATGAGCGAAAGCCTTTTCTTGCTGATCTCTTGAACTTCTGAACTTCTGAGAGATGTGAGGTTTATACTTGGGTTTTGATATTTAGATGGTTTTGGATTGACTGATGGTTAAGGATTTTCTTGTAGATTTGATAGAGATTTTCTTTTACGAAATATGAACTGAATTTTGATAAATTGCTGAATTCAAATACTGATTGCAAGTATTGCAAATGTTTTGGAGGAATTGAAATACAAATGAAAGAAAATCCTAAATGTTAAATCCCAACGCCATGAGTGCTTCAAACGCCCAATACCTTAAATGTCCAATAATTTCAGATAAACGCCTTGAGCCAATTTTCGTGAATTACTGGTAGGGTTCTGCCATCTGTGTTGGTCAATTTGTAGTATCCTCCGGCCACGGACTCAGCGACCATGAATGGTCCTTCCCAATTGGAGTTCCTTGTAGAATGAAGACCGCGCTGAACTGCTTTGAGAACCAGGTCCCCTTCATGAAACTTGTTAGGCTTGGTCGATCGTGCCTTGAATATCTTCCGCTGATTCGGAATTCCCTGTTTGATGGAATTCCACGATTGTGGCCATATGGACACTCGCGCGAAGAGAGTATCCAGCATAGTGTTGATCATGCTTAGCCAAGTCTTCAGCAATAAACCTCTCGATGGAGTGACCGATTTGAAGAAGTTCTGAACCCAACCATTGAGTGTAATATTGCTGAGGTGAAGTTACCCACTCGTAGCTTTTGATGACTGCTAAATTGTTCATGGGGAGAAGTCCCTGGACCATAGTAGCGTATTTGAACATTGGTAATATTGGAGCAAGAGGAGGAATAAGACTTGCCTGAGCTCGAAACCTTCTGACAAAGGTGTGCGGATTCTCCAAGTTCCTGCGTAAGCCCATCAGAGTTTTTACTTCTTCCAGATGCTCAAACGGTGGTGTCCTCTGCTTCGTCTTCCGACTCGGAATCCTTGTCGATGACAGGATGTGTTGAAGGCATCGTTGTCCTTCCGCATGAATCCAAGTTCTCCAAGGACCATGTCGTATCCAGGGTCTTCCCGGATTATGAAAAACTTGGCCTCAGTGCAGATCAATCTTTCCGTAACTTTGAGAGTGATGAAGCCGTATGCGTTCTGGAGATTCCTTCGTGGTCCCTATTGCTATGGGAGCGTGGGTGGCTTCCTGTCGAGTAATACCGCAGCTCTGAGAGTTTTCAAAGGGATGATGTTGACAGCGGTACCAACATCGACGAACGCCCTTTGAACTCATTTCCTTTAATGTGCACTGTGGTGAGCAGTCCCCAGTCATACATTTCTTGTCGGTGGCTGAAGGTTCGGTGGTGGTTCTTGGATCAGCAGACGTTTCCGGACACGATGTGGTTCAGTGCAGCAAACATGTCTTTCCTTTGAGCTTTCGAAAGATACAACAACTCGCAGACATGTTCGATCAGAGATTGGACCGTTCCTTGACAGGAGGTTCAGAGATGGTAAAAGTTCTGACTGGGAGGGGTTTTTGTGCACCCCTCAGTCCCCAGGTTGAGCTCTCCTGATTCGACCTTTTCTTTGAATATGCGCTTCAAAATTTTGCAATCACTTGTGGGATGGCTGACGTATCTATGGAAGCGGCAATACCGAGGATTTTCCATGGCCTCTTCAGTTGGTTCCTTCTTGACATAAGGTAATTTGATTGCACCATCTTGAATCCAGGCTCGAGTAGTTCATTAACTTCTTCCATTGAACAGGGAAAATCAGGTGCTTCTGGATCTTCCGTATGCTGAGGAGGGATTTTCGAATTCTCCTTCTTGTGTGCCTTTGAAGAGGTGGAGGAAGTATGCTTATGATGTGGTTCTGCTTTTCGCTTACTCCCTTCCGCGACAGCATTTGTTGAAGGTTGCAGGTTGTACTGCTTGTTGATCAAACGCCTGCTTCCTCGAGTGTCTTTTGAATCCTCGGTCTTTGTAGACTTTGCTATTTCCAAAAGAGCGGGTGCAGTGGTTTCCGACCTCTTCGCAGCTTCGTGAAGTTCTGAGAAAGTCTGGAATCGAAGGTTCTCTAGCAAGTCCCTGTAGACCGGGAGCATGCCATTGATGCACAAGTCCACCAATTGTTGCTCCATGACGTTTTGGGTCATGACAATCCAGAGCTTGGACTCTGAACCTTTTCACATAATCATTGGGATTTTCACTGACCTTCTGAAACATCCTTCCAAGGTCGGAGAGGGTGACTTGTTTTGACACGAAGAAGTATTTCATGTAGAATGCGTTAACCATTTCTCCCCAATTGTTGATAGTACCAGGTGTATGCTCCGCCTTTCAGAGATTTTGAGAATTCCTTGAGACGGACGACATGATTGTGTTCACGTTCTCCCAGGGATTCGATAAAACGAGAGACATGTTCCCTAGCATTGCCAGTTCCATCATATAAGGTGAAGGTTGGAGAAACGTAACCTTTGGGGAGTGTAATCCTCTGCGTAGCGGCAGGATAAGGAGGTTGATGACGATAGACATGCGATGTTTAGTCTTTTCTACGGTTCTCCAAAAGGTGCTCCAGATCCTCGCGAGTGATGAAATTCGATGATCCCTTCGCTGATGAGTTGTCTGCAGCAGTTTTGTGAACTTCGTCGTCTTCTACTGTATGGATTGGAATTACTTCAGGATCGTCGTCTGAGGATTTGTCCTTCTCCTTTCCCTTCTCTTGAGTCTTCTCTGACATCTTGTCAGTAAGATTTTTGAGATAATTACACAGCTCCTTCTGTGTAGCAGCCATGTCAGTCTGATTCTTTGCAAGAGTCTCTGCGCTTTGATAAGATCAGCAATGGTAGGTGTGGATCTCCTCTGACTTCTTCAGGGTGTCGTCCGGACAGTGGATGACCTTCGGCGTGAGGAGTAATGTCACCACCATCAGTGTTGGAGGTCGGAATTGTCTCCGGGATATTCTGATTGTTGTTGCTAGTGCTAGCACGGTTTTGTTAGGATTCGTAACTGAACCTGAGATCAACCATCTTGTGAAATTGTGAGATTGCAACCGAGAGAATGATCTCCCACTGTGGTCGCCAATCTGTAGATGGGGAAAAACGATTTGCTGGTTTTTAAGGAATTGAGGAGACGACCGTACGGAGGACTCCTCGAACCGAGCGAAATGTTAAACCTCACACAGATGCACCGCTGCAAAGGGGGTGCTTTAGATTCGAGAGATCAATCTGTAGTACTCCGGCCTAAATCAAGACAATGACCGTTCCAGAGTAAATTCGGTCACAAGAGAGGATGGGTTGATCTGTAGGAGGGAAGCTGAGAAATGTGTGGAATCAATGGTAATCAAAGATTGTGGGTGTGTGAATTCTGAATACGATAAGCTCTGAGTGATTGAAATTGCTCAATTGAGAGTAGTTGCTCAATTGATGAGTTGATGATCTCGTGTTGTCAGTGACGTGAGATTGATGATACTGATGATGCTGATGATTCAATCATGATTCAGAGACTTATTTATATTGCTGGAATTTAGACACCATGATCCATGAAGTGTGACAGTTGATGGAATCAAGGAGTGGGAAGTGGAGATCGTGTTTGAAACCAGTTGCTCAACGTGTGGAGACTTGGTCGATTTTCCACCCACTACCTCGTGAATTCCTTCAACTGATTGCACGACTTGCTCACATTCCATCGTGTGTTTGAACACACGTGCGTAGACCGCCAGACCAAAACCCTAAGTGATATCCCCCCAAGTGACACGATTGACGTCTCGTGGTTTTAGTCAATTGATGACTTCGTGGTTTGATGGGACGATGAGTCCATGTAGTTGCTGAGTTGAACATGATGTTCTGAAACTCATGAATTGAACATGTCATGAGACAGAGGTATAGTTCTTACGATGAAGTGAGCAAGTATTGCTCATTCGATGGATCGTTGAATATTGATTGTTGAACCAATATTCCTTGGTTTGAGCAAATATTTATCATCTGAGCAAGTGTTGCTCATGTGATGAATTGTTGAATATTTGATCGTCTGAGCATGTGTTGCTCATCTGATGGATTATTGGCAGCGTACCAAAAATATTAATTAGAATACTGGTCGTTGAACCGAGCATAATTAATAAAATTAATGACCATGAGGTCGTCGTAAAATTATTAAGGTTGGAATCTGGAATGATGATCCTTGGATTCAGAAACCCTAATTTGATCAATTAATGATCAATTCATGGTTCGTCAGAATTTTAACCATGGGACGAAGGAGGGAGCGACTACATGGGACCGTGGATCAACCATGTAGTGTCCATATGCTCACGTGAGAAAATAGAAAGAACTCCTGAAGAGTTGACGATTTGTTGGGTGAAAGAATGATCAAATGCTGGTTTAATCATTTATTCGAAAATGCTCGTCTGAGCCTTAGGGAAGAAAACCTAATTAATTATGACGGGGTGAGGGACCGAGCCTTAGGTGAGAAAACCTAATTAATTATGACGGGGTGAGGGACCGACCATGGGTCATGAAACCGGCCATGGGTAGTCACGTGACCGCCTGATGATCACTTCATGAAAATCCAAAGTGTTTGGAAGAGTTTTGGACCTAATACGAGCAATTGTGCAAATTAGGTCAAAACTGTGAAAATTGATGGGACGGGCTTCCGTGAGCCAAATAGACAACCTTGGTCGGTCAAGATAGCATGCTCGTGTCCCCAAGGCGTCCGCGTCTCAGTCCTGAGAATTTTGATATTTCCCAGCGTGCAATTGAGCATTCATTCGAGAAAATATGCCAAAATTAGGGTTTCGACGAAACTTAGGAAAACACCATGAGATGATGAAAAATAATTATAAAATAAGGAATGAGGAGGTGTGGGACCGCCGTGGCAAGGCATGGTCGTCCGGTCGTGACCACGGTCCCGTGGTGCCTTTTTCTTAATTTTATAATATTTTGATGATTTTATGAAAAATTCATGAATTTTGAGAAATTTGATGAATTTAGGGAGTTTCCATGAATTGAAGGAGTTTTCATGAGTTCAGGGAAGCAAAAAATATTAAAATAATAAAAACAAGGGCGTGTGGGACCGTGGAGGCATGGCCGACCGGCTATGGACCGGTCCCACGAGTTTTTCATAATTTTTAAATATTTTTTAGGTATTTTTGATGATTTGAGGGAATTTTTCCTAATTTGAGAGAAATACCATAAAATCAAGGAATTTGATGAATTCAAGAAAAAATAGGATAAATAATAATAAAATAATAAAGCAAAGGGCGTGCGGGACCGGCTAGGGCATGGCCGGCCGGCTAGTGGCCTGGTCCCACAAGTTTTTCATAATTTTATTTTATTTATTATTATATGATGATTTTTGCAAAAATACCATGAAATCAAGGAGTTTTTTCATGAAATTAGAGAAATAATAATAATAATAATAAAATAATAAGGAACCGTGGGGTGTGGAGCCGGTTGGGACCAAGGCATGGCCGGTTGGCCAATGGTCACGCCCCACACTCCTTTCCTTAATTTTATATTATTTTTTATGGATTTATGGAAGTACCATGAAACCGAGGAGTTTCCTCGAGACGAAGGAAATTTGATAAAATGAGAGAATTTTCATCAAATCATGGAAAATAATAAAAATGCATTAAAAATGTAAAACTGGCGTGGGATTGACCACGACACGGTCGGTCGTGTGTCTGTGCTCCCAGCACCCTGGTCAATATTTTTAATTATTTATTATTTTCTTCTCTATTTTGCATAGGTTTATCGTTTCGTTGTATTTTTGAAATACTCGTTCGTGCGGTGAATGTTAGTGTATCGTCGTTGAATACACCTTCACTATTTGAATCGGGCCTTACTTGGGGGTAGCTCAGACGCCCGGTTGTTTATTTATTACTAATTGTGGAATTCAGTGGAGAATAATTCACAAAACTGAGTAATAAGATGTTTATTATTAATTCATAGGATCAGCTGAGGATTCGACTAAGAATTCAGAATAATTAAGTGAGCATTACCATTCCATGGGATCGTAGATTCAACCATAGAATCGGAGTAATTAAGATTTATCTATTATCATTTATGAGACCAGTTGTGGATTCGATCATGAAATCGGAGTAATGAGATAATATAGTTATTGCCATTATATGAGATCAAGCCGTGGATCCGATCATAGAATCAGAACAATTTTTTATTGCCATTCCATGGGACCAGTCGTGGATTCGACCATGGAATAGGACCAATAATAGATATTATGGGAATTCAGTAGTGAACGTCACGGAAGAATTTATCTTAATTAGGAATAATTAACTTTGTGGCTCTATACTAGCAGAGCAAGCTGTCTAGGCGTATTAATTATCCCGATATGAGCTTGTCGGTAAGTCATATCCTTTATATAGTCAGGGTAAACTTGTTGTTTGTTCCTGAAGACGTTATCGCTCTATACTAGCAGAGCAAGCTGTCTAGGAGCCGTCCATCTCGTGATACTATATAGAAATAATCACTGAAAGTATTCAGTATTCATCAGATATGTCGTTGTCCATTCGTGAGACTACATATCTACATGTACTCTGAGAGAAAGTACTCTCCGTTGAGAATTCGATGAGAGACCCGTGTCTCGATACTCACGTCTGATTGTTGAATTAGAGCTTCGTATAATTATGAGTTTACGATTTTAGCCTTTGTCGAAAATCCACCATCTACATAAAGTAAGTTACCATTCTCTCTGCTCGAAAGAAGGTAAGGTGGGAGGGGATTTACAAATAGGCGAGGATTGAAACCTCGCCAGAAAAAAATGGAAAACGAGGTTTCAATCGTCGCTTTCTCTTTTATTATAATAAAAAAGCTAATAATCTTGTGATATAGAAGATAGAGAACAAGAGACACAAAATAGAGAGGAAGAAGAAGGGAGAAAATTCTATTCATTAGTATTATTTACAAAGGTTTGGGACTCTATTTATAGAGTTTACATACTTAGTGACCAGGTAATGGGGTTCCACTAAAGTGGGCATCTACCTAATAAACTTCCGTTTATAACACTCCCCCTAGATGACCACTATATCTAAGTAATTGCCTCGTTAAATCCTTTTTCAGGAAAATCCAAAAATGACAAAACCTGATCGAAGGGAAAAGAGTACAATATGAGAAAACTTAGAACGGAGTAGGACATGCATCTGTTGCCTCGTTAAAACCTTGACAAGGAAAACCCAGTGGAACAAAACCTTGACGAAGGAAAAAGAGTACAACGTGGTAGTCCAGTAAAATACCTTGACTATGATGCTCCCCCCTGATAAGTACTTCAGTTAAATATTGGCTTGCAAATATTCGAGTCGACACTTCTCAATTTTGATGAACGAATTTCTTGAATGCTGGAGATAACAATGCTTTCGTGAGAAATCTTCCAGTTGATGAAGTCTTTTTTTGGTGTTAGTCTTCTAATAGTAGTGTTCTCGAGTCTTCATGCTTCTTTCAAATACATTAAGTACTTGTGCCTTGGATTGCTAATTTCTTGGAGATGATTTGCTGAGATAATTGATGTGCTTTCTTCAACAAAGTGCCAAGATATGAATACCTTATCATACATGAACAAAGTCGTATTTTTGAGAAGGAAATCCAAAAAATTTAGGAGATGACTAAGTTTATTTGGTTTAATCAAATATGGGCATCCACTAAATAACCAAAATTGATACAACTCCCCCTTGGATGACCATCATGTTGAATTAAATTGCCTCACTAAAACCTTGCCAATAAAACCCAATGGGAAAAAATTTGGACGAAGGAAAAAGAGCACAATATCAACATTTTGAAAACAAAGGTTAAATGTCAACGAGATGTTGCCTCGTTAAAACCTTATCAGGAAAACCACATGGGACAAAACCTGAATGAAAGAAAAAGAGTACAATTGTTGACAAAAATATGGATGCTAACCCTACAATATGAGTTTTACAGTAGACAAGCATCAACCAAATAACTCTACTCTATCTCAAAGAAGAGTTTAAGCTAGCATAATTCTAACTGCAGATTCAAGGAAAAAAATAGAATAGATGTTGCTAAAGCGTGGATTTTTGTGTTTTTAAGGACTCTTCAAGAGACCTATATATAAAGCTGATATCATCAACTAATTAATCTGGATTCTTGGTTTCACACCAAATTTCTAAAAACACATATATAAAAGATTGTTAAACCTGATATAATCGAGTCAGGTGGCTGCCAGAATATAATTTGAATCCTTTAAGGATTACAAATTCGAATATGTTCCCCGAGCATGTTTCTTGTGTGAATGCAATACGAGTCCTTCGAGAATACCACGCCAAATGCATTATATAGGGTGAACAATGTAAATATTGAACCAATCCTGGGGTTTGAACATATAACCCTCAATCGCTCTTAAAACGATTTATTCAGTGGAGGAACTGGAAAATAAAGTTGGGGGTGGCTTGAAAATCAATTGGATTTGTGGGGTTGGCTTAAGCCTATGTTTTAGACATGATTTTGTTTTGCCAAACTTAAAACCATGGTGAAAAAACAAGTTTTTCTGGACCTTGGGTTGGCTTAAGCCATCCCAAGTCACAAGGTAGTTCCGCCACTGGATTTATTTCTCTTAATACGCAATATGACTAACACCAACCTGTAATTTTCAGGCTTGGCACTTTCGTGGTGTCAAGTCTATCTAGGATCCTTATATTGCGTCAATCGAGAAACTAAAATAATCCAATCTAATTTGGATGTATGCCAACTAATCACATATTTCTATATTTCTTTGCAGAGGGGCTAACAACCACCATCATTTAGTAGTTACTGTAATATTCGACACTAAAATTAGCTTACTACGATCCACATAATTCTCAAATGTATGCATACTTTTAAAGATTCAAAATTTACTGGTACCAGTGCCCACGGGCATTATAATTTCCTAATATTCAAATGAGAAGATAATAATTTTGAGAATGTGAATCGTATTATCATAGACTCTGTCGGAGCATATTTGTAGCTTATACAAAAATGCTACATGCTTGCTAGATTTAATTGGATTTGCTTTTCCAAGAGGCATAAGTTTATAAAAACATAATGAAATTTTTTCGCGCTTTATTTGAGATGGCAGCCTTTTTCGATTTGATCATGATGGGGGAGAAATTTATATAACTATTAAGTTAATGAGCACCAACATCTGGTAGTGTATAGTCTCCCCCTGATTATGGCGGAAATATTTTCGTCTCACGTACGAAAAAAAAAATTCTTAAAGTATTATCCGATTAATTCGAGACATATACTTTATTATGAAATATGTCTTTAGGCATTAAAAAAATAAATATATATACTCTTAATAGACATACATATTTACGATCAACCTTGCTTTTGGAACAAAATAAAAATAATAAGTCAAAACCAAAGCATTGGAAATATGCAAACAAATCTCCAATAACTTCGTGACCTCAAGGGCCAACAAGATAATGATTTAGACTGAAGTGATGGAAACTTTCTTTATCAAAAGAAAATTTAATCAAGAGCAATTATAGTCACTACAAGGACTAACGATATTGGCTAACAAGCCGGTTGCACACATTGATCTTTTATGTCCTACCGTGTTCCAACATCAAGTTGAACGGTCTCAATTTTGAGAGTAGCATTAGGAAGAATAATAATAATATAGATAAAAAGAAATTGCTCAATATCCCTCAGGAATGCAACAATATTGGTGTTTGCAATTGTGAATACGAAATAACCAATCTCATCCTTTTTGGATCCATAGAGAAATTTAAATTCCAGTTGGTTTAAATGATTCTTTTGAGAAGAATAAAGAAATCATTATTGTATTCTTTGTAGAGAAAAATCTACTTTCTGGTTGATGAAGACTTCTTTGAAAGAATAGAAACCAATAACCAATATTAGCTAAAAAGTTCTTAGAATGCCAATTTTTACATCTCATTAAGGAGAATTTACGGGGAAAAACCAATATCAATTGGTTTGTACAATTAACAAAATTGTGTCGACAAATAAAAAAAATATTCTCGTTTTCAATATCGCATATGAAAAATCCATATGTTTTTTCTCGTAAAGAAATACAAACCATAAATAAATAAATAAAATCACATGATCTTCAAATTTAATTGGCCGGAGGTTCCGTGAACCATGCATGTAATTAGTTACCGTAAATGTAATAAATCTGCGATGACACCAATTTTTGGTAATTATAGTTTCATGAAAGGAATAGAAACTGTAATCAATTTGTCGACGATTTTTTTTTTCTTCTTCTTCTTTTTCTCTCTATGCAAAGGGTTAGAGAAGGAAAAAAATGTAATTGGTTTGATAAAATTGATTTCCAGATAGTACCCATTTTGGATTCACTGGTAGATGGTAATAGTACCCCAAAATAAATTTAGGATTCACGGGTGGATTGTAATAATACCCCAAAATAAATAGATAATGGGTTATAAAATAATGGTGTTGTGGAGGTAAATAAGATCCATCCACCATGAGATTTTACCACATTATTTGAGATAGTGGTACGTTTACTTGATTTATAAAGCAACCATCTTTAGACTAATCTCATATAATACATCAATGAGAAAAAAAATATACACTCCCTCCGTTCACAAAGATAGTGCGGTTTGATTTTGTCAAGATATTAAGAAAATCATTGTAGTTTACATGTCTATCCTCAAGTACTTACCTAATTTAGTTCAGTTAAAATGTTAATAATAAAAACTTGCAAAAACTGATATGGAATTGTAAATAGGAAATAAAAAAAATAAAATTAAAACATATCCCATTTTTGCAAAAAAGAAAAGAGATGAAAAGAATATAGAGATAAAAAGATTGTATACTTATGGAGGATAAAATTTATAAGAAATTTAATTTGGAACCATACATATTGTCTTTTAAAAGGAATGTAGAATTAATGTGTTTCCTTAATTATATATATTTTTAGATTGGTTCCCATTAATTTTTTCTTTTATAAATATAAAAGGTTTAAGAGTATATTGGAGAGATCATTGAAAAAATACGTCCATATACAGAAGTTGGATACAATTTTGAAACAGACCAAAATGGAATAGAGGACAGTCTTTCAGAAACAGAGGGAGTATAAATTATTAATAAAAGAAAAAGATGAGATTTGACTGTTTGTTCGTCGGTAACTCTTACACACACAACCACAAAGTGATTGTTACCTCTCCGCCTTTCGCAGAAC
Source organism: Papaver somniferum (assembly GCF_003573695.1). NCBI lineage: Eukaryota > Viridiplantae > Streptophyta > Magnoliopsida > Ranunculales > Papaveraceae > Papaver > Papaver somniferum. The sequence continues at coordinate 85,295,841 of NC_039364.1, forward strand.
CAGTTAGGTCACTGTGTTATAATTTTTGGAGATCCAAACTCATTGGTAGATGCTGTATAGCTTGCTTAGCTAGCACGTATCTATATTAAAGGCGATGAAAACATATCAGAATCCTCCTTTCAATAAAATAAAGAAGAAATAAAAAAATGAATCAAACCAAAAGAAATAAAGGTTAGATAAAGATATAATTAGTCTTCTCTTGCTTCTATTGATAGAGCAACGTGCATGATAACGTCTTGTGATATAGAAAATAGAGAACAAGAGACACAAAATAGAGAGGAAGAAGAAGGGAGAAAATTCTATTCATTAGTATTATTTACAAAGGTTTGGGACTCTATTTATAGAGTTTACATACTTACTGTCCAAGTAATAGGGTTCCACTAAAGTGGACATCTACCTAATAAACTTCCGCTTATAACAAATAAAATATATTAATACTAGATTTTGGGCCCACCTTTAGCGTTTTATATAAATAAAACACTTTTGGTCGCCTATTTCTTAATTCCCTCCCTCATCACTAGACTAAGACCTCCCTCCTACATGACGTGGCGCAACTGTACAAGTACTCCCTTACCTCCTCCACTAGACTCAGCCTTATGCACCCATTTTTCATAATGGCAAGACTTCACTTATTTGATTAATGTTTAATATTAGTAATTAGTGTTAATTTTAATGATTAGGTGTTAATGATTAGAGTTATTATTAGTGTTATATTTAAAGACTAACAGAAAATTTTGAGTGATAGTTAGGGTTTTATTGAAGAAGATGAAGAACAAGAGGAACAAGTGACAAATTTTTTTTTTTAAACTATTGTGACAAATATGAGGAACGGTGAATCTTCAACTCATAATATTGTAATGGAAACTGAAAGTTTAATGTAGGTTGAATTTGTCAAAAAAAAAAAAAAATTTATGACCTAGATTGTCTGACCAGATGAACAGTTCGGCTAATCAAAAGAGAGCCCCGACAAAGGTTTTTTTTTTTTTTTTTAACAACGTATTTTTCGAGAAAAAATCTAAGTTCAACGAACTTAGACATACCTAGGTTGGGATCACAAGTTATCAAGTCGTTTCTGATTGAAAACATAACATGCGAAGTTATATACATGAAAATCTTATATTAGAGACTTGATCATCTTATTATGATCAAAGTGTCGAGGAAAAATATATCAATAGTAGTATATGCTTTATATTGGTATATTCTATTAAGAAGTATAATCCTTATCTTTTGAACTTCGTAATTTAGGTATCAACATAATCTGTCTAACTTCATTGGCATGTACAACATTAGGTTCCGTTGATTCGAGTAAAACAAGACAGCCGAACTTAGTGTTGTTCTTCATGAAATAAAGTTCAACTATAATTTTGGGTTTAATTATCAGTCGAACTGGAATTTGCGACTACAATATGAAGAACAATGCTAGGTTCGATTAGGATTTTGGTTATATTATCAGCCGAAATTGATAATGTAACTATATATAAAAAAAACATCTAGTTTTCATCGATTTAAACCTAATTTATCAATCAAACATAAGGGGAAAAAATTGGGTTGGAGAATTTATGTAAAAGGAGATGGGATTGTGAGCAAACATGATAAGTAATCATTCCTTATTCAGCTGATAATAAAGAAGGAGAGGAATAAAAATTAAATATTGATTTGGAATAGAAGTGATCAGATTAGGTTTACGTTTTAATTTTTAATTTAGTGGAAGGATATTGAGTTTTAATTTAGTGAAAGGATATTATGTTTAGGTTTTAATTTAGTGGAAGGGTATTAGTATAAGTACGCCAATTTAAGAGATTTTTGGTAACCTAACTATCTCCAGGACACCCCTTATAACCAGCTATCAGACAGAGTTATTAAAAAGTGCCACAATTTTTTTGGGTATGCCCCAAATTATGGTTCTTAATAAAAAGAGTTGATGTTATAGTGTTTACGCTGTAGTTCTGAATAAAGTAGCCATTATGACCTGAATTAAAGTACGCCACCTGGTGCGGCCCATCCTAAAATGTGACCTAGGCCCAAAATGTAATTCACGAGTTAAAATTTGTCATGTAATGCTATATTGTAATTTAAAAAGAACGCATTTTTCGGGTCGTCCGTATATTCAAAAGAACACATTTTGGGATTATTCGTATCTTGTGGAAATGTGTTAGGATTATGCCATTTTATTTTTTGGATGAGAGGAAATACCTCAAATTTTCATTAAAATGTCATGCTAAACGTATGATATGATCTAAATTTTCTCTCGCGTTCAAAAATTGAACCATAAAAAGGACAACTATGTAACCTAATTTCTATCGCATGACGCTTTATAGTCAAGGGGTCTAGTGGGCCAAAGTTCCTCTCGGGATTAAAATTTGTTCCATCTCGTTTCCCAAAATTGGTATCGTGATTTAATATTTACCTCTGTGGCCCATAAATGATTCGCTATATTTTGTTTTGCATCGTTTCCCTACATCTATCCCACTGGTCAATTATCTGGTCAAGATTTGTGTGAATACCATATCTCATATTTCCTCCTAATAGCATAAGGCTAGTATCATCTAAAGACATCAAGCCCAAATCTAAATTTAGGAATACTCTAGAATTTATAAAACTTAACAATCATACTCCCTTAAAGAGCCCCGGATCACTAAGGAGGTGCTCCCACAAGATAATAAATATGTAATCTTAGACCCAAAGCTAAGGATCCCACCTTGATCTCTTTAAGGTCCCAATTAGAAAATTATATCAATAAAGTGCATGTTCTCTGTAGTGTCTCTTTATTTATGTTTTAGATTGGTAGTGAGTTTATCTCTACTTGAATGTAGTGGTTAACTTTTAAGAAACTATTTTTCGCGCCAACTATGGGGAGCTTCCGATTCAATCTCATGTAATCGGGAAAAAGTTAGTTAGTTATGCTTTTATTTATGATTTTTGCTACTGCTTTCGATTTCTCAGCAAAGTTTCTTTAAGTTTATATCCTGCATAATCATTCTGCAGTATTTATCTTCGGTTTCAAGTTGTACTTATATTAATCTCAGTAGTTTATAATTCATGTTATGCAATATTTGTTAATGTAAAATCATAGAAAGATAAGTTGTTTTGTGACTTCTCCGTCGGAGGAATACGTACATGAAAAACTCACGGAAAAACCACAATAAAAACCATTATAGATAAGCCAGTAAAGTTTTCCAATAAAAAACTACCAGTTGTCTTGTTGATATTTAAGTCATGCAAGAAAGACACATTTCCAAAAATACCTATAAGTCCGAAAACACCATAAGAGCCATGAAATTGCGTAGGTAACTTCGTAAAGTGCATCGGGTTTGATATTAACTTGGAATAACCTTGAAAAAAGAAAAGGTCATCATATGCAGTTTGTATATTGGAGGAAGTTAACGTCACTTCTTATAGTTAGTGCATATAAACCTTTTTTATTTCTTGAACTACGTTCTGTGGACTAGCTAGCCAATAGCTACGTCAACATCTGAAAGTTTTATCACCTCTGAGAAAGTAAGTACGGTTCTCGGACTAGTTAAACGAAGCTGCGTACCAAAACGTTCTGAAACCTTCGAAGGAAGTAATTATTAGTGTCTGGACCTACTTTCAGGTAGCGACAACTGAACAACGAGACGCTAAAACGGAGTACCATGGTTCGTCCAGCATAGTGCCTCCCTATAATTAAGATCCGATCTGAAGAGAGCAAACAATATGTATTAAAACACTGACACAAGCAATAAGTGAGGCACAAGAAACAAGAAGGAAGGTATCCAACAAGGAAACTAGATAAGACAAATTAGAAAACGAGATAACTATCTATTATACAAAAAAAGAAGGAAGGTATCCAACAAGGAAACGAGATAAGACAAATTAGATCACAATAGTATACCATCCGGACAACTATCTATTATACTAAAAATTTGACATTACTGTATCAATATGCTGATGATGGAGGTTATATGTTAATGGATGTATAAAAATGAAAACAAAAATTATGATTGTTTTCACGAACAAGGTTGAAAGATTTTATCCGATAATCAAAGATGTGAGTACAAAAAAATGGTAGAGTTTATTGAGAAAATTTCAAATTCAATTATGTCTGCCGTATTGTAGATTTTTCATTAATATTTTGGAGAATATATGAAATTTTTTAATGACCAAGATCGAAGTGTTTAGAGGATTTTTTTTAAGAATTCTGTAATATGGAGATTACATGTGACCAATCCTAATAGGATAAATCAATGCTGAACTAAAACTCATTTGAAGTTTCAAAACGAAAACTACCGACCGAAATGATGAACTTTCTCTCAAATTGGCAAGTGTTTCATAATGTAATTAAAGTTATAAAGATGATTGGAAGATTTGTGAAGATGTAACTACTAACTGTAAAATATGCAATGTTGAAGAAGAATCCATATGCAATGTACCTTCTACTGCATTTTTCAATATCTCAAGTTGTTATGTTTGTTTCTCTACTCAGTTTGAGACTTCAAGATGGAAACCAAGCAACAACCATGAAATGGCATAAGGTAATTTATTAATATTATATATTTTGTGTTGGTATTTGTATGATGTGGGCTATAAGGAATGATAAGAACTCTCTTTCATTTGATAAGAAATATATGAATTTTACCTCAGTGGTCAAATATGATATGTGTTTGTTTAACTTTCTCTACCATCACCATGAACAAAAATGACAAATAACAACTCAAAATCACCTAACTGCAGTAGTGTAAATCCCCATCAATCATAATGTGCTCCTTCTGTTAGAGCATTGCTAGGTCGAACTCGCAAGCGTTGCTATCTCAAGTTTGTTTGTCAAGTTTAGTTGATCAAAACTGTATACTTGATTTCTACTCTACTTATAACTATGTCTCGGATTAGGATAGAAGTGTGTAGTTGAGCTTTAGACTTCACGGCGTTCACCAATTAAAGAAGAAGATCTACTGAAGAGCTTGGAGGAACTTCGTCGACAAAAGGTATGTAGAGACTAAAACTTATCTATCACTCAGATGTCTATTCAATGCTATCTACTGATGAGACTAAGTCGTATAGCTATATATACTTTGTGTTATACACATTTGAAATTTCAAGCCGAGTTTATCTCGTTATCTATTTCTCAAAATACAAGTTTAAAGCATAAAAAACTTCATCATCTACTTGACAAGTTTAGTGGTAAACAATTTATTTGTTGAAAACTAAATATTAAGTCAAGATGATCATGTGAAAATTACCTTGAATATATTACATGATTTGTGTGAGACAACCATTTGATGTTAACTTTATAAGTTTTGTATTGATCAATTAATCACTTGAAAATTACTTGAAGCTAGTGGTATGTGTCAGATTACCATTGTTGTCTTCTAAGGATGTTTCAATGATTGAATGAGAGTTTTGGAACTACTACCAACATATGGATACAACATAGTATGCGAACTGTGAAGCACTAGTTCAGGTACGGAACTCTTGTTTGCGAACGAGTTTACCTGTGAAAGGTCCGGAACTGTGATTTACGAACGACAAGACAAGGAAAGTCTGTGGTTCGCATACTCAGTTTGTGAACACAATGGTTAGGTTCTAAAATCGGTAAGTATGACAACTCATACCATGAACTCAAGTTCGTTTGCGAACTCAGTTACGAAAGTCCCTAGAAATTTAGTGAATTGCAAACCGTGGAATTATATTCATGAATTGGTTCTTGTATAAGTACTTTTTACAATTACAAACCAAACCGAATATGCTTCAAATTGTTCATGGATATATCTATGAGATAGTGAACATTTGAATAACTCACTTAAAGCATATTCAGATTCATTTGATTATCTATCATGATTGATTGATTATGATCATATTTGATCTAGAAGTGTAGATGAATATGGCTAAGCTAAAAGTGTTCATATGGCTAACTTCGGTTAATTGTTATTGAGCCAACTTGTTATGCACGTTTAGGTACGGTTCATCCGTATCTAAATAAAGGTATATTTTATTTGTATATATCAAGCTAATACCATCTAACGGTGGAGACTGATTGCTTATTTTCTAAGCAGGTTTAGCTTGAATCTCCAATCAGGAGTTCATCTAACGGTGAATATTAATTGCTTTGTTACTAAACTATCTTAGCTTTGGTTGTAAGCAACCCTGATTTGAAAGACTATATAAGGGAGAACTCGAGCATATGGGAAACCTAATCCCGACACTCACGTGTGTCCTAGTTGCAAACTAGAGTCTGTTCTCCATTAACCTAGGTTTACAGTTCTTCTGAAAACCATTATTAGGATTAACAACTTGAAGACTTCATTTTGGATTCGTGAAGCCAGGTCCAACTATTTTCTCTGTAGTTAAGTTTCCTGATCTTACTTTTTCTATCTATTGAGTTTAATCTTCTCTAACATTTTCTCGAGATTTATCTCCGATAGGTAAGATATAAAGTAATCACAACAGTTTCTTCGTTTCAGACTCTTGTGATTCCGCAATAACTTCTTTTGTTAATCAGTTAGGTTATTGTGAGGTGACTAATATTTCTAGGATGCTCTTCGGGAGTATAAGACCGAATTATTAGTTGAGTTTTCTGTAGACCTTGATCTTTATCTTAAGACGAAAACAACAACCAGAATAGACTTATCCGTGGGAGACATATTTGTTTATAAGTCTTCGACTTTGGGTCGTAGAAACTCTTAGATGTGGGTGAGATCAGCTAAGGGAATCAAGTGCGTAGAGTCTTGCGAGATTCAAGAGGCGTAAGGAACGCGACTATACCTTAATCGGTGTGGGACTTGGTTAGGGATCAACTATATTCCAGTACGAAGTTAACTTGTAGTAGGATAGAGTCTGTAGAGGCTTAATACAGTGTGGTGTTCAAGTCTGGATTAGGTCCCGGGGTTTTTCTGCATTTGCAGTTTCCTTGTTAACAAAATTTTTGGTGTCTGTGTTATTTATTTTCCGCATTATATTTTCGTTATATAATTGAAATATCACAGGTTGTGCGTAGTTCAATCACAGTTGATCCGACCTTGTTTGTTGGATATGACTTGATTGACACCCGACCATTGGTCTTTGGTACCATCCGAGTTATTCTCATAACAATCAGGTTCACAGATATCTATCTGCTTGATTTACTGATTATGTTGAGAAAGAGATAAAACTCTTTAATATATATCCTGATTGAGACTCAGTAACTTGGTACTCTCAGAATTATATTAGAGTTTAGTCCATAAATATTTCCGAATGAAATAGTTGGGTGTGGTTGTTGTACCCCGCATTTTCACCTTTAAGTGAGAATACAATCAATATCAACATGGATGCTACTAGGATTAGTAAGGGTTCTACTTGTGCCAATATGGAACGATATTGGCAAGGTAGATTCATATATGCCAGGGCTATTGCAGGTGATTCATACAAATACAAACTATTTGTTGCCTTCAACCAAATTCTAAAAATAACAATTTAAGTTGCCCATGAACTTATATTATTTTTTGTCAAGCGTTCATCAAAGGTGGACAGTTCCTAACCTTCTAAATACATTATCTCTTTCTGGAATATCGATGGAATACACAATTAATTTATTTCTCTATTTTTTCCCCTTTCTTGTCTTTGCTTTAGCTTCTACTTCTATCTAAAAATTAATTATGTTTATTAACATCTTGCTGCCACTTTGCTCCACCAACTTTCTAATTTTAACTTGATTTGAATTCAAATAACAATTATTTGCTACTTTTTGAAAGTAATTGGTTGGACCTATGTTGTAAATGCTAACAAAATAATTATTTGTTTTACTTTATATCTTACTTTATGAGATGGATTAGGTTGTACGATTAAGAGTTAACGGGAAGCCCACAATTAATTAAACTCTTTATTTTTAGTGCCTGGAGTAATAATATGATGACTTCAAACAATAACACATGTAGTTTCTTAATTAGTCGTTTTCAACTAGCGCTATGAAATTTACTTGCCAAACAAGTATATTAAATAGAAAATATAGTACTAGTTTGTATAAAAATGGGTGCAAATATGTATCAATTATTCGTCTATCAATTTTTTTGTTTCATCGATTATCATGGCTCATAGGGGAGTCATGGTTTTGACGAGATGTTTATTTTTATTTTGCTTTTTGGCGCTTTTCTGATGTTTTCTCTTGATAAAAGGTTGTTGATTTTTTCTGTGACGCCCTCGTACATGTACTGATCTTAGGAGATCAGATACAAATAATCATCAACTGAGTCGGCTTGAAATGATAAGTGACCTCTGGTTCGAAAACACGACCTCAGAACAAAGTTTTATTTGATAATAATTGATGAAAATCATTACAAGACTTTCCTTATATATATTAATAGTAATACCAAATGATTAACCTTAACATATATTAACCAACTAAACACACACTTGTCTGTAACAAAATTCAAAAGGTAACAGACCACTAACTATTACTCATTACATACTCTACTAGACTTCTGGATACCAACAAGGCACCCCCATGTATTATTCTTCAGATAACGGGATCATGACATTACCCTCTACTCAAAAACATCCTTGACCTCAAGAATAGAAATCAGGAAAGTGTGCTGCTATGTTATCCTCCCAAGTGGCATTCTCTTATGTTGAATTGGTCCATTGAATTAGGAGCTGTAAGACCGACTCTCTATTTCTGGTGATAGTTCTGGTGTCCATGATGGTGATTGGTTTGGCTATTATCTGTCCTTCTTCATGATCTACCAGTAGTAGGAGAAGGTACCACTCACACTCCGATATGTTTCTTGAGATGAGAGACATGAAAAACATGGTAAACTCTAGTTTATGGAGGTACTTCCATCTTGTAATCATGAGAACCAATTATATGAATGATAGGAAATGGTCCGTAGCTTTTAGATGACAACTTAAAGTTTTCTCCGAGAGCAAGTGATGCTCGTCTATATGGCTGAAGCTTGAGATAGACCATATCCCAACCTCAAAATCCCCATTTGTTCTCTTCTTGTCACTGAAAAACTTTATTCTCTCTTGAGCCTTATGAAGTGTTTCTTTCATAATATCTAGCATAATAATTCTTTGTTTCAGTTACTCTTCAACTGAAGCCACATAAGTCACTATATCTCTAGGAAAAGCTAAGTGATGAGGATTATAGATATGTAAGTCTTTAAGTGGATATATTTTCAAGCTAGAATGATAGATGGTGTTATACCACCATTCAGCTAATGCAAGCCAGTTATACCATTTTTTGGGTCGTGTCCTGTCATACACCTCAAGTAATTCTCTGTAGATGTGTTCACTCTTTCAGTTTGTCCACAAGTTTGAGGTGATATGATGTGCTGAGATTCAAGCTAGTGCCTAGAATCTTGAGAAAATCCTGCCAAAATATGTTTGTGAATACTCTGTCGAATAAAATTGAAGCTGGAGGCCCATGTAATTTGAAAATGTGATGTGGAAAAGCCTTGTCCATTGAAGCTGCAGTGTAAGGGTGTTGTAGCCCAAGAATGAATCTACTCTTTCATTCTTAGGTAGCTATTCTATGAAATCCATGGATATATGTTGCCAATCCTGTTCAGCTATGGGTGGTGGGTGTAGAAGATCAGCAATAAAACAATGATCACTTTTGCTCATTTTACATACATCACAGTTGGCTACAAATTATAATACTTCCTTCTTCGTACCTGTCCAATAGAAATATTCTCTTGCTATATAATATGTAGTTTGATTTCCAGAGTGTCCTTCTACAACAAGCATATGAATGTATTGAAGCAATGATTATAGCTCTGATGTTGTTGTTGCTCCCTATGTATAATCTATCCTTGTACCTGAGTACCTCCTCCTTCTAAGAAAAATATTCCATTGCAGTTGGAGATAGTAAAAGTTGACTAGTGAGTTGTTATGTCTTCTTATCATGGGTGTAGATGGGAAGTACGTATTGATTCCATGTAGGCCTTGATATATCTATGGTGTGTAAACCTCCTTCCAACAAGTATGTAGATGGTGGACAATACATCAATTTTCTTGTTCTCCATTACCTTCTTGTAGCAGATGCCATGGTTGAATCCGAATAACTTCATAAGCCGTTTATGTTGTAAGAGTGTAGTTAGTCAAGGAAGTACTTAATTCGTCGGTGATCATTTTAATGGTGAAGTGACATACTTGCAGTGCCTCCATCGCTAACAACAATAACTATAAGCATATACTTTTCATAAGTAGGCATGCCTATTGTTCTTGGGCCAAAGGGTTTACTGAAAAAGTAATGGGTTTTCCTTCCTGCATCAACACAAATCCTATACCTGCATCACAAGCATCAGTTTCTAATATATATATATATATATATATTTTAAAAATCAGGTAGAGCGAGAACTGGCGTGTGAGTCATGGCATGTTTCAACTGAACAAATGCAATTGTAGATGCTTGGATCCATTGGAATGTATTTTTCTTTGACAACTCAGTCAATGACCTGCTGATGGTTCCATAATTCTTCAAAACTTTCTTCAATAATATGTGAGGCCTAGAAATCCCTTAGATCCTTGATAGACTTTGGAATTGGCCATTCTGTCATACTTGCTATATTGGCTTGGTCAACAACTATTCTTTCTGCGGTAATAATGTGACCAAGGTACTCTAATTCCTTTTGAGAAAAACAACACTTGGAGATTTTAACATATATCGGGTGCTTCCTTAAGAGTGACAGATTAATTCTCAAATGCTCTATGTGTTCTTCTAAGTTGGAGTTGTAGACTAAGATGTCATCAAATAAAACTAAAATAAATTTCCTCAAATGTTGTTAAAACACTTCACTCATTAAAGCTTGTAATGTGGACGGAGTATTTGTGAGTCTAAATGGCATGAATTTTAACTCGTAATGACCAAGGTTGAGTTCTCAAAGTTGTGTTTGGAATTTTTGGAGCATGAATTCTGATTCGGTAATACCATGATCTCAAATCAGTCTTACAAAATATCCCAGCTCCATGTAACTCATCTAGTAACTCATCAATTTTTGGAACGGGAAATTCGTTATTGATGGTGATATTATTCAACTTCTTATAGTCAACACAAAACCTCCATGTATTATATTTCTTCTTTTATACAAGTAGAATGAGTGATGCAAAAGGTTTGCGACTGTTTTGGATTATTCCATACTTGAGCATTTCTTGGTCAAGTTATTCAATTTTTGTTTTTTGAATGTATTGGTACTTATATATGGTCGTTGATTTTTGGGATCAGCATTGGATTTGGGAAGAATGATGCGGTCTAAGCTTCTTTGAGGGGGAATCTAGGTTAGCTCAGAAAAAACATTACCAAATCCTTGTGATAATGAAGCTTGGAAGAAGGAGGATTAAAGGGCATAGGGCAGAGGATATAAAGAATAGTTGGCCAAATACACCATGAGTATTTTTCTTGAAAAATTCCCTCACCCCTTTACCACTAATTAATTTGAGTGAAGCTCTTTCTATAGCACCAGTTCGTGTGATTTTCTTCCAATTATGTTTAAAAGATATGTTGAACTTATAGGAAGGTCGAAAATAACATCACCAAGTTTTCTGAGACAATCTTCTCCTAGAACCATGTCACATCCTTCCAAGGGTAGAAGTCTCGAATTACTGCTGAACTTATAGTCCTGCATGCTCTAAATGAGTTGAGAAAAAAAACCTTGAATAACTGTTTTATCTCCATTAACACTAGTAATTGTGCAGTTGTTTGTATAATGCATCTCAAAGATTTTACCAAATTATAATCTAAAAAAAGGTGAATGCTACCAGTATCAATAAGAATAGTGATAGACCCCTTCTTGAGCAATCTAGAAATTCTGATAATATCACCATTGATATTGCCTGTTAAAGCATGTAGAGAAATCTTCATGTCAAAATCAACTAGAGAATATGGTTCACCATATTGGTTGTCATCTTATCCTGCCGGTCTGTCACTCTCTTGCTCTTCATCCACCAACATCTATAGTTGTTGTTTTTTACAAATATGTCTTGTCTTGTACACCTCATCACAATTGTAGTACCATAACCCGTTTTCTCTTATGATGCTCATTTGTTATGGAGTGAGTCTCATAACATGAGGTAAGTTGTTGTTGTTCCTTGTGGAATTGGGGTTAAATGATTTATTAGGGAACTGATGGGTCTTGGGGGTGGTAGGTGAAGCAGTTGGACACGATGTAGAAGGGTATGAAGTAGAATGAACTTTTTTGCTGGAAGAAAAGTTGGTATTGATGGGTTTGAGACTAAGTCTGTTCACCTTTTATGAAGCATCATAGTTTGTTATCACAATCTTGCCAGATGAAAATCTTGAATCAGAGTTGTGGTATTGAATATCAACACTGGATTGCGGATATCCTCCTTAAGTCCACTTATAAAACTTAATATGAAGTATTCCTCTATGAGATGAGGGTTTTTGTTAAGCATTAAGGCCTTAAGAGCCTCAAAATTTTCATAATATTCCTTTACATTAATAATCTGAGCCAGCTTGTTGAAATTACTAACATAGTTATCATGCGCCGGATTCTCAAATCTAACATATATGTATTCCGGTAAATCATTCCATGACAACCCACTTTTTCCAAGCTGAAAATTAAGAAACCACTTATCATCCTTGCCATCTAAATTAATTGAAGCTAAACTGACTTTTTGAGCCTCTTCAATATTATGGATCTTAAAAAACCTCTAACACGTCTGCACCCATTCTCTTGGATTTTCACCAGAGAATCGAGGAAAATATAATTTAGGAGAACGAGTATGGGTACGATCTCTTCTTCTTCCTTGAATACAAAAACATGACCCCTTGTTTCATTCTCACCAGATGTAGCAAATCTAGAATGACATCCAGATGCTTATCCTGGATATAGGTTATATAACTAATTTCATTAAATTGATCCTGAAAAGACTTGAAGAATTCAACAGATCTGAAATCTAAATTTTGGTTGAAGTCAGGTTTAACATATGCAACATCAAATTTGACCTCTGCTATCTGCCTTCCCATTAGATCCATATTTTCCTTCAAGTCCAGCAAACTTCCTCTTGACCTCTGCATCAAGCTCTTTCGCTGTAGGATTCACCATCATAAAATAATATGATAAAAACGACTCTGATACCAATTATAGTACTCGTAGGAGATCGAATATAAATAATCATCTATTGAGTCGAGTTGAAATAATTAGTAACCTCTGGTTCAAAACCACGGCCTTAGAATGAAATTTAATTTAATAATAATTAATGAAAATCATCACGAGACTTTCTTTACACATCAATACCCAATGATTAACCCTAATGGATATTAACCAACGGAACAAATACATATCATGTTACAGAAATTCATAAGATAAATAGTGGACCAAGATAATGAGACCACTAACTATTATTACAAACTCTACGAGCCTACGGGCTACCAACATGGCACCCCTATTGTTCATGGGTAAAAATGATTTACTGGTTAAAGTGTGTAAAGTGGTGGAGTAGGCATCTCGATCAAGCAAATCGTCTAAAACCTTTAACAGATGCACTGCATGGGAGTGCTTTGAGTTCGAGAGATGAATCTGTAAGAATCTGGGCTAAACCAAGAAATGATTGTTCCAGATTCAATTCGGTCACAAGGAAGGAAATTGGTTGATTTATAGGGGGAGATGAGAATGCGTGAGATCAATGATAATTAATTGATTCAGGATGATGTGTTGAACATCTTTAAAGATGATTCTTTGTGTTAGACCGAGAGAAAGCTTCTATGTGTGTGTTGATGGCAATTTTTAGCTTAGGGTTAAAATTTTAAAACCTTACATCTGATGTGACGTCACTCTTTAAGGAAACGGATCCATGAGTGTCAACCTCTCCACTGGCATACTTATTGAACTAGTTCAATATATTTACATGAAATTCATCCAGACTGGCGCATGTAGCAACCATCCCAGATGACCTGTAAATTTGGGAACCACGCCTATATGAGACTCACTGAGTACTTTTCCTGTGCTATGTTCCCCGGCAGAACCCTTAATATCGGTATGGCATGACGGATTTGTGTTCACTCGCAGCAGAGTATCACGGACCTCCAAGTACCAAAGTTAAGGCCATTGCACGAAACGCTCAGACAGAAAGCACACTGCACTCTGTAAATAAGGAATTTTGTGGCAGCACACAAAATCCAATCAATAATTGTGATAACTCACAAAAAACTCATGAAATCTCACTAATTTGCAAAATTAGGGTTTTGCGCCCTGCGCAATATATTAGACCCCATTAGTCGAAATTACGCTTGAACAACCAAGCAATTGATCCACCACGGATTAATAGGTGCAGAGTTCTGCCCAAAATCAGAAAACAAAGAGTAGCGGAGCCGCGGAGAAGGAGCAACAATAAGAGGAAGTGTGGCCATACCACAGGCCAGCTGGCGCCACTTGGCCACGCCCCCATGTTACCTAACCGACCCTACTCCTTTGTCGACCAATCATGTCGCCTTAAACTTGCCACACTTCCATGAGTTGTGGCTGGGCCCATACTTGCCGGCCATATTCCCTATCGACCAATCAGGTCACATAAACCTGCCACGCGCATCAAAAAGGGGTAGTCATGCCCATGCTTGGCCGGCTCCCTACTTTCATTGACCAATCAGGTTACTCTAAACCTGCCATAGCCTTAAAAGAGGTGGAAATTGTGTCAAAAGGTTGCCATACTGAGTTGGCTTCCCAAAACTATGCCCACATGCTAACGGCATTCCAAACATGCCAAAACATGCATGCCAGGCGCACATGCCAAACGCGTATGCCAAACATGCCAAAAACGTGCCTACCAGGCGCACATGCCAAACGCGCATGCCAATGCGACAACATGCCAAAACTTTCCAGCCCACTCTCCGTGCGTGACCAGCTTCACAACGGGCTTCAATTTGGCTAGCCTGAACCCTAGGCGCGGACATGCTCTAGTGGCGGTGGACAAAACCCTAATTTCTAATCGTGGCACGAACTATGCCCGCAACATCCCTCCTGAATTCTTCCTGAGTTTTACTGTCGGGCTGTTTTCACCTCTTAAACGAGCTCAAAACCTAAATATTCCCTTGGAGGGTAGATAGGAAATTCTTTTCCGATCATAATGGAGGGGCAGACCGTCAAAATCCGAGTTAGTACGAGAATTCTACAACGATTTTAGTAAGGGGCACTTATTAGGGTTTCGGCATGCCAAACCCTAATTTAGACAAAGTTGTCGGGCGCCGACATAAGGTAGCCATAATCAACGACTACCCTTCCTCTTGAGATGCAATCTCATCCGTCCAAGTTTTCCACCAAACTGACAGACTTGTGGAAACTTTTAGGCGACCAACCGCCTTAAATCCAGTGGCCATGGCTACGCCAGGCGCCACTACCATCACCATGCACGAGCCATGCCACTCATGCCGCAATGCTTCTAGCGCGTTAAAGGCGTCATTGCCAACATAAGGTAGCCATAATCAACGGCTACCCTTCTTCCTGAGATGCAATCTCAGCCATCCAAGTTTGCCACCGAACTGATAGACTTGTGGCAACTTTTAGGCGACCAGTCGCCTAAATCCAGTGGCCATGGCTACGCCAGGCGCCACTTGCACGAGCCATTCCAACCATGACGCAATGTCGCTGGCATGCACCAAAGGTGCCATTGCGCCATTATCAGGCGCCAACATAAGGTAGCCATAATCAATGGCTACCCTTCCTCCTGAGATGCAATCTCAGCCATCCAAGTTCGCCACCGAGTTGGCAGTTTCATGGCAAGTTTCAGGCAATTATCCAAGACAATCCTGATAGCATCACATGCTATTTTCCTACAATAGGCCTCTCGATTTTAACTTGCCACACGTAGTAAAATGCTACATGTTTTCCACGAAAACACTCGAGACATCAAACATGTCACAAACTGGGGGATGCTCATCAGGGTATTGGTCTGGCGTTTTACAGCGTGCGGCGTGCAATATGCCCGTTACAAGAAAATGTCATAAAGTGGGGCGGTTAGTAATGGCATGAAAAGATCCACCTCCCTCATTATGGAAACATAAATCCCAACGTTACACGTTACTCTTCCACCACTCAATCGTTTCCACTTCCTATGAGACCAGGGTACGTTTTATTGCGACTTGTATAAATAAGTCTCACCTATTTCCACCAAACAACGAGTATTGGTCAGGAGAACAATAAAACATCCAGAAATCACCTGGTAGCTTTTCATTCAGCTAGACAGTTCTACTTTCTGATGTAAGTTACAAAACTACCACACTTCCAGAATCAACGATTCTGGTCTCAACACTTTCTTCGCTTCCCTCCCTAAGACCAACCCTTCTCCTTCACTTTGTGACCGAAGCAAGCCTGGAATGGCCATTTCTTGGTTTAGGCCAGATTTGTACAGATTGATCTCTCGAATCAAAAGTACTCACGCGCAGTACATTGTTTAGGGTTTAGACTCGTTTCTCACCCAGACACGAATTTACCAAAACCGGTAGAAACCGTTTTCACCCACAAACAATTGGCGACTACAGTGAGAGATTAATCCCTCGGTTACAATATCAATTTCCAATTCCCGATTTCATCTTCAACCCGATCTCAAGATGTTAGAACTCAGGTCCGGATCAACAACAAACACTGAAAACACTAGCGCTGAAATCATCCCTGGTACTAACGCTCCTTCCAGTGGAACTAATACGCTACCTGCCAATACCAGCAGCGCGGAAAATGTTCCCTCAGGTTTACACCGCGGATCACCAGAGCCAGAGCTGTTGTCGCCACTTCCAACGTTTCTTCAAGTGTGACAGCTCCAACCGTCACTAGAGCCGCTGCTACTCCACCATCAGGACGAGAGACTGGAGGAGCCAGAAGAAGCCGACCTCCTCTTACCACTGTTGATTTGATGGAAAGACAAAAGGTTCTCGTGAGGCTCAGACAGACATGGCTACAACTCAGAAAGAGATACCTATTTTCCTCAAGACACTAACAGAGCGGCCACCACAAGAGTCACGTCAACCTCAAATGGAGCTGACAAGGAATACTTTTAACATTCGGAGCAAACACTTCATCAGGACGCGCGTTTATAGATGAAGAGGCTCGCGTTTCTCTTGAACGCCCAGTAGAAGGGAATCAACAATCCAATTTCATCACACGTGAAGATCAGGAACGACTTCTCCAAAATCGAGGCAAAGAAAATCAGCAACCCTCCTGAGTTCACAGAGACCCTCTTCCCGTCAGGAGCTGCATGATTTCTGGGGACTTCTCCCACAAAATCGTGCAGTCTATGATGAAACATTTATGTGAGATTCTATATTTCTCCAAGGCGCAGCGTCAAGACATATTTGCAGCCCTCAACCGCACTTCATCAGGAAAACAGCTGTTTCCATCCAAGGAAGCCGTTCCCAAACCCCAACCTCTCCTGGAAATCACGATTGATAGATGAAACTGGGGACTCCTAACCACTGTTCACTTGAAGGATGTCGAGTTTGACTGCACGCTGACTGACGCGGCCTCCGACTTCAACATTGTAACCGTGAATGCTCTGAGAGTTGCAAGGGAAAATCAAACAGAAGAAGCATATTCTTTAACATGAGAGAAAAACACGACTTGTCGACCAGCACTATTTGTGCCGTCTTCCCATATGCCATATCGTATCAAGTCGTTTTTCGAAGTCAAGGGTTAATAGCGCTCTCACTGGAGTTTTCTCCAGGATCCGCTTCAACGTTCTCTTCAGAAGTCGCTCCGCTTCAACGTTCTCCAGCAGCGGCTCCGCTTCAACGTTCGCTCCAGTAGCCGCTCCGCTTCAGCGTTCTCTCCATAAGCTGCTCCAGGATCCGAAGCCGAAGCTTCAGCATTTTACTCCATAAGCTTCAACGTCCTCTCAAAGAGCCGAATCCGCTTCAACGCCTCCTTCCTGCCAAGGATCGTGTCGTAGCCGCCACTCCTCCCTTCCAAGGTTCGTGCCCGTAGCCACCACACTCGTCCCTGTCAAGGATCGTAATCGCATCCAGCCAAGGTTCATAGTTATGGCCACTTTTGCTTCATCCCATCAAAGACCTGGGTACTTTTTTCCGTCTGTCAACCCGTCATCGTCATGATGTCATCACTAACGCCTGATGCTGCTTACTCATGGGGGAGCCTAAAATACCCAATGACCAATCATGCGCGAAGGACATGCCTAGCGGAGATAGAGCTAACTAACTATCCTTAACCTAAGTTTTATATCTATTAGGCATATTCAATAAATTTTAAAATATCTTAGTGTTGAGACGTCTAAATTCCTCAAAACTCACTACTGTGTTGCTAGGCATGCTTCCTCAACACATTCTTCCTCTTCGTGTTGATACGTGCAAATTCCTCAACCCCACTACTGTGTTGCTAGGCATGCTTCCTCAACACATTCTTCCTCTTGGTGTTGAGACGTGAAAATTCCTCAACACCACTACTGTGTTGCTAGGCAAGCTTCCTCAACACATTTTCCTCTTGGTGTTGAGAAGTGCAAATTCCTCAACACCACTACTGTGTTGCTAGGCATGCTTCCTCAACACATTATTCCTCTTGGTGTTAAGACGTGCAAATTCCTCAACACCACTACAGTGTTGCTAGGAAAGCTTCCTTAACACATTTTCCTCTTGGTGTTGAGACGTGCAAATTCCTCAACACCACTACAGTGTTGCTAGGCAAGCTTCCTTAACACATATTCCTCTTGGTGTTGAGAGTTGCAAATTCCTCAACACCACCACTATGTTTCTAGGCAAACTTCCTAAATACATTTTCCTCTTGGTGTTGAGACGTGCGAATTCCTCAACACCACTAATGTGTTGCTAGGGATGCTTCCTCAACACATCCTTCCTCTTAGTGTTGAGTCTAAATTCCTCAACACTCATTACTGTGTTGCTAGGCATGCTTCCTCAACACATTCTTCCAATTGGTGTTGAGACGTGCAAATTCCTCAACACCACTACTGTGTTGCTAGGAAAGCTTACTCAACACATTTTCCTCTTGGTGTTGATACGTGCAATTTCCTCAACACCACTACTGTGTTGCTAGGCATGCTTCCTCAACACATTATTCCCCTTGGTGTTGAGATGTGCAAATTCCTCAACAGCACTACTGTGTTGCTAGGAAAGCTTCCTCAACACATTTTCCTCTTAATGTTAAGACGTGCAAATTCCTCAACACCATTACTGTGTTGCAAGGCATGCTTCCTTAACACATCCTTCCTCTTAGTGTTGAGACGTCTAAATTCTTCAACACTCATTACTGTGTTGCTATGCATGCTTCCTCAACAGATTCTTCCTCTTGGTGTTGAGACGTGCAAATTCCTCAACACCACTACTGTGTTGCTAGAAAAGCTTCCTCAACACATTTTCCTCTTGGTGTTGAGACGTGCGAATTCCTCAACACCACTGCTGTGTTGCTAGGCATGCTTCCTCAACACATTATTCCTCTTGGTGTTGAGACATGCAAATTCCTCAACACCACTACTGTGTTGCTAGGCAAGCTTCCTCAACACATTTTCCTCTTGGTGATGAGACGTGCAAATTCTTCAACACCACTATTGTGTTGCTAGGCATGCTTCCTCAACACATTCTTCCTCTTGGTGTTGAGACGTGCAAATTCCTCAACACCACTACTGTGTTGCTAGGCAAGCTTCCTCAACACATTTTCCTCTTAGTTTTGAGACATGCAAATTCCTCTACACCACTACTGTGTTGCTAGGAATGCTTCCTCAACACATCCTTCCACTTAGTGTTGAGACGACTAAATTCTTTAACACTCATTACTGTGCTGCTAGGCATGCTTCCTCAACAGATTCTTCCTCTTGGTGTTGATACGTGCAAATTCCTCAACACCACTATTGTGTTGTTAGGCATGCTTCCTCAACACATTCTTCCTCTTGGTGTTGAGACGTGCAAATTCCCCAACACCACTACTGTGTTGCTAGATAAGATTCCTCAACACATTTTCCTCTTGGTGCTGAGACGTGCAAATTCCTCAACACCACTACTGTGTTGCTAGGCAAGCTTCCTCAACACATTTTCCTCTTGGTGTTGAGACGTGCAAATTCCTCAACGCCACTACTATGTTGCTAGGCATGCTTCCTCAACACATTTTCCTCTTAGTGTTGAGACGTGCAAATTCCTCAACACCACTAATGTGTTGCTAGGCAAGCTTCCTCAACACATTTTCCTCTTGGTGTTGAGACGTGCAAATTCCTCAACACCATTACTGTGTTGCTAGGCAAACTTCCTCAACACATTTTCCTCTTAGTTTTGAGACGTGCAAATTCCTCTACACCACTACTGTGTTGCTAGGAATGCTTCCTCAACACATCCTTCCTCTTAGTGTTGAGACGGCTAAATTCTTCAACACTCATTACTGTGTTGCTAGGCATGCTTCCTCAACAGATTCTTCCTCTTTGTGTTGAGATGTACAAATTCCTCAACACCACTACTGTGTTGTTAGGCATGCTTCCTCAACACATTCTTCCTCTTGGTGTTGAGACGTGCAAATTTCTCAACACCACTACTGTGTTGCTAGATAATCTTCCTCAACACATTTTCCTCTTGGCGTTGAGACGTGCAAATTCCTCAAAACCACTACTGTGTTGCTAGGCATGCTTCCTCAAACATTCTTCCTCTTGGTGTTGAGACGTGAAAATTCCTCAACACCACTACTGTGTTGCTAGGAAAGCTTCCTCAACAACTTTTCCTCTTGGTGTTGAGACGTGCAAATTCCTCAACACCACTACTATGTTGCTAGGCATGCTTCCTCAACATATCCTTCCTCTTAGTGTTGAGACGTCTAAATTCCTCAACACTCATTACTGTGTTGCTAGGCATGCTTCCTAAAACACATTCTTCCTCTTGTGTTGAGACGTGCAAATTCCTCAACACCACTATTGTGTTGCTAGGCAAGCTTCCTCAACATATTTTCCTCTTGTTGTTGAGACGTGTAAATTCCTCAACACCACTACTGTGTTGCTAGGCATGCTTCCTCAACATATTCTTCCTCTTGGTGTTGAGACGTGCAAATTCCTCAACACCACTACTGTGTTGCTAGGCAAGATTCCTCAACACATTTTCCTCTTAGTGTTGAGACGTGTAAATTCCTCAACACCACTACTGTGTTGCTAGGCATGCCTCCTCAACACATTCTTCCTCTTGGTGTTGAGACGTGCAAATTCCTCAACACCAGTACTGTGTTGCTAGGCAAGCTTCCTCAACATATTTTCCTCTTGGTGTTGAGACGTGCAAATTCCTCAACACCACTATTGTGTTGTTAGGCATGCTTCCTCAACACATCCTCCCTCTTAGTGTTGAGACGTCTAAATTCCTCAACATTCATTACTGTGTTGCTAGGCATGCTTCCTCAACACATTCTTCCTATTGGTGTTGAGACGTGCAAATTCCTCAACACCACTACTGTGTTGCTATGCAAGCTTCTTCAATAAATTTTCCTCTTGGTGTTGAGACGTGTAAATTCCCCAACACCACAACTGTGTTTCCAGGCATGCTGCCCCAACACACTCTTCTTGGTGTTGAGACGTGCAAATTCCTCAACACCACTATTTTGTTGCCAGGCATGCTGCCTCAACACATCCTTTCGCTTAGTGTTGAGACGTGTAAACTCCTCAACACTCACTGCTGTGTTGCAAGGCATACTTCCTTAACACATTCATCCTCTTAGTATTGAGACGTGTAAAATCCTCAACACTCACTACTCTGTTGTCAGGCATACTGCCTCAATACATTATAGTGCTGACGGCTCCACCACCTCAACACTCATCTTAGCCGTTCAAAGCAGCGCCATCTTCTCCGCTTCATAGCCAGCCAGCAACGCCATCTTCTCAGCTCCATAGCCAGCGCCAACATTCCGCTCCACAGCCGGCGCCAACAGTCCGCGTCCTAGCCAGCGACAGTCACCTTTCCATAGCCAGCAGCGCCATTGACCTAGTCAGCCAAAGCAGCGCCATCTACCTTTTTGCAGCCGGCCATCACCCGTTCTGCGGACCAAGTTGCAGTGCTACCTCTGCCGATCAGTATCCAAAGTTGCAGCGTTGTTGCCAACCCACTATGGCCAAGCCGAATTTATGCAAGGCCACCAATTCAAGGGTCACAGATTCTTTAGGCCTCCCGACAAAGGTTAGCCAAATCTTCCTGACAATCTCTTCATGAATTGTCTTTTCGATTTTATCCTTGTCTGTCACCATCTTATGCTTACCCCGCAACAATGCCGTTGTTCCGAGCTAAGCAGGGGACTTAATGTTGATGGCGGTTTTTAGCTTAGGGTTAAAATTATAAAGCCTTACATCTGATGTGACGTCACTCTGTAAGGAAACAGAGCCATGAGTGTCAACCTCTCCAATAGCATACTTATTGAACTGATTCAATATATTTACATGAAATTTATCCAGACTGGCGCATGTCCCAGATGACTTGTACATTTCGGCACCTCGCCTATATGAGACTCACTGAGTACTTTTCCTGTGCTATGTTCCCCGACAGAATCCTTAATTTCGGTATGGCATGACGGAATTGTGTTCACTCGCAGCAGAGTAGCACGAACCTCCAAGTACCAAAGTTAAGGCCATTGCACGAAACAGTCAGACAGAAAGCACACTGCACTCTGTAAATAAGGAATTTTGTGGCAGCACACAAAATCCAATCAATAATTGTGATAACTCACAAAAAACTCATGAAACCTCACTAATTTGCAAAATTAGGGTTTTGCGCCCTGCGCAGTATATTAGACCCTATTGATCGAAATTACGCTTGAACAACCAAGCAATTGATCCACCACGGATTAATAGGTGCAGAGTTCTGCCCAAAATCAGAAAACAAAGAGTAGCGGAGCCGCGTAGAAGGATCAACAATTAGAGGAAGTGTGGCCATACCACAGGCCAGCTGGCGCCACTTGGCCACGCCCCTATGTTACATAACCGACCCTACTCCTTTTTCGACCAATCAGGTCGCCTTAAACCTGCCACACTTCCATGAGTTTTGGCTGGGCCCATACTTGCCAGCCCTATTCCCTATCGACCAATCAGGTCACATTAAACCTGCCACGCGCACTAAAAATGGGTAGCCACGCCCATGCTTGACCGGCTCTCTACTTTCATTGACCAATCAGATTACTCTAAACCTACCACAACCTTAAAAGAGCTGGAAATTGTGTCAAAAGGTTGCGATACTGAGTTGGCTTCCCAAAACTGTGCCCACATGCTAACGACATGCCAAAAATGTGCATACCAGGCGCACATGCCAACCGTGCATGCCAAACATGCATGCCAGGCGCACATGCCAAACGCGCATGGCAAACATGCCAAACGCGCCACTTACCGCGACAGCATGCCAAAACTTGCTAGCCCACTCTCCGTGTGTGACCAGCTTCACAACGGACTTCAATTTGGCTGGCCTGAAGCCTAGGCGCGGCCATGCTCTAGTGGCGGTGGACAAAACCCTAATTTCTAATCGGGGCACGAACTATGCCCGCAACATCCCTCCTGAATTCTTCATGAGTTTTACTGTCGGGCTGTTTTCACCTTTTAAGCGAGCTCAAAACCTAAATATTCCCGATCATAATGGAGGGTCGGATCGTCAAAATCCGAGTTCGTACGAGAATTCTACAACGATTTTAGTAAGGGGCGCTAATTAGGGTTCGACATGCCAAACCGTAATTTAGACAAAGTTGTAGGGCGCCTACAGAAGGTAGCCATAATCAACGGCTACCCTTCCTCTTGAGATGCAATCTCAGCCGTCCAAGTTTGCCACTAAACTGACAGACTTGTGGCAACTTTTAGGCGACCGGCCGCCTAAATCCAGTGGCCATGGCTACGCCAGGCGCCACTTACATCACCATGAACGAGCCATGCCAGCCATGCCGCAATGCTGCTAGCGCGTTAAAGGCGCCATTTCCAACAGAAGGTAGCCATAATCAACGACTACCCTTCTTCCTGAGATGCAATCTCAGCCTTCCAAGTTTTCCACCGAACTGATAGACTTGTGGCAACTTTTAGGTGGCTAGTGGCCATAGCTACGCCAGGCGCCACTTGCACGAGCCATGCCATCCATGCCGCTGGCATGCACCAAAGGTGCCATTGCACCATTATCAGGCGTCAACATAAGGTAGTTATCATCAGCGGCTACCCTTCCTCCTGAGATGCAATCTCAGCTATCCAAGTTCGCCACCGAGATGGCAGGTTCATGGCAAGTTTCAGTCGATTATCCAAGAAAAGCCTAATAGCATCACATGCTATTTTCCTACGACATGCCTCTCGATTTTAACTTGCCACGCGTAGCAAAATGCTACATGTTTTCCACGAAAACACTCGAGACATCAAACATGTCACAAACTGGGGGATGCTCATCAGGGTATTGGTCTGGCGGTTTACAGCTTGCGGCGTGCAATACGCCCGTTACAAGAAAGTGTCATAAAGTGGGGGGGGTTAGTAATGGCAAGGAGTAATGGCGTGAGCGGATCCACCTCCCTCATTATGGAAACATAAATCCCAACGTTACACGTTACTCTTCCACCACTCAATCGTTTCCACTTCCTACGAGACCAGGGTACGTTTTATTGCGACTTGTATATATAGGTCTCATCTATTTCCACCAGACAACGAGTTTTGGTCAGAGGACACTTAACAGATTAATCTCCAGTAAGCGGTTGAAGAGGAGTGAAAGAGTAGGGAAGTGGGAAATCGTGGTTTAACCAGTTCCGCATTGCGAGGGAGACTTGGTTAATTGTCGAACCACTTCTCCATTTATTTCTTTAACTGCCATCATGACTTACTCACTTTCTCATCATGGATGTACTGCTACATCCCACATATTGTAGGCCGCCAGACCAAAATCCTAGTGAATATCCCCCCATGCGACATGATTGATGTCTCATGTGAAGTCTTCTTTGCAGACAAGTATTTATTTGGTCAATCATTGACTTAGCTAATCTGTGAGTCTTAGCTTGATAAGCCGAGCATAATTCCTAATGATAAGTATGACATGCTCTATGACTCATCGTTATGATGGATGACGCATAGGGTGTCAGCTGAGACAACAATGATGATTTACAGACCATAGACGTTGAGTCTGATGGATCAATGAGGATTGTGGCACATCATTGTGTCAGCTGAGGCAGCAATGATACTCGAGTAATTTGGACTGATGAGCATATGTCTGATGATGAGATTGCTGGATCCATCATGGATCAATATGTGTTTTCATGTGTCAAGCATTTGACAAGAATACACAAACATGAATAATGTTGAGTAAAATAGTTCTAGAATATCCATCCTCATGCTAAGTCCCATGAGCTAGATTTGGCTACTAGATTAACCAAAAAGTGTTACAATTCAAAAAATAAGTGTTGTCTATTTGTTAACACTAGTTCTCTCTCCTAGCATTTGCTCACATGTGAACTAGCAGCGAGATAGTTGCGCTAAATGGTTCAGCGCAACAAAAATCACCTTTTCGCGGAATGGTTCAGCGCAGATTGATTTATTTTTTGATCTAACGGCTGAGAATGGTTGCGCTTAACCATTCAACACAATCTGATTCAACTTTTCGCTCAATGATTCAGCGCAACTTATTTTCGCCGTTCCATTCAGCGCTTCTAGTATACTATAATAGCACTTTCATAGGACTTAGGAAGTTGCTCTAGCTGACATGGACAACTAATCTAGCTGCTAGATTAGCACACCATAGGACCAAGCCTGACTAGTCCGAATGAAAAGAAGATATTATTGTTCACTGTCATTGAGAGCATCTCCAATGCTAGGGGTGAAGGTCTTAAAAAGACATGACACCTAGGATTTAGCACTTTTCTAACCAAAAATTTATCTCCAATGACAAGGTCAAGGTAAAAGCATGACATGGATGCCATCTTATAAGAAAGGGTAAAGGAGAAAGTCATATCTTTACCTTCTCCATAACCCAAGGTTTTTTGACACATAATCAATTCTTTATTCCAAAACTAATTTGTCTCTCAGTTCTAGGATAGTAATATCTTGACATTGAAGATGAAGTTTTAGGTAGAAAGTATAACTTTTTTTTTCGACCACATATGAATAACCCACAACAAAAAGTATTAATAAGACCTCCACCTAGAATTACCTTCACCCTAACATTGAAGATGCTCTCAATGAGTGAACAGTGCAAGCTAGAGTCCTACTTGCCAAGTAAGCCCACACCTAGTGAAGAAGTGATGACCACCAAAAAAAAGCAAAACTGGGAGTTTAGTTCCAAAGAATCCAAACTTGAAGACTCTTCTTAAGTTGATCTTGTCATCATGCTCCGTCATTATTACCTCGAGATAAACCATAATCCTAGTATCCCACTTCCCAATACAACATGACTCTCTCTCTCTCTCTCTGGATGATCATCTATTGAATTGAAACTACTCACTACTCGCTTTACTCAATCTTACTCTCGTTTTGCCTCTTTTGGTAAGTACTCATTCCTTGTAATTTGGTGTAATTATTTGCTTTGATCAGGTCTGGTTTCACTTTGTTTTACTGCAGAACATTTTTCTGATCATTATTAAGGTCTCAAGATGTCTGCAGCAGCTTCAGATTCTCCAAACCCTAGAGGTATCACTTTTACTTTAATTGCAAATTACAAGTCACTTTTGTTGTTTGAGCGTAGAAGCTTGTAATAATTTCTTTGTTTGCATGAGCATAATAGTTGTGGTTTAAATGACTGGAACAGATGTATGTATTGTCGGCGTCGCGCGTACACCAATGGGTGGATTCCTTGGTAGCCTTTCATCACTATCAGCCACTAAGCTCGGATCTATAGCTATTGAGTGTAATGTTCTAGTCACTTTTTTATTATCTCTAATTGAATTTTGGATTTCAAATAAGCTGGAAATTCCGTGAAAGTTGTCTGAGATAGTCTTGTGATCAATTTGCAGGTGCTCTTAAAAGGGCCAACGTTGATCCAGCACTTGTTGAAGAGGTCTTCTTTGGTAATGTTCTTAGTGCAAATTTAGGCCAGGCTCCTGCTAGACAAGCAGCATTAGGTGCAGGGTTACCTAATACTGTTATCTGCACTACCATTAACAAAGTTTGTGCATCAGGAATGAAGGGTGGGACCAGGACTTTAACTAGTATATCTCATAGAAATCTCTGCTCTAAGTTTATCTCACTTTATTTTACTTTATGTTATTTAATTTTTTTTTTCTGGCATCAGCGACTATGCTTGCAGCACAAAGTATTGAGTTAGGTAGCAATGATGTTGTTATTGCTGGTGGTATGGAAAGCATGTCTAATGTCCCAAAGTATCTTCCAGAATCAAGGTTAGTGTAAAATCATTCATCGGGTTTTCCAGGGACTTGAATCTATATTAGAATTAGCTTAACTAATAAGGCAACATCTGTGACTTTAGAATTTAGAAGCTTTATCCCCAACAGCATGAGAAATATGAACAAATCAACTAATAATCTGCTTACACCGTAGTTGTGAAATCATGTGGCTTTCCTGATTTGGGCAGTTTGTGTACTACTTATTGGTGCTGCTGATTTTCTATTGGAAAAGAAATAATTTTACTGAGCAAATGAATATGAGGTGTAGGAAAATTTTTGTGTTGGAGAGCTGCCTGTACATTTATTATGATAAATGTGGTAGTTCCAAGGGTTTTAGACTTTAAGTGATGTTTGTAATTTATGACTTTAAAATGCTTGCCTTGAATTCTTTTTTCTGGCTATGTGAGCATGTTTTACCATTGTTCAACATAAATAAATATGTTTTACCTTGTTAAGCATACAGTAGAATAGGCACCACATCATTAGTAAATTATCCTAATTCTATCAGCTAAACAGGAAGGGATCTCGGCTTGGACATGATAGCATAGTTGATGGAATGCTTAAAGATGGCCTGTGGGATGTTTATAATGATTTTGGCATGGGTGTTTGTGCTGAGATATGTGCCGATCAACATTCAATCACCAGAGAAGAACAGGTATTGTTCTAAAGTCTATATGTATTGAGAATTTCTCTAATTTGGTTTCTTCTGGGCTTTGGTTGATCCTTTCTGTACGGGTATGTATTGTCTGTTATTGTTGCCATCATTAAAAGTATCATCTTGTGATCCCCTGTCCATTCTCAATTCCCATATCGAAACATTTGACCTTTCAACCCAGTTTTATCAGATACTACATATGAAAGCAAGTAGCCCTCGCTCATTCTTTTTCCTTGATTATTATTGGAAATAGTCAATCCTTAAATTTGGCAATTCATTATTTTAAGGGGTTCCCTTGACAGTCCTCATGGATATTAGTAGCTTGAATGTTCTAATTTATCCCATCTCAACCTTCTATCTCAAGGATCCATATTTTACTCTTGCAGGATGCTTATGCTATTCAGAGCTTCGAACGTGGTATTGCTGCTCGAGATACTGGTGCATTCGCATGGGAAATAGCACCAGTGAGCATTCTACATCTACTCTGGTTTCTGATCATGAATGGAATGAATTCTATGCTCGTCATTTTGTAATTGCTTAACTTGGTTCAACAATTGTAGGTTGAAGTTTCTGCAGGCCGCGGAAAACCATCCATATGTATTGATAGAGACGATGGCATAGACAAGGTAAAAACTAACAAGCTATGGGACTAACTGTAAGTTAGTGTACATGATTGCCCCTTCAAGACTTCAAACTGGATTGTGAAAGTCTTGAGTTTCCATAGTGTTTTCCTTTTGCATTCCTGTACAGTACTCATATCTGTTAATACTAGCATCATTCTCAGCATTATTGTGCAAATATTTGCATTCTTCTTGCTTATGGCTGTAATTGATATTAATAATACTCCTTTTCTCTTTATTCGTGCCAGTTTGATCCTGTAAAACTAAGAAAGCTCAGACCAAGCTTCAAAGAAAATAGGGGTTCTGTTACAGCCGGCAATGCATCTAGTATAAGGTGCACTGCTACTTTCTCTGTTGAATTATCTGATGGTTTTGGTTATGTTTAATTAAAAACTATATGCTGCCCCATTTCATACAAGATATGTATACAGTGCAAGAACTTCTCTTACAACTACCACATCGTTTAACAATAATGTTTTGACAACTATCCCTTTTATTTTGATCTCATCATGGTGGTTTGAACCAAATGGTACTGCCATAGCTTTCACCAGATTTAATCTGTTTCCGATTTTCTGAAATTTTGGATATTTATAACTTTAGTATGAATTCTGCAACTATTCTATCAGATTTGGTGAACAATAAGTTTGTAACTCAATGGTTTGAGTTTTCATGGTTTAAGTTTGTAATTCTGAAATATTTGATAATGCTAAATACTTTCCACATATGCTGCTTTGAACAGCGATGGTGCTGCTGCATTAGTATTAGTGAGTGGAGAGATGGTGGTTAAGCTTGGGCTGCAAGTCATGGGAAAGATCAGAGGATATGCTGATGCAGCTCAGGTATAGATAAGTCATACATGTATACAAATATTTCCAAATTGCCTGTTTATAGGGTTTATTCATGGTATAATGCACTTCTTTTAACACTGGAAATAAGAATAGTTGATCATCCCTGGTTTGTTGTTTTCCTAGTATGTTATTTTTGATGTTTTACGCCACTTGGATCTAAAATGGTCTATGGTTATGCAGGCACCTGAGTTGTTTACAACTGCTCCAGCGCTTGCAATACCGAAAGCCATTTCAAAGGCTGGTTTACAGGCCTCTCAAATCGATTACTATGAAATTAATGAAGCTTTTTCTGTAAGAATAATTTCTATCTTCTTTTTAACGACTAACTCATCTTATTTTCTAGATCTGCGGGTTTCAGAAATCTTGAATACTCATCTTCTCTCTGTAGGTTGTTGCTTTGGCAAATCAGAAACTACTCGGGATCAATCCTGTGAGCCATTTATCTTTCTCTTTTAATTTTGACCCAGTCACCTTGTCCACATTGAATGAAAAATATCACGTTGCCTACAAAATACTGCAGTTCTCTCTTAAATTGTATGTATTGCGTGTTACTTTGACTAAGTTGACACGTTTTTATGCTTGCAGGAGAGAATAAATGCGCATGGGGGAGCTGTGTCTTTGGGACATCCTCTTGGTTGTAGTGGAGCTCGCATCTTAGTCACATTGTTAGGGGTAATAACTCCCATAGCATCGCGTTACTGTTCCTCGAGCTATTATAGTTGATTCCTACTATAAGTAGTTTATTCTAATTTTAAGTGTGATATTTTAGAAGTCTAGTTAATGGAACCTTTTTCTTCTGCTTTTAGTGCAGAAACACAAATATGAACTGGTGTGCAAATGCAGTTTTTAGTGTTTGTTGAACTTGTAGGAAAATTGTGATGGAAGAAGGATTATGAGTAATTGGGTTTTGTGGTCTTATTTGACTATCAATATATTCATTTTCAATTTGTTACTTTGTCCTTGAAAAGTACTGACATATCTGAGGTTCTTGAACCAAGTGGGCTGGCTATTGGCATTGAAAAGTACTGATATATTTCCAGAGTCATTTTACTCTGCGACGTATGTGCATTATCCTGAACTTTAATGTTATTGTGGTTTTCTCCTGAAGAAAAAGAAAGGCACTAAAACTTTATTCGATGTGTGCATTTCTACAAATGTGTTTACAATTTAAGCTAGTAACAGAATGTAAAAAAATGAGATTACATAATCAACCTGACGTTGTGTAGATATCTTTTCCTTGTTTAGAAAAACCGAGTCGGAAATCTGAGCCTAGTTATGATGATATTTATTGCAGGTATTAAGAAACAAAAATGGGAGGTTTGGAGTTGGCGGTATTTGTAATGGAGGAGGAGGAGCATCTGCACTTGTTCTAGAGCTCATGTAAGCTTTTTCCAGTTGGTAAGAGTTATTTTACCATATCAAATTATCTATCAGTTTCCCCTTAAAAACAGAATTTTTCTTATTATTCTTTGTAGTCATGGACTATAGAAGTCACAAATTTAGCCCAGGTCACTAGATCTTGTTTCTTGGACAATGTTGTGTTCACCTCCAAATTCAATACCATCAAGTTCCATAAAATAGGACCCGAAACCTGTCTAAAAGAAATTAAAAGCACGCAAAAGGTGTATAAAAATTTATACCCATTGAAGGCGAGATATGAATGGTTTTTGTTAGTCTGGAAGTAGTTTAAAATTAAATCATAATGGAAGTTTCACTTTCTACCGTATTTTCAGTTTTGTACTGTTAAATCAGATATTAGGATGAAGTGTATCGTGGTGAGAGTTTCATGTATCGTACTTCACTTCAATTGACTATTAATAGTTTCTAGTGTTTAAATCTGTGCTTGCAGGCCAGTTACCAGGATGAGGACTTCTTCATTATGATGTCAAATGATCCCTACCTCTTTCCGCTTTTTAGCTCTGGAAGAAAAGAGAGTATCAATGTCAATAGCTGGATCATGTTAGGGAAGAAGAAACAAAGAAAATGACATATAATTGTTATGTGAGAAACTAGTGAACTGCTAGAGAAAGAGTTGGAAACATAAGCTAGGTTAACCTTCAATACCCCCAATGTCTTGATATAATATTTTATCTGTCACTGGTAATCACTCTTGTATTTTGAGGGCAACTAATGTTTTCTTTTTCGATAAAATAAAAATAAAATGCATTAGCTGGTCTCAGACAACATCATGAGTTCATCATCTGAAACATAATTTTATAATTCCTGGACTCATGAGTATTTGGCAAGGTTCTGTTTAACCTGAAGACAGTATTCAGGTGAACAAACATCAAACTAGATCCAAGCAAGAGCATAAACCGAGCTATTCAGGTGAACAAACATCAAACTAGATTCAAGCAAGAGCATAAACCGAGCTTACACGGCCTTAGAAGCAACGAGAAGAAGAATATATTCTTGCACTTACTAAGGTTATAGGTTATGTTAGATCTGTCAGAGGTATTGGATTTTAGAAGTGAGATCAAACATTTCAGAAATGGAAGGAGACGGTTTATGATGTTTTCTGCTTTGTTAATAGTTAGCAGTGGTCCCACAGTATCCCGTCTTTTATCTGAAGAGGCTAGAGCATTAGAGAACTCGGCAACTTGGATGGAGTATATCTCTGTATGTACCAATTTTTCATTTTTTAAAGCTTTGTACCAAGTTTTTGGTGTTATCAGGTTTTGTTTGTTTTTCTCTTGTCGTTTCTTGACAAGGAATTTCGTTGATCTATCTATCTTACAAAAACAAATGTGTCTTGTCTGATCTGATGGTTCTAAATGAACGTGTTAAGTCGATCAATGGCTACTACTGCCGAAGTGCCTCAAAATGCCAAAGATAAATCTCGGCTGAAAATGCACCCCGTTTTAAGCCCTCATCCAATGATCTTAAACCTCCCGATTCAATGGTATTAACATCATTATTTCCGATTCATAGATATCAGCTTCTCCTTCAATTCCTCCCCAGAATGGCGTTATCAATTGTTTATTCTTCGTCTGTTGCTCAACATCCTAATCAATTGCATGGCAGTACTAGAAAAGGTTGAGATGATGTTTTTTATTATATGAAACATCAAATTTCTTGCAAGGATTACAGGGGTTAGTCAAATGAAATTTTGAATGACTTATGGGAATTCGCAAATCTACTGTTAGTCCATAAAGACTTTTGGAGAGTCTCTTAATGCTTATTGTTATTGGTTAGAGACTTTTTTCAAGTCATTTAAATTCTCTGAAACTCCATGTTATTGGATGAGGATTTCATAAGAGTCACTCTAACACTCCTGTTATTGGAAGGAGAATTGAAAGTCATTGATTTGTTGTTTTCAGAGATTTGGAGAGACTTTTTCTTAAAAATAGGCATGGTATAAATCTCTCCTCAAGAGGTGATATTTCAGGAGACTTTAACTTGGAGATTTTTTGGTTTTGGGAGTGAACCATCTTTTCTCTCCTTGTACATTAATACACTTAAGGGCCACTTGGAAAGGGGTAATCAAGACAAAATGTGGAATAAAGTGATTTTTTAAATTTGAGAATATATATATTTTAAATAGGCTATGTGAGTCATTGGGATATATATATCGACTTTAAAATATATATTTTAGAAGTTATAATTTTTTTTTTCCAATTTTAAGTTGTTGAAAAACTCCATATAGAAAATTAGTGGTGAGAAAACATAGAAAATAAAATGTGGGACGAGTGGAATAAAATGAATGAAAATTTGGCATAAGACGACAGTGAGATTTATTCTGACAATGGACACATATTTTATTAGGTAGTCATGATACTTTTATTATTACTGTAACATGAATAATTAAAAAAAATGGTAATGTTTGGAATTAATCAGGGGATATTATACAATTTTGTCTCTACAAGTCACATAAACTTTCTACAAGTCTCATTTTTTTGTTCCTACAAATCTCATTTTTTTGTCTCTACAAGTCACAAAGACTCTCTAAAATACTCTTAGAGAATCACTAGAAATCTTTAGATTCTCAGAGAATCTCTTGGAGTCACTCAAATTAAAAATCTATGAAAGTCCATAAAAATCTTGTTTGACTACCTCTCTGTTAGTAACTTAAGATATTTCTCAAAGCTTAATTTTTCAAGATTTGTGTCCGTGATAGGCATATAAATTTTTTGTTCGGCCCTGCTGTGATAATCCAAAAAAAAAAACCCTGGCGTCTTTAGGCGCTATCCTGAAAAATTTAGGGGCGACTTTTTTATTCCCAACCCATAGACACGGTTATGGGATGTCCAAATTTCCGGAGAATACCTAAGTACCCTTCTATAGTCGGTAGTTTAGTATAGAGTTTTTGGCTACCGATTACTAGTTTGTTTAAGAATGGGGTATTGCCATAATCGGTACAATAATAACATATCGTATCTACCGATTGTTTAAGTAGAAAACTCAATTTTATCGGTTTTGAAAAAAATGAATTTGGGGCAACCGTTTATAATCAGTAGCAAATGAACATCGTATGACTACCAATTGTATAATTGCCTACACAACCTTTCGGCGATTAAAACCACCCAAATCCCAACCTATGAATTTCATTTCATTTTCTTTTCTTTTTTTTTTCCAACTCTTGTTCTCCTCTTCTTCTTCCCTTCCGATTGTGGAGGGTAAAAACAATATTCCCTCGTTCTCAAACTTCAATTCATCGTCGTCGTTCATTGGCGAATCAAAAACATCATCGATTCTTCTATAAAACGATGACCGAAACTAATGAACCCACGAGAGCTCGAGTAAAAAATGTCTACCGTGGTGACGATCCAAAAATTGGAGAAAAATCAAAGAACAAAGTGATTGTAACTACTGCAAATGTAGAAGAAGATGACGAACACGAAGAACATGAAGAAGATGAATCCGCTCATGTAGGTGGTGGTGGTGATTCTCATAATTAAACTCTCCAGCAAATGGCCCTAATTAGGTAAGTTTCTATCGTTTTGTGTGTTTATGTTGCTTTAATTTGACGAATCCATGAAAATAAGTTCTAGGGTTTTCGGTTATTTCCCCATAATCGGTAGTTAGATCATCATTTTATCTCCCGATTGTGTCCATTTTCTAGGGTTTTTAGTTACATCGACCAGAACCGGGGGTTAATTTTTATAGCTTACTTCCGATTATATATAGTTGTTTGCCACTGAACCCTAAAATTGACATAATCGGTAGCTAGGTTACATTTTGCCTTACAATTTGAACAAAGGATTAGAACATGTAGGAACACACAATCGGTGCCAAGAATCGGAAGATACTATATAGTATTTGACTTCCGATTCATAGATCGTTGGTTAGACGAATTCAACCCACTACCGATTATGTAAGTTGTAAAATTTGAAAAATTTGTGATTTTGGCAAAATCTAATTTCAGGGTTACGTTTTAATAGAAAGCCAAAGGCTATTTCTTTACTTCGGAGTATGTGGAATTGGTGGATATGTTAGATTATTTTGTTCCGATTACATATGTCTCATGAAATTATCAATTTCTGAACCCAAATTGATGCATACTCGGGACATAAAACTAGAATATGACTTTCGATTGTGTGTAATCGGAAGAAAATCTTTTACCCGTGCTTCCGATTGTTCATAATAGGAAGTTTATATTTTAATTATGACTTCTGATTGTGTAGGTTGTAGTGTAATTCTTACGAACCAATTTTATTGTTTAAGGACAGGCGAGGTAACAAAGACCAAGGTACAACTGTTACAGGGCCTCGTCAAAGAGGGGGTAAGAAACTAAGCGCTAGTGCGCGGAAAGAAAGGAGTCAAAAAGGAAATTCTAGCAATAATGGTACTCGAGAAGGAGTAGAACCAAACGCTCAACAAAGAACTCAAGAAGAAGTAGAACCAAGCGCTCCAGAAATCACTCAAGATGAAGTTGGACAAAGTGTTCCAAAAATTAGATTACAAGAACAAGGACAACCAAGTGGTACACAAGGAGAATGAGGAGTTACAAGGAAGCCAATCGCGAAGAAAGCATCACACCTTGTCCCCATTGAGTTGAAGAAGACAGATTTTGAAGAAGAAATCCCGGGGCTGCCTAGTGACGGAGGAGCATTGTTATTTGGCTACAAAGACTCCTGGGCCAGACAAATCTACGAAACCGAGGTAATAATCGTATTTTTTTTACTAACGTATTGTCGTTTTATTCGTAATACTACTCTATTTATTTTGTAATGTGTAGTGTGTTTAATAGTATCATTCTGATGTGATTCGTCTACTCAAACCTACTGCCGCACCAACAAAAGTAATGAAAGATTGGCCTTTAGACGGTGAATGTGAAAGGTTCAAGACAACTATAACCAACTCGGGATTATCTATTGATGCCAAGAACTCAATGTTGGAACATGATCGGGTCGCGATATCGGCTTTTATGGAGAGATTGTATCCCGAGACTGACACCTTTCATATGTCGTTTGGGGAGATGACCATTACTCCAGATGATGTGAGGCAGATTCTTAATCTCAATGACCATGGTGTAGCTATCAAGTATAACTACATTAAGCAGTTAAGTTGGGAACAACTTTATGATTTGTGTAAAAAATATTTTGGTTGGGATAAAGAGACATCGGACATTGAGTTCAACAAGTGCTTTTCTTACAAAACTAGACAGTTTATCATGAGTCAGTTGATCAAGATGTTCAAAGGCACTGCTGAGAAAGAAAAGCAAGGGCCGTTAAGTGATGCCGAAGTGGATGCCGCGGCCACCACCTATCTCTTGTGTGTATTGGGATGGGTCATTTTCCCCAATGCTAGTGGAAACCGAGTAGACGCCAACCTTCTACAACTATTGCATCCTCTCAATAAGTTAGCCTACTACTCCTGGGGCACGACATGCCTGGCATTCTTAATGGAGGAGTTGAGAAAGGCGTCGAGGCTTAGAACTAGCTAAATTTCCGGGAATGTGAGTCTATTCCAGGTATTTTCTCAAATATATTAATCCATTGATCGTTATGTTTTTTTTTCGTCTAATTTAAGAATCAATTTCAAATACTTGGTTTGGTATCTATGTAGACATGGATCTATGACCACTACCCAAGTCTGAAATTGGCAGATGTGAACACACAATGGGAGAAAGGTACACCGACAGGAACAAAGTACAAGTTCACAAAGAACCGTTCAAGGACAAAGGAGCATCAATTGGTTCAATTGAGGGAGAAACTAGACTCAATTAAGGCCTCAGAGGTATGCTTTGATCCATACAAGGAAGACCGAGCTAGTGGAGATATAGCGGGTCGTTCCGAGTTGTCCAATTATTTTGGACCGTTATGGCACCCCACATGTTATGTGATGTACAATGTCTCCAGGGTGATGCGAAAACATGGTTATGTACAAGGAGTACTATGGCATCACATAAATGGAAAGTTCAAGTTGTACGTGGAGCATTCCAAGTCTAACCTAGACACCATCAAGGTAATTTTCTATGGTACACCATCTGTTATTGACCATTGGGATCAGAGGATGTACCACTTGGTCAACACTGAGAGAGCAGTCAACTGAGGTGATGAAAATGCTCCAGGCTATATGGAGTGGTACCGGTGTTAGAGCACTGCTCGGTCGAACTCGCAAGCGTTGCTATCTCAAGCTTGTTGTCAAGTTTAGTTGCCAAAACTATAAGCCTTGATTTCTAGTCTACTTATAGCCAAGTCTCGGATTAGGATAGAAAGTGTAGTTGAGCTTTAGACTTCACGACGTTCATCGATCAAAGATGAAGAACTACTAAGGAGAGCTAGTGGAACTTCATCAACAAAAGGTATGTGGAGACTTGAACACATCTATCACTCGAAAATCTATCTACTCTATCTCCTATTTGAGACAAAAGTCATATAGCTATATAGACTTCGATTATACACATTTGATATTTCGAGCTGAGTTTAACTCGCTTAATTACATATTTCTCGAAATATGTGTTGGTAAGCTTTTGATTTAACAAAGTTCATCTTATATTCTTGACGAAAGTCAAAAGATGATCATGTGAAAATCACCTGGTAACATCTTACATGATTTGTGTGAGACAGTCATTTGATGTAGACTCGGAATATTTCGTATTGATCATTCGATCACTTGAAAATTGCTTTGAAGCTAATAGTTTGTGTGAGACAGCTATTGTCATCTTCCGAGAATGTTTCGATGATTGAAATGGGAGTTTAGAACAAATAACCATGATTATATATAACACAATATGGGTACTTGTATGCTAACTGTTGCAAGTTATTCCAAGTCCGGGAACCATGGTATGCATACCCGTATGCGTACTGATTGGTTTAGTAGAGATCCGAGAATTAAGTACGCATACCGGTACGTGTACTGGCGTGAGGTTCAAGTCCCGGGACTTTACTGAGTTTGGTGGTATGCGTAACCGTTCGCATACTGGCGAAACCAAACTTAGTCTGGCCACTTAGGTATGCGTACCCGTTTGAATACTTGAGTGGGTTATGTTCTAAAAATCGGTTTGTTCATGAACAAATACATTTATATAATAAGGAACACAATAT
Source organism: Papaver somniferum (assembly GCF_003573695.1). Taxonomy (NCBI): domain Eukaryota; kingdom Viridiplantae; phylum Streptophyta; class Magnoliopsida; order Ranunculales; family Papaveraceae; genus Papaver; species Papaver somniferum. The sequence continues at coordinate 85,333,668 of NC_039364.1, forward strand.
TTTGCAAACCGTGGCTATAATGTTCATGAATTGATTCGAGTAAATCAAAATCGATTTTTCTTCAATTGTGTCTTGTATACTTCTATGAGAATATAAACAATTGAACAACTCTAGAACTAGTTTCATTTGAACTAGTTATGGTTAATATGAATAAGGTTGATATGAAAGTGTTCATATGGCTAACTTCGGTTAACTATTGTTGAGCCAACAAAGGTGCACACGTTTAGGTATGGTTACTCATATCCAAATGAAGTCACTTTTCATTTGTGTGTAACAAGCTAATTTCGATCTAACGGTTGAAAGATATTAGCTTGAATCTAATCAGGTTTTCATCTAACGTTGAATATTGAATGCTTTATTACCAAGGTAGCAATTGATTGCAAACCCTGATTTGAAGACTATATAAAGGAGAACTCTAGTGTTAGAGCATAGCTCGGTTGAACCCACCAAGCGTTGGTATGTCTAGTTTGGTTGTCATATTTTAGTGAATCAAAACTCAATTAAAGAGTCGCTTGATTATGTACTAGAGACAACTTCGTATAGGTTAGACTAGAAAGATTAGGATTATGAGACATACAAGTATTAATCGAAGACTTGAAGAATGTGAAGAAGTAACAAGCTACAACGACGACATCATCCTTCATCTTGAGGTTAGTGATATTTTGAATTGAACGGTTTCATTCGTAACGTATCTTTCAAGTCATGCTATATTGAAAACATAAATGCGAAGCTGTGAATGATTATATTGTAGTAGTGAGACATGATCAAATGATCATAGTGTTAAGGAATTAGAATACGAAGTATAAAGCTTATCTTTTGAACTTCGTATATAATACATCGACATAATCGTATGAATGCTACTGTGATTATGTGTATGGGTAAAGGTGAAGATTTCATTCTAGGAAACAATGTTTACATTTGTTAACGGAAGTACATTCATGAACTTGTTTTATGAATCGAAAAGGAAATCACTAGGCTTATTGGTATTGTTATTTATTGCATATCTTTGGATTACCAATATGTGTGAGTTAGTAGAACCGATCATAACTTGTTATGTATCTTGGTAAAACTAGTCACAGTGCCTGAATTGGTATGGCATTTATTAGTGTAACCGATCCTAAGTAATCACCTAAGATGGTATGATCGATATTTGTAATTGGTGTAACCGATACTGGTAATTGGTATGACCAATCACAAAAGAGTTGTGTAATCGATCCTTGTAATTGGCGTAATCGGTCCTGGTAATTGGTGTAACCGATCCTAGTGACTTGTGTAACCGATCACAAGTAATACCATGAGAATATGGTAACCGGTCCTGGTAATTGATTTAACCGATCCTGGTAACTGATGTAACCTGAAAATACGAGGGTACCCAAACATACCTCAATCTAATACTTTTCCACCTATAAGTCCTTTCTCCGAAAGTGATTGTCTATGGACTGAGTCGAGACAATACAACTAATCGGTTCACACTTCATGATCGTCTATAGATACGAGATCGAGACAATACAACAACGAAGTATGTTTACTTGATAAGAGGTTCGGACTTAAGCAAACACAATAGGATTACTATCAAGTAAATAAGAATTAATGTTTGTGTATTTTACTTCTAATTATAATAAAAAAAATTATAATTGCGGAAATAGAAAAGTAAAGACAGGACAAGATTTTGTTAACGAGGAAACCGCAAATGCAGAAAAACCCCGGGACCTTGTCCAGAATTGAATACTCTCAGGATTAATCCGTTATACAAAATCGAACCAACTTCGTATAGTTGAGACCAAGCAACTAAACCTATAGTTCACTTTGTTCCGTCTGTATTCCCATGCCTCCAACTTATAAATAAGTCACGTACTTGGAACAATTCCTTTGGTTCGTATTCCAAACATTAAAGGAACAACAAATATGTTTGGTAGCAAATCTTTTCAGCCAAGTGATGTGAGTTCGACAAAAGACTCTTCCGTTTATCTCAATAAACTCCTTTGTCAGGTCCTTATATCTATCTATTAACAATTACCGAAGTGATCGTCTATATTTTGCAATCAATACTTTGAATCACAAAGAAACGTATTGGTGTCGATCTACTCAACTAATCAATCCAATCTACCACAAGGATAAAACGATTATAGTTGGATCCTCTTTTACCGAAACAAGTACACACCAAAGATTATGAACCCAAATCAGAAATCTTCAAAGTCTTCTTTGTATTCAAATCTTCTTAGATCTTTAATAAACACCTGCACACAATCAACTTGAATCTCTTGTGATCAATCACGCACAGAACGGAGTCTGTTAACAATGGATTATCACAAGACGTCTTTAGATCTACAAACAGTCTAAAGATCCCCGTCGAAACTTCGATCTAGTTTGAGTGAATCTTATATCCGAAGAGAAGATTCTCAAGCATAAACAAACTAGGTGCAATCAAAGTTTAACAAAAGTTAGTCAATCAAATCAATCGAAAACTAATAATAAACCGCAATTATCTAGTTTCCCACCAACGGTACTAATAGAGCTTCTCAATCCCAAAGAAGTCTTTAAACTGAGCGGCGTAAGAGATTTCGCGTAATTAGGTTACTTTCCTCTCCAAATAGGCGGCTCCACCAGTAACAACACAACTAGGTAGTTTTGCTGGATCTGAGGATTAGTTTGCTAGAAATGCAAACTTTGGTATTTATAGACCAAAGAAGTTTGGGCACCAAGGAATTTCCAAAACCGAAAATATTCTCAAGATATGCAATATATTCCGGATTCGGTTTCCATAATTCCTGGAAATGCCTTCTCCAAACATTGACCGAAAATTTCTTAGAAAATATCGAATTAGTAAATGCACATTACCAAATTTCATTTTCCAACAATAAAATTAAAAACCTTAATTAAAAGATTCTCAACTTATTTTTCGATCCGGGATTTTTCCTTTTTTTAAATCAATATTTAAAGCACAGCTAGCAGAGCCATTTGATCTATAATAATTCCTTACTAGCTCATGTGCAACCATAATATTATCTTGTATTGATCTTCCTGAAATAAAGGCAGATTGGTTCTGGCTAATGAGACCACCCAAAATCCTCTTCATTCTAAGAGATAAAATCTTGGTAATACATTTATAAATGACATTGCAACAAGATATAGGCCTATATTATGAAACAACTGAAGGATTTTTATTTTTAACAATCAGAGTAATAAAAGTGCATTTCACTTCTTGTAAGAGTTTAGATTTTGATAAAAAAAATTATGCATAACAACAACAAGATCATCACCCACAACAGACCAACTACTCTTAAAGAAATGGCTGGAAAACCCATTTGGGCCTAGAGCTTTGCTAGAACCAATTGAATGTAAAGAAGTAACAATTTCCTCTCTGGTAACATGCTTAATAAGGTCAGCTACATCATCATGGTTTACACAAGCCTCAAACCTCAAATCTAAGAAATCATCATTAGCAGCATCTTCCAAATGACTTCCAAAAAGATTTTAATAAAAAGAAGTGCACTCATCAGCAATTTCTTTGTCCTCAGTAAGCTTGACATTCTCATTGTTGTTATAAAGAAATAAAATGTTATTCCTAGACCTTCTCTCTTTTAAAGAATTATGAAAAAAAAAAGATGTATTAGAATCTTCTAAGTCCAACCACTTAATCCTAGATTATTGCTTAGCAGCAGATTCCTCATATTTAGCCAGTTTAACATACTCAACAACATATTCTCTCTCTCTCTCTCTCTCTCTTCTAGCAAGGTCTTGATTGAGAGGATGAGATTGTAAAAGCAATTGAGTAGAATCCATTTTCTCTTTAGCTTGTGAAACCTTCTCAGACATTGCTCTAAACCTTGCTTTTTTCCATTTAATAAAATCTAGTTTAACATTCTTCAGTTTATTAACAAACTTAATCAACTTCTTCAGAAAGAAAATTGTAGAATCTAAAGGAGGAGGGGCATGCTTCCTTGTTTCAAAAATAGACACAATGGCAGGAGAATGGTCAGAGATACATGTTAAAAGAAATTCAGCTTTTGAACATTGAAATTGCTAGATCCACTCCATATTCACCATTACTCTGTCCAGCTTAGATCTAATTATAGTACCATCATAATGACAATTTTTCCAAGTATAAAAGCAGCCAGAAAAAGGAAGATCCATAAGATGAGAATCCTGACTACATTGAGCAAATCCAGCATAATGAAAAGGCATGATAGGAGCACCTCCAATTTTATCAGTATGAGCAAGGATAGAATTAAAATCCCCCAGGAGGATCCAAGCCCTGCTATTAAACTCATCAAAAAGGTAATCATATCCCATAAAGCATTCCTGTTTATATAATAGTTATCTCCATAGACGAATGTGACCACAAAGTTCATCATTGAAGAAGAAGTAACATCTAAAAATAAGGCTTGAGAAGAAACATGAAGTAAGTTAACTTGAATAGACTTAGGATCCCAGCCAACCCAGATTCTACCAAAACTACTAATGGAATCATTATCTAACCAACACCAAGAAGGATTGATATTATTCCTTATTATCAATTTATTAGATACTTGAACATGGGTTTCAACTAAACAAATCAAAGGAAGTTTATTATTCTTAATTAAATTCTTAACCTCTAACTGTTTCAAAGGGTCATTAAGCCCCCTGATGTTCCAATATCCAATGTTGAACATCATTTTAATTTAGGGAGAAAAATAGTACCTATAGCAGACTTGTTTAAGTCTGCAATCTTTGGAAAAAGATTAATTGCTGGAGGAGCAAGGACTTCTCTCCTCTGAAAATGAGCTCTAGAACCAGAACTAGAAGGATCCAATCCAGAGGAATTGTGTTGGGAGCCTGCTGCAAATCTTGAATATTTTCTTTATTCTAAATTAATAGATCATGGGAAATTTCCATACCTTTATCCAAGAGAAAAAATGGGTTAGCCTGAAGAGCCACATTTACTTTACTAAATTTTTCCAAAGTAACCTCCTTTAGGACAATGGGTATTTCTTGTTCAAGCTCCATATTAGCAACTGTCAGGGAAGGAGAACTTTCCCTATCAAGAATTTCAACGTCAGTAGGAGTAGTTTGTTGATCACTAGAAGCAGTTTGTTTCCCACTTTTCTTAGTTTTTGTAATCCATACATCCTCATCCATATAAGTAGTTTGTTGAGCACTAGTTAGTAGTTTCTTTGAATCCACTTTTGCACTACTTTCTGGTTAGATTGAACTTTTTTTGGGCAGTGAGCTAAAACATGACCAAACACAGCACAATCAGTACACTTAGGAGGTTTCCAAGAGTAATCCATTTTAATTTCAACTTTGTCCTTACCACCCAAAGTGAAAGTGAAAGAATCAGGAAAATCACATTCAACATCCACCTCTACACAGATCCTTTCATAACTCATTCTAGTTTTATTTAGGGTTTGAGTATCCATCATAAGAGGCTTTCCTATAAAGCTAGCAATCATACTCAACCCCTTGTTGTTCCACATGAACAATGGAACATTTCTAAAGTTCATCCAAATTGGAACAAATTTCAATTCAGGTATTTCCTGTTCAACGGTCCTTGACCAAATTTTAACAAGGAATAATCTATTGGAAATAAACATAGAACCCCCTTCTAAGGCCCTAGTCCTATCATCAACAGATTGAAAATCAAATATGAACATACTTTCACCATGAATAGTCATTTGGAGGTTACTTTTAGGCTTCCAAGCCCTATTATCAACATTTCGAACCAAATTGAAGGGAAGTCGACCAACAAAAGCTCCAATTACCATATCTTCACACTGACGAATATCCTCATTGAAAACTTCATATGGAATATCCATTGACTTCTTCCCATCAATCATAGGATACAAATAGAATTCCATATCAGCCGAGAGATCTGGAACCTTCTTCTTATCAGACAATGATGACCATGAAGCTTGAGAAGTATGTGATCCATAAGAAGGAAAGTCTTCAAAACCCGATGGAATAACAGGATAAGTGACCAAATTAGTACCATTTGACAACAAAAAATTACCATCCCCCAATAGGGAAACCTCTAGAGGTTTGGAGGAAACCACTAGAGGTATAGAAGTCGGAGGAGAAGCCTACATCTCGCTTGCGGAGATGCCGGAGAAGAAAGTGCAGCAAACCCCAAAATCGCCCCAAAATCGCCTTTGACTTTAGCCGTCGATAATTGACCCATATTATAACTTAAAAGTTATTAACAGAGAAAAGAAGAGTGTCAGTATAGTAGAAGTGGGGATTTATATGATTTATCATTTGTACCAGCCAGGTCATCTTCTTAGAATTGTGAATTTTTAAAAATTTTTCTCATTGAAAGCATGAATCTATAATCATTTGTATTAGTAACAGTAATATCCTATACTTACGAGATCATTTAACTGCCCAGAGTTGGAGTATGCTGAACCAGGTATATATTTTGATTAATTTTCTATGTATTAATTTCAGGTGGAGTTGAAGGATTCAACAATGCCACGTGATTTATTTAGGTTCTTCGGAAAGTAAAAAGTTGTATACCAAATATCAGAATTCCTGTCACTTTCGCCTGTTATAGCTTTACCCTGAGAGCATTTGTAGCATGTCTTCACCCCTCCAGAATAAAGTTACTGTTAGTTATTGAAGACTAATTAATTATTTCCTAAAGTTAGCCATGGTTATTTAGGGAAGGGGTTTCCTAAACCGGTTAGAATTCTTGGTGGCCAAGTTTGTAACCTATATAAATAGGTAGTTAGACCTTGTAGAATGTGTGCATTGTGTAGAAAACGATTAAGAGATCGGTGAGAGATTTCTTGTATAGCTTTTAGGGATAAAGCTAGGGTTTCGTTGTGAGAGCATATTGGTGAGGAACAAGAGACAAGGTTATCGTCTCGGGTAATTGTTGCGGTGTAACCAAGGGTTTGCTGGGATTCACACGACGCTGTAATCGTTTTTTCTTCATAGTGGATTTGAGTTGGTGCGGCTCAAAGTGGACGTAGACAATATATACAAGTTGTATGTATTGGTCGAACCACTATAAATCTTGTGTCTTGTGAGTTGATTTATCTTTCTTGTATTTTCATAGTTGCTTGTGCATGGCTTACTTATTATTCATCATAATATCTCAAGATCCGTTATTCCGCGGTTGTCAGTGATTATTCCCTAAGAAAATCCTGACAACTGGTATCAGAGCTCGGGTTAGAGCTTTAGGGTTTATCGTATTACGATTGGAGTGGGAGTTATGGGTGATAATAACGAAAGTACGATAGCTAGGGTTAAATTTTTTAATGGGAAGAACTTTGCATTCTGGAAGTCTCAGATGGAAGACTACCTATATGAGAAAGACCTTGATGATCTATTGGGCGGAGTTGCGAAAAAGGGAGCACGAAAAGACGATGAATGGAATACTCTTGATCGCAAGTGTGTAGCCGTGATCCATAGATTCCTAATGGAGGAAGTATACAATAACGTACAAGAGGAAACTAGTACGAAGAATCTTATGGATAAACTTGAAAAGTTGTATCAAAAGTCACCAGCCTCGGGGAAGATTATGTTGTGTGAACAATTATTTAATCTGAAGATGCAAGAAGGCGAAGCGATTTCAACACATCTTGGGAAGTTTAAATCAATTATTTCTCAGCTTTCAAAAGTTAGTATTACTTTTGATGATGAATTTCAATCTTTACGGTTGTTGTCGTCATTACCAAAGAGTTGGGAGACTGCAAGGACAACCATTAGCAATTCTGCAGGGAGCGAGAAGTTGAAGCTTGATGATGTGCAGCAAAGGTTGATCGCTGAAGAGGAGAGAAGAATAGAACAAGGTTATGTTTCTAGTTCTTCAAGCTCGGCCTTAAGTATGCATGACGAAGATAGAGGCAGGAGTTCAAATAGGAACAACAACAACAAATCCAGATGGAAGTTTAGGGGGAGATCTCAATCTCGACCTAGAGTTGTTGTTGAGTGTTGGGCGTGTAAGAAAGTAGGACACTTCAAGCGCGATTGTCCGGAAAACAAAGGTGCTAATAATGGTGGAAACAAAGGTAATCAAGAAGAGGTTAACGTAGTTGCAGCTGCGGAACCGGTGAAGGTCCTTGTTGATAAGAAGAAGGTGATTACGGAAGGTTTTCTACTACTCTCTGAGGACAAGCAAGATGAGTCTTGGATTATAGACTCGGGAGCTTCTTTCCTTGCAACGGGTCATAAGAGTATTATGATCTCTTATAAAGAAGGATACTATGGCCAAGTATTCTTAGGTGACGGTGAAGCATGCGATATCATTGGTTTGGGTGATGTGATCTTGAAAGTCAACGGTTCTACATGGAAATTGAAGGATGTACGACACGTTCCAAATTTGAAGAAAAACTTGGTGAGTGTGGGCCAAGTTTGTGATGATGAATGTGAAGTTGTGTTAACGAAACACAATGTAAAGAAAGGGGCAATGGTGTTAGCTCGTGGAGTTAGAGTCGGTACTCTATACCGGACTTCAGATGGAACTACTTTAGCAGTGGCTAGTAGTGGTGAAGACACTAACTTATGGAATAGAAGATTAGGGCACATGAGTGAGAAGAACATGAAAATTCTATGTTCGGGAGGATATCTACCTGAGGTGAAGTCTGTTGATATGATTTTTTGTGAAGACTGTGTTCTTGGAAAGAAAAAACGAGTTAGTTTCAGCAGAGGAGGAAGAGACTTGAGAAGTGAAAAACTTGATTTGGTTCACACGGATGTATGGGGACCAATTGATGTTGCATCTCACAGCGGGTTCCAGTATTATGTCACCTTTATTGATAATCACTCAAGGAAGGTGTGGCTTTACTTCATGAAGAATAAGTTCGAGGTGTATGAAGTGTTTAAGAAGTGGAAATCTTTGGTTGAAACAGAAACTGGTCTGAAGTTGAAGTGTCTAAGGTCAGACAATGGTGACGAGTATGAGAAGACAAAATTCTTACAGTTATGTGCTACAAATGGAATTCGTTTGGAGAGGACAGTTACAAGGACACCACATGAGAATGGAGTAGCATAACGTATGAATTGGACGTTGAATGCACGTGCAAGGTGCATGATGTTGCAGTCTGGTTTGCCCGAGACCTTTTGGGCACATGCAACAGAGACGGCTGCTTATCTAATTAACATGACACCTAGTAGTCCATTAGATATGAAGATACCAGAGGAGGTTTGGACTGGCAAAAAGGTAAATCTTTCCTATTTGAAAGTTTTTGGTTGTGTTGGTTATGTTCATCTTAGTCTCGGTGAGAGTTCTAAGATAGGTGCTCAAGCAAAGAAGTGTATATTCATTGGTTATGGAATTGACGCTTTTGGGTATAAACTTTGGGACTATGAGGGTCACAAAGTTATTAGAAATAGAGATGTCACTTTTAATGAGAATGAGCTGTACAAGGAAAGGAATACAACACAAGTTGAAGATGTCAGGTCAAGCAACATCGATAAGGAGTTGTATATCGATATTGATGATGTTTCTGGAAGAAGTGTGGAACAAGAAGATCATGAAGTTGCTGATGGAAGAGAAGTACAAGTTGAAGAGACTTCTACTGCAGTGGGAGTTATTCCTACAGTTTCACAAGAAGTACGAAGATCGTTAAGAAATCCTAAACCAAACCCAAGGTATGCTTTGAATTATCTATTACTTACGGATGGAGGCGAACTTGAAGATATTAAGGAAGCACTAGCGGCTGGTTATTCAGGCAAGTGGAAACTTTCTATGGAGGATGAGATAAATTCACTTGATGAGAATGACACTTGGGTGTTAGTAAAATTACCAAGAGGTAAGAAGGCGTTGCATAACAAGTGGGTTTATCGGATGAAGTCTGAAGCAAATGGAGATATTCGCTACAAGGCGAGGTTGGTTGTGAAAGGTTTCCAGCAAAAACCTGGTGTTGATTACAACGAGATATTTTCTCCAGTTGTGAAGATGACTATAATTCGAATAGTGTTACGTCTAGTGGCTTCTGAAGATCTCTACCTTGAACAGTTGGATGTAAAGACATCTTTCCTTCATGGTGACCTAGATGAAGAAATTTACATGAAGCATCCAGAAGGATTCATAGTAAAAGGCAAGGAAGAGATGGTGTGCAAGCTAAAGAAGAGTTTGTATGGTTTAAAACAAGCCCTGAGACAGTGGTACAAGAAGTTTGATAACTTCATGCATAGAAGTGGTTACTCACGGTGTAATGCAGATCATTGTTGTTACTTCAAAAGAAATGGTTCTGACTACATCATATTACTACTGTATGTGGATGATATGTTGGTTTCCGGAACATCTCTACAAGAAGATGAGAATTTGAAGAAACAATTAGCTAGTGAGTTTTCTATGAAAGATCTTGGTGAAGCAAAGCAGATTCTTGGTATGAGGATCATAAGAGACATAGCTAAGGGTGTACTTATGCTTAGTCAGGTTGAATATATTGAACGAGTGTTGAAAAGGTTCAATATGGAGAATGCTAAACCAGTTAGTTCTCCACTTAGAAGTCAAATTCGTCTTTCAAGTATGCAGTGTGCGAAGACAGATGAAGAAAATGAGTACATGGATAACATACCATATTCTTCGGCTATTGGGAGTATAATGTATGCTATGGTGTGCACGAGACCGGATATTGCACATGCAGTGAGAGTAGTGAGTAGATATGCAAGCAACCCAGGAAAAAAACAATGGGAAGCTGTGAAGTGGATTCTCAGGTATTTGAGAGGTAACACAAACGTACCATTATGCTATGGAAAAGGTGGTTCTATTTTGAGGGGTTATGTGGATGTAGACTTCGCAGGTGATGTAGATAAAAGGCGAAGTACGACCGGTTATGTTTATACTATGGGGTCAGCTGCAGTGAGTTGGAACTCAAGGTTACAGAAGTTGGTGACATTGTCTACTACGGAAGCGGAGTACATAGCGGTGACGGAAGCGAGCAAGGAGATGATTTGGTTACAAGGATTATTAGCTGAGTTAGGCAAGGAACAAGGAGATAATGTTCTGTTTAGTTACAGTCAAAGTGCTATACACTTAGCCAAGAACTCAGCCTATCATGATAGGACGAAGCATATAGATATCCGTTATCATTTCATTCGGGATCTCTTAGAAGAAGGAGAGTTGAAGCTCGAGAAGATTCTTGGTTCGAAGAATCCGGCGGATATGTTTACCAAGGGAGTTACATCAGACAAGATAAAGCTCTGCAAGGCTTTAATTGGTCTCTCAGAATGAGGATCTTGGAGGGGAGCCGCACTAACAAGGAAGATGTTTTAGCACCGTCAATCCAAAGTTGAAGAATGGAAGACAATCAATAAGTCTTCAAAGTGGGAGATTGTTAGTTATTGAAGACTAATTAATTATTTTCTAAAGTTATCCGTGGTTATTTAGGGAAGGGGTTTCCTAAACCGGTTAGAAATCTTGGTGGCCAAGTTTGTAACCTATATAAATAGGTAGTTAGGCCTTGTAGAATATGTGCATTGTGTAGAAAACGATTAAGAGATCGGTGAGAGATTTCTTGTATAGTTTTTAGGGCTAAATCTAGGGTTTCGTTGTGAGAGCATATTGGTGAGGAACGAGAGACAAGGTTATCGTCTCGGGTAATTGTTGCGGTGTAACCAAGGGTTTGCTGGGTTCACACGACGCTGTAATCGTTTTTCTTCATAGTGGATTTGAGTTGGTGCGGCTCAAAGTGGACGTAGACAATATATACAAATTGTATGTATTGGTCGAACCACTATAAATCTTGTGTCTTGTGAGTTTATTTATCTTTCTCGTATTTTCATAGTTGCTTGTGCTTGGTTTACTTATTATTCATCATAATATCTCAAGATCCGTTATTCCGCGGTTGTCAGTGATTATTCCCTAAGAAAATACTGACAGTTACATTATACCGTTTGAAATGTTTTCGTCAATTTGGCGTTATTTATATTGTTCATGTCTCCGTGTTCTATCAGTATTGGAACCTCTATCTTTGTTTACCTAAGTTCATATATGGTCCAATTTAGTAAATCTATGGTTAACTTTTTACATATTTAGATTGTGTAGAATCTCCTTGTTAATCTGTCATGAGAGTGGTACCCATGTTTTTCCATCTTTGCTGTTGTACTCGCTCCGGTTTTGCATTTTAATTCTCTCTTATGGTGCGTATTGTTCCCTAAGTAGAGGTTTTTTTATAGCGTGTTGGAAATGAAATTGATCAAATTTCCGGTTTGTTATAAGCACAAACTTTATGGGGGTGTATGTGAGAATTGCGACTATACTGAGTTCGGATACACTCATTGTTATCAAGGAAATGAACATCCATTTACAAAAAACCAAACTTGGCTGGGTGATCACATACATCAGAATGAACGAGTACATTGGAAATTTGAAATGTGAAATGATTCTCTAAGGACGAGTAATGGTATTTTTTAGACGACTAATAAAAAATAAATTGTAGGGCAAGATGTGTATAAGTTGGTTTTCCGACCAAGGTTATCTTTCATTTTACGTTGGCATTGCACATCCCATACTTTTGAATGCCATTGATTAGGTTGGCTTCATCAGGGGAACAAAACTCCCAAAAGTGTTGCATGTTAATCTTCGTTACAAGCAAACCTGTTACGACATCTTTGTGTGATTCACCCTTAACCTCGAATCTTATGCATGAGTTTTGATGGCACCCGTTACCTTTATGTGACCATCGATCGACTTTTTCAGCGAAATCACGGGATAAATCTCATACCTTCAATACAACTCTCATCTTGATTTCTATTTCTCATTGAGTAGAACTTAAATCTCATAATGGCGCATTAAATTGTGGAATCAACATTTTTTATATGAACACAAAAAGCCATGGAATTACACGCGGCTCTGAAGCCACTAATTGTGCCTTTAAGCTAGAAGAAACAACAACCAGTGAGGAGAAGTCAAGGCATAGGATTAACAGGTAATGTCATAAAGATGAGATGGGGTATGTGCCAGTCGCGGTAGCTACAGAAGCGACTGATCAGGTGCCGAAGGAAAGGTTGAAGGGGTGGTGTTAAGGGTAATATTTGTAATGGTGAGGAGGTGATTATACATTCATCTACTATAAGAAGTGCTTTATATTTGCCAAAACAGCGCCATTGAGACTATTTTCCACCTTATGGTTTGCCAATACTTGATTGTCTCTTCACTGTAGCATTGAGTATTTGCTATCGATTACGGTTGTCACACATACCGGAGGCCATTCAAGCCACAAAATAAAAGGTTCTCTCATAGTTTAGCGGTGGAAGAAGTTGCATATATGGATGCGGCCACCGAACCAAATCTGCAGCAATCAACACTTTAAAACCATCTATTGTAGGAAAATTCGATATAAAAAACCTGCACTAGATGTCCTAAAAATAGATAAAATATCGGAAAAGTGAAAACTCATTTTTTGTTGGACAAGGATAATAATAGTGTATTACTATCAACTATAATAAGAAAATACGTAGTGCCTCTCCGTACAGGGAAGAAAAACTCATTGATACCTATTTAATGTTCAATTTGCTGCATGTGTTTGTGTATTACTTAGGCTTAGTCCTATGGGTGCTAATCTAGCAGCTAGATTAGCAGTCCATGTGTACATATTTCACCATCAGCCACATGTTTATGAAGAAACACGTGGAAGGCATGCGAATCGAGTCATCAAAACATGATGAGACACGCTTATAACCAAGAAGCTTATCCCATCAACATCAGATCTTCGTCCAGATAATCCGATGGCAGAAAATTAAGGTGTACCGAAGTATGATGTTACTGCGGAGCACCAAATAGCTCCCAAAGATCTACTTTCTCTTATCCTCAGAAAGAGACAAGATCAACGGCGAGGAGAAACCTGACTGATACAGATGTGACAGGGGCAGAAGACACTTGTCTGACACGAACAAACGTCTCAACTACACGCATTAAACACTCTGAGCAGCGTATGTATCAATCAACCTATGGAACGAACAAGGACAACCCTTCGGGATCAAGCATGGAACGCAGTGGGCATCGTAAAGGACGAAGATCTCTACGTGATGGACACAAAACACAAGAAGATAAGGTTGCAACGGCTCTCAGAAGTAGGTCTCACGGTCCAACCCTATAAATACCCCTCTCCACCAAGAGAGAGGGAGGTCGACCAAGTTAGAGTAATTAGAGGAGAAGATAGGAGAGAGAGAAATAGGAAGAGTAAGTATATTCTTTATCTCCGCAGACCTATGTACTATCAAAAGTCATTCGGCTATCTTTGTAACCGTTCAATACATAGTGAAACACCAACCCCCGTGGATGTAGGCTTTAGTGCCGAACCACGTAAATCTCCATCTTATTTATATTTCAGCACTTTTATATTCATCGTATATCCTTTATGTTTCGTATTTATGTCCGTGTTCGTTTTCTTACTCATTATATGATAAACTCCTGATATTACTCGACTAGACAGTGATGAGCCCGAAGGCTTTGAGTCGATGAATCTATAGTATCATCCCTTTACGCGTCTATCATATTTAATTCAAGAGTTTTTTGTATGTGCGAACTTTGTTTGTGAACACGTGGACTCCCTCGTGATTTGTGTGTTCATAATCTGGCGCTAGAAACAGGGGCTTTGTCCCGGTAAAAGATTTATCTTATCCTGTGATTTCACCTTAAACACGCACTATGGATTTGCTCTATTATTTTTAGCAGCACTTATCTGTTTATTGGCCAATTAATACTAAGGCTTCAGCGTAATTTCAAAACCTTTTTTATTCTGGGTTTACTGTCTTTATCTTCAAGGACACCATTTCAAAACAGACAAATCGATGGCTATCTATCACAGATCTGCACGTTCGGCATATTTTAAACTGATTAAAAGACTATAGTCAGATTCACGGGTATTCGCTACGGATCTGCATTTTCAAAAGAGTTTCTATTTTTATCTTCACTACGGATATAGATCCATGATCGTTTATTAGAGGTTTTGTACTGCGAAAACAAGGTCGTTGAATTCTTTATGTTTTGTTTCTTTTATTAAGGCCCTCGGGGAACTCTCTTCTTTCTTAAGGTAAACATTTTTTATTCCATACATCTTACGAGCACGAATAACACTAACCCGATCCACGCGGATATCTCTGGTTCTCTTTATTTGAAATTCCCCTATGCAGAAAGGACCCAAGATGGAAAAGACACTAGAGGCAGGAAAAACCAAAGCCCCATCAAAGGAAACACCAAGGACTACCCCGGTCATGACCCGAAGTAAGCATAAAGGAGACAAAGCTAAGACAACTAATCAGAGGCAGGATGCTGCGGAAATCACCTCACCTATGAACACTAACTCCATTGCAGCCGCGGCTCTCAAAGAAGCAGCGACGAAGAGAAGTGCGACTGCTGCGGCCCTCCAGGCTGCAGAATCTAACAAAACTTAAGCTACAAACCAAGTCCATCAACAAAGAGAAGGGGTGGCAGAATCTACGACACATCAGCCCGCACACCCGCCAGCCTTCGGAATGCCGTCAACGAATGGTCAGAATCAAACTATATCAGTGGTTCTAGCACCGCGGGTGGAAACTCAACCGAGGGGACCCAACTTGGAGATACCAACAGTCGAAGCTGATCCTCTACCACCCTTAATACGTACAATAGATGAAGGGGGCACCATGGACGTAAGGGTACAAGCAGGAACTCCCAATCAGGGGTCTAACCAGTCCCATCGACTGATGACAGAGCTCGAAGAATTGAAGAAGATCCAGCAAGTCTACGCAGATGTCATAGCTCTGCTGGCCAGAGAAAATCAAGACTTAAAAGATCGGATTGCCCAAAGCACGAAGACCATCCAACAACTTGACGAAGCAAATTCTAAGGCACCAGAACCTAATCGAGATCGAATAATCATCCTAGCAAATGCCGCTAGGGGAAGCAGTGCCTCTGATCCGGATTATGCCGCCGAAGACTCAGATTATTACGACAGTGAGGATCGAAGAAAAAAACGCTCAACTGAGTATGAAAACGTGGGACATCACCGCACGATGGAAGAGCTGCGCGATGAGATGATGGCTGAGATCAGACAACTAAAAGCCAGATAAGGCGGAGGAAGGATAGAACAGGTGATGAAAGAGGCTAACTCCACGCCCCTAACTCATCGCCTGGAAAACACCCCCATTCCGCTGAAGTGCCCTGTCCCAACTTTCGAATGCTATGACGGGTCCAGTGATCCCGCGACACATATACAGTATTATAATCGTATCTTAGCCCGATGGAGTCAAAACGACGCTGTCCTATGTAGGTATTTCCCATCAAGTCTGAAGGGGTCGGCTTTGTCTTGGTTCGACAACTTGCCACCTGACTCCATCTATTCCTACGATCAACTCGCAGAGAAATTCTTGAGAACCTACATGTACAACAAAGCTGTCAACACCGGAATGGATAAACTCTTTTCTCTGGCAATCGGTTACAAGGATAATTCAAGGGACTACACCAACAGATGGCACAAGATCTTCCACGCTATAGGGATTGTAGATCCTGTAGTGAGCATAAACTGCTACAAATGGGGATTAGACCGAATGAGTCCACTGTTTGTTGAGATCCACGGAAGCGTACCTAAGGCAGAAGGAGATCTTCGAATAATTATTGAGAAGCATGCTCGTCTTGAAGAAATCCAGCGTGAGAACTCGAGGGCACAAACATAAAGGTCTCACCGTACCAATTCTGCAGAACAAACCAGCGGGGCCAAAAGGAATAGCTCAGTGGAACGACCGCACGAAGATAGGAAGGAACAAAGAGATGATCGACAAAAAGGCGATCGAAAATTCGAAGATCAGGTTTATACAAAGCTCAATACTAGCTACGCTCGGATCTTGCGAGAGATCAAGGGACGGGAAAATTTGGAGTGGCCATGGTCTAAGGGAAAACAACCCCCAAGGACCGAGAAGTCAAAAGATTACTGTGAGTACCATTGCTTCATTGGTCACCAGACCGAGAAGTGCAAAAACCTCAAAATCATGATCCAAAAATTGATTGATGCTGGCGAACTCAAGCAATACATACAAAAAGAAGTCACCGAGGATAGATCCAAACGAAGCAAGCAAATCCAACTTCCAGAGGGAAACCGCACAATCAACACCATTTGATGTTTCGAAGCCGTAGGACCCTCACTTACAGCGCAGATAGGAAAGAGGTTAAGAAAGCAATTCGAAGATTACTGCGAGTTATATAAGATTGATGGCGTAGAGGTGGACGAGCACGAAGAGTGGATGGACGCACCTATCACCTTCGATACCGAAGATATAGAAGAAGATATGGAAGAACATAACGACCCTTTGGTCCTCACACTACCAGTGGCCGGATGTAACCTGAAAAATATCCTCATCGATGGGAGAAGATCAGTTAACGTTCTATTCTACGACACCTTCAAACGGATGAAGCTTAATGATGAGCAGCTGATGCCATCTTATTACACCATCTACGGGTTCAACGGAGCACCCACAAAGCCATTGGGAGACATCGTGTTACATGTGGAAGCTGGTCCCATGAAGGTAGAAAAACGGTTCAGTGTGGTAGACGCCCCAGCCCCCTATAACGCCATTATTGGCCGAAAATGGGTACACAAACTCAAGGGAGTGGCAGCAACTTACTACCAATATCTCAGATTTCCTACACCCGATGGAGTAATGAAAATCAAGGGAGATCGAGTCTCTGCAAAGAAGTGCCAGGCCACTCAAGATCGTATCAACAACGAACAGGAAGAGTACCGAAAAACCCGAAGGGCCAAAAACAAAGAAGCTGCGAAAGAAAAGTCCATAGACTTGTTCCTCAAGGAAACCGAGGGTAAGAGCTTGACAAAGAATTATGATATTCTTAACGCAGAGGCAAGTACTTCAGCAGACAGCGAAGAACAGGAACCTACCAAATAGCAATTAAAGAATATCCCAATCCTTGGGGACCCAAAGCCGATGTTCACACCAGTGGAGCCCGTAAAAGTAATCAACATAGGAACGGAAGAAAATCCGAAGATGATCAAAATAGGGACCATAATGAACGAGGAAAGAGAAGCTTCCTTGACCAAACTACTTAAGGAATACACGGATGTATTCGCCTGGAAGTTAGGAGACATGGCGGGGATTGATCCAAAGATAATCCAACACGAGCTATGCATCAAACCGGGCACGCCACCTTTCAGGCAGAAAATAAGAAAAGTTGCACCGGAGTATCACAAGGCAGTAGAGAAAGAACTCCGAAAACTGCTAGAAGCAGGCTTCATCAAGGAAGTCAAGTACCCAACATGGATCTCGAACATGGTCATCGTTACCAAAAAGAACGGAGGGGTTAGAATATGCATCGACTTTACTAACCTCAACAAAGCATGTCCCAAAGATAGCTATCCACTACCGAGCATAGATCAACTGGTTGAAGCAGTGGAAGGGTACGAAGAGCTATCATTCATGGATGGATATTCTGGTTATAACCAAGTAGCCCTGGCAGAAGAACATCAACAACACACAACATTCTACACCCCGCACGACCTTTATTGCTACACAAGAATGCCCTTCGGACTTCGAAACGCAGGGGAAACTTATCAAAGAATGGTTGATGCTATCTTCAAGCCATGGATTGGTGGTACCCTGAAAGTCTACGTTGACGACATGCTCGTCAAAAGAAGGCTGCGCAAAGATCACCACCAAGATCTGAGAGATATTTTTGAAGCAATGAGAAAACATCACATGAAAGTAAATCCATAAAGTGCACCTTCGGTGTCACCTCAGGGAAATTTCTCGGATACCTGGTAACAAAAAGGGGCATTGAGGTAGACCCCGTAAAGATTCAGGCCATAGTGGAAATGCCATCTCCGAAGAATTTGAAAGAAGTGCAAAAGCTCAATGGATCCTTAGCAGCCTTGGGCAGATTTATTGCCCGATCCTCGGATAAATGCAAACATTTTTTCAATATTCTCAAAAAAGGGAGTAAGTTTGAATGGACCACAGAGTGTGAAGAAGCCTTCCAAAAAATCAAGGAATACCTAGCTTCAATTCCAATCCTACAAAAACCTGATCCCGATGAGGTGTTGGCGCTGTACATAGCAGCGACAGAAGACGCAGTTAGCGCAGTATTGGTCAAAACCAATACGAAGATAGAACAACCTATCTATTATGTCAGCAAGACCCTCAATTCTGCGGAAAGGAATTACACAAATATCGAACAACTCATCCTGGCACTAGTATGGGATACTCAAAAGCTGAGAATCTATTTCCTAACTCATTTCATCCGCGTCCCATGCAAAGCACCATTGGAAGCAGTCCTCAAAAGCGCGGGGAAAGTAGGAAGAATAGCCAAGTGGAACACCCACCTGGACCAATTCAACATCATCCATGAAATTCAACACTCCCAAAAATCCCAAGTATTGGCGGATTTCTTAGTAGACCTTCCCCTGGACAACGATGAGGAGATTAGGGGCATACCAGAAGCTGACGAGGAAAATAAGGACCCGGTTGACGTCCTCGAACCCGCGAGCCAAAGACGATGGGAAGTCTTCGTCGATGGTTCCAAAAATAAGGAAGGTGCGGGAATAGGCATTGTCATCACCACCCCAACTGGAGAAAGGATTGTACATGCACTCAGATTGGAATTCAAAGAGCATACTAACAACATCGTCGAATACGAGGCAGTCATACATGCTTGATAATAAAGATGTGGGTAACTGATGTAAGATTGACAAGTGACTCGCAGCTTGTCATACGACAGATAAGGTTCGAATACAATGTATACGACGATACCCTCTCAGCTTACATGGCCTTGGTACAAACGTTGGCATCGCAAATACCGAACATCAAGTTCAGGAACTTATGCAGGAGAGATCTCAGGCACGCGGATGCCCTGGCATATATATCATCCATGCTGAAGGACAAGAATGTCGAAGCTATCAAAGTAACAAGAGTGTACGAGCCTTCAATTGCATCATAAGTTTCCTTTGCTACCAGTCAAGATACAATGGAAGAAAATATCGAAGATCAGGTGAGAGAAGACATCCATAACGATTTCGACGAAGAAGAAACCCTGTCGAGAGCAAATCAAGACGAAGATTTCAGCAACGAAGATGATTGGAGATTGGTGATTCATGCGTTTCTCAAGGATAGGACCTTACCCGCGGATCATAAACAAGCCAGGAAAATACTCTCCAAAGTAGGAAGATATGATCTTCGGGATGGGGTCCTGTACAAGAAATCTTTCCTCGGACCGTTACTACGTTGCTTATCCAGGAAAGAGGGGCATCGAATTCTAAACGACATTCATTACGGTGACACAGGGAATCATAGCGGCATGAGATCACTAGCCGACAAAGCGAAAATGCAAGGATATTACTGGCCCACAATGATACAAGATGCCGCAAGAATGTCCCGACGATGTGAAGAATGTCAGCGTTTCGCCAAA
Organism: Papaver somniferum; assembly: GCF_003573695.1. Classification (NCBI taxonomy): domain Eukaryota; kingdom Viridiplantae; phylum Streptophyta; class Magnoliopsida; order Ranunculales; family Papaveraceae; genus Papaver; species Papaver somniferum. The sequence goes on from NC_039364.1 coordinate 85,353,988, forward strand.
AAGATACACGCGCCAGCAACAACGCTAAATTCTGTGGATAGTCCGTGGCCATTTGCAAAATGGGGCATAGATATCGTTGGGCCTTTCATCGAAGGGTCAGGGAAAAGACGATTTTTGATAGTAGCCACGGACTACTTCAGTAAATGGGTGGAAGCTAAAGCCTTAGCCAGGATCAGAGACGTGGATGTGTTTACTTTCATATTCCAAAACATCATTTGCAGGTTCGGCATACCAGCGGAAATCGTGTCCGATAATGGTAAGCAATTACAAGGGAAAAATATAGACATGCTCTTCGACACTTTCAAAATAAGGAAGAACAAATCCACCATATACCCTCAGAGCAACGGACAAGCGGAAGCTACTTAAGACCCTCCCTTATCCTCAAAAAGCAATTAGACGAACATAAGGGGCGGTGGTGTGAGCAGCTACACAATGTATTATGGGCGCGTACAGGACAACACGAAGATCTGCCACCGGGGAATCCCCATTTCTCCTCACTTATGGAGCTGAAGCAGTCATCCCAACAGAGATCCTCATGCCAACCACAAAGACCGAAGCATGGGAGAAAAATCTCACAAAACATGATGTTAGAGAGACTGGACGACCTGGAAAAAGGAGGGAAGCAGCATTGCAAAAGATGGAAAATTATCAACGAAGATTAGCGAGAGAATACAACAAAAAGGTTAAGCTTCGAAATTTTGTAGAAGGGCAGTATGTGCTAAGAACAATCCGCAGTATCAACGAGAGAAATGGGGCAAGTTAGCACCTACATGGGGAGGACCTTTTATAATACACGACATTGCGGGAAACGGTTCCTACTATCTTCGCAATCTGAAAGGCGAGGTCCGACACCCTTGGAATGCTAAATGGCTCAAACCATACTACCCATAGGAGCAGCGCAGCTTTGCATCTGCGTGAAGAATACCAGAAGAAGAAGGCAGCGTAACCGCTCTACATGTTTCTATCTCTGGACGAGGAGTAGCAGGCCTCAACCTATCAATCAAAAAACTTTTTGCAAAATCTTCGAGCAAACGAAATGGTCAAAAGGCCCGCTGGGTGAACGCATGTACATTACATAATAAATTAACAATATTGGGGAAAGTAGTTAATCTACAATCTCTCAGGGCTCCCCTATCAGTGTCTATGAGTGTAAGACCATGGGGAAGGCACCCAGCAGAAAGAGATACCCAACCAATTTTAAGGCAGCGGGTCGACGGAATGGTTGCATGTAAATATTTCAAATAAGCATCCCATATCCTAGAACGCTGCCTCGGCCCCCACCGTTTGGGAATCCTCTGGCCCAGGATTCGCCAGCGGGGTGACAGGTCTCAAGACGATCACGAAGGTACCTACCTTCGGTGTCGCACCCAAACACTCGAACTTTTTACAAAGCAAGTTATTTCTAATTTAACGCCTCACAATACTTAAAATAAAAATAAATTGATAACGCAGGTATGCCAAAAGGATGATCCATTCCATAAAGAGTTGATTACAAGTTCAGCAAATAAGACAAAGCAAGAAACACATCAAAAAATGATCTGAAACTACATAATCAACGAGGATCAACTTTCTATGACTAATAAAAGAAATCTACTTGGACGATACAGCTCCATCAGCAGGGTTGTCTTTGCGAGATGAAGGTACGCTACCACCTGAAGAAGGCCCAGAAGAACCAGGCAAGGGCGCGGGTGGGGGACGACGCGGATAATTCTTGACAAGACCATGTTCGGCTTTAAGATCAAGTTCAATCTTGTCTAGGACTTTGTTGGTCTCCTCAGCTAACTGACATCGAGCTTTATATGTGATAACAGCGGTCCGCTGGTGGGCCTGGGACAACAATGAAGATAGGCGTTCCGCCTCTTTGGAGGCAATCTCTGCTGCTTCCTCGCGAGACGCGGCCAACCCTTTAAAATAGTTGGTTTGTACCTCCTGCTGCACTAAGGCAGATTGAGCTTTTTCAAGCTCATCATTTGCTGCGTGAAGCTGTCCCTCGAGCGCTGAAAACAAGAAATACCAAGGGGTTAAAAAAAAGAAATAACAGAATCACACTCGATAAAACGAGGTTATACCTTCGACATTAGCCGAAGACTCTTCATACTCATTGACAACTGCGTCCCGTGCCTCATCAAGAAAGTCATACTCGTCGGATAATTTCTTATAATCCATTTGAAGGTTCGTAAGAGCAAATTGACTCGCATCTAAGTCTACCTGCTTCATTGAATCCAAGTGACGAAGATGGTTGACTTCATCATTCATCTCCCCCATCCTTTTATGGAGTCGACACACATTTACTTCGAGATCTCTCTCAGACTCCACTTGGCGGGCAACATCAGCTCGGGACGCTGCTAGGGCTTTACTAAGAGCGCCGACCTCGGACCTAGCATTATCTCTTTCTTCGGTAAGACGCAACACATTATCCCTAACCCCGGGGCCTAAGAAGGAACGAGCCTGTCGTAACTCTTCTTCCAAAAGGAGCACTCTAGCCTCTAAGTCCGAAGCATGTCCTCGAGCTTCCCGCAGGTTATCACGCGTCCATAGCAGTGTACCATTGAACAGACGACAGTCATGGTTGTACTTATTTTGCATATCAACCATTAGTGTTCGCTTTTCACGCCACTCAGCTGCTAAGGCGTTGTGCTCATCAGCACGAGCGTTCCACTTTAGGCTTCGCTTTTCATCTTCTCCACCAACTCTACAATACGGGATTTCTGTCATTCCCTTTCTTTCCGAAGACATAGCAGCTCGGGGACTCCACCCACTGAAGATAGGGTGAGGAGACTCAGACAGAACACCAAAGTACAAATAGGGAATCACGAGGAGTAAAAGACCGGTAAAATACGAACCTGTGAGGGACGATACATTTCTGCGAGTCTGCTCCAATTCGTCGCGGACTGCAGCAAGCTCTAAACGGAGACTCTCCTCAGCGTTACCCAGCTGTTCTTTTTCCTTAAGGCGGCCCCTCAGTCCATTTATCTCCACCTCAGCCGCAGAAAGTTCATTTTCTCTATGACGAAGCTTAGCCTCCAACTTTAAAGACTTTGCTTTGAAGAATTGGTACAGAACATGGTTACAATGTTCGCTCCTCATCATCTATGTCTCAAACAACAAACATTATTACACCAAAGGGTTCGAATATCACGAAGAGAAAAAAAAGTACAAGGATTTACCTCCAAAACCCGCTGCTGGGGAAAACCGTACTGCTACCCATCAGCTATGGCCATCATATCAGCAACAGAGGATGGAGGGTCAACCACGAGGTTAGCTTCCGAACCTCTCAAATTCTTCTCCCACATCTCCGCAACACGGTCCTCAGAAGACAATTGCATCATCTGACGAGTATAAGCGTCGGAATTCTTCTCACCAGTGACCACTGGGGCAGGATTAGGGACGAACATAAGATTCTTCTTCTTAAGCCAAGTCAAGATGGCATCTTCACCCTCAGGCATCAGCGAGTGAGGGAAATCCTCCGAAGGAGATTCAATCGCAGACTTTTCCCTGGTTGTTATTTCCTCGTCCGCGCAAGTCTCAACATCACAGCCCCCGGCATGACCACCTGCGTTTTCAGCCTGTTGATCAGTGGCACCCTCTTTACCAAGATTCCCAAGCACATCCCAATCATCATTTGGGGAAAGCAATGAGAAGTCTTCGGCAAGACCCATAGCAGTGTTTACATCAAAGGATTCCCCTGCGGAATATATCCTACCAAAGGAAAATTCTGGGGAAATAACAGGCAGAGTACCATCAACCTCATTCCCACCAGCAGCAAATCCTTCACCACCCACACCACCAGTATTATCGCCAACAGGGGCAGATCCCTCCTCGCCGGTACCACCTGCGGTAATATTACCCTCAACTTCACCATCACCACCCGCGACAACTTCTTCCTCACCTATACCACCCTCGTCATCAGGGGGAGAAGTATCAGTGCGTTCTTCTCCATCGAACATTTCTTCATCCTCAGCAAACCCTTCGTTCACAGGACTAGTAACCTCCTCATAAACCTCAGCCTCACCAGTCACAACAGTAGAAGATTGCTTGGGGTCCAATTTTCTTCTTTTTCGACACCTACAAACCAGTACACATCCCAACAAAGGCTCATTTTCACCCTCACTTAAATTTTTTTTTTCAACCAAGGGAAAAATGGGGCAAATAGAATAGAGAATATAAGAAGAAATTGTACCTTGGTAGTAGCAGCACTCTTCGGAGGAAGGGTAGCACCAGAACCCTCCTCCTCATCTCCATCAACGACATCAAGAGCGTAAGGAAAATTCATACCCGAAAAATTCAGACGCCAAGGCAGAAATCTCCATAACGAGCAGGAGGAGTTTCACGAGGCTTGATGTTTTCATAAGGACGCCAACCGCGCAGACCATGAATCCAACCGTAAGCCCAAGGGCCAACAACTTCAATGACAGTAGCATGCCACTCATAATCATGATCACGCTTAATCCTTTCACGAGCAGGAAAGAGTTTCCGTTTAGCAGATCCCTCAGTGCCAGGAACATACTTCAGCTTGGCATCGCTCACCTCACTTAAAAGACGAATTTCACCCCGAGGAGCAGCAATGTTACGAAGACTAACACTCCACGGTTTACGGTTCCTACTGTTGACATAATCACCAAAGGAGCTATTAAAATTTTGAGGAGGTTACCACTCTCTCTCAGCAGGATTTGGAACGTAGCAGGTCATCATCGTCTCCCCCTTGCTCCGCAGATAACATTCCTTCAGTGCACGAAGATAATTCCCACACAATTGCGACACATAACGATTATGAGTGTTTGTGGAAGAACCTTCACGACTAGCCAGCACATCATAATAAAAGGAGTCACCCGACTTATACAGGGGCAACATGAGACCCGCCTCGAAGTCTCCAACCGTAGTCAACATATGGAACTCATCAAACTGATACTTAGAGATGAGTTTGTAAGTGATATCATCATCAGGGGCATAAAAGAAAACCTCAAAGGATTGAAGCTCATGTTTTTCCTGGAACATCTCAAGATCAATATGCTTGAATGTGACCTTCTTCTTACCAACTAAAACGCTGCGTATCACTGGGGTATCCTCTTCCTCGTCTGCGGAATCTGACGTGGGACTCAATTCTGAAGCCTTTCTTTTGGAAGGAAGATTTTTAGACGGATCAGCTTTCAACGTAGTACCCTTGGAGTACTTCCCCTTGAAAGAAACCGTTGGAGGAGGCGGCAAAGAACTCTGCAGGGGCACTGAAGGAGGAGCCATGGAACGAAGGGGCGGAACATCCAATGTTTCACTACGAGGCGTAGGAGCCCGCGTACTCCTAGAATCATCACGGGGGGAAGCCTGCGTACTCCTAGAATCTTCACGAGGACGAGAAGGAGCGCGGTTAACAGCGTACCTATACCCAGAAGGACCCTTCGGCAGATCCCCTTTCTTAGTAGGCAAAGTTTTCGTACCCGAAGAAGATGAAACCCTATGACCACGAGGATCCGATTGCGAAGATTTATAGGAACCTTCCCCAAGTGGAGATCTATCAGAGTCTCTACGCGGAGGGGATCTTGGCGGACTAGACGGCGGGGTCTGGTAAGGAACCCGCGGACGATCAGACATAGCTACGAGGAAACACAAAAACAGTTTAGAGGTGAATACGAGGGGGCCACCAAAGATCAAAAAACCAAAAAATTGAAAGTTCGTCTTAGTCTCTCCAAAAAACCCAAAAATTAGAGAACAATCAATCAATCGAAATACTGTCATATTCGTTTTGTAAAGAAGAACAGGGGCAAGCATATATGCTTCGACATATGTGTTCTTCATCACAAAACAAACAAGTTACAGCAGCAGAAGATAAACAAGTCGATACAACAACGGAATATGGACAAACCAACAACAGAAAAAGTGAAAAAAAAACCATACCTATATAGAAGGAATCCACAACACCGCAAAGAAGACGACAAACACCAACGAACGGGCAAGGGAAGAAGAATCAGAAAGAATCAGAAGCAGGGCGTGATTAATGATAGGACATGAGTAGTTAATAGCTAGAGAACAAGGAGAAAGAACAAAAACCTCTGAAAAAATATATGAAGACTGACAGAAAGAGAATGAAATTTATGTCTAGAAAATTTTCACATTCTCTCTCTTATTAATAAGCTTGGGAGAAGAACCGTAACCGTCCCCTCCCTTTAAAAGAGCATTTATTACATGGGGTGGGAAACGTGCCCAAATATTTAGGGGAAGTTATTAGGAGAGAGATGAGGAATATGTAACGTTATTTTTCTTCTAAACTCCCACTAACACCCAAGTCAGAAGAAAAGGGGAAAATTGTGTGTACATATTTCACCATCAGCCACGTGTTTATGAAGAAACACGTGGAAGGCATGCGAATCGAGCCATCAAAACATGATGATACACGCTTATAACCAAGAAGCTTATCCCATCAACATCAGATCTTCGTACAGATAATCCGATGGCAGAAAATTAAGGTGTACCGAATTATGATGTTACTGCGGAGCACCAAATAGCTCCCAAAGATCTACTTTCTCTTATCCCCAGAAAGAGCCAAGATCAACGGCGAGGAGAAACCTGACTGACACAGATGTGACAGGGGCAGAAGACACTTGTCTGACACGAACAAACGTCTCAACTACCCGCATTAAACACTCTGAGCAGTGTACGTGTCAATCAACCCATGGAACGAACGAGGACAATCCTTCGGGATCAAGCATGGAACGCAGGGGGCATCGTAAAGGACTAAGACCTCTGCGTGATGGACACAAAACACAAGAAGATAAGGTTGCAACGGCTCTCAGAAGTAGGTCCCACGGTCCAACCCTATAAATACCCCTCTCCACCAAGAGAGAGGGAGGTCGACCAAGTTAGAGTAATTAGAGGAGAAGATAGGAGAGAGATAAATAGGAAGAGTAAGTATATCCTTTATCTCCGCAGACCTATGTACAATCAAAAGTCATTCAACTATCTCTGTAACCGTTCAATACATAGTGAAACACCAACCCCCGTGGATGTAGGACTTAGTGCCGAACCACGTAAAACTCCATCTTATTTATATTTCAGCACTTTTATATTCATCGTATATCCTTTATGTTTCGTATTTATGTTCGTGTTCGTTTTCTTACTCATTATATGATCAACTCCTGATATTACTCGACTAGACAGTGATGAGCCTGACGTAATCCCCTTTATCTTTCAAACCTTCTAGGGGATTACGTCAGGGTGATCCTTTTTTCACCATACTTATTCATAATATGTGTGTAAATTTTTTCTAGGATGTTTCTCACTCAAGAACACAAAAAACTTTTGCATGGTGTTAAGATAACACCCAAAAGTCAACCTATTTCCCATCTATTCTTTGCAGACGATTGTTTGCTTTTCGTTAAAGCTGATCTATTAGAATGTAGGAATTTACTAAACACTATAGCAACTTTCATCAAGGCTTCGGGCCAACTAATAAACTTTGATAAGTCGAGTGTTTTCTTTAGTAAGAAGGTAGAACCAAAACACCAAAGAATATTGTTTACATTGTTAAAAATAAAGCATATAAACCTTAGAGATCCTTATTTTGGAGCACCACTCTTCATGGAAAAGTCAGAGATTAAAACTTTTCCCCCTATTCTTGAAAGAATGGAAACTAAATCCAAAGGTTGGAAAGGATTAGTTCTTTCTCAACCAAGTAGGTCAGTTCTAAATAGAGTTTTTCTTTCTAGTATCCCATCTTATCAAATGGGATGTTTTCTGTTGCCTAATAATAAATAACCAATAAGATTAATGCAATTCAGACATATTTTTGATGGGGGAAAGATGCAGGAGGCAAAGGCTATTATCCAAAGTCTTGGCCAAACCTTTGTAGACCAATCATTAAAGGAGGATTAGGATTTAGGGATGCGCGTAAGTTTAACCTTGCAATGTTAGCAAAAGTGGCATGGAGATTGATTAAGGAACCTAATGCGCTGTGGGCAAAAACAATGGGAACAAAATATTTTAGAAATAAATCTCCATTTAGAACTAAACACTCAACAAGGAGCTCTTGGATTTGGAACTGTATTAGACAAGGTTTGGAACTTGTTCAAAAATACAGTATATGAGAAGTAGGCAATGGTCAGAACATTAATATGTGATAAATGGATACCAGGGCTATAAGACACTATTAGAAACCTTAGTAACACTAACAGTAGTCACCTAGTTTGGGTCTCTGACTTAATAAACCTAGAAACTTGCTCATGGAATCTTCCATTATTCTATTTTGCCAGCTGATATAAAGACCAAACTATTAGGAACCAAATCCGTTGGACATTAACTAGATCAGGGGACTTCACAGTTAAATCAATGCACAATAAATTGAATGAAACCAAACTCGACACTGTTAGCTTATCTATGCCAGAGTCATTCTGGAAATCTTTATAGAACCTAAACATCTCAGAGACAATCAAGCTCTTTTATGGAAATGCTTACAAAATGCACTATCCCTAATTGTAAGGTTAAAGATGTCATTCCTAATTGTACTTTGTATAACGTAGAACTTGAAACAACTGAACATCTTCTTTTTCACTGCCCATATGCTATAGAAGTTTGGAACTCATCTCCTAACCATGTCTCCTTATCATTGGATAACTCAATAACAATTTTGGATCTATGTAAAGAATGGACTGCTAACCCTAGAATAGATATATCTGTTGAATTACTTCTTATTAAAATGTGGTTTATTTGGAAAAAAATATGTGGTAGGATTTTTGAAGATAAATCTAAATCTGATATTATTAGAGAACTGCTCGGTCGAACTCGCAAACGTTTCTATCTCAAGCTTGTTTGTCAAGTTTAGTTTCCAAGACTATAAGTCTTGATTTCTAGTCTACTTATAGCTAAGTCGCGCATTAGGATAGAATGTGTAGTTGAGCTTTAGACTTCACGGGGTTAATCGATTGAAGACGAAGAACTACTAAGGGGAGCTTGTGGAACTTCATCAACAAAAGGTATGTGGTGACTTGAACTCATCTATCACTCAAAATTCTATTTCTACTCTATCTCCTATTTGAGACAAAAGTTGTTCAGCTATATAGACTTCGACTATACACATTTGATATTTCGAGCTTAGTTTAACTCGCTTACGTATTTCTCGAAATATGTGTTTGTAAGATTTCGCTTTAACCAAGTTCATCTTATGTTCTTGACGAAAGTCAAAAGATGATCATGTGTTTGCTAACTGTTGCAAGTTATTCCAAGTCCACGAACCATAGTATGCACACCCGTATGCGTATTAGTGTGTTAGTTGAAGTCCGAGAACTTAGTATGTATTCCCGTATGCGTACCGGCGTAAGTTCAATGCCAGGAATTCAACTGAGTTTGGTGGTGTACGACAATACGCGTACCCGTT